>NC_052339.1:10434358-11634358 GCF_016432855.1 Salvelinus namaycush
CTTTGGTTCCAAATGTGTAAAAATAAAACACAATTACAGTAAAAAAGTCACAGAAGGGCAAAAACACAAAAATGCACAGTCCTGTTCTAATCTATACGATCTTCAGCATTTGGCCACATAATCTCATCCACATCACATCTTATGTCGTCTCTCGCTATGTACCTAGGATAGAAACGCTTGGCATGCCTTATCCACCCCTGGCAGTCTTCAGCTGAGAGGTCTCTGCATCCATTGCATCCAGGAGAGCCATTTGGTCATGTGGCCGATGATCGTACACTTACCACCTCTAGGCAGAAAAAAAATCCTCAATGGGGTTGAGGAAAGGTGCGGAGGGGGGGAGGAAAAGGGAAACCATTCTTGGATGGGCTGCAAACCAGTTTGGGATTGCATGTGAATGGTGGAATGCTAAATTGTCCCATGCAATCACAAATGTCCTCCTGTTTCCTCCCACCTGTTCCCTTTCTGCTTTTGGCACAAGTTGTTGGTGGAGGTCATCTCAAAACAAAAGAAGGCGCTCAGTGTTGTAGGGACCAATCTGGCACTTCTGCAGGACCAAAGCAGCACTCCAGACTGCAGCACACATTGTGATATTTTCTCCCCTCTGACCCGGCACATCAATGGTGGCCCTTTTTCCGATGATGTTTCTTCCCGCCAACGTGTTTTTGCCAGGTTAAACCCTGCCTCATCTACATAAATGATTTCATGTGTGGTCTGATTAGCCTCCACCTCCATGACTCACTGAAAGAAATCAAACACAGTATGTGTCACTGCTTTTCAGTATGTCCTACTGTATGTACTGTAACCCATGTTTACATGTAGAGTAGCATAGTGTAAAACTCACTATAGAACAAGACATATTGGATAGACATCATACCTGGACGTATTGGTGCCGGAGTTCCTTGACCCGCTCACTGTTCCTTTCAAAAGGAACTGTGTACAACTCTTTCATTCGAACTCTGTGTTTGGTCAGAGTCCGAGCCAATGGTAGTCAGGCTGATGCTTTCCACATTGTGAAATACCAGGTTGTCCTCTACAATTCTGGTCTGAATTTCTCTCAGTTTTATTGCATTGTCAGCAATGACCAATCCTACAATTGCATGCTCTTGGTCTTCAATGAGGAGCTTTCCCCTTCTCCCAGCGGAGGAAGACATTGCGTCCTTTAGAGGAACAAAAATACAACATATGTATTTGCTTTGGGACTGGTGGCTTTGGGACATAGCAACAGTAATGATAGAAGAAGCCCTTGTGAAATGCATTACTTACCTGTTGGTTTGTTGAAAATTCCGGATAATGGAAGCCACTATTGACCGTCTGGGATTAGGCTGGACTCTTTCACCACCCTCTCTCAGTGATAGACCATGTTTTTCACATGGTCTATGGTGGTGGCTCTTATTTAATCAGTGACAACAGCTCTTACTCTCCTTTGAACACCACCATGCATTCTTACTCCTCTCCCCTACCTCTCCTTCTCCCTTGTCCTGGTCCAACTACTCCTCTGCCTGGTCCAGCTACTCCTCTCCCTGGTCCAAGTACTCATCTAACTGGTACCGCTACTCCTCTAACTGGTACCGCTACTCCTCTGCCTGGTCCAGCTATTCCTCTCCCTGGTCCACCTACTCCTCTCCTTGTCCAACTATTCCTTTCCTTTGTCCAGACATTTTTCTCTCTGCTCCTCTGTGTTGTTCTGTATCCACATTGAACAAAATCAATCCAAAGAGCATTTTTACTGTGTATGTCCATGTAATTGAAATAACTTCAACACCTGTCAACACCTGTCGATATTGAGATAGGAATCAGCTGTGGTTGGTCTATTTTACGCAACTTACAGTAAATCAGCTATTTCTCAATGTTTCAATGATCTGTTCATTCAAAAATGCTTCTCAGCTATTTCAATATAGCTTCTGAGCTGCTGTTGATGCAGAAGTAGAGGCTTTATGCTATATTTAAAGTTTTGAACATTAGGTCATTTCTGGCCTGCTGTGTGCAAGCAATTGTAAATAAGACAAGAAAGAGCCATCATTTTGGTATTGGGTAAGCTTGTATGTAAAGAAAATTGCCTGAATATTCTGTGAAAACAACATGAATTGTGTTAAAGGTATGGTCCACAACAGACAGATGTTGTGCTAATTGTGTTTAGAGTTTTGGAAATGTGCCTACAGATTGGACAAAAAGATGTTAGTGATTGTAAAAAAAAAACTGTTTAACTTCTTGAGCCTATGGGGGGTGCTATTTCGATCTTGGAAAAATTGGTCCCCAAATTAAACTGCCTCGTACTCAATTCTTGCTCGTACAATATGCATATTATTATTACTATTGGATAGAAAACACTCTCTAGTTTCTAAAACCGTTTGAATTATGTCTCTGAGTGAAACAGAACTCATTCTGCAGCACTTTTCCTGCCAGGGAGTGAGATTTCTGAAATCGTGGTCCCTGTTCCCAGGTCAGTTTATAAGTCCCTGTGAACGCTGTGGGGCTACAAACACTGCATACGCCTTCCTCTAGATGTCAGTAAGTGGTGACAATTTGAATGGAGTCGATTGCGCAATCTGGGACCTTATATAAGATCCTGGAGCGGAAGTACCTTTCTTTTCAACGGTGCGCCTGACGCACAATGGACGTCGGACTGGCCTCCTTCCAAGCTTTGGTTTAGCCTGTTCTATATCTCCGGTCATGTTTTTATTCGTTATAGTTGTTAAAGACATCATAAGGTAGTTAATTTAAACCGACTTATAGCAATTTATATCAGTTTATTGCGATTTTCTGGCATTTCTTTGTGACGCACTTTCAAGAGTTGGATACTTTTCCGGTACATGCCGAACGTTAGTGGCCATTTCGACAGGACAAGAGGACATCTTTCGACCAAAAAACGATTAGACCGGAGAAAGGACACCTTGCCCAAGATTCTGATGGAAGCTCAGCTAATAGTAAGAACTATTTATGCTGATAAATCGTTGTTCTGTTGAAAATAGTCAAATGCATAAAACGCCATTACTTGCAATGTAGCCTTGCGTTATCGGACCCTGTATTGCGCAGCAACGTTAATTTTAAAAATGTAATTCAGCGATTGCATTAAGAACTAATTTGTCTTTCAATTGCTGTCCACCCTGTATTTTTTAGTCAAGTTTATGATTATTTATTGATTAGACTAGGTGACTCTCCAAGATGGCGCCCGACATTTTTCTGGGCAGCTTGGCAACTTTTCTCATTGTATAAGCACGATTTGTGCCGCTAAATATGCACATTTTCGAACAAACTCTATATGCCTTGTGTAATATGATGTTACAGGACTGTCATCTGAAGAATTCTGAGAAGGTTAGTGAAAAAATTTATATATTTTGGTGGTGATAACGTTATCGCTCTTTTTGCCTTGAATCAATGCTGGGGTGATGTTAGCACATGTGGTATGCTAATATAACGCTATATTGTGTTTTCGCTGTAAAACACTTAGAAAATCTGAAATATTGTCTGGATTCACAAGATCTGTGTCTTTCAATTGCTGTACGCTGTGTATTTTTAAGAAATGTTTTATGATGAGTAATTAGGTAATACACGTTGCTCCTGTAGTTATTCTAGTCGAGTTGTGATGGTGGCTGCAATGGTAAACTATGATTTATACCTGAAATATGCACATTTTTCTAACAAAACATATGCTATAAATAAATATGTTATCAGACTGTCATCTGATGAAGTTTTTTCTTGGTATCTTTATTTGGTCGAATTGGTGATAGCTACTGATGGAGTGAAAAAATGGTGGAGTAAGAAAAACGGTGTCTTTTGCTAACGTGGTTAGCTAATAGATTTACATATTGTGTCTTCCCTGTAAAACATTTTAAAAATCAGAAATGGTGGCTGGATTCACAAGAAGTGTATCTTTCATCTGGTGTCTTGGACTTGTGATTTAATGATATTTAGATGCTAGTATTTACTTGTGACGCTATGCTAGGCTATGCTAGTAGCTTTTCTACTGATGGGGGTGCTCCCGGATCCGGGTTTGGGAGGTGTTAGAGGATAACTACTAAAAAATATAAACAGTATGTTATTAACAGTATGTAAATGTAACTTGATGAACAGGAATGACATTTACTCCATTGGGTGGCCAATTCGATCGCGCTGAAAGACACCCCTAACCTAAGGGCTGTTTTCAAAAAGACCCACCTGCTACAGTAGGTCAACCCAGCATGGGAGTAAAAAATACCTAACTGATGGTTAAATTGACCCATGTTTGGGTAATCTCAACAACCCAACTTTTTGGGTCATTCACACAACCCAACTGTCTGGGTCAAAATAACCCAACATGGGTTCTGTTCATTATTTAACCAGCACTGGGATACCAAATAATCCAAATTGGGTTGTTTTTAGCTCATTCTTTTTTGAGTGCTTGTTGAGAGGGGATGGTGTGTGCAGGTGGAACACTCTTGAAGGGGGTACTAAGCAGAGGTGTGGACTCGAGTCACATGACTTGGACTCCAGTCAGACTCGAGTCACAAATATGATGACTTGCAACTCGACTTTGACTCGTAACACCAATGACTCGTGACTTGACTTGGACTTGAGCCTTATGACTCGACCTGACTTGATACCCTCCCCAAGCCCAAATATAAAATTTCTGTTATTAAAAAAAGTGTGCAGCGCGTCAACTCTTCATTTAACGGATTACAGTTTGAACCGGACAGCAGCCAATCAAATTGTGCCAGCTGAGAAAAAGTTGTGCATGGCAGTGCAGAGGAATGTTGGCGGGTGAATTCAGATGGAGCCTTTGGAAAGATGATACCCAAAATTGTTATTTTCGGATATAAAGACAACGCTGTATCAACAAAAAAAACAGATTGCAACTTGCAAAACATGCGGGAAGAAATTTGAAGCTGCACAAAGAACGGTAAGTCGTGGCTAATATAGCCAACAGCTATATATTTTATTACTTTACTAGTGTAGGCTAACGTAACGTTAAATCAATGAGCCTCCACACAGTCAGTCAGTGCTGGAACGTGATCATTGCACCCAGATTGAGCTACAACTGGCAAGGCAGTTGGTAGCATAAATCCTGCCTGATGTTACTGCTGTTCCTAAAACCATTGACATACGTTAGCCTACTGTAACCACACAGAGAGAGTGTGTGTTGTGTGTCTGTGTGTGTAAGGTTTCGTGATTGTGTACAAGCCTACATCGCCCGATTGCGCCCCATAGCGATCCTCTATAATCGATCATATTATTGGGGGGTGTGTCTTTCTCATGGCTACCCATGTATTTCCATGGAAATATAACATTTATTTGGAAAGTAATAAATATATAGATATTTTTAAAAGTATTCATGATTTGCGTAAATGTAATATACTAACTTACTCTTGTTAAAAATATGAAATGGTATTACATTTGGTGAAGAGCACATTATGACTTGTTTAGGACTCGAAACTTGACTTGATACTTGACTCAGACTTGCCTGTCTTGACATGGGACTTGAGTGCTGACACTTGAGACATACTTGTGACTTGTAAAACACTGACTTGGTCCTACCTCTGGTAATCAGTGGCTATGACTGTGACACTCAATCATCCCTATTTTGAACCCTGTTTGATTGAGCCTCTCCAATTGCCACATGGGCAAGGTTTGCACTTTTGGGACTATTCCGAAAAGCAGGCTCAAGTACTTGAAAAATTACGTTATTGTAAAGAAAAAAAACGATTTGTACCCAGGACACAAAATTATGAAAATAAATCATTAAATGAGCAGTGAAATATATGGCCAGAATTATTGAAAAAATATCAAGTCAAGAGACGAAACCCCGACAAAAACCATTGCATTACAGATACGTGCTACTTCACTAAATACCATTGTTACAGTACATACCAGCCCCACACACAGAGGGTGATTAAATCCGATTAAGATTGTCTGCCATAATAATTTATCAATTAAGAATGCAGAGGAATTAAGTCAATTAAGAATAATTAATGAGGCCTATTTCTTAAGCTTTTGCTTAATTCCTCTGCATTCATTAGCGTGTATGAGTATTTTATTGTAGTAAATGGCACCCTATATAGTGCACTACTTTTGGGGCTGCTGGATACAAAGTGCTGGAGGCCTAAGTGGTGGTGAATGGATTTAATCTGCGGCCAATTTTCAGAGAAGAGAACTGTCGGCTGTCCATGGTACCCTTCACTTTGGTCATACAAACTGTTCAAATAGTGCACTATATAGAACATAGGGTTCAATTTGGGATGCAGCCCATGTACTTCACTGTATGCATGCAGACTCTCCTTTAGAGACCTTAAAGGAGGGCCTGGCTGTCTGACTGAAATAGGTTGAATGTGGAGACGCTGTGATCGCTGCATCCTCCGCAGATTTGACAAGCTGATAGGAGGGGTAAACAGGTAAAATGAACTGAAGCAAGCAAGGTCAACTAGCTTGTTAACCACAACATTATTTTGATGGAATAGTGCCACCTGGGTAAAAGTATTGCATTGTTGGTGATGGACATGGTAGACAAACACCATCTTTGAGATTAACATCACACAATAAAGAGTTAGAAATAATTGCCAATGGAGACGACGCTACGTTTTCTTCTACACCCTATGGTACGGATATATTCTATGTTTAGATATCATATCCACAGCCTGGGGCCTACCACATTCATGAGTCAAGGAACACCATAAATATCCTATCCATTTCTCCCTTGATACAAAAACACACAGCATACAGTAGGCCTATCTTTTAATGTTTTTAAAAATATAGATATTCCTCACATTTCCCTGTTGGAGGTTGAGGTAGCATGAAGCAGCATGAAAAATGTAAATCATAATAAGGGCAATTCCATGGTAACTCAGATTTTCCACTTTCAAATGTATGCCAAAAAAAACCAATTATTTCAAAGTTTAACAAAGCATACAACTAACTCTATGCACAAAGACTCCTTTGAACAATTTACACAACATTTGACAAAAATAAATTTACTGGAAGAACTGTGAACATGCAAAGTTTGGTAGCAGATTTACAGTAAAATGTCCCAGTTTTTTGTGTGACCACGTTTTCCAAACACAAATTAAGATTCAAAGATTTCTGCAGAAAGAATGGGGTGTCAGTTAAAATGTAAAAGGGTTACTGTGAATTTGACAGTAGTTTATTAAAGGCAGCTCGGTAACAAAAATAATTCTGTATTTCATATTACAGTACACCTATTGTAATATAAATATGGTATCATTGCTAAATACACAAGCAGACACATTTCCAATCTCTGAAAGTGTGCTTCGTGCTCTGGCCCCCATCCCTCCCCCAAAGTGGGCTTTTTTAAATAGGAGGCAGACACTGACTACAATCCTTTGGGCAAACTGAAAGAACTGACCAGACACAATGGCTTCAATTGATTCCTCTCATCAGCACGAATTTGACGATGCAGCATTTACTAGCTACACGGTGACATTCAACCATATATGTTTCAACCGGAATATAGCGAAGAGGTTTTACAATTGGAGATCTGTTGTACCTCGATTGTAAAAACCTGTTCTCTTTTTAGCTGTAGATATTGGTAGCTATTAAACAGCAAGCTACAACGTTACAAACCAGCCACCTAAAGTGAAGAGGTGACTCTGGGATGCTGGCCTTCTAGGCAGAGTTTCTCTGTCCAGTGTCTGTGTTCTTTTGCCCATCTTAATCTTTTCTTTTATTTGCCAGTCTGAGATATGGCTTTTTCTTTGCAACTCTGCCTAGAAGGCCAGCATCCCGGAGTCGCCTCTTCACTGTTGACGTTGAGACTGGTGTTTTGCGGGTACTATTTAATGAAGCTGCCAGTTGAGGACTTGTGAGGCGTCTGTTTCTCAAACTAGACACTAATGTACTTGTCCTCTTGCTAAGTTGTGCACCGGGGCCTCCCACTCCTCTTCCTATTCTGGTTAGAGCCAGTTTGCGCTGTTCTGTGAAGGGAGTAGTACACAGTGTTGTACGAGATCTTCAATTTCTTGGCAATTTCTGGCATGGAATAGCCTTCATTTCTCAGAACAAGAATAGACTGACAAGTTCTTTGTTTCTGGCCATTTTGAGCCTGTAATCGAACCCACAAATGCTGATGCTCCAGATACTCAACTAGTCTAAAGATGGCCAGTTTTTATTGCTTCTTAAATCAGGACAACAGTTTTCAGCTGTGCTAACATAATTGCAAAAGGGTTTTCTAATGATCAACTAGAATTTTAAAATGATAAACCTGGATTAGCTAACACAATGTGCCATTGGAACACAGGAGTGATGTTAGCTGATAATGGGCCTCTGTACGCCTATGTAGAAATACCATTAAAAATCAGCTGTTTCCAGCTACAATAGTCATTTACAACATTAACAATGTCTACATTGTATTTTTGATCAATTTGATGTTATTTTAATTGACAAAAAATGTGCTTTTCTTTCAAAAAACAAGGACATTTCTAAGTGAACCCAAACTTTTGAACGGTAGTGTATGTATATGTATGTATATGTGTATATATATTTGCAAAAAAATATATGGGAGATTGGAAGTGATGCAGACAATTACATTGATGGAAGGTAGAATCTATCTGCCATATTAAAGCTGATCTACATCTACACCCTAAAATTTTTTAAAATAATATATATATATTTATATATTTTTTACTATAAAAGACATGCTCAGGTATCTCGGAGACTGTAGGCCGGAGAGCAAAAGGCTTCATTGTGGGATCAGCTGATGAAAATACCTGTATACCTCTTCCCACACTCATCAGGTGAAACAACCTGCCAGGCAATAGAGCAGAAATCTCTATACCAGATGTTACAAGGTACCACCTTGACCTCAAGTTCTTAGCCACTAAGATACCCCTCCGAAACCTCAGGCCGAGATCCTGCTACTTCTAGGGAGAGACATCATCCAGGTGCACAAGGTGCTGGAGCAGGGCATTGGGCCCCTGCATGCTCCCTTCACACAGTGCCTAGCCCTCTGCTGGGTGATAGTGGGAGGTGTTTGTCTCAGAGGGGCACACAACAATTCACCAGTTAACACCTTCAGGACAAACATTATAGAGAATGGTTACGTCACCGTGTCCCTGGAGCAGAGATGTACGCCAGCTGATGCGGCAAATCTGTCTTCTGCTACACTAAGGATAATGACAAACCAGCTTCGTCGATGGAGTATCTCGCCTTCCTGAAGACGATGGAGGAGCATTTCCATCAGGAAGCATCAAACAGCCAGGGTTGCTCTGCTCCCGTTCCGTAGCCCACGGCAACGCCTCCCCAACAGGCCAGCAATCGCCTCACTCACGCCCACATTAAAGAAACCGTCCAGAGACGAAGGACCGCTTCGTGCGCAAATCTTTTTAGAATGGGCACGCTGAAATCGCTCTACCCCTACAAGCAGAAGAAGAGTGCTGGTATCTTCCGATCTTCGGGGTGTATCATCCACAAAAACCCAGACAAATTAGAGTGGTATTCGATTCCAGCGCCCAGCACCATGGGGTATTTCTGAATGATGTCCTGCTTACTGGTCCCAACATGAACAACAGCCTGCTTGCGGATTAGAAAGAAATCAGTGGCACCTCATCAATCTACACACAATACCCCATAATGACAAAGCAAAAACTGTTTTTAGAAGAAGAAAAAATGCACATTTATTAAAAATAAAAAACAAATATCACATTTACATAAGTATTCAGACCCTTTACTCAGTACTTTGTTGAAGCACCGTTGGCAGTAATTACAGCCTCGAGTCGTCTTGGGTATGACGCTACACGCTTGGGGGAGTTTCTGACATTCTTCCCTGCAGATCCTCTCAAGCTCTGTCAGGTTGGATCAGGTCTCTCCAGAGATGTTTGATTGGGTTCAAGTCCGGGCTCTGGCTGGGCCACTCAAGGATATTCAGAGACTTGTCCCGAAGCCACTCCTGAATTGTCTTGGCTGTGCGCTTAGGGTCGTTGTCCTGTTGGAAGGTGAGACTTCGCCCCAGTCTGAGGTCCTGAGCACTCTGGAGCAGGTTTTCATCAAGGATCTCTCTGTACATTGCGCCGTTCATCTTTCCCTCGATCCTGACTAGTCTCTCAGTTCCTGCACCTGAAAAACATGCCCAAAGCATGATACTGCCACCACCATGCTTCACTGTAAGGATGGTACCAGGTTTCCACCAGATGTGACACTTGGCATTCAGGCCAAAGAGTTCAATCTTGGTTTCATCAGACCAGAGAATCTTGTTTCTCATGGTCTGAGAGTCATAAGGTGCCTTTTGGCAAACTCCAAGGAGGCTGTCATGTGCCTTTTACTGAGGAGTGACTTCTGTCTGGCCACTCTAGCATAAAGGCTTTATTAGTGGAGTGCTGCAGAGATGGTTGTCCGTCTGGAAGGTTCTACCATCCCCACAGAGGAACTCTGGAGCTCTGTCAGAGTGACCGTCGGGTTCTTGATCACCTCCCTGACCAAGGCCCTTCTCCCTCGATTGCTCAGTTTGGCTGGGCAGCTAGCTCTAGAAAGAGTCTTGGTGGTTCCGAACTTCTTCCATTTAAGAATGACGGAGGCCACCGTGTTCTTGGGGACCTTCAGTGCTGCAGAAAGGTTTTGGTACCCTTCCCCAGATCTGTACCTGGACACAATCCTCTATTGGAGCTCTACACAGAATTCCTTTTGACTTCATGGCTTTGTTTTTGCTCTGACATGCAATGTCAACTGTAGGACCTTATATTGACAGATGTGTGCTTTTACAAATCATGTTCAATCAATTGAATTTACCACAGGTGGACTCCAATCAAGTTGTAGAAACCTCTCAAGGATGGTCATTGGAAACAGGATGCACCTGAGCTCAATTTCGAGTCCCATAGCAAAGGGTCCGAATACTTACGTAAATGTTGTTAATTTTTTATAAATTTGGTCCTGGGTTACTACATTCACAACACCAGATGATTTTACTTGTATGTAAATAACAGGGAGCAATGTATCAGCAGATCTACCAGCCCAGAGCAGTGGAAGCACATCTCTACTGAACAGAACCCTGCTGATCATGCCTCGTGATCAGTCCCAGCAGGCAGCTTGACTCATAGCACATGCTTGACAGGCACAGATTTCTTGTTCAGGTCAGCGGAGCCAGAACCCCTTCATACACCTTTCGACTTGGTTGACCCCAGATCTGATTACGAGATCCGCCCCTAAATTGCTTGTCACGCCACCAATGTCTCCAACAGCAAGTTAGACTCCAAGCGCTTTGAGAGGTCCTCAAGCTGGCAACAGCAAGGCTTGTGCATATTGTTCACTCCTTCAAGGCAGCAGCTGCAAAGGATGGCACATTTGCAACAAACCTTGCTCAACTGAAGATCTGGATCAAGCTAAGACCATCATAATCTGCACTCTGCAACATGATGCCTTTCAAGAGGAATTGGAATGTATCAGAGAACGGAGATTCCTAAGCAGAGCCCACTCTTCAGTCTATGCCCCTAGACAAATGCGCAAGTTCTAGCTTGTGGTTTGGATAATTGTGATGTTTATGATAAAAACAAAATATTGTTAATATAGTAATGACTATATGCCGTGGCAGAGCCAGGGTGAAATTCCCCTTTACTGAATATTTGGTGTTTTATATAGCTTGCACTAACTGGCAATGACTATTGGGTAAACAGACCAAAAGGAAATGGCAAAATGCTCAACCATTTAAGGTTTAAGACTTGCTGTTAGTCTAATATGTCTCCTCTGCAAATTGTTTAGGCACTATACCAACATACAGTAGGAGTTAAATTGGTACAGCATTCTCACTCACGGGTGCAACAAATAAAGCCTTTTAAAATGCACACCTCAAAATATGTTAATGAGCCAGAAACAACACTACCATGCACCCACTAGTAGTAAAAATATTTTTGGGCTCTCCAAACATATGGTACAGTACTGTATTCTGTAGGGTGGATTTACAGTACCATTTGAAATACAGCAATTATTTCCCCGCCCTTAACATTTTCCGACAATGCACCATCATTTACAGTATGCTGCAGTCAAATCTTTCAGAGTAGTTTACTGTTGATAAACCACACATTTGGATAGAATTTACAGTTTTCCGTTACAATATATGACAGGACACCTTAAGTTTGAAAAAGTATATTTTGGTTATTGAGCTATATTAGGTGAAGTGGAATTACATCCGGTAACGGAATTACATCAGGGGTTCCAGATCTATAGTATACATAGAAACATAGTTATGAAAATGAATATCATTCTCATCATGGTGATGTATCCTGAATAGGTACACAAAGGTAGAAATATGCAATATCCTTATTTTGTATATTTGGATTTTATTCAACACACTGGCTATTGCTGTAATGAGCTCCGCCCCCAAACATGACCATATTCGATTGGTAAGGACCAGACCAAATCTGAACCAATCACAGACGTCTAAACTTGTGAAACTTAGACATCACAGTACAGCACAGTAGAGTTCAGTACAGCACAGAGTTCTGTACAGTATAGTAGAATACAGTTGAGTACATTAAAGTAGATATGTTCAGTACAGAAGAGTACAATACAGTACATTATACTGTACTCTACTCTAGTGTGCTCTACTGTACTAAACTCTACTTTACTGTTCTCTACTGTACTGCACTGTGCTGTCCAAACTTGTGAAACATAGACGTCTATGATTGGTTCAGATTTGGTCCGGCCAGGGCCTACTGACCAAATTTTAACTACTTTTCAACGTCCATGGACATCAGGTCTCGGCCGGTGCTCAGTGGGTGAGGATTTTTGTTACAGTAAATGGAAAGAGGGTATGTTATAGGTGTCATGGTAGGTGTCCGGAAGAGGTGACAACTGGAGAGAGAGAATGTGCACAAGTCTGGGACAGAAATGGTGCAGGGCATCCTAAAGCAGTTCCAGCAGGACTTTTACGGGATCAAAGAGAGAGCACAGCAGGAAAAGCTCTCTCTCTGTGATGACTCCCCCATCCTGAGTGAGTCTGATCACACCTCTTCAAACTGTCCTGCAGATGAGGCTAGTCACCCCCCCCCCCCCAGCACTGAACACACCCAGGTCCCACAACTGCACTGCTCCTCCATCATTGAGAGGGATAAATTCACAGAGCTGGAGATAGACATGGTGGAGCTCAGAGAGCTAGTCCACACAATCCAGACAGAACAGACCCACAAAACTGACCAGCACAACAACCCCACCCTCCAACAAGAAATTGAGGGCTGAATGTGGAGATGGACGGCTGCCTGGGAGAGCTGGCTGCACTCCAGCTCTCTCAGACAGGAGAGAGAGGAACACATGGCACAGATGATAGCACTGAAGGAGGAGGGAGAGGAACACATGGCACAGCTAACAGCATTGAAGTAAGAGGTGAGAAAGCTGAGGTGTGACAGAGAGCAGGACACTCCCCAAGAGAAGCCAGCAGAACAGCCCACATCAGACCCGGACCACAATCTCAACACCATAATGGGACAGACAACATAGGACCCACCAACCCAACCCAACAGACCCTACCCCTCATAACTGTCCCCCTGTAAGCTTCCCAGATAGCCCTCCTGACAACCCCCATACATCCACTGGGGGCGCACAAAAGCCAGAAATTGTGCTGGTCATTGACACAAATGGCAAATACATTCAAGAGAAAAAACTTTTTCCTAAACACAGTGGCTAAACTCTGGTACCCAAACACTAGGCATGCCCTGGAGCTGTTGTCAGAGGACAGACTAGGGTCCCCCAGCCACATTATAATTCACACGGGCACAAACAACCAGAGGGCCCAGCAGGAAAGGGTGGCCAGAGAACTTAAGGGAGGGTTTGAAAAAGCTTCTTCCACTTTCCCCAAGTGGTTATCTCCACCCTCCTACCACGAAAAGACATTCACCTTGCCACCTTACAGCTGGTGAACGCAAGCATTACCCGGGACTGTGCCTCAAAACCAAATGTCTACCTGTCCCACCACTCCACCCTGGACTTGAACAGCCTTTACGACCAGGTCCACCTCTACAAGGCAGTAATCCCAATTTTTGGAGCAACAGATGAACGGACAACCCCCCCAGACCAGAGAGAGACCCTCCCAGACCTACAATACCCCCTCCCGAAGGACCTGCACCGAGAGAACCCACGCCAAGAGGAACTACACCCAGATCACAGCTTCACCAGCCACACCCCAACCAGCTGAGACCACCCCAAACAAACCCTGGCCACACCCTATATAGGCCCCCCCCAGATCAGACCTATGCCCCTTCTGGCCCCCCCATGCCCCCTGCCCCTACAGCAAGGACCTCAACATGACAGCCACACATATAACCAGGCCGTGAGCAGAGCAAGAGGCCCACCCCCCACTAATGCACCCTCCCAAGCCCCATCCTGCGACCTGAGAGGTACGCTACCAGTCAAAGGTTTGGACACACCTACTCATTCAAGGGTTTTCTACATTGTAGAATAATAGCGAAGACATCAAAACATTGAAATAACACATATGGAATCTTGTAGTAACCAAGAAAGTGTTAAACAAATCAAAATATATGTGATACTTTTTAAAGTAGCTACAGTTTGCCTTGATGACAGCTTTGCACATTCTTGGCATTCTCTCAACCAGCTTCATGAGGAATGCTTTTCCAACGGTCTTGACGGAGTTCCCACATATGCTAAGCACTTGTTGGCTGCTTTTCCTTCACTTGGTGGTCCAACTCATTCCAAACCATCTCAATTGGGTTGAGTTCAGGTGATTGTGGAGACCAGGTCATCGGAGGCAGCACTCTATCACTCTCCTTCTTTGTCAAATAGCCATTACACAGCCTGGAGGTGTGTTGGGTCGTTGTCTTGTTGAAAAACAAATGATAGTCCCAATAAGTGCAAACCAGATGGGATGGCGTATCTCTGCAGAATGCTGTGGTAGCCATGCTGCTTAATTAGGGATAGGGGTACCGCTAGTGGAACAACTTCCAGTGAAACTGGAGGGTGCCCAATTCAAATAAATAATCATAAATAATATGGATTAAACATTTATGTACATATAAGTGTCTTATATCGGCTGAAAGTTTAATTTCTTGTTCATCTAACTGCACTGTCCGATTTACAGTAGCTAATACAGTGAAAACATGCCATGCAATTGTTTGAGGACGGCGCCCCACATCAAAACATTTTTCCACCAGCACAGGTTTCATACATTCACAAATAACAATTAAATATACTCTTACTTTTTTAAAATCTTCCTCTGATTTGTCATCCAAAGGGTCCCAGCTATAACATGTAGTGTCATTTTGTTAGATAAAATCCTTCTTTATGTCCCAAAAAGTCTGTTTAGTTGGTGCCATCGATTTGAGTAATCCACTCGTTCAACAGGCAGAGAATGGAATCCGAAAATCTACCCCTAAACTTTCTTTCAACAAGTCAAAATATGTTTCTATTTACTCCTCAGATACCCTAACATGTAATCAAACTATAATATTTCTTACGGAAAGTAGTATGTTCAATAGGAAACCGATTTTAGCAGATGCGTAATGTCTTCATAGCGGACGCAAACACAAGTTTCCAAGACTGTGTCCTTTTGCAAAAACGGATATTTCTCATTCGTTTTTGAAGTTAGAAGCCTGAGCTAATTTTCAATATGACCTTTCTCTTGAATTTCTAAGAGGATGGTCTCTCCCCCCAAAAAATTCTGGTTGGTTTTTCTTTGGATTTTCTCCTCTATTGTGTTATATTCTCCTACATTATTTTAACATTTCTACAAACTTCAAAGTGTTTTCTTTCCAATGGTACCAATTATATGGATATCCTGGCTTCAGGGCCTGAGCTAAAAGCAGTTTACTTTGGGCACGTCATTCAGACAGGAAGTGGAGAAAAAAGCACCCCCACACCATCACATCTAAAGCACCCCCACACCATCACACCTCCTCCTCCATGCTTCACGGTGGGAACCACACATGCAGCGATCATTTGTTCACCTACTCTACGTCTCACAAAGAAACAGCGGTTGGAACAAAAAATCTCAAATTAGGACTCATCAGACCAAAGGACCGATTTCCACTGGTCTAAGGTCCATTGCTCATGTTTCTTGGCCCAAGCAAGTATCTTCTTCTTATTGGTGTCGTTTATTAGTGGTGTCTTTGCCGCAATCCGAAGGCCTGATTCACACAGTCTCCTCTGAAGAGTTGATGTTGAGATGTGCCTATTACTTGAACTCTGTGAACCATATATTTGGGCTGCAATCTGAGGCTGGCAATTATCAGAAACTTATCCTCTGCAGCAGAGGTAACTCTGGGTCTTCCTTTCCTGTGGCGGTCCTCATGAGAGCCAGTTTCATCAAAGTGCTTGATGACTTTTGCGACTGCACTTCAAGAAATGTTCAAAGTTCTTGACATTTTCCAGATTGACTGACTTTCATGTCTTAAAGTAATGATGGACTGTCATTGCTCTTTGCTTATTAGAGCTGTTCTTGCCATAATATGGACTTGGTCTTTTACCAAATAGAGATATCTTCTGTTTACCACCCCTACCTTGTCACAACACAACTGATTGGCTCAATCGCATAAAGAAGGAATGAAATTCCGCAAATTAACTTTGAACAAGGCACACCTGTTAATTGAAATGCATTCCAGGTGACTACCTCATGAAGCTGGTTGAGAGAATGCCAAGAGTGTGCAAAGCTGTCATCAAGGCTAAGGATGGCTACTTTGAAGAATCTCAAATATAAAATATATTTTGATTTAACACTTTTTTGGTTACTACATGATTCAATATGTGTTATTTCATAGTTTTGACATCTTCACTACTATTCTATTATAGTAAAAATAAAGAAAAACCCTTGAATCAGTAGTTGTGTCCAAACTTTAACTGGTACTGAATCTATCATCAAATTGGCGAGGGCATTAGAACAGTCTGCATCACCCGGCCTTACCCTACTAGAATCTGAAGTCACATGTCTACTGTTTGCTGATGATCTGGTGCTTCTGTCCCTAACGAAGGAGGGCCTACAGCAGCACCTAGATCTTCTGCACAGATTCTGTCAGACCTGGGCCCTGACAGTAAATCTCAGTAAGACAAAAAATAATGGTGTTCCAAAAAAGGTCCAGTTGCCTGGACCACAAATACAAATTCCATCTAGACGTTGTTGCCCTAGAGCACACACAACTATACATACCTCATCCTACACATCAGCGCCACTGGTAACTTCCACAAAGCTTTGAACGATCTGAGACACAAGGCAAGAAGGGCCTTCTATGCCATCAAAAGGAACATAAAATGTAGGATCTGGCTAAAACACTTGAATCAGTTATAGAACCCATTGCCCTTTATGGTTGTGAGGTCAGGGGTCCGCTCACCAACCAAGAATTCACAAAATGGGACCAACAGCAAATTGAGACTGCATGCAGAATTCTGCAAAAATATCCTCCTTGTGCAATGTAAAATACCAAATAATGCATGCAGAATTAGTCCTTTACCTGCTTATTATCAAAATCCAGAAAATAGCTGTTCAATTCTACAACCACCTAAAAGTAAGCGATTCCCAAACCTTCCATAACAAAGCCATCACCTACAGAGAGATTAACCTGGAGAAGAGTCCCCTAAGCAAACTGGTCATGGTGCTTCACAAACACAAACAGACCCAGGACAGCAGCACAATTAGACCCAATGAAATCATGAGATAACAAAAATATAATAACTTGACACATTGGAAATAATTAACAAAAAAAAGAGTAAACTAGAATGCTATTTGGCCCTAAAGAGAGTACACAGTGGCAGAATACCTTACCACTGTGACTGAACCAAAATGAAGGAACGCTTTGACTGTGTACAGACTCAGTGATCATAGCCTTGCTATTGAGAAAAGTCGCCATAGGCAGACCTGGCTCTCAAGAGTAAACAGGCTATGTGCACACTGGCCATAAAATGAGGTGGTAACTGAGCTGCACTTCCTAACCTCCTGCCAAATCTATGACCATATTAGAGACCCATATTTCCCCTCAGATTACACAGACCCACAAAGCATTAGAAAACAAATCCAATTTTGATAAACTGACACATCTATTGGGTGAAATACCAGTGTGCCATCACAGCAGCAAGATTTGTGACCTGTTGCCACAAGAAAAAGGCAACCAGTGATGAACCAACACCATTGTAAATACCACCCATATTTATGTTTATTTATTTCTCTTTTGTACTTTAACTATTTGCACATTGTTACAACACTGTATAAAGACATAATATCACATTTCAAATGTCTTTATTATTTTGGAACTTGTGTGTAATGTTTACTGTTCACTTTTTATTGTTTATTTCACTTTTGTTTATCCATTTCACTTTCAATGTAAACATATGTTTCCCATGCCGATAAAGCGCCTTGAATTGAAATGAATTGAGAGAGGCAGAGAGAGTGAGAGAGAGTTAGGGGTTGTCCATTGTTCTTACACTCTTGCCTTGACCACCAGATGACAGAATTTTAAAAAACTGAGCTGAACATAACAGTATGTTAGTGGAAGGGAGGAAAGTAGCAGATTACCCAAATGCTGTTTGTGACTACTATGATTTCCATTTGTAGCCAATTCAATTACAGTAATTTCGTTACCAATTTGGTAACAGAATTTTGAGTTTTAATGACTTAATAATTCGTAACTTGATATCAGTAAAAGCACTATAACTAATTGGTAGGTCTACCTTTACTTGTTACTTCAGTGAACATTTATTATCCTCCCTTTTCTTGAGCGAGAGAAATTAGAAAACATCTTAAACTTCACTAGGGTAGGGGGCAGCATTCAGAATTTTGGATGAAAAGCGTGACCAAATTAAACTGCTTGCTACTCAGGCCCAGAAGATAGGATATGCATATAATTAGTAGATTTGGATAGAAAACACTCTAAAGTTTCCAAAACTGTTACAATAATGTCTGTGAGTATAACAGAACTGATATGGCAGGCGAAAACCCGAGGAAAATCCAACCAGGAAGTACTATTATTTGAAAGGCTGTTTTTCCATTGAAAGCCTATCCACCATACAAAGACTTAGGACCCAGTTCACGAGCTCTATGGCTTCCTCTACATGTGACCAGTCTTTAGGCATTGTTTCAGGCTTTTACTCTGAAAAATGAGGGAGATACAGCACTTTCAATCAGTGGCCAGTGGAAATTTCCATTCATCAGCCATGCGCCTGATCGGGAACGTGCCTTTCTTGTTTCTCCTTTCCTATTGACGAAGCTTTTGTCCGGTTGAAATATTGATTATTTATGACAAAAACAACCGGAGGATTGATTTTAAACATCGTTTGGCATGTTTCTACTAACTTTTATTGTACTTTAAAAAAAACTTTTCGTCTGGACTTAGTGCACTTGCCTTAAGCATTCGGATTACTGGACAAAACGTGCGAACAAAAAGGAGGTTTTTGGTCATAAAGAGGGACATTATCGAACAAAACAAACATTTATTGTCTAACATGGAGACCTGGGAGTGCCACCAGATGAAGATCATCAAAGGTAAGTGATTAATTTCAATGCTATTTCTGACTTTTCTGAGCCCTCTCCTTGGCTGGAAAATGGCTGTATGGGTTTCTGTAGCTAGGCGTTGACCAAACATAATCGCAAAGTGTGCTTTCGCCGTAAAGCCTTTTTGAAATCTGACACAGCGGTTGCATTAAGGAATTTTAATTATGAGATTTCTGTTGTTTTGAATTTGGCGCCCTGCAATTTCACTGGCTGTTGGTTAGTACCAGAGAGGTTAAAGATACATCATGTGGGTATTTGGTAAAGGAATTACAAGGCAATGTTTCTTAAACCTACAGAAGGAAAATCATTTATCGAAAACTAGTGTTGATATTAATTGATCGTTTTTTTTTTTCAATGTTGCCTAAGACTCCTTTCCATCTGTTTGCCCAGAAATCAACACCTTTGCTTATTCCTGATTTTTTTAATGGAAAATGGTTGGAAAATGTAGATATGACTTAATTTCAAAAAAATATAGACTCTTTAATTTGACACCTAATTTAGCATGCTCCTATGATCTTTACATGTTGGTGCTCATGGGTTCTTTTAGATGGAAATGCCCTTAACACAATGGCTGCTTCTGAAATGGAACCCTCTTGCCTATATAGTGCATTATTGTTTACCAAAGCCATATGGGCACTATATAGTGAATAGGGTGTCATTTCAGATGCAGCCAATGATTATCTGAGTGAGTGGTTTCTTACTTGCCATTTACAGGTGGTTGTACTGATGGCTGCTGTGGTGCTGTCCTGGTGTGCTTTTTGAATGACTAATTACTACAAGATGGTGTCAAAGGTGTTGTAATGACATATCGGATGTGCATCTGTTTAGGTTAGGGTTGTGATAACATAACTATCAACAGAAAAAGTAATTTCCTTTGGCCTTTAAAGTGCTTACAGTCAGCAGGTTAGCTCAAATTAGCCCATGAGTATCAGGCAGGAAATAGATGTGTCAAATAAGTGACTAAGACACACACAAAAACACACACACAGAGACACCTACACACACCTCCTAGCTTACTAAAACAGGATAGAACCTCTAGAGCAATGTTTACCAACTTCAGTCTTCCAGTTCCCCCAACAGCACACATTTTTCTTGCAGCCCTGGACAAAAACACCTGATTCAACTTGTCAAGGACTTGATGATTAGTTGACAAGCAGAATCAGGTGTGCTTGCCCGGGGCAACAAAAATATCTACTGTTGGGGGTACTTAAGACCGGAGTTGCAAAACACTGCTCTACATTATCAATTGCCTCCTCTCTTTTGATTCCACTGGAGGGGGTCAAAATATACATCAAAGGATAAATAATGAATCAATAAGTCTGGGAGTTATTCAGTCAGACTTTCAATACATGAGAAGAGTGACGGTACGAAGGAGTTCTAATGACAAAGGCTATGTCTCAAATGGCACCCTATTCCCTGTATAGGGCACTATCTTTGACCAGGGCACATAAGTAATAGGGTGCCATTTGGGATGCAAACCAAAGACTCAGTGTAGCTCAGCCCAGTGCAGAACATATCATAACAGAGAGACTGTGTGCTTGTGCCTCTCCTCTGTCCTAGAAAGGATAGGTGGAGGGAGGTGGAGAGATGTAGGGAGGGAGGTAGAGAAAGATGGATGAAGGTAGAGAGCGTAAAAGCAGGTCTGGCAGCATTTAATTTCTTTAACAAAGCATAGCGGCTCTACGGGTAACAGCTAGAACATGAACATGACAGCCCTGCCATACACTACAATATCTTCAATCTGAATTGTAGGGCCTCTCTATACGTCTGCCAAACTGTGTGAGCCTATTGTCACGGCTCCTCCTCTGCAGTGCAGGGGCGGTTCCTCCTGCAGGCAGAGGAGGGTCGTTAGTGATTGGAGTCACCTGGGCTCTAAGTATTCAAACTGTCACTAATCACTTCGCTCTCTCTCTCTCTCTGCTCCTCCAGGTATGATCATGTTTTGTTTGTTCCTTTGTAGTTTTGCATAGTTTTCACTCAGTCATGTTCACACACACATATTCACGCATCCATGCACTTTACATACACCTTACATTATGATATTTCCACACCTCATTCCTTTTTCTTAGTTTAAAGTTAATAGTTTTGTTTATAATAAAGAACACTTTTTATTGGCCTATACCTGTTGTTCGTGTCCCCTCATTTTTGTCACAGGCTATCAGCCGGCTTGTGACACTATACACTTGCAATACACGACAGTATGTGTCTTCAATCTGAACTGTGCGGTTCTATAGGTCTTCCAAACACTACAGTAGCTTCAATCTGAACTATTTAGGACTATACTGCTAGATATAGATATATGTATTCGCCCCTTGCTTAGTGGTGTTGCAGACTCTGGGGCCTTTCAGAACAGGTGTATATATACTGAGACCATGTGAAAGATCATGTGACACTTAGATTGCACACAGGTGGACTTTAATTAACTAATTATGTGACTTCTGAAGGTATTTGTTTGCACCAGATCTTAATTAGGGGCTTCATAGCAAATGGGTGAATACATATGCACAAACAACTTTTCCATTTTAATATATATATTTTTTTTTTTCACTTCACCAATTTGGACTATTTTGTGAATGTACATTACATGAAATCAAATTAAAAATCTATTTAAATTACAGGTTGTAATGAAACAAAATAGGAAAAACGCCAAGGGGGTGAATACTTTTGCAAGGCACTGTATGCCTCAAACTGCATCTCAATTGGCATCCTACCCTACCCATAGGGCCCTGGTCAAAAGTAGTGCACTTCAGTTGAAGTCAGAAGTTTACATACACTAAGGTTGGAGCCATTAAAACCATTTCTCAATAAGGGGTGCTGTTTTCACTTTGTAAAAATGTCGTTCCCAAATTAAACTGCCTCGTACTCAATTCTTGCTCGTACAATATGCATATTATTATTACTATTGGATAGAAAACACTCTCTAGTTTCTAAAACCGTTTGAATTATATCTGTGAGTAAAACAGAACTAAAGTTGGAGCAATTTTCCTGTGAGGAAGTGAGAAATCTGAAATAAGGCAGGCTGTTCTGGGGTCAGTTTATTAATTTGCATGTCTTCTATTGGTCGAGATGCACTGCATACGCCTTCCCCTCGATGTCAGCAAATAGTGAGAATTGGAATGGAGTTGCTAGGCAGATCTGAGGCCATATAAATGAGCTGGGAACGTGGGGTCCAGTCTTTTCATCTTTCGCCAGGACGCAAGACAGACCTCAGGATGGCGTTCTGGAAAGCTACCGTTATAGGCCTTAGATATATCCGGCTCTGATTTTATTCGATATAGGTGTTAAAGACATCATAATGTTGTTATTTTAAACCGAGTTATATCAGTTTATATCAGTATATTGCGATTTTCGGTATTTTATTTGTGCTGCGTTATGGTGAGTTGGACACGTCTTCGCCACATGGCTAATGTTTACTGCTAATTCCAAAGTTGAAGGCGACAATCTACAACCGAGCAACGATTCCTCTGGACAAAGGACAACTTGCTGAAGATTCTGATGGGAGCTCATCAAAAAGTAAGAAGTATTTATGATGTTAATTCGTTGTTCTGTTGAAAAATGTAAAACTACTGTTCCGCCATTAATTTCGGTGCAGTCTCGCTTTAACGCACGCTGTATGTCGTAGTAACGTTAATTTTACAAATCTAACACAGCGGTTGCATTAAGAACTAATGTATCTTTCATTTCCTGTCCAACCTGTATTTTTTAGTCAAGTTTATGATTAGTTACTGATTAGATTAGGTGCCTCTCCCAAGATTTCTCCCGACATATTGTTGGCATCTTGGCTACTATTCTCATTGTATAACCACGATTTGTGCCGCTAAATATGCACATTTTCGAACAAACTCTATATGTATTGTGTAATATGATGTTATAGGACTGTCATCTGAAGAAGTTTGAGAAGGTTAGTGAAAAAATTAATATCTTTTGCTGGTTTATTCGTTATCGCTATTGTTGGCTTGAATCAATGCTGTTGTGTGGTTGGCTATTGTAGTAAGCTAATATAATGCTATATTGTGTTTTCGCTGTAAAACACTTAAAAAATCTGAAATATTGGCTGGATTCACAAGATCTTTGTCTTTCATTTGCTGTACGCTGTGTATTTTTCATAAATGTTTTATGATGAGTATTTAGGTAATTCACGTTGGTCTCTGTAGTTATTCTAGTTGCTTTGGTGAGAGTTGTGATGGTGGCTGCAATGTAAAACTATGATTTATACCTGAAATATGCACATTTTTCTAACAAAACATATGCTATACAATAAATATGTTATCAGACTGTCATCTGATGAAGTTGTTTCTTGGTTAGTGACTATTTATATCTTTATTTGGTCGAAATTGTGATAGCTACCTATGCAGGAAAAAAATGGTGGGAAAAAAAAGTTGTCTTTTGCTATCGTGGTTAGCTAATAGAAATACATAGTGTCTTCCCTGTAAAACATTTTAAAAATCAGAACTGATGGCTGGATTCACAAGATGTGTATCTTTCATCTGGTGTCTTGGACTTGTGATTTAATGATATTTAGATGCTAGTATTTACTTGTGACGCTATGCTAGGCTATGCTAGTCAGCTTTTTTACTGATGGGGGTGCTCCCGGATCCGGGATTGTGATTAAGTAGAAGTTAACCTCTACTTCCTCAGAAACCCGGGTCCGGGAGCACCCCCACCAGTAAAAAAGCTGACTAGCATAGGCCAGCATAGCGTCACAAGTAAATAGTAGCATCTAAATATCATTAAATCACAAGTCCAAGACACCAGATGAAAGATACACATCTTGGTAATGAAGCCATCATTTCTGATTTTTAAAATGTTTTACAGGGAAGACACAATATGTAAATCTATTAGCTAACCACGTTAGCAAAAGACACCAGTTTTTTTACTCCACCAGTTTTTTACTCCATCAGTAGCTATCACAAATTCGACCAAATAAAGATATAAATAGCCACTAACCAAGAAACAAATTCATCAGATGACAGTCTGATAACATATTTATTGTATAGCATATGTTTGTTAGAAAAATGTGCATATTTCAGGTATAAATCATAGTTTACCATTGCAGCCACCATCACAACTCGACTAGAATAACTACAGAGAGCAACGTGTATTACCTAATTACTCATCATAAAACATTTCTTAAAAATACACAGCGTACAGCAATTGAAAGACACAGATCTTGTGAATCCAGACAATATTTCAGATTTTCTAAGTGTTTTACAGCGAAAACACAATATAGCGTTATATTAGCTTAGCACAGTAGCAAACCAAACAACAGCATTGATTCCAGCCAAACATAGCGATAACGTATTCACCACCAAAATATATTAATTTTCACTAACCTTCTCAGAATTCTTCAGATGACAGTCCTGTAACATCATATTACACAATGCATATAGAGTTTGTTCGAAAATGTGCATATTTAGCGGCACAAATCGTGCTTATACAATGAGAAAAGTTGCCAAGCTGCCCAGAAAATGTCGGGCGCCATCTTGGAGAGTCACCTAGTCTAATCAATAAATAATCATAAACTTGACTAAAAAATACAGGGTGGACAGCAATTGAAAGACAAATTAGTTCTTAATGCAATCGCTGAATTACATTTTTAAAATTAACCTTACTGCGCAATACAGGGTGCAATACAGGGTGCGATAACGCAAGGCTACACGGCAAATAATGGCGTCTTATGCATTTTACTTTTTCAACAGAACAACGAATTATCAGCATAAATAGTTCTTACTATTAGCTGAACTCCCATCAGAATCTTGGGAAAGGTGTCCTTTGTCCAAAAGAATCGTTGCTGGGTTGGAGAATGTTTCCTTCCACGTTGCAATTAGCAGTACACAATGGCATGCGAGAGAGAGATACCCAACTCAATACAACGTCAGAAAATGAAATGCCCGAAAATCGCAATATACTGACATAAACTGATATAAATCGGTTTAAAATAACAAGATTATGATGTCTTTAAAGCCTATATCGAATAAAAACAGAGCCGGATATATCTAGGAGCTAAAACCAGAGCTTCTAAAAAGACATGCCAAGACCCTCTCTGCGTCAGCGTGAAGATCCAAAAGGGTGGACACCTCGATTCCAATCAATTTATAGACTTTCTGAACTGCGTAGAGACTCCATTTCAAGGCCCTCTATTCGCTGACACCCAGGGGAAGGCGTATGCAGTGCATCTCAACCAATAGAAGACAGGCAAAGTAATACACAGGTCTGAGAACAGGTTTGGAAAAATCTGCATTCTCAACTCCACATAGGGAAATTGCTCTAAGTCCAGTTCTGTTTCACTTACAGACATAATTCAAACGGTTTTAGAAACTAGAGAGTGTTTTCTATCCAATAGTAATAATAATATGCATATGCATATTGTGCAATAATTGAGTACGAGGCAGTTTAAATTGGGAAGACCAAGAAAAAAATAGTGCTAACAGCTCCCCCTATTGACAAGAAGTTAAACTCATTTTTCAACCACTCCACAAATTTCTTGTTTACAAACTATAGTTTTGGCAAGTCAGTTAGGACATCTACTTTGTGCATGACACAAGTAATTTTTCCAACAATTGTTTACAGACAGATTATTTCACTTATAATTCACTGTATCACAATTCCAGTGGGTCAGAAGTTTACATACACTAAGTTGACTGTGCCTTTAAACAGCTTGGAAAATTCCAGAAAATTATGTCATGGCTTTAGCATCTTCTGATAGGCTACATGACATAATTTGAGTCAATTGGAGGTATTTCAAGGCCTACCTTCAAACGCAGTGCCTCTTTGCTTGACATCATGGGAAAATCAAAAGACATCTGCCAAGACCTCAGAAAAAAGTGTAGACCTACACAAGTCTGGTTCATCCGTGGGAGCAATTTCCAAACGCCTGAAGGTACAACGTTCATCTGTACAAACAACAGTACGCAAGTATAAACACCATGGGACCACACAGCCGTCATACCGCTCAGGAAGGAGACACGTTCTCTCTCCCTTAGAGACGAACATACATTGGTGCAAAAAGTGCAAATCAATCCCAGAACAACAGCAAAGGACCTTGTGAAGATGCTGGAGGAAACAGGTACAAAAGTATCTATTTCCACAGTCAAACGAGTCCTATATCGACATAACCTGAAAGGCTGCTCAGCAAGGAAGAAGCCACTGCTCCAAAACCGCCATAAAAAAGCCAGACTACAGTTTGCAACTACACATGGCGACAAAGATCGTACTTTTTGGAGAAATGTCCTCTGGTCTGATGAAACAAAAGTAGAACTGTTTGGCCATAATGACCATCATTATGTTTGGAGGAAAAAGGGGGAGGTTTGCCAGCCGAAGAACACCATCCCAACCATGAAGCACAGGGGTGGCAGCATCATGTTGTGGGGGTGCTTTGCTGCAGGAGGGACTGGTGCACTTCACAAAATAGATGGCATCATGAGGCAGGAAAAGTACGTGGATATATTGAAGCAACATCTCAAGACATCAGTCAGGAAGTTAAAGCTTGGTCGCAAATGGGTGTTCCAAATGGACAATGACCCCAAGCATACTTACAAAGGTGTGGCAAAATGGCTAAAGGACAACAAAGTCAAGGTATTGGAGTGGCCATCACAAAGCCCTGACCTCAATCCTATAAAAAATGTGTGGACAGAACTGAAAAGTGTGTGCGAGCAAGGAGGCCTACAAACCTGACTCAGTTACACTAGCTCTGTCAGGAGAAATGGGCCAAAATTCACCCAAATTATTGTGGGAAATTTGTGGAAGGCTACCCGATACGTTTGACCCAGGTTAAACAATTTAAAGGCAATGTTACCAAATACTAATCGAGTGTATGTAAACTTCTGACCCACTGGGAATGTGATGAAAGAAATAAAAGCAGAAATAAATCATTCTCTCTACTAATATTCTGACATTTCACATTCTTAAAATAAAGTGGTGATCCTAACTGACCTAAGACAGGGCATTTTTACTAGGATTAAATGTCAGGAATTGTGAAAAACTGAGTTTAAATGTATTTGGCTAACGTGTATGTAAACTTCCGACTTCAACTGTATATAGGGAATAGGGTGCCATTTGTAATACAGCCTCAGTAGAACCAAACAACTCCCATCTCCACTGTACTCTTTACTCTCTCTGGCCATATTTCATATCATGCCCATCTGCAATGCACCCCACTGCAGTAATAACTGCTAATTAAAAAAGGACATGCACAATTAAAGCTGGAAATTCTCGATCCTAATAAAGTCAGTGTCAAGCATGATATTATCTCCCTCTTAAGTATAAAGGGCAAAGGACACATATATTTTCCACACTAGAATCATTATGGTGATGAGTGCATTTTAACAGAGTGGTGATGCCAGTACATTAATACTGTAGCATTATAGGAAGATATTGTTTTTTGGAGTTGGACGCCTTTCCCTCTGGGTTTGCTAATGATACACACAGGCTGGTAGCCTATTCCTTATAAAGTGTGCTACTATTGACCATAGCCCTAGACAGAGACAAGATAATTTGAGCACTAATTCCATAGAAATAGAAATCTAGAACACAATCAGCTTGACAGAATATGTGTGTGTTTAAAGGACATTAGGAAGGGCAAAGGACACATACAGTGGCTTCGGAAAGTATTCAGAGCCATTGACTTTTTCAAAATTTGTATAGCCTTATTCTAAAATGGATTAAAAAAAAAATCTAAACACAATACCCCGTAATGACAAAGCAAAAACAGGCTTTTTGAAATTTTTGCAAATGTATTACAAAAATAAACAGTAACACCTTATTTACATAAGTATTCAGAACCTTGAAAGAGATTCGAAATTGAGCTCAGGTGCATCCTGTTTCCATTGATCATCCTTGAGATGTTTCTACAACTTGTTTGTAGTCCACCTGTGGAAAATTAAATTGATTGGTCATGATTTGGAAAGGCACACAACTGTCTATAAAAGGTCCCACAGTTAATAGTGCATGTCAGAGGAAAAACTAAGCCATGAGGTCGAAGGAAGTGTTCGCAGTTCTCCGAGACAGGATTGTGTCTCCATCTTTCTTAAATGGAAGAAATTTGGAACCACCAAGACTCTTCCTAGATATGGCCGCCTGGCCAAACTGTGCAATCGAGGGAGATTAACTTAGGTTAAACTTTACGGGTAACCTTCTAGATGCTAACCACAGTAAGTTGGGTGAATTTTGGCCCATTCCTCCTGACAGAGCTGGTGTAACTGAGTCAGGTTTGTAGGCCTCCTTGCTCGTACACGCTTTTTTAGTTCTGCACACACATTTTCTATAGGATTGAGGTCAGGGCTTTGTGATGGCCACTCCAATACCTTGACTGTTGTCCTTAAGCAATTTAAGCCAGTATACTTGGGGTCATTGTCCATTTGGAAGACCCACTTGCGACCAAGCTTTAACTTCCTGACTGATGTCTTGAGATGTTGCTTCAATATATCCACGTAATTTTCCTCCCTCATCATGCCATCTATTTTGTGAAGTGTACCAGTCCCTCCTGCAGCAAAGCACCCCCACAACATGATGCTGCCATCCCCATGCTTCACGGTTGGGATGGTGTTCTTCGGCTTGCAAGACTCCCCCTTTTTCCTCCAAACATAATGATGGTCATTATGGCCAAACAGTTCTACTTTTGTTTCATCAGACCAGAGGACATTTCTCCAAAAAGTACGATCTTGGTCCCCATGTGCAGTTGCAAACCGTAGTCTGGCTTTTTTATGGCGGTGTGGTCCTTTGCTATTGTTCTGGTATTGATTTGCACTTTTCGCACCAAAGTACGTTCATCTCTAAGGGAGACAGAATCCGTCTCCTTCCTGAGCGGTATGACGGCTGCGTGGTCCCATGGTGTTTATACTTGCGTACTATTGTTTGTACAGATGAACGTGGTACCTGCAGGTGCTTGGAAATTGCTCCCAAGGATGAACCAGACTTGTGGAGGTCTACAATTTTCTTTCTGAGGTCTTGGCTGATTTCTTTTGACTTTCCCATGATGTCAAGCAAAGAGGCACTGAGTTTGAAGGTGGGCCTTGAAATACATCCACAGGTACACCTCCAATTGACTCAAATTATGTCAATTAGCCTATCAGAAGCTTCTAAAGCCATGACTGTCACGTTCTGACCTTAGTTCCTTTTTTATGTCTTCATTTTAGTTTGGTCAGGGCGTGAGTTGGGGTGGGCATTCTATGTTGTTATTCTATGTTTTGTTCTGTGTGTTATATTTCTATGTGTTTGGCCTAGTATGGTTCTCAATCAGAGGCAGGTGTCGATCGTTGTCTCTGATTGAGAATCATACTTAGGTAGCCTGTTTTCCTACCTTGGGTTGTGGGTAGTTATTTTCTGTGTCTGTGTTTCACCATACAGAACTGTTTAGGTTGTTTGTTTGTGTTTTTTTTGTTATTTTTGTTCCGTGTTCATGTTGATTTATTAAAAATCGAATTATGGACACTTACCACGCTGCACATTGGTCCGACTTTTCCTACTCCTCCTCAGACGAAGTGGAGAATCGTTACAATGACATAATTTTCTGGAATTTTCCGAGCTGTTTAAAGGCACAGTCAACTTAGAGTATGTAAACATATGACCCACTGGAATTGTGATACAGTGAAATAATCTGTCTGTGAACAATTGTTGGAAACATTACTTGTGTCACACACAAAGTAGATGTCCTAACCGACTTGCCAAAACTATAGTTTGTGAACAGGAAATTTGTGGAGTGGTTGAAAATGAGATTTAATGACTCCAACCTAAGAGTATGTAAAACTTCCGACTTCAACTGTAGTTGTTATGGCATGGCTGCTATTATTGTTATTGCCAAGAGCACATGTTGAGGTTATGGTGGTGGCATAGCGGTTAAGAGCATTGGGTCAGTAATCAAAAGGTCGCTGGTTTGAATCTCTGAGCCAGCAAGGTGAAAGAATTTACCATTCTTCTCTTGAGCATGGCAGGGTAACTCCCAACTGCTCCCTGGGTACAGATGACCTAGAAGTTGATTAAGGCAGCCCCGCACACCTCTCTAACTAAGAAAGGTTGGGTTAAATGCGGAAGACACATTTTGGTTGAATGCATTCAGTTGTGAAACTGACTAGATATCCCCTTTCCCAACACTAGCCACCCCTTCCACAGAATCTGCTGTTAGTATCGCAGTACAATAGAACACAGGTACATTTTACCCAGGTGCAAACAGAACGTTTTTGCAGATCCTTACCCACATGCTATGAGGCTTTTTAACTTCTCCCCAACTAGTTATCTATAGTGGTGGGATAATTTTGGTTTATCCCAGATTGACCCTTACAGGATAAATCATGCATTTTTACAGTTGTCTGAATTAATCAATGTAGTGATCATGAAGCATCCGGTTAGGCAATATCTTAGGAGTGTACTGTATTAGAGGATAGCAGTAAGCACGTTTATGCGCATTATCATGCCTGCTTGTACATAGTGTGTATGCAATTATACCCTGATGCAGGTCAATCTGTTACAGTCATTTTAGCTGAGTGTGACTCATATCTACCACCATTGTGCTGGCCCAAATGCTGTGGGCCGCTACATGCAGTCGAGCAGCGAGATATCTTTCGCAACAGGGATGGCCTCAGTCTTCCGCCGGCTAAACATTACCAGGTATTTCCATCATTAGCATATATTCACAGGAGTACAGCCTAATTTTAATGATTACTACTGCTAACCATAACTTTAACCCTAACATTTTTCCTTATACACTCAGCTGGCAACCAAGAGAGATACAGGAACTCCTCACGGCACTGGTTCCTTCGTCAGCGCTGCAGGATAGCTCTGAGCTATGGGCCGCCCACTCCTTCATCGGCGCTGCGACTGCTTCTCAATTGGTCACGTCTTCACCCTCAATATTATGGGCCCATAATCCTCTGACGCTACAATGTTACACCCAGTTGGAATTCTGGAGTCTACATGAGTTCCTGCAGTAATTTCTAGGCTGGTCCTAGGGTGAATTTCCTCATGAACCAAGGTGACAGCTCATCTTGCCTCAACGAGGGTACCCGGCAGGACATCACTATGGCAGGTGGGTTCATACTACTTACGGATGCCTAGTTAGATAGGTATTATATTTCCGGTTTACCAAGATGACTGCTCATCTTGCCTTGTACCTAGCGGTGCGTCATTTGAAAAAGAGTCATACAGCTGCATTAGCTCATGCTACACACAGTTAATATTCACAAATAGGCCTGGAACACAGTCATATCATGTTAGAAGCTCTCAAACAGCGCATTCTGACATACAATTTACATTTTAGTCATTTAGCAGATGCTCTTATCCAGAGCAACTACAGTTAGTGCATTTATCTTAAAATAGATAGGTGGGACATTGACATATCACATGCATAGAAAGTACATTTTCGAGGTGAGGAGGAGGATTAATTAAGATACTGTTTGAAGGTAGGGTTTCAGATGTTTTCGGAAGATGGGCAGGGACTCTGCTGTTCTAGCTTCAGGGGGAAGCTTGTTCCACCATTGGGGTGCCAGGACAAAGAAGAGCTTGGAGCGGGCTGAACGGAAGCTGCCCTCCAGTAGGGTGGTAGGGCCAACAGACCTGAGGTCGCAGAATGGAGTGCTTGGGTTAGGGTGAAGGGTTCGAGCATAGCCTGAAGGTAGGAAAGGGCAGTTCTTCTTGCTGTTCACTAGGTAAGCACCATGGTCTTGTAGTGGATGCGAGCTTTGACTGGAAGCCAGTGGAGTGTGCGGAGGAGTGGGATGACATGAAATAACTTGGAAAGGTTGAAAACCATTCTGGATAAGTTCCAGAAGCGGGGAGCCCAGCCAACAGCGAGTTGCAGTAGTCCAGGTGGGAGAGGACAAGTGCCTGGATTAGGACCTGCACATCTTCCTGTGTGAGGTAGGGTCTTACTCTACAGATGTTGTAGAGCATGAACCTGCAGGAGCGAGTCATCCAATTTGAGATGCCTGCCATGCACTCAAAGATATGTGTCGCCACCTGGGCGTCAGAAGGGGGGAAGGAGAAAAGTAGTTGAGTGTCATCCGCATAGCAATGATAGGAGAGACCATGTGAGGATATGACGGAGCCGAGTGACTTGGTGTATAGAGAGAAGAGGAGAGGACCTAGAACTGAGCACTGGGAGACACCATTAGTGAGAGTATGTGGTGCAGACAGAGGGAGGAGAAGGTGGATAAGAGTTTCCTAGGATAAGAGGCAGAAGCTTGAAATGTAGAAGAGGGAGTGAAAGGATGATAGGTCCTCCAGAAGGTTATTTTTCCTCAATTCTTGCTCAGCTGCCCGCAGCCCTGTTCTGTAAGCTTGCAATGAGTCACTCAGCCACGGAGCAGGAGGGGAGGGCCAAGCCGGTCAGGGGGAAGGGGACAGTGCGAGTCATAGGATGCGGAAAGGGAGGAGAGTAGGGTTGAAGAATCAGGAGAGAGAAGGATTTAGCATAAGGGAGAGATGATAGGATGGAAGAGGAGAGAGTCAAGGGACTGAAGGGCAGAATAGACTGAGATCAACTCTGTGTTCTTGACCGCAGATTGGCAGATCCAAACACTGCCGGATACCCGGAATTCTACATGGGTTGTGCATGCAGGGTACACTAAATTAGAAGGTTTGCAGCTAAGGGGTGGGGAGCGTCTGTAAAGCCTACAGGGAGAAAGATGTATAGAAAACACACACGGAGTTCACGAAACTAGAAAAGAGCAAAATAAGATCATCCGTAAATAACTAGGTAAGAATCTCAAGTGAGAGAGTGGTGTGGAACCTTTCCCTCTTTCCATCCTCAAATAACCATCTTTGTTTCAATTATGTTTTACAAAACAAACATTATTTATTGGTTTTGTTTGTACATTTTGTTTTTATTATTATTATATTTTAATTTTGCAGATAAATTTCAGTTTAAATCAATGTAATTGTCTGCATCATTTCCAATCCCCCATATCTATTTGTTTGTATATACATATCTCTTTTAAATATATTTCCCTTTATTATTTTCTCCTAACCCTACCACCCCTCCCCTAATTGGAGTAAACTAATGGACAAAAACACTTAGGCTTCTACTTCCATCTTATACTATATACATTTTATGGACATGTCGTGGAAATTCTTACACAGGGACACTCGATGTCTTAAATGTATTATTGTTTATTGTCAGCGCTGGAGAGGTTCCAACAAACTTAATGCACCATAGTGAACGTCTGTCAATAAGCTCTGCTGGGGCAGTACCAGCAGTTGTCTTATATACGGCTATACAAAGTCAAGTTATATTTGCATGATTTAGGATAATTAATTCATCATTACCATTTTGTTTCATTCATGTGACCGACCAATAATGGTTCATAACGTGACAGACAAATACCCCACGAGACTTCTTCTCTCTAAGCTGAGAAACTGAGATATCTTTTGTTCTCAAAACAAAGGTCTGGCCATACTGCCAAATTGCAGCTACTGATAGTGAGGATTCATTCAGTCAGTCACTTGCATGAACACAGGAAACGGTTATTAGAAAAGCACATGAATAGAACACAGAAATTAGTTATATTTTGCCATATATTTTTACCTGTGCTGTTTCACAAAAGTTCTGAACCTTGTGCATTCAGAAAGTATTCAGACCCCTTGACTTTTTCCAAATGTTGTTACGTTATAGCCTTATTCTAAAGTGGATTAAATAAAACAAATGATCTACACACAATACCCCATGATGACAAAGTGAAAACATTTTTTAGACATTTTTGTAATACCTTATTTACATAAGTATTCGGACCCTTTGCTATGAGATGCAAAATTGAACTCAGGTGCATCCTGTTTCCATTGATCATCCTTGAGATGTTCCTACAACTTGATCCGAGTCCACCTGTGGTAAATTCAATAGATTGGACATGATTTGGAAAGGTCCCACAGTTAACAGTGCATGTCAGAGCAAAAACCAAGCTATAAGGTTGAAGGAATTGTCTGTAGAGCTCAGAGACCGGATTGTGTCGAGGCACAGATCTGGGGAAAGGTACCAAAAAATTCTGCAGCACTGATGGTCCCCAAGAACACAGTGGCCTCCATCATTCTTAAATGGAAGAAGTTTGAAACAACCAAGACTCTTCCTAGAGCTGGCTGCCCCACCACACTGAGCAATCGGGGGAGAAGGGCCTTGGTCAGGGAGGTGACCAAGAACTCGATGGTCACTCTGACAAAGCTAAAGAGTTCCTCTGTGAATATGGAGGAACCTTGCTGAAGGACAACCATCTCTGCAGCACTTCACCAATCAGTCCTTTATGGTAGAGTGGACAGACAGCAGCCACTCCTCAGTAAAAGGCACATGACAGCCCACAATGAGTTTACCAAAAGGCACCTAAAAGACTCTGGTCTGAAGAAACCAGTATTTAACTCTTTGGCCTGAATGCGAAGCGTTCCTTCTGGAGGAAACCTGGTACCATCCCTACGGTGAAGCATGGTGGTGGCAGCATCATGCTGTGGGGATGTTTTTCAGCAACAGAGACTGGGAAACTAGTCATGATCGAGGGAAAGATGAATACTTTCCGAATGTACTGTACATTTTACGGACACAGTACATTTTAAATTAGTTATCTTGTTGTTTTTAATCCCACCCTTCAGCTCCACTCAACCCCTAACATCTATCTCTTAACACCATCCATTTATTTTGCCATGTGATGTTTCACCCAAGTTCTGAACCTTTCTATTCTCATAGTTTCTACAGATTGTAAATTAAAGATAAACATATTTGCCAAAAGTAATATTATATTATTGATCGATTAACTGTGACTTTTCAGATCACCCAGTAGTGCTATCTACAGAGTTAGCTCCAGGTAAATGTTGTACTTCTTCAACCATTCCTGGACTTGCAAACAAAAACAAGCTACATGTAGACAATACCAAAACAAATGATTGAATGATTCTGTCTCTGCAAAATCTGCAGAACTGGGATGGTTTGGCGTTGGTCTTAGTTTTGTGACAAAACCGACACCGACACGACGGTCGCTTACAGCTGCCGCTAAGAAACCAGGGGAGACTGAAGTACTAATACTAATTGCTACACATACTGTACAGTAGTTCATCATCTGGCTTGTGGTTCTGCTGTTTTGGGGGATTTGATATAGCATATCATGCTCACTGCCTATCAGGGGCAGCACTTTCACTTGGGATGGGGGTGGGGACATGCCCCCCCATTCTGAAATTGCATTTTTGTCCCGCTCAGTTTTATCATTGGAATGTGATACAAAACTCTGCGATGGTGTGCTTTAGGACCATGCGGATGCCTCCGAACAGTAGGGTAGGCTGTTTGGAGTGTTGAGCTGACTGGATTTACAACCGAGTCGTAAAAGTTTCAGAAGTAAATTAACTTGGCAAACTTTCGCCAGTTGATATACTGTTTGAGAGAGAGCTGGCCAAAAGTTGGCTGACTTGAGCTATTATTTTTGCCTCAATCAAACTAGACCTGAATCAAATGAAACAATTGGCCAAACGATGGAAGATTGATATTCTGACGTTTTTACAGTACAAAGTGAGTTATATTAATCGGTATGGCAATGTAATGTTATTGATCTGTCAGTTTCCCTAACTAAATCCCTACTTTTCACACTGACACGGTAATAAACAGCTCTAACTTTACAGCCTTCACTGTCATGGTGCACAGTAGAGGTCTGGCACCGCTGGCTTTCTGTCCCACTCCTACCTGCTACTTCAAGAACTGGTCCCAAAGACAACCACAGTCCCACAATGTTATTTTATGTCACTCGCCAGCCATTTTGCATCCTATAATTAACATCAAATGCGCAAAAATAAATAAAGAAATTAGTTAAATTACCAGAGATTCTCACATGGCCCTTACATTGTATTACTGGGCTATATCAGCCAAGGACGATTTGCAGGCAGAGAAAAATAAATGGGTAATCCATACTTATTGAAAATGAAAAGGTGCAATGCTCGCTCACCATAGTAGCCTAACCTATGTGCGCATTGTGCCTTTTCCTTTTCAATGATGATTACATTTTTTGATTGCACTTCGACTCACGTTGGTTGAGCGCCCTACACTTATTTTCTTTATACATTTTTACTTAATAGACATTGAAAAAAACAGTCTAAACATATATCAATTAATTTCATATTCAAGTTACCTGCCAAGTGATTCTCCGCACATGTAGGCAGCTTACTCTATGTCAATGAGACCACACATTCTAGGTGCACGTGAACATTCATGCCCAACTAGGAGAGGTAGGCTACTGAAGTTGAAACAGCGAATTTTGAGTGTGTGAATAATGCGAAAAATGTGCTTTTAGTACAGTAGTTAGGCTAACACATACAAAGCAGAAAGAGGACCGTTTCTGTGGACAACCAAAATATTTTCATCACAATGTCATCTGTCTAACCGCCTGCTTCCGCCTGCAGCATGAAAAATGCTGACCGTGCAGCAATGCTCTCTGTTGGAACCGCAGGTCCTGCAGGCATCCAGTGGGAATGCAGCCCTCTAGTGCAGTCAGTACACAACACTATGTTCATCATGTTAAAACAGGATCAAATGGTGACAAGGGTCCCAGCAGGGTCAGACAGCAAGGGAAATCCAGTCTATAGAGCTCAGGTGAATTTTGCATTATATTCAGAGAATGATTGAAAATCACATTGTAGGATTTTTAATGAATTTATTTGCAAATTATGGTGGAAAATAAGTATTTGGTCACCTACAAACAAGCAAGATTTCTGGCTCTCACAGACCTGTAACTTCTTCTTTAAGAGGCTCCTCTGTCCTCCACTCGTTACCTGTATTAATGGCACCTGTTTGAACTTGTTATCAGTATAAAAGACACCTGTCCACAACCTCAAACAGTCACACTCCAAACTCCACTATGGCCAAGACCAAAGAGCTGTCAAAGGACACCAGAAACAAAATTGTAGACCTGCACCAGGCTGGGAAGACTGAATCTGCAATAGGTAAGCAGCTTGGTTTGAAGAAATCAACTTTGGGAGCAATTATTAGGAAATGGAAGACATACAAGACCACTGATAATCTCCCTCGATCTGGGGCTCCACGCAAGATCTCACCACGTGGGGTCAAAATGATCACAAGAACGATGAGCAAAAAATCCCAGAACCACACGGGGGGACCTAGTGAATGACCTGCAGAGAGCTGGGACCAAAGTAACAAAGCCTACCATCAGTAACACACTACGCCGCCAGGGACTCAAATCCTGCAGTGCCAGACGTGTCCCCCTGCTTAAGCCAGTACATGTCCAGGCCCGTCTGAAGTTTGCTAGAGAGCATTTGGATGATCCAGAAGAAGATTGGGAGAATGTCATATGGTCAGATGAAACCAAAATAGAACTTTTTGGTAAACTCAACTCGTCGTGTTTGGAGGACAAAGAATGCTGAGTTGCATCCAAAGAACACCATACCTACTGTGAAGCATGGGGGTGGAAACATCATGCTTTGGGGCTGTTTTTCTGCAAAGGGACCAGGACGACTGATCCGTGTAAAGGAAAGAATGAATGGGGCCATGTATCGTGAGATTTTGAGTGAAAACCTCCTTACATCAGCAAGGGCATTGAAGATGAAACGTGGCTGGGTCTTTCAGCATGACAATGATCCCAAACACACCGCCCGGGCAACGAAGGAGTGGCTTCGTAAGAAGCATTTCAAGGTCCTGGAGTGGCCTAGCCAGTCTCCAGATCTCAACCCCATAGAAAATCTTTGGAGGGAGTTGAAAGTCCATGTTGCCCAGCAACAGCCCCAAAACATCACTGCTCTAGAGGAGATCTGCATGGAGGAAGGGGCCAAAATACCAGCAACAGTGTGTGAAAACCTTGTGAAGACTTACAGAAAACGTTTGACCTCTGTCATTGCCAACAAAGGGTATATAACAAAGTATTGAGATAAACTTTTGTTATTGACCAAATACTTATTTTCCACCATAATTTGCAAATAAATTCATTAAAAATCCTACAATGTGATTTTTTTGTCTCATTTTGTCTGTCATAGTTGAAGTGTACCTATGATGAAAATTACAGGCCTCTCTCATCTTTTTAAGTGGGAGAACTTGCACAATTGGTGGCTGACTAAATACTTTTTTGCCCCACTGTACACCAAGTTGACTGTGCCTTTAAAAAGCTTGGAAAATTCCAGAAAATTATGTCATGGCTTTAGAAGCTTCTGATAGACTAATTTACATAATTTGAGTAAATTGGAGGTGTACCTGTGGATGTATTTCAAGGCTTACCTTCAAACTCAGTGCGTCTTTGCTTGACATAATGGGAAAATCAAAAGAAATCAGCCAAGACCTCAGAAAAAAATTGTAGACCTCCACAAGTCTGGTTCATCCTTGGGAGCAATTTCCAAACGCCTGAAGGTACCACATTCATCTGTACAAACAATAGTACGCAATTATAAACACCATGGGACCACGCAGCTGTCATACCGCTCAGGAAGGAGACGGATTCTGTCTCCCTTAGAGACGAACATACTTTGGTGTGAAAAGTGCAAATCAATCCCAGAACATTAGCAAAGGACCTTGTGAAGATGCTGGAGGAAACGGGTACAAAAGTGTCTATATCCACAGTAAAACGAGTCCTATTTCGACATAACCTGAAAGGCCGCTCAGCAAGGAAGAAGCCACTGCTCCAAAACCGACAATAAATAAGCCAGACTACAGTTTGCAACTGCACATGGGGACAAAGATTGTGCTTTTTGGAGAAATGTCCTCTGGTCTGATGAAACAAAAATAGAACTGTTTGGCGATAATGACCATCATTATGTTTGGAGGAAAAAGGGGGATACTTGCAAGCCGAAGAATAACATCCCAACCGTGAAGCACATGGGTGGCAGCATCATGTTGTGGGGGTGCTTTGCTGCAAGAGGGACTGGTGCACTTCAGAAAATAGATGGCATCATGAGAATTATGTGGATATATTGAAGCAACATCTCAAGACATCAGTCAGGAAGTTAAAGCTTGGTCGGAAATGGGTGTTCCAAATGGACAATGACCCCAAGCATACTTACAAAGGTGTGGCAAAATGGCTAAAGGACAACAAAGTCAAGGTATTGGAGTGGCCATCACAAAGCCCTGACCTCAATCCTATAGAAAATTTGTTGGCAGAACTGAAAAGTGTGTGCGAGCAAGGAGGCCTACAAACCTGACTCAGTTACACTAGCTCTGTCAGGAGGAATGGGCCAAAATTCACCCAATTTATTGTGGGAAGCTTGTGGAAGGCTACCCAAAATTGTTGACCCAAGGTGAACAATTTAAAGGCAATGCTACCAAATACTAATTGACTGTATGTAAACTTGTGACCCACTGGGAATGTGATGAAATAAATAAATGCTGAAATAAATTATTCTCTCTACTATTATTCTGACATTTCACATTCTTAAAATAAAGTGCTTGTCCTAACTGACCTAAGACAGGGAACTTTTACTAGGATTAAATGTCAGGAATTGTGAAAAACTGAGTGAAAAACTGAGTTTAAAAGTATTTGGCTAAGGTGTTTGTAAACTTCCGACTTCAACTGTACAGCACTTTCTTCTCTCTGTTCAGCAAACACTGGACAAGCCAGATGCAATTTTAAAGCAGTCTGACAAACCTCAAGTTGATTTCCAAGTTGTATCAAGTGTTGATAGAGACTTTTCCCCATAACACAAAATCTGTAATCCAAAAATGTGAGGAAGATCTGGGAGACGCTATTGATGATGATGAATGGATACAGATATGTTTGAATGCCCAGTCATGTTCATATAATCTCAGACATACATTTTTGCACTTTAAGACCACCCATAGAATGTACTATATGCCAGTGAAACTGAATATCATGCAATCAGAAATTCTATTATTCTGCAGGAGGTGTAAAGCACAAAAGGTTGGGAGAATTCTGACAGAGTATGTTCTTTTATCTCAGCATGTCTACAGATTCTCCCATCTCCCTGTTGTTGTTTGCTTCGGAATGTTGATACGGACGACTGTTATCAGAAGAAACTGTCTAACATAGCATTTATAGTGGCTAATATAGTTGTCATTAATTGGAAGGTTGATTATCAACCCACAATGTATGTAAGAAATGTTAAGTTATCACTAGATTTGTTTTAAGATTAAGGGTATACTGTGCAACTTTCATAAGGTCTGGCTGGATGTCTTATATGGAATACTGTACAACAAAAGAAGTCTGTATTGAGAACATGCCCACTTCAGGGGGAGACCTATTTAGGCAATCCCTAGCTGCTGTGCTGCTCAGTCCGGGTCTGTTGTTCTGTTGTCACGCTGGCCTTGGCATAACACACCTGAAACCAGTAATGAATGTTTCACTAAAGTCCTAAAGCTGATTGGGGTGTGTTGGGTTGTGGTGCTACATGGCCGTGGACCCTAGGGGCAGTACGGGGTGACTCAGCTGTATTGTGTGCAAGTAAAAATAACTCTACAGTACTGCTAGGCCTATGATATGAATTATAGGGAGGGTGTACTGTTTATGTGTGTTAATGTGTAGGTGTATGTGTGTTTTAATTCAACTTTTGTTTTCCAAAGCTTTCCCTTGAGACATAAGACAGAAGGGAAGGAAGTTGTGTTGGGGAGAGTGTTGAATTATTGACTAGATTGGTACGGGTCGGCCGTGTAGGCAGCTCGGGTTGGCTGGGCGGTCTGGCTGAAATGTGATATAGAGGATTACTTTACGACAATCCAAAGTTGTTTTCGTACTTTATTTGTAAGAGTTGTTCATTTGTTAGGCTATTGGTTAAATGTGCAACACAATATTGATTAATGAATTATCATGGATCTAGTTCAATCTCATCAATCACTTAAACATACAGTACCAGTCAAAGGTTTGGACACACCTACTCATTCCAGGGATCTACATTGTAGAATATTAGTGAAGACATCAACACTATGAAATAACACATATGGAATCATGTAGTAACCAAAAAAGTGTTAAACAAATCAAAATATATTTTATATTTCAGATTCTTCGAATTAACCGCCCTTTGCCTTGATGACAACTTTACACACTCTTGGCATTCTCTCAACCAGTTTCATGAGAGTCACCTGGAATGACCCCAAGCATACTTACAAAGTTGTGGCAAAATGGCTTAAGGACAACAAAGTAAAGGTATTGGAGTGGCCATCACAAAGCCCTGATCTCAATCCTATAGAAAATGTGTGGGCAGAACTGAGAAAGCGTGTGCGAGCAGGAGGAGGAATGTCAGGAGGAATGGGCCAAAATTCACCCAACTTATTGTGGTAAGATTGTGGAAGGCTACCTGAAACGTTTGACCCAAGTTAAACAATGTAAAGGCAATGCTACCAAATACTAATTGAGTGTATGTAAACGTCTGACCCACTGGGAATGTGATGAAAGAAAGAAATGCTGAAATAAATCATTCTCTCTACTATTATTCTGACATTTCACATTCTTAAAATAAAGTGGTGATCCTAACTGACCTAAGACAGGGAATCTTTACTTGGATTAAATGTCAGAAATTCTGAAAAACTGAGTTTAAATGTATTTGGCTAAGGTATATGTAAACTTCCAACTTCAACTGTATATATTTACAAAAAAATATATATGGGGGATTGAAAATGATGCAGACAATTACATTGATGGAACCCACGATCTATCTGCATATTAAAGCTGATCTACCCCCCCTACTGTACTTCTAAAATCAAAGTTGCTTCCCTGAGTTATATTAACCTCCTTATATGACACTTCTCTCTGGCAGTGAGCTACACTGAAGGAGCAGAGCCCTAATGCCTTGCATTGTAATATTTTCTAATATGGCGTACATGTGGTATTTCCTTTCTGAAATAAAGTGGAGCTGGTACAGAAAGGAAACCCAAGTGTGGTGATCTCAGCGGATATTGCACCAATGGAATTTACACTCTACTTACATGCAGTGTATTTACGTTGACCAGTTCTACACATGCTTCCTCAATGCCAGATGTCACGTATAGGCATGTGATGGTGTCTCTTGCTGCCATTGCTTTTCTGCTGTTACTCGCTTTGCTTGCTGTTTTCTGATAAAACACCACCTCCACCTGTCTGGGTTCTGTTTCTTCCTCCAGGGGATTTGATATAGCAAAAAATATGTCTTTGAAATGTTCTTGATCTGTTCATCAACAGAGAGATCAGGGTCCAGAGTAACACTGAGGTCCTTCATAGTTTTATTTGACACGACTTTACAACCTTCAAGATTAATTGTCTGATCCAACAGCAGATAACTTTGTTTTCTTGGGACCTAGAAATAGCATCTTTGTTTAGTCAGAGTTTAAAAGTAAAATATGTGCCGCCTCCACTTCCTTATGTCTAAAACACAGGCTTCCAGGGTAGGCGATTTTGGGGCTTCACCATGTTTCATCGAAATGTACAGCTGTGTCGTCCGCATAGCAGTGAAAGTTGACATTGGTTTTCCGAACTACATCACCAAGAGGTAGAATATATAGTGAAAACAATAGTGGTCCTAAAATGGAACTTTGAGGAACACCGAAATATACAATTGATTTGTCAGAGAACAAACCATCCACAGAGACAAACTGATATTTTTCCAACAGATAAGATCTAAACCAGGCAAGTCCGTGTAGACCAATTAGGGTTTCTAATCTCTCCAAAAGAATGTGGTGATAGATGATGTCAAAAGCAGCACTAAGGTCTAGGAGCACGAGGACAGATGCAGAGCCCTTTATGATAATTACAACATTCATGATTTATTCATAGTTTAAACAAACAGAATTCAAAATAGCTGTCTAAGAAACTCTGACAGCCGTTGCTTGTTTAATAGAAAGTTCTTGTTTAATAGAAAGTCATTGCTGTTAAAGTCATTTGGACAGAGGTTCAAAGTCAAATAAAAACGTAAAACAACACCATTGCAGAGTGGATTGATACCACTTTTCTGTGAGAAGCAAAAGAAAGAAAGAAATATTGAAAGTCTTTCCCAACACAACATAGTCAGTGTGCAAGTTCTATTATTATCTCCAAGGATCCTGGACAGCAAGGACCGTCTCCCCAGAGGGGGCTCTCAGTCTGGGTTTCCACAGGCTCACAGTTAATGCTTCCCACCCCTTCCATTACACATGAAGCAAACTACCATCTGCATTGTGTTACTGCATCGTGCACTTTCTGGTCTGTTTTTCCAACTGGGAAGGAAATGTACGCTACCTAGGATATAAAGGTAGTTTGTAGTCCTGTCCAGAGGGTGTACTTGTACATCAAACTGCCTCATGCTACAGAAACAAGAGATGTGCTCCTGCCATATGGGCCGTTCTGGCTCGGACAAGGCTTAGACGGTAGTTTTAATTCAGATCAGGTAATGGTGGATGTGTGTGTGTTGAATGAAGTTTGGTTTTGCTACTGTTATCCAAAGGAATCTCAAAATAGTATTTGCTCCTAACTCTGGAAAATAACCTGTAGGTTTACTGTGCAACAATCAAATGTATTCATGTTCAGAGATGCATGATTGACAATTTACAAAGTGGCTGATAATTGTATGAATGTCTTTGATATGTCAAAGCTGTCGCTAGTTAGTAATGACATTAGAGGTACTTGCATATAAAAAGACATCCATTTGCCAGCTATCAATGACAGAAAATATCCAGAAGTTACATCATCCCTCACAAAATCTATTTCAATCAAGTACAGGCTTAACTGAATGAACAACAAAGACGGAATGCAATATGACATTTTTTAAATCGTTTGGGGAATGGCCTTGTCTCCGAGGGAAGATCCTGGGAGCCTGATGATGTGATGGTAGGTATCCCTATTCAGGGCTGATAGCATCATAACTCCCCGCTGGGGGTAAGGAGTTCCAATGAGGGGCATTAATAACCAGAGCTTGATGTAATGTCAGGTGGAACCTGACCAACGAGGTGGGCTTATGATCACAAATGTCAACTTTGTGATTAGGGGTCAATTTCTATAGAATGGAGTGTGTACTTTCAAGTACTGTGCAACAATTCAAATATTATTAGACCAGCATTTGTAGATCACATAAGATCTCTTACACATATAAACATATGTAACATTTACAATTCTATTACACCACATTTTGTAAGATAATTGAAGATCTCTTGAACATATGAATATAATTCCACTAGTGATGCAGCAGACATCCGTTTTCTAGGAGTTACATTGGTGATGGAAAATGTCTGATGTTCAAATATATACATCATCACATGGACAATCTATCACATTGTGGTCAGTGAAGCTTATGTTAGGAACTCAGTCCTGCCAGTGAGAAATTGACAGATCTTAATCCTACATGGCTTCCTGTTAAAAGCAGCAAGTGAATAGACCACTTAATCCAAAAGAGGTGGGGAAAGTTGTAGAGGAATTGATACACGGGAGGTGAGGTATTTTTTTGAATGGTCTTTTCACTCACGGGATAAAGTAGATCACCGCTAGAAGTCTTTGCAAGGGTTAATTCTGCATACAAATTGTTGATTCCCTTTCATCCTAAAACAAGACAGCTCCTCGGGTGTCTGGACCTATAGCTGTAACCTGGTTTTGAGTACTATGAATATATTAGATTTAATTATTAGATTAGATTTTTGAGATCAAGATGGCTCTCTTACACTTACACACATAATTATATTTACCGATGCTGCAGACATCAGTTTTCTATAATTAAGGATGACATTTTTCATCCTAGATATTAGTGGTGGGCACCAATATCGCTATTTCATTATGATGTTGATATCTTTTGATATCAATATGAGCAAGGAATATCGTGATATTTCATTTCTCTGAGCTCTATACAGCATTGATAATTCAATCATACAATGATAATTATTCAGGATCTGCCCCCTTTTTTCAATTTTCACCTAAAATGACATACCCAATTCTAACTGCCTGTAGCTCAGGACATGAACCAAGGATATGCATTTTCTTGATACCATTTGAAAGGAAACACTTTGAAGTTTGTGGAAATGTTAAATTAATGTAGGTAAAAGATAATACAAAGTATTATGTATTTTTTTGTACCATGTTTGAAATGCAAGAGAATGGCTATAATATATTACTCCAGCCCAGGCACAATTTAGATTTTGGCCACTAGATGGCAGCAGTGTATGTGCAAAGTTTTAGACAGATCCAATGAACCATTGCCTTTCTGTTCAAAATGTTGGATCAAGACTGCCCAAATGAGCCTAATTGGTTTATTAATACATTTTCAAGTTCATAACTGTGCACTGTCCTCAAACAATAGCATGGTATCCTTTCACTGTAATAGCTACTGTAAATTGGACAGTGCAGTTAGATTAACAAGAATTTCAGCTTTCTGCCAATATCAGATATGTCTATGTCCTGGGAAATGTTCGTGTTACTTACAACCTCATGCTAATCACATTATCCTACGTTAGCTCAACCGTCCCGCGGGGAACCCACCGATCCTGTAGAGGTTAAACAAACAGCTTGGTGCTTTCAACATAGTAGTGATGAAGTCAATCTCTCCTCTACTTTGAGTCAGGAGAGATTGACATGCATATTATTCATGGTTGCTCTCTGTGTACATCCAAGGGCCAGCCGTGCTGCCCTGTTCTGAGCCAATTGCAATTTTCTTAAGTACCTCTGTGGCACCTGACCACACGACTGAACAGTAGTCAAGGTGCGACAAAACTAGAGCCTGTAGTAGCTGACGTGTATAGTGTTGAGTAATCTGCATACATAGACACCCTGGCTTTACTCAAAGCATGTCGTTAGTAAAGATTGGAAAAACTAAGGGGCCTAGACAGCTGCCCTGGGGAATTCCTGATTCTACCTGGATTATGTTGGAGACACATCCATTAAAGAACATCCTCTGTGTTATGTTAGACAGGTAACTCTTCATCCACAATAAAGCAGGGGGTGTAAAGCCATAACACATACGTTTTTCCAGCAGCAGAATACGATCGATAATGTCAAAAGCCGCACTGAAGTCTAAAAAAGCATTGCCCACAAACGTTTTATTATCGTATTTGTTGCCAAACCCACTGGCTCCAGGTCATCTATAAGTCTTTGCTAGGTAAAGCTCCTCCTTATCTCAGCTCACTGGTCACCATAGCAACACCCACCTGTAGCACACTCTCCAGCAGGTATATTTCACTGTTCATCCCCAAAGCCAACACCTCCTTTGGCTGCCTTTCCTTCCAGTTCTCTGCTGCCAATGACTGGAACGAATTGCAAAAATCACTGAAGTTGGAGACTTATATCTCCCTCACTAACTTTAAGCGTCAGCTGTCAGAGCAACTTACCGATCGCTGCAGCTGTACTGTACACAGCCCATCTGTAAATAGCCCATCCAAACAACTACCTACCTCATTCCCATATTTGTTTTTCTGCTCTTTTGCGCACCAGTATCTCTACTTGCACATCCTCATCTCCACATCTATCACTCCAGTGTTAATGCTAAATTGTAATTATTTCAACATTATGGCCTATATACTGCCTTACCTCCCTAATCTTACTACATTTGCACACACTGCACACAATGTATATATTGTGTTATTGACTGTACGTTTCTTTATCCCATGTGTATCTCTGTGTTGTTTTTGTCGCACTGCTTTGCTTCATCTTGGCCAGGTCGCAGTTGCAAATGAGAACTTGATCTCAACTGGCCTACCTGGTTAAATAAAGGTGAAATAAAAATTTGTGTAAGTGCTGTGTTTGTTAAATGTCCTTCCCTAAAACCATGCTGAAAGTAAGTTGTCAATTTGTTTCCTGTAAAATAGCATTGTGTCCGGTCAAATGCTATTTAAAAAAAAAAAAAAACTTTACTAAGGCTTGGTATCAGGCTTATTGGTCAGCTATTTGAGCCAGTAAAGAGGGTGTCACGACTTCGACCGAGGCAGGCTCTCCTTCCCGTGCGGGTGGCGTTCGGCGGTCGTCGTCACCGGCCTATTAGCTGCCACTGATCCTTTTCTCCCCCTCCCTATGTGGTTATTGGGTTCACCTGTGGTGTATTAGGGTTAATTAGTTGGGCTTATTAGTCAGCCGGCCCGCACGTTTCTTTGTGCGGGATTGTTTGTTTGTAAGTAGTGGTGTTGGTTGTGTGCTACGTGTTTTCTGGACTGTGTTCCTTTCCTCCCGTGTCTGGGGTTGGTTATATAGTACACCCAGTGTTTTAATAGGGTGGACTAGTTGGTCCGTGTTCATTAAAGAACATTTTGTATTGGCACCTGCTGTTTTCTGCGTGTTGACTCCACACTCCGACACCCAGGCCTTACAGAGGGCTTTACTATTCTTAATCAAGTAGCGGAATGATTGTTGCTTCCCTCCAGGCCTGAGGGCACACACTTTCTAGTAGGCTTCAATTGGAGATATTATCACGGCTCAGGAGAAGACCCAGATGCAGACAGTTCCAAGTAACAAAGTGTATTACAAAACAAGCAAACGACAGGTCAATGGCAGGCAGAGGTCAGAGCAGAGTCCGAAAGGTACAGAACGGCAGGCAGGCTTAGGGTCAGGGTAGGCAGATGTCAGTAAACCAGGGCTGTGTCACGAGGTACAGAACAGCAGGCAGGCTCAGGGAAGGCAGAATGGTCAAAACCGGGAAAACTAGAAAACAGGAACTAGAGAAAAAACAGGAGTACGGGGAAACCGCTGATACACTTGACGAGAAAAGACAAACTGGCAACAGACAAACCAATAACACCGGTAAAAATACACTGGGGATAATGGGAAGATGGGTGATACCTGGAGGGGGGTGGAGACAAGCACAAAGACAGGTGAAACAGAAGGGTGTGACAGATATGGAAAATAGGAGTGGCAATATCCTCCACTATTATCTTCAGTAATTTTCCATCCAAGTTGTCAGACCCGATGGCTTGTCATTGTTGATTTTTTAAAATCACCTCTTCCACACTCAGTTTACAGAATTCGAAATTACAAATCTTTGAAGCTTTTTGAGGTGGCAGCTTGATGAAAGCCAGGTCTACAGCAGCTTCCCACAAGAATGGGCTTTAGGTGAGGAAGATGAACCTGTAGCCACATGAGATCCTCTCTAATCTTTACAGCTGGGGTTCTTAAACTTTGTCAGACTGGGACCCAAAAGTATCTTGAAAACATGATACTAAACATACTGTACTGCTTATGAAAACATGATACTAAACATACTGTACATATAATTGCCCTTATGCCTAAAACAAATGCAAATAACAATGAAATGAATTACCCATATACTGCAAATAGAAATTCATGTTTATTTATTATTATTATTATTATTTTACATATCTGTCTAGGTTGGAACTTTTGTTGTTAAACTACAGTAAATCATTTTCATTTTGACCTGGAATAAATTGATCGATCACATTACACAGATGTATAACTTCTTATGGCTGCAGCCCGACGTCGGTACACTTATGACAACAGCCAGCTCAAGTGGAGGGCGCGAAATTCAAAATATATATTTTTTAAATATTTAACTTTCACACATTAACAAGTCCAATACAGCATATGAAAGGTACACATCTTGTGAATCCAGCCAACATGTCCGATTTTTAAAATGTTTTACAGCGAAAACACCACGTATATTTATGTTAGCTCACCACCAAATACAAAAGAGGACAGACATTTTTCACAGCACAGGTAGCATGCACAAAGCCAATCTAACTAACCAAGAACCAACCAAACTAACCAAGAAACAACTTCATCAGATGACAGTCTTATAACATGTTATTCAATAAATCTATGTTTTGTTCGAAAAATCTGCATATTTCAGGTATAAATCATAGTTTACATTGCAGCTACAATCAGAAGTTGCACCGAAAGTAGACAGAATAATTACAGACACCAACGTCAAATACCTAATTACTCATCATAAAACATTTCTGAAAAATACATAGTGTACAGCAATTGAAAGACAGGCATCTTGTGTTTCCAGACAATATTTCCGATTTATCAAGTGTTTTACAGCGAAAACACAATATAGCGTTATATTAGCTTAGCACAATAGCCAGAAAGACAAGCCATTTCCCAGTAGCAAAAGTAAGCGATCGTAACAAACAAGCAAAATATATATAATTTTTGACTAACCTTGATTTTCTTCCTCAGATGACAGTCCTATAACATCAGGTTATACATACACTTATGTTTTGTTCGAAAATGTGCATATTTAGAGCTGAAATCAATGGTTACACCGTGTGCTAACTTAGCTACTTTTCCCCACTACGTCCGGATTTTTCCTGACACTTTTTCTGACACACATATTCTGAACAAATAGCTATTCATAAACATAACTAAAAAATACATGTTGTATAGGAAATGATAGATCCATTAGTTCTTAATGAAATCGCAGTGTTAGAATTCTAAAAAATAACTTCATTATGATATGCAGCTTCGGTATAGCTAGAGTACCCAAACGTTGGCCGCCCACGACTAGTTCACATGCACGACAGATATATGAAATAGCATCATAAAATGTTTCTTACTTTTGCTGATCTTTCATCAGAATGTTGGACAAGGTGTCCTTTGTCCAGAACAGTCGTTGTTTGGAATTAGAACGTTCATTTTCCCTCTTCATTTAGCACGCGCGCTAGCCGGGTGGCACGAATCGCTCCATCGTCAACAAAGTCAGAGAACGGAACACGGCAAAACTCCCGAAAAATGTTCAATAATCTGATTAAACTATATTGAAAAAACATACTTTACGATGATATGGTCACATGTATCAAATAAAATCAAAGCCGGAGATATTGGTCGTCCATAACGGCAGCTAAACAGAAGGCAATCCCACTGTCCAGCGGGCGCTCCTCAGAGTACCGGAAATGAGGGACACGTCATACAAAGAGCCTGTATTCAACGTCAGACCAAGATAAACACAAAATTTCTTCTCTCACTGCCTCTTGACACCCAGGGGAAGGTGTATGAAGTGCACGTAGACTCTTACGTATCACGCCCATGTATAGGCATGAAGTTGAACAGAGCATCGATTTCTGACATTCCACTTCCTGGTCAGGAAGTGTGCTGCAGAATGACTTCTGTTTCACTCAGAGAAATAATTCAAACGGTTTTAGAAACTAGAGAGTGTTTTCTATCCAATAGTAATAATAATATGCATATTGTACGAGCAAGAATTGAGTACGAGGCCGTTTGAAATGGGCACATTTTATCTGGCTACTCAATACGCCCCCTGCAGCCCAAACAGGATAACAGAACACAGGCTGAATTTTTGATAGTGCAATTCTAAGTAACAGTACAGATGAAAGATTCAGGCCTACTGTACATCTTACTGTAGAAAGTATTGTTGAAAAAAAGGTCTAGGTTGGAACTTTTGCTGTTAAAATACAATACAGAATATTTTTTTTGAACTGGAATAAAAAGTATTTGATCACATCACACATGTGGACCATAAAATAAACACACACACACCCACAGTCCTATTGAGAGGTGTGTGGCTGGTTGAAGTTTAACATGTCAATTCTGGGCTCAGTTTTTGACAGCGCAACCCTGAGGTCATGCTCAGCATTGAATCTGTTTCTGTACTTGTTTTTTAAGTACACCAGAGTTGAGAACCCTGACTCGCCTAGGTATGTGGTTTCAAACTGGATCAGAACATCTACTGCTTTATCAGGCAGGGGACCGCTTCCTGCTGTAGATGAGCAACCCAGGACTGTGTTAGTGTTTGCCTCAAAAAGCATCTTGCTTCAATCAGTTTATTCCCAAAATAAAATGACTTGTATTCAGCAATAGGTCCAACCTAGACTTGATTTCAACAATAATTTCTACAGTATAGTAGGCCTGATAATTTTTGATCTTCTGTACTGTTACTTACGGTTGCACTAAGTACAGTAGCTAACTAACTTGCTTTGGCTAACATTAGCTAGCTATTAGCTGTGTACAAGGGGATTGTTTGAAAGAGAAACTCACATCTACTACTATGAGCGAAAGTACTCCCTTATTTCTGCTTATCACCTGTTAGAAAATGTAAAAACGCTAGCTGACACACTTTTCCACTGTCGAAGCGCTGTATCCTGAAGCATTGTGCGCCGACAAAGAAAGTAGAGCCGTATACGCCGTCAGCGATTGTAAAGGGGGCTTCGTAATATTCTATACCTTGAAGGAAAGTGAAGTATGAACCCAACCACACACGTGAACACCTACCTATCACCTTATTCCCATCATTCTCCTGATCCTTTAACCAGAGCTCATATGAGGCTGATGTTTCTGTAGTTATACAGTACCAGTCAAAAGTTGACACGTACACATTCCAAGGTTTTCTTCATTTTTTACTATTTTCTACATTTTAGAATAATAGTGAAGACATCAAAACTATGAAATAACACATGGAATAATGTAGTAACCCAAAAAGTTTTAAACAACTCAAAATATGTTATATTTGAGATTCTTCAATGTAGCCACTGTTACGTACGACTCTTGGAGGGAACGCAACACCCCGCTACATCTCAACTCCCCGTGGAGTGAAAAAAAGTATGTAATCGTTGGTGAGGGGAAGGACGACAGAGGGAGAGAAAAATACAGTTTACAGGGAATTTATTATTCCTAACACACGGTAATGTGGGGAAAAGGGGCTGGACGGAACAAAAGCAAAGAAAGTAAAAGTTAAGGAATCCCCTGCCCTACCTTAACACTTCTAACCTAACCTTTAGCAAAACCTGGCGCGCTAACCAAAATAGAGGGGGTGGTCTGCCCAGGTCTTACCAAGTGTGCATAGACAGATTAAATACTACAGGTTATGTATGCCCGCAGGCCTCTTGCCTAAACACTCCCATGGTGCACTCCCCTTCCCCCCTGTGAACAAATGAAACACAGAATAATTTACCAATACTTTAGGTGTGAAATGTCAATAACCACAAACACTAAGTCCTATTGTCATACACATACCTCTGAAGGAGCGGCTACAAAATAATATCAAAAAAACTTTCACTGACCAACAACCAACACAGGCCATTAAAAGAAGCTCTCCTTGGTCGAAGGAGCACTTTAAAAACGTGGGAGAAGGAGTTGGTAATTGAAGAAACAGCTGTATCCCCTGACGAGAGGGAGGGATCAGAGCGCCAATCAGCGACGGGGCCGACCAATCAGCTGCTTTAGGAATCCAGGAATCCATTTCCTGAAATAGACACACATACAAACCCACAACAACACAGAAACTGGGGAACGTAACACCACCCTTTGCCTTGATGACAGCTTTACACACTCTTGGCATTCTCTCAACCAGCTTCATGAGGTAGTCACCTGGAATGCATTTTCATTAACAGGTGTGCCTTGTTAAAAGTTCATTTGTGGAATTTATTTCCTTCTTAATGCATTTGAGACATTATTTATGTTGTGATAAGGTAGGGGTGTTATACAGAAGATAGCCATATTTGGTAAAAGACCAAGTCCATATTATGGCAAAAACAGCTCAAATAAGCAAAGGGAAATGACAGTCCATCATTACTTTAAGACATGAAGGTCAGTCAATACGAACGATTTCAAGAACTTTGAAAGTTGATTCAAGTGCAGTCGCAAAAACCATCAATCGCGATGATGAAACTGGCTTTCATGAGGACCGCCACAGGAAAGGAGACCCAGAGTTACCTCTGCTGCAGAGGATACGTTAATTAGAGTTACCAGCCTCACGCTGATCCTCAACACAGGGGGCCCTCAGGGGTGCGTGCTCAATCCCCTCCTGTGCTCCCTGTTCACTCATGACTGCATGGCCAGGCACAACACCAACACCATGATTAAATTTGACGATGACACAACAGTGGTAGGCCTGATTACCTCAATCGACAAGACAGCCTATAGGGAGAAGGTCAGAGACAACGTGATCAAGACAAAGGAGATGATTGTGGACTACAGGAAAAAGAGGGCCAAGTACACCCCCTTTCTCGTCAATGGTGCTGAAGTGGAGCAGGTTGAGAGCTACAAGTTCCTTGGTGTCCACATCACCAACAAACTAACATTGTCCAAGCACACCAAGACAATCGTAAAGAGGGCATAACAAAACCTATTCCCCCTCAGGATACTGAAAAGATTTGGCATGGGTCCTTAGATCCTCAAAAGGTTCTACAGCAGCACCGTCGAGAGCATCCTGACTGGTTGCATCACTGCCTGATATGGCAACTGCTCGGCCTTCGACCGCAAAGCACTACAGAGGGTAGTGCGAACGGCCCAGTACATCACCGGGGCCAAGCTTCCTGCCATCCAGGACCTCTATACCAGGCGGTGTCAGAAGAAGGCTCTAAAAATTGTCAAAGACTCGAGCCACCCTAGTCATAGACTGTTCTCTCTGCTATGGCACGGCCAAGTCTAGGTCCAAGAGGCTTCTCAACAGCTTCTACCCCCGAACCATAAGACTCCTAAACATCTAATCAAATGGCTACCCAGACTATTTGCATTTCCCCCCCCCTTTTACACCGCTGCTACTCTCTGTTGTTATCATCTATGCATAGTCTACTTTAATAACTCTACCTACATGTACATATCACCTCAACTAACCAGTGCCCCCGCACATTGACTCTGTACCGGTACCCCCCTGTATATAGTCTCGCTATTGTTATTTTACTGCTGCTCTTTAATTACTTATTACTTTTATTTTTTATTCTTATCCATATTTCTTTAAACTGCATTGTTGGTTAGGGGCTCGTAAGTAAGCATTTCACTGTAAGGCCTACACCTGCTGTATTCGGCGCATGTGATTAATAAAAAAATAAAATAATAATGAAATAAATGCGACACAGAGTTCAAGTAACAGACACATCTCAAAATAAACTGTTCAGAGGAGACAGGCCTTAATCAGGCTTTAATTGTCGAATTGCTGCAAAGAATCCACTACTAAAGGACACCAATAAGAAGAGACTTGCTTGGGCCAAGAAACACAAGCAATGGATATTAGACTGGTGGAAATATGTAATTTGGTTAGATGAGTCCAAATTTGAGATTGTTGGTTCTAACCGCCGTGTCTTTTTGAGACGCAGAGTAGGTGAATGGATGATCTCTGCCTGTGTGGGTCCCACTGTGAAGCATACAGGAGGAGGTGTGATGGTGTGGGGGTGCTTGGCTGGTGACATTGTCTGTGATTTATTTAGAATTCAAGGCACACTTAACCAGCATGGCTACCACAGAATTCTGCAGCGATACGCCATCCCATCTGGTTTGCACTTAGTGGGACTATCATTTGTTTTTCAAAAGGAAAATGACCCAACACACCTCCAGGCTGTGTAAGGACTATTTGACCAAGAAGGAGAGTGATAGAGTGCTGCATCAGATGACCTGGCATCTACATTCACCCAACCCCAACCCAATTGAGATGCTTTGGAATGATTTTGACCGCAGAGTGAAGGAAAAGCAGCCAACAAGTGCTCAGCATATGTGGGAACTCCTTCAGGACTGTTGGAAAAGCATTCCATGTGAAGCTGGTTGAGAGAATGCCAAGAGTATGCAAAGTTGTCATCAAGGCAAAGGGTGGCTATGTTGAAGAATCTCAAATATAAAATATGTTTTGATTTGTTTGACACTTTTTTGGATGCTACATGATTCAATATGTGTTATTTCATATGTTTGATGTCTTCACTATTATTCTACAATGCAGAAAATAGGAAAAATGTAGAAAAACCCTTGAATGAGTAGGTGTGCCCAAACTTTTGACTGGTACTGTAGTTTAACCAAAACATTAGATTGTAATTCTAAAGACAGAGGGTAGTGTCCTCTTATCCACTTATCCTCTTATGTTCTGTGAAATACCGTTACCTCAATTGGATCCCTCATCTCCTTATTTTCTATAATTATGTTCCTATTTATCCTTTGAGAAGCCTTTGCTGCCAAACGGGAGGTTGCATCAATTGACTGCATGGGTGCCCTCTATTGATAGTTTAAGTCAGGATAAACTTGCTGAAGGCAATAATTATACTTTGGGCAACTGATGTTGTTCATAACCACTTTGCCGGTGTTCTGAAATAACTCCCTAGGTTTACTGTCATGCTGTGGGCGTTTGGTCAGGACGTGTCGTTTTAATTTGTTCGTTTGAGAGACTCATTACATAGCGCTTCCCTACACGAAACACATTCTGGGCACTCCTTGTTTTTTCTCCAAGTTTGCAAGAAACCAAGAGAGAGAGACGCATCGCTGTATTTGCGATGTGTGAGCTCAGTCAGAACTTGTGGCTAGCTTGAGTCCATTTGATGACAGCGGTGAGTGATGGCAAGTGAGAATGACAAGTCAGTGGCTGACAGCATCTTCTACTGAACGACAGCGCTGCAGTGTGTGGGTCGTGGAGTGATCTTCAATAAAACTGCAGAACAAAGATCTGGTAAACCCCGAAGCACATGGGCATCTCCCTCCCAATCTCGCAGCTGCCAAACTGAGCAGAGACACCGCTGCTAGCAGAGATCGCAATTGCACTTGGCCAAATCAGTTCCAGTAATGAATGAAATAATTATACCTATACTCTGACACTTCACGACCCCACCCATTAACAGGTCCGCTACCCACTTTTAAGAAAGGCTGCTTTACAGGAATGTGGTTCTGAATATAAACAGCAACACCTCCAACACTGGCATTTCTGTATATAATTTTTATTTTATCCATGTTTTTTTTATATCAAATTTTGTGATATCAAATTGGTAGTTACAGTCTTTTCCCATCACTGCAACTCCCGTATGGACTCGGGAGAGGCAAAGAGCCATGCTTCCTCCGACACACTGCTCACTTAACCCGGACATGCCGGCCGGCCAAACCCTCCCCTAACCTAGACGAAGCTGGGCCAATCGCCTCATGGGTCTCCCTGGTAGCGGCCAGATCGAAACCGGATCTGTAGTGACACCTCTAGCACTGCGATGCAGTGCCTTAGACCGCTGCACCACCCGGGAGTCCCACATTTCTTTATTTTCTGTAAATGCTACCACTGTATCATCAAATGTATTGTCAGTGAGTTTCAGAGACAGAATGTGAATATCATCTGTTACTAGCAAGATATTAATGTCATGAACCTTGTTTCTTAAGCTACATATCTTAACGTGGGCTATTTTGAGCATTTACGTTAGTGCAGGGTGAGCTGCACACAGTGGACTCCCTACTAGGACGCACAGCCTCATTGCTAACTGCATAAATCAGGTTCATAGACACATGATTGCTGCATACAATAGCTGTAGGATCAGCAGAGGCATTCAGTACAGTTGAGGGACATACATTAGGTTACTTACAGTACATTGTGCCTACCAATGCCCCTGATATAATGTACATTTGCTAAAGCATTATGTTGACTCAGCGACACAATGGTAGGGATTAAATGAGCTGGGCTTGGGTCATAGATATGTCATAGTCTGAATGCAGCCTTACAATGCTGTGAAAGGATCCAGGAACCCAAATGATTTGGGTGGATCCCATCCTCCAATTTCCAAAAGGTATCGAAATTGTCAACAAAAGTTACACCCATTGAGCTGCAATAATCACGTAGCCAGTTGTGAAAAGAAAGAATCCTGCTAAAGCATTCAATGCTACGAATCAGTGAGCGCACATGGCCAGATATTATGGGTCTTTTATTAGTGTCTAGCAGAGAGTCAGCTCTTTGAAATCCAGTTTCAACTGTTCAGAGCTGTCCTTCATAATGTCATTTAAACCCACATGGACTACGATAGAATCGATGTCCGAGTCCTGGCATAGTACATTAGGGAGCAGCTTAGTAATGTCATTTCCTTGAGCTCCGGGATAGAACATTGTTTTTGCACCAGGAACAGTTGCATTTCATACCATGGAGCTGCCCAAAATCACGGCTGGCGAGAGGGACGAGGAAATCTGCCCACTCCCATGCTTCACAGGATGGTGCAGGCCTCCGACAGATGGAGAAGGCCTGCTCGATTCAGAGCAGGGACGGAAGTTGCCGACGTCGACTTCGAAACCAACTTCAATAAATTCCCGAGTGGCCTAGTTGTAGTTTTGACTTACATTGGCTTAAAAAATCTATGTCGAGACTTGAAAATGGCTGTGTAGCAATGATTAACAGCCAACTTGACAGAGCTTGAATCATTTAAAAAAGAAAATGGAAAAATATGGTACAATCCAAGTGTGCAATGCACTTAGAGACCTATCCAGAAAGGCGCTGCCAAAGGTGATTCTAACATGTATTAACTCAGGGGGTTGAATACTTCTCTAATCAAGATATTTTAGTATTTAATTTTCCATAAATAAAAGAAAAATTGTATTTTGTGTAGATCCATTTTATACCCACTTTGTAACACAACAAAATGTGGAAAAAGAAAAGGTTAGTGAATACTTTCTGAAGGCACTGTATGCTTATGCAATGCGTGCAGAACTTTAAGATGAAGTGACAATGAGTAACAATTAATTTTTTTAACCAGATAAATATAGCTGATCATTAATTATAATTGGAAGTCACTACCAGTAGGCTATATGGAGAAAAAAACATCACAGCAAATGCTAAATGCTACCACAATCTCTGCGATGGAAGGGATATGCTGTAGCCTGGGATCAGAGGTTTTAAAGACGGCTGTTACATCTTCACAAGCCACGACCCTCTAGCACACTTGGGGTAGGGCAACAGGAGGCTGACGAGGTTGATGTCTTTCCCTTTAAGGATCGTGGTTCTCTGTGGGGGGGGGGGGGGGAACATTGGCTGCCGAGGACATGTAGGGCCTACTTTCATTGGAAGACGCCGGCATAGCCGAGGCCAGGGTATAGGCTCCATGTGCACTCCTGGGAAGGACATCTCGCACTAGCTGCAGGAGCACCCGCTACTACCTCCGTCAGTGCAGAGGCTGGAAATTATACCAGAAGCAGAGTTGCCTTCGAACACTTGGAGCCATGCATCAACAGAGGATAGCCGTCAGCACCGGGTTGTTTGTTGCAACAACAAGAGGGGCCCGAGTGGAGACGATGGAGGAAGCCGCAGCGGCGGCGTTGCAGTGGAGGAAGAAGGACCAGCCTGATCAGAGACAGCCATAGGCTTGCATCTTGGAGTTTTCCCCTTTGCTGTCAAAGCCGTTTTCTGAAGCCTTTTCACTACAGACCCTGGTTCGTTCCCAGGCTGTATCACAACCGGCCGTGATTGGGAGTCCCATAGGGCACAATTGGCCTAGCATCGTCCGGGTTAGTGGAGGGTTTGGCCGGGTGGAACCCCTCGACAACATTCTGCTGAAAAGGCAGAGCGCGAAATTCAAATTTATGTAACTTTCATACATTCACAAGTGCAAAACACCAAATTAAAGCTTAACTTCTTGTTAATCTACCCATCGTGTCCGATTTCAAAAAGGCTTTACAGTGAAAGCACACCATATGATTATGTTAGGTCAGAGCCTAGTCACAAAAACACAGAGCCATTTTCCAGCCAAAGAGAGGAGTCACAAAAAGCAGAAATAGAGATCAAATTAATCACTATCCTTTGATGATCTTCATCAGATGGCACTCATAGGACTTCATGTTACACAATACATGTATGTTTTGTTCGATAAAGTTCATATTTATATCCAAACATCTCAGTTTACATTGGCGCTTTATTGTCAGTAATGTCAGTAATGTTGTGCCTCGAAAACATCCGGCAAATTTTCAGCCACATCAATTTACAGAAATACTCATAATAAACTTTAATAAAAGGTACAAGTATTATGCACAGAATTATAGATATGCTTGTCCTTAATGCAACTGCTGTGTCAGATTTCAAAAAAGCTTTACGGAAAAAGCAAACCCTGCAATAATCTGAGTACGGCGCTCAGACACAAAAACAAACCATGCAGATACCCGCCATGTTGTGGAGTCAGTAAAAGTCAGAAATAGCGTTATAAATATTCACTTACCTTTGATGATCTTCATCAGAATGCACTCCCAGGAATCCCAGTTCCACAATAAATGTTTGTTTTGTTCAATAAAGTCCATCATTTATGTCCAAATACCTCCTTTTGTTAGCGCGTTTGGTAAACAAATCCAAACTCACGAGGTGCGGGCAAGTCCAGGCGAAAGTTCAGACGAAAAGTTCAAAAAGTTATATTACAGGTCGTAGAAACATGTCAAACGATGTATAGAATCAATCTTTAGGATGTTTTTAACATACATCTTCAATAATGTTCCAACCGGAGAATTCCTTTGTCTTTAGAATTGCAATGGAACGCAGGTCGCTCTCAAGTGTGCTTGCGTGATCAGCTCATGCCACTCTGGCAGACCTCTGGTTGAATCAGCTCTCATTCGCCCCCACTTCACAGTAGAAGCCTCAAACAAGGTTCTGAAGACTGTTGACATCTAGTGGAAGCTTTAGGAAGTGCAATATGACCCCATAGACACTGTATATTCGATAGGCAATGAGTTGAAAAACTACAAACCTCAGATTTCCCACTTCCTGGTTGGATTTTTCTCAGGTTTTTGCCTGCCATATGAGTTCTGTTATACTCACAGACATCATTCAAACAGTTTTAGAAACTTCAGAGTGTTTTCTATCCAATACTACTACTATGCATATATTAGCTTCTGGGCCTGAGTAGCAGGAAGTTTACTCTGGGCACGCTTTTCATCCGAACGTGAAAATGCTGCCCCTTATCCCAAACAGGCTTTAGAGGAACTCATGGCTGGATATGCCTGGAACAACTGTGATGCCCTTTTCGGCCACAATTCCCAGAGGTTGAGCGTCAGAATATGGGTTTGCTTACCTAATGGCAATACTCTCACTTCTTCTCTGGGAAATCCTAGTTGAGGACGAATCACCTGGATCACCTGGGAGTGGGTGTAGATCGATTGCTGAAACATGGAACATATCACCTCCCTCAGGGGAGATTTTGGTGTCTGACATGACAAGCCAACACAGAAGGTGATGACCGTAGTTGGAAAACTGTAGCTAAAAAACAGCAAGTGAGAGAACAAGGATAAGTTGACATAATACATCCCAAGATTTACACCCATTGGTTGAGAGAGAGGAAGGAGATAAGTGCAAGAATGAGCCCATAGTCTAAACAGCAGGTGTGAGAAATTGGCATTATTTTGAGGTAAATAGGATAAGGACATTCCACTCATGGTTAATAGGAAAGAGGAGAATAAACAAGACGCTATGCTGATGATATGTTTGTATTCACTCCCACTATGCCCGTAGAGATGGAAACAAAGTTAATTATGTTATGCTTACTGGATGAAGTTAAACAAGCATTCAGACCAACCTTCCTGATTGACCTTTTGTAAAATACACTTGACAAAAATATAAATGCGATATGTAAAGTGTTGGTGCCAGAAATCCCAGAAATTGTAAATATGCACAAAAAGCTGATTTCCCTCAAATGTTGTGCACAAATTTGTTTATATCCCTGTTATTGAGCCTTTCTCTTTTGCCAAGATAATCCATCCACCTGACAGGTGTGGAATATAAAGTAGCTGATTAAACAGCATGATCATTACACAGGTGCACCTTGTGCTTTGGAAAATAAAAGGCCACTCTAAAATGTGCAGTTTTGTCACACAACACAATGCCACAGATGCTACGGACAATGAACACAATTGTATTATATCGATGGCAATTTGAATGCACAGAGATACCATGAAGAGATCCTGAGGCCCATTGTCGTGCCACGTATCCACCGCCATCACCTCATGTTTCAGCATGATAATGCCCCTTGTGGCAAGGATCTGTAAACAATTCCTGGAAGCTGAAAATGTCCCAGCTCTTACACAGCCTTCATACTCACCAGACATGACACCAATTGAGCATGTTTGGGATGCTCTGGATCGATGTGTACAACAGCATGTTCCTGCCAATATCGAGCAAAATGAAAATGTTTATTTTGTTTCAATATGATGGTTTGACAGTCTACAGTTATAGCGGAATACATTTTTTCCTCAGAACCATAAAATATTATTTGACCTCTAAATACAACATTTTACCTGTGCTAACAGATGAAATTAGCCTCAATAATTGGGAGCAGGAGAAGGGGACCTGACAGCTGGTTTAAAAGAAGTATCATTAGTTTCCTGTGTTACGTCAGAAAGATTTGCTCACGGGCCAATAACGACATACACGCTGACAGAAAAGCAATATAGCCGAAGCAGATGACACAGAGCTATGGCTTCCACATAGGATTAATTAATTAACACGATCTCATTGTCATCTCGTGGCGGACAGATGGGCGAGTGAACAGGGGGAGGGAGAACCGTATTATGATCTGCCCAGATCGCTAACTCAGTGACAGAGAACCCTTTAAATGTCTCAAAATTCATTAGAGGAATGGACTCGTTTGTCCAATGTTAGCAAGCCTACATACCGGATTGAGGCCTTGGGTTAGTCAGGATTGGGGTGTTGGCTGAGGCACTCTGAAAATGAACGAGCATGTGAACTCATGTGTTTTTTGAAACACTTCACGTGATGATATTTCACATGAAGTTTCACATGATCACATACCCTTTTACATGTGGATTCAAATTTTCACGTGAACATTTTTCACATGAGATTTCATAGGTAATGCCCTGCAAACAAAAATGTGTCTTTAAGATGCACACACAAACACTGCTTTTAACTCACATATTTGACATGCGGTACATGATTACATTGTGTTTGTTTATAGAGTAATCATTAGTTCCTCACCTGAGACTTGAACTCACAACCTATTAATTCACAGCATTTGGATCCTCCTGCCACATCAACAATCAGTCAATGACTGAGTTGCTACACTTTGGACTTCAGTAAAGTCAGTCTCAGCTTTGTTAAAAATACAATCAAGAAAAACTATTACATGAAATCAGCAAAAAAAGAAACGTCATCTCTGTCAACTGCATTTATTTTCAGCAAACATGTGTAAATATTTGTATGAACAAAACAAGATTCAACAACTGAGATATAAACTGAACAAGTTCCACAGACATGTGACTAACAGAAATGGAATAAGGTGTCCTTGAACAAAGGGGGGGTCAAATCAAAAGTAACAGTCAGTATCTGGTGTGGCAACCAGTACTGCAGTGCATCTCCTCATGGACTGCACCAAATTTGCCAGTTCTTGCTGTGAGATGTTACCCCACTCTTCCACCAAGGCACCTGCAAGTTCCCGGACATTTCTGGGGGGAATGGCCCTAGCCCTCACCCTCCGATCTAACAGGTCCCAGACGTGCTCAATGGAATTGAGATCCGGGGCTCTTCGCTGGCCATGGAAGAACACTGACATTCCTGTCTTGCAGGAAATCACCCACAGAATGAGCAGTATGGCTGGTGGAATTGTCATGCTGGAGGGTCATGTGTCGTGGCTGAATCATAATTAGTTAGGTAACATAGATAGATAAGATGTTATTTTCATCATATGCTTGTGAGATACTTGTCATTAGAATGGTTCCCTTTGGACTATAGGGTTGGCAGTGCATTTTCCCCTTCTGAGCTAGGGCTTAGTCACTTGGGGCCCAGAGAGGGGAGAGGTCAGGCTTGTCTTCATATGTCAATGTATCTGTTAAACCATGTGGTGCTATGTAGAATATCAGAAGGGGAGGAGGACAGAATGGAACATTGTCTTCTTATGGGAATGTGTCTGTAACTATTCCTAAACCGTACAATGTCTGTACGCCAGTCACTCCCTACTTTTCTCATTTGGGGAAGGAGTATGGCAGTGTCTGGAACCATTGTATGTCCCCTCTGAGGTTGCCCTTATATTGACCTAGTATATGACCTAAGAGGCTCACTGTCTTTTCTGAGCTTATCCAGGAGGGGGTGTATTTTAGATGGGAGTATCTAGAATTGACAATTGATATATGCCATTGGATGAGGTAATGTTTTGGTACAAAGCATGAGATTGAAACCTCGTCTTAGGAGACCAAACTGAACGATAATTTATAGCTAATGCTATCTAGCTATGGGATACTCCTCTTTCAAGTAAAAGGTTATTTGTGGTTGAGAGGGGTGTAACTTGGCTATAAATGATACTAAGAATTGTTTTGTAGACACTCTCAGAGAATTCATTTATAGACACTGAATTGATCTGAGAGTCAAAAAGGGCTATGGTGAAGCTCATATATTATTAAAGATGGACTTTATAATATAACTCTGACTTGTGTGTGGTTGGCTCTCTCATTATTGAGTAATACAGGAAATTACCACGACACATGTCAGGATGAGCCTGCAGGAAGGGTACCACATGAGGGAGGAGGATTGAGATAGCATTGAGATAGCCTGCAATGGCAACAAGCTCAGTCCGATGATGCTGTGACACAATGCCCCAGACCATGACGGACCCTCCACCTCCAAATCGATCCCGCTCCAGAGTACAGGACTCGGTGTAACGCTCATTCCTTCGACGATAAACGCGAATCCGACCATCACCGATTGTGAGACAAAACAGCGACTCGTCAGTAAGGAGCACTTTTTGCCAGTCCTGTCTGGTCAAGCGATGGTGTGTTTGTGCCCATTGGCGACGTTGTTGCCGGTGATGTCTGGTGAGGACCTGCCTTACAACAGGCCTACAGGCCCTCAGTCCAGCCTATTGCGGACAGTCTGAGCACTGATGGAGGGACTGTACCTGTCCCGCAGGTGTGGTGTTCGGATGTACCGATCTTCTGCAGGTGTTGTTACACGTGGTGTGCCACTGCGAGGACAATCAGCTGTCCGTCCTGTCTCCCTGTAGCACTGTCTTAGGCGTCTCACAGTACGGATATTGCAATTTATTGCCCTTGCCACATTTGCTGTTCTCATGCCTCCTTGCAGCATGCCTAAGGCACGTTCACGCACATGAGCAGTGACCCTGGGCATCTTTCTTTTGGTGTTTTTCAGAGTCAGTAGAAAGGCCTCTTTAGAGTCCTAAGTTTTCATAACTGTGACCTTAATTGCCTACCATCTGTAAGCTGTTCCACAGGTGCATGTTCATTATTTGTTTATGGTTCATTGAACAAGCATAGGAAACCGTGTTTAAACCCTTTACAATGAAGATCTGTGAAGTTATTTGGATTTTTATGAATTCTCTTTGAAAGACAGGGTCCTGAGTTTAGGGTGCTGAGTTTATATAACATAACTTTCAACATATGCTATTAACTTTATGTCTCAGTCTGACATGCTTAGGTCTTCTGAGGGTAATTCCATTGTTCATTAGCATTGAGCATTAGCATGCATTTCCACATGTTTGAGTAGATCAACTGTTTCATAATGTATTAAAGAACGGATGTTTTTCCTCTGTCACTATGGGATCCCTGCTTTGGATGTTGAAAAATCAGTGTCCATCCCAATTGGCACCCTATTCCCTATTAGAGTGCACTAAATTTGACCAGAGCCCAATGGACCCTGGTTAAATGTAGTGCACTATAAATGGAATAGGGTGTCATTTGGGGGGCACATTCCCGCAGCTCAGAGAACCAGACTGAGAAAGACAGTGTGTAATTGTGTCTTACCTCAGAGGGCAAACTGTTTATCCTTCTGAGTGAATTTTGCATGACTCCCATCGGTATAAGCCCCCAAGGGATTTCCCTTTAATCATTCTGTAAGAAAATAAACTAAATTGCTTGTTTTGCTGCCTTACAATAAATACCAGCAAACAAAGTCTAAAAGCATGCTCCTGATCTGATTACTTTTGAAAGAACACATGGTACCACAATTCAAATCATTGGATCTTTTTTGACTCTGAATTGCAATTCTTGTGCAGCATAAAAACAGCGTGCTAGCGCATTAGCGCAAGTATAAATCTACATCTTACTTATTCCTCCTTGCTCATAGGGGACTGACAGACAAGCTTTTGACTAGTTTGCATGTTTCATATTGACCTCATTAGCTAGTTAGCTAGCTGGCTAACACGTATAGCTCTTGCTTCTCATCATGTCAATTTAGCATCATCTTCAATCTGTACAACTGCATTTGTCAGATCCATTAATATTCCAAATGGAACTCTATTTCCCATAAAATGCAAACATTTTTACTATGGCCCAAGGGGCTTTGGTCAAAAGTAGTGCACTAGGGAAGAGGGTGACATTTGGGACGTAGTCTTATATGCTTCAGCAATCGGTCAAATAAGGTAACCCATTGCCTTAGAAGTATGATGTAATAATGTAACTCAAGGTTTTAATAGCTTCCAGTAAGAGAAAGTAGGGAGCTAAAGGAAGAGGGCTGCATTTAAAGTGGACCGCTGATGGGCTAACAGATTAGCTAACATACTTTCATCTATTTTACTTCCCCAACGAACGGGTGGTGTCCTCGCTCACTGCTTCACCCAAAACCTATTTTGCACTGAAAGGCACAATTACATAGTTAAGTAGACAGAAAATATCACCCACCAGAAAGCTCAATTTCACTATTTTAGTGCTCATGACTGACAGAGAGAAACCCTCTTCTATGTTGTGTCCCAAATAGCACCCTATTCTGTACATAGGTCTCTGGTCAAAAGTAGTGCACTATGGGCCCTTGTCAAAAGTAATGCACTATATAGGGAATAGGGTGCCATTTGGGACTTGTCCTATCTACATGGGTCACATTGTCTCATTAATTGCTTATGAGTTATCGCTCTACACATTTGAAACAGCTGGGGGAATATAGTGATTTGGTGAAAACAATACCCTAAAGATATCGCCCTTTCCCTGACCTTCACAACATTGTGTTGGAGACAATTACTGTGTGTTTGGAACCAGTTATTCCTAAAACCATTTAATTTGAGAAAGCGAGAGAGAGGTTTGTCCCCATAGGGGAACCCATTTTGGTGCTGGGGAGAACACTTTGTAGAGGGTTCTATCTAGAAGCCTTTACGTAGGGTTCTATCTAGAACACCCTGTATATGGTTCTACCTAGAACCCTCTATGAAGGGTTCTACCAAGAACCATTTCCTCTCATCAGCTAAAGGTTCTTCCTAGAACTGTTCATGATGGGTTCTACCGAGAGCCCTTTTATTTTTGGAGGATTCTTCCTCGGACCCTCTATGAACAGTTCATACATTACATATATAAGAGTTTCTTTGAAGGCCAAGTTATACTCTAAAACATGGGTGTTAGGAATCTCCTGGTTAACAGGCCACATCAAGCCTGCAAGTCACATTATGCTAGCATGCAAAGTGATGTGTAATTCCTATTGGAATCCAGCCAGAGTTAGGATATCCAACAAGTGGAATTGTTAATCACCTACAATCGGCATTCAGGCCTTCATGGTTGAATTGCAGCAAAGAAACCACTACTAAAGGACACCAATAATAAGAAGAGACTTGCTTGGGCCAAGAAACACGAGCAATGGACATTAGACCGGTGGAAATCTGTCCTTTTGTCTGTCCAAGTCCAAATCCAAAACTTTTTGTGTCCAACCGCTGTGTCTTTTTGAGACGCTGAGTAGGTGAACGGACTATCTCGGAATGTGTAGTTCCACCGTGAAGCATGGAGGAGGAGGTGTGATGGTGTGGGGGGTTGCTGGTGACACTGTCAGTGATTTATTTAGAATTCAAGGTACACTTAACCAGCATTGCTACCACATCATTCTGCAGCGATACGGCATCCCATCTGGTTTGCACTTGGGACTATCATTTGGGACTATCAGTGGGACTATCATTTGTTTTTCAACATGACAATGACCCAACACACCTCCAGGCCGTGTAAGGGCTATTTGACCAAGGAGAGTGATGGAGTGCTGCATCACCCGAGCTAAACCCAATTGAGATGGTTTGGGATGAGTTGGACCACAGAGTGAAGGAAAAGCAGCCAACAAATGCTCAGCATATGTGGGAACTCCTTCAAGACTGTTTGAAAAGCATTTCAGGTGAAGCTGGTTGAGAGAATGCCAAGAGTGTGAAAACCTGTCATCAAGGCAAAGGGTGTCTACTTTGAAGAATATAAACTCTAAAATATATTTTGATTTGTTAAACACTTTTTTGGTTACAACATGATTCCATATGTGTTATTTCATTGTTTTGATGTCTTCACTATTATTCTACAATGTAGTGTCATGAAAATTCTTACTTAGGGACACTCGAAGTCAATCTTAATTAGGGCTAAGCATCCCGCCAGCAGGACACCTGTCGACAACTTCTGGTGAAATTGGAGGGCGCGCAATTCAAATAAATAATCATAACAATTATGGATATTAATCATTTAGGTACATACAAGTGTCTATAATCGGTTAAAAGCTTAAATTATTGTTCATCTAACTGCATTATTCGATTTACAATAGGCTTTACAGTGAACGCACGCCATGCGATTGTTTGTGGACGCCGCCCCACATCAACATATTTTTCCACCGGCACAGGCTTCATAAAATCACAACTAGCGATTTAATATTCACTTACCTTTTGAAAATCTTCCTCTGATTTGCAATCCAAAGGGTCCCAGCTACAACATGTAGTGTCGTTTTGTTAGATAAAATCCTTCTTTATATCCCAAAAAGTCAGTTTAGTTGGCGCCATCGATTTGAGTAATCTACTCGTTCAACATGCAGAGAAAGGAATCCAAAAAGCTACCGCTAAACTTTGTTAAAACAAGTCAAAAAACGTTTCTATTTCATCTTCATGTACCCTAAAATGTAATTAAATTATAATATTTTACACTGAAAGAAGTATGTTCAATAGGAAAACGATATTAGCAGGTGAGCGTCCTCTTCATCGCCTGCGCACAGACTGAACTCTGAGTCCCAGTACTAAAACTCAAAATTCTTTCTCGTTTTGGAAGAAACAAGCCTGAAATCTTGAACAAAGACTGTTGACGTCTAGTGGAAGCCATAGGAATTGCAATCTGGGAGCTGGATTTGGATATGCCCCTATACTTTCCATTGTGAGAGCATTGGCTCTAAAAAAAAGAAATCTGGTTGGTTTGTCTTTGGAATTTACTATCTATTGTATTACAGTCTCATACATTATTTAGAATTTAGAATTTCTAAAACCTTCAAAGTATTTTCTATCCAATGGTACCAATTATATTCCTATCCTGGCTTCTGGGCCTGAGTAACAGGCAGTTTACTTTGGACACGTCAGTCAGACGGAAATTCAGAAAAAAGGACCCTAGTGTTGACCCTTCTTTTTCAAGACTTCTGCAATCCGCCCTGGCAGGCTGTCAATTAACTTCTGGGCCACATCCTGACTGATAGAAGCCCACTCTTGCATAATCAATGCTTGGAGTTTGCCAGAATTTGTGGGTTTTTGTTTGTCCACCTGCCTCTTGAGGATTGACCACAAGTTCTCAATGGGATTAAGGTCTAGGGAGTTTCCTGGCCATGGACCCAAAATATCAATGTTTTGTTCCCCGAGACACTTAGTTATCACTTTTGCCTTATTGCAAGGTGCTCCATCATGCTGGAAAAGGCATTGTTCATCACCAAACTGTTCCTGAATGGTTGGGAGAAGTTGCTCTCGGAGGATGTGTTGGTATCATTCTTTATTCATGGCTGTGTGCTTAGGCAAAATTGTGAGTGAGCCCACTATATTGGCTGTGAAGCAACCCCACACATGAATGATCTCAGGATGCTTTACTGTTGGCATGACACAGGACTGATGGTAGCGCTCACCTTGTCTTCTCCGGACAAGCTTTTTTCCGGATGCCCCAAACAATCGGAAAGGGGATTCATCAGAGAAAAATACTTTACCCCAGTCCTCAGCAGTCCAATCCCTGTACCTTTTACAGAATATCAGTCTGTCCCTGATGTTTTTCCTGGAGAGAAGTGGCTTCTTTGCTGCCCTTCTTGACACCAGGCCATCCTCCAAAAGTCTTTGCCTCACTGTGCGTGCAGATGCACTCACACCTGCCTGCTGCCATTCCTGAGCAAGCTCTGTACTGGTGGTGCCCCGATCCCGCAGCTGAATCAACTTTAGGAGACGGTCCTGGCGCTTGCTGGACTTTCTTGGGCGCCCTGAAGCCTTCTTCACAACAATTGAACCGCTCTCCTTGAAGTTCTTGATGATCCGATAAATGGTTGATTTAGGTGCAATCTTACTGGCAGCAATATCCTTGCCTGTGAAGCCCTTTTTGTGCAAAGCAATGATGACGGCACGTGTCTCCTTGCAGGTAACCATGATTGACAGAGGAAGAACAATGATTCCAAGCACCACCCTCCTTTTGAAGCTTCCAGTCTGTTATTTGAACTCAATCAGCATGACAGAGTGATCTCCAGCCTTGTCCTTGTCAACACTCACAACTGTGTTAACGAGAGAATCACTGACATGATGTCAGCTGGTCCTTTTGTGGTAGGGCTGAAATGCAGGGGAAATGTTTTTGGGGGATTCGGTTCATTTGCATGGCAAAGAGGGACTTTGCAATTAATTGCAATTCATCTGATCACTCTTCATAACATTCTGGAGTAAATGCAAATTGCCATCGTACAAACTGAGGCAGCAGACTTGGTGAAAATTAATATTTGTGTCATTCTCAAAACTTTTGGCCACGACTGTATGTGTGGTTATTCTATCCTCGTGGGGACCTGAAATCCCCGAAGGTCCCCACAAGTATAGTAAAACAAGAACAATTCTACCACAAAGACTATTTTATTAAGCTTAGGGGTTCGGTTTATGGTTAGAATTAGGGTTAGATTTAAGGGTTAGCTTTAGGGTTAGGAGTTAGTTTTAGGGTTTTGGTTAGGGTTATGGGTTAGGGTATAGGTTAGGGTAAGGGTTAGGGGTAAGAGAAAACAGGCTTTTGAATGGAATTCAATTTTAGGTCCCCACGAGGATAGAAAAACCAGTGTGTGTGTGTGTGTGCATCTATTACTTACACATACATGTCAGTACATACACACAAACCTTATGTCACATGGGGGAGAGGTGTTGTGCAGTGAGCTGTTGCTTTATTTAGATTTTTAAAACCAGGTTTGCTGTTCACTCGCTCTATATGAGATGGAAGGGAGTTCCATGCAATCATGGCTCTATATACTGTATGTTTTCCTGAATTTGTTCTGGACCTGCGGACTGTGAAAAGAACCCTGGTGGCATGTCTGGTTGGGTAAGTATGCCTGGAAGTACAGTATGTAAGTTGATTATACAGAAAATTTTGAATTTTCAACACATTCATATTTCTCACCAAATCAAGAATTGATGCAGTCAATCTCTCCTCTACTTTGAGCCAAGAGAGACCAACATGCAACAACAGGTGAACATTAGCTTTCTGTGTACATTGAAGGGCAAGATTTGCTGCGCTGTTCTGGGCCAGCTGCAGCTTTTCTAGGTACTTCTTTGCAGCACTTGACCCTATCACCAAGCAATAGTAAAAAAAAACTAGAGCCTGCAGGATTTGTTAAGTCGACTTTGGTGTTAAAATGATGAGCATCTCTTTATCACAGAGAGAGCTCTCCCCATCTTTACAACAATTGAATCAATATGCCCTCACCATCACAATCTACAGTCTAAGATGACACCAAGAAGTTGAGTTTCCTCAACTTGCTCAACATCCACATCATTCATTACCAGAATCCTCTGAGGTCTAGAATTTAGGGAATGATTTGTACCAAATACAATGCTTTTAGTTTTATATATGTTCAGGACTAGTTTATTGCTAGCTACCCATTCCAAAACGGACTGCCCTCTTTGTTTCGGATTGCGGTGATTTCACTAGCTGTGGTTGCTGACATGTATAATCAAATCAAATTGTATTTGGCACATACACGTGTTTAGCAGATGTTATTGAGGGTGTAGCGAAATGCTTGTGTTCCTAGCTCTAACAGTGTAGTAATATCTAACAGTAATATCTAACAAATTCACAACAATACACACAAATCTAAAGTAAAGGACTGAAATTAAGAATATTTAAATATTGGGCAAGCAATGTCAGAGCGGCATAGACTTAGATACAGTAGAATAGGATAGAAAACAGTATATACATATGAGATGGGTACTGCAAAATATGTTAACAATAGTGACTAGTGTTCCATTATTGAAGTGGCCAGTGATTCCAAGTCTATGTATATAGGGCAGCAGCCTCTAATGTGCTAGTGATGGCTATTTAACAGAATTTAACAGTCTGATGGCTTTGCGAAAGAAGCTGTTTTTCAGTCTCTCGGTCCCAGCTTTGATGTACCTGTACTGACCTCGCCTTCTGGATGATAGCAGGGTGAACAGGCAGTGGCTCGGGTGGTTGTTGTCCTTGATGATCCTTTTGGCCTTCCTATGACAGCAGGTGCTGTAGGTGTCCTGGACGGCAAGTAGTTTGCCCCCGGTGATGCGTTGGGCAGACCGCACCACCCTCCGGAGAGCCCTGTGGTTGCCGGCGGTGAAGTTGCCATACCAGGCGGTGATACAGCCTGACAGGATGCTCTCAATTGTGCATCTGTAAAAGTTTGTCAGGCTTTTAGGTGCCAAGTCAAATGTATTCAGCCTCCTGAGGTTGAAGAGGCGCCATTGCGCCTTCTTCACAACACTGTCTGTGTGGGTGGACCATTTATGTTTGTCAGTGATATGTACGCCGAGGAACTTGAAGCTTTCCACCTTCTCCACTGTGGTACCGTCGATGTGGATAGGGGGGTGCTCCCTCTGCTGTTTCCTGAAGTCCATGATCAACTCCTTTGTTTTGTTGACATTGGGTGAGAGGTTATTTTCCTGGCACCACACTCCCAGGGCCCTCACCACCTCCCTGTAGGCTGTCTCGTCATTGTTGGTAATCAGGCCTACTACTGTTGTGTCGTCTGCAAACTTGATGATTGAGTTGGAGGCGTGCGAAGCCATGCAGTCATGGGTGAACAAGGAGTACAGGAGGGTGCTGAGTCATCAGCGTAAATAGACACACAGACGAGATGAGTGATAGGAGAGAGAAGGCAATACACTAAGAAATACAACATGGACTGTTAATTAATATGGTTTCTTGGTTTCTTCCCAAATATATATTTCTCCCAACGACATGCAAGATTGGCAAAGACCTCACACTGCTAAATGAAATATATGATAAAACATATCACTCTGGGTTATTGGCTCCACAGCAATCCTGCTGGGTAGCAGCGAACTCAATACTTGAGTAGCAGCGAACTCAATAGCAGCGAACTCACTCACAGCACAGCTTTACACCCATTACAGATCCAAGCAGGTAGCGTGATCATGTCTCTGGATTTGTCACAAATGGCACCCTATTCTGTATATTGTGCACTATTTTGGACACTACTTTGGATCAGTACCTGTAGGGTTGTGGTCAAAAGTATGCACTTTATAGGGAATAGGTTGCCATTTGTGGTGCACATCTGTTTCTGCTCAAGGATACACAGAAAAGATGGTTCCTCAAGGGTTCTTTGGGAAGGGTGATGGTTCTATATGGAACCATACTGACTCAAAGAATCCTTTGAGCCATTAAATGGGTCTTTGCAGTTCATAAAATTGTTATTTCCTCTTTTAGTGATTATTGAAATGTAGGAGCGGCGGCTCATTCAAATATTTTGAAGCGTGGTATAAGTACAGCTTTTTTTTGTGTAACCATGAATCAGAGTGTCATTCCAGTTGATCTAATCTGTTGTGTCAAAACATTACAGGTTAATAATGACTAATGCCAATTATGTGGTTTCATCGCAGGGATGCCACACCTGATTCTACTTGTCATTGGACACAATAAGGAATTTCAACTACATAATATGGCTAACCAGAATAAAAAACCTGAATGGTTCTTCAAAAGCAAATTTTGTAGAAAGAACATTTCACATTAAGGAAGGCTCTTTATGGAACCATTCTCCATAAAGGTTCTATGAAGAACCATATGAAGAAAGGGTTGTATGCATAATGTAATAGAATCCTACTCTGATGTGTTCTGCCTACAACAACATATCTTGCATAGATTGTTTTGTTTTGGTATGTTTCATTGAAAGTGGCTAATATTGTGTTTATTCGATCACAATTGCCACAGTAAAGGGAAACACTGATAGTGTTAACTAACAGGGAAAACTCTAGAAAGTTGAGTGAAGTTAAATCTCCTTCTTCTCTCTGTGGGCTGATACAGTATTTATTCTGCGCAGAAGTCCCAGAGGAGCTGCGGGACAGTCTCGGGGCTACTGCACGCCTGCGCATACATGCAGTTTAGAGGGAACATTGGTGTCCACATACTTTTGTATATATAGTGTACTTAAAGGTCCTCATTCCTACTTTATTCAATGGAATTTGGAGCTTTGTAAGATTATTGTGAAGTAACTAGTGTAGATTTATTGGTTACAAGTTTTTTGCAGTCCAAGCAACTATGTTCAACCAACCAAATTGATTATTATGCAAAGGTCTATAAGACTACCTAAACCATCCAAACTGGAACAACCATTTCTGTATACAACCATTTCTGCGTACAATAGAAAACTAATTCACATCACAAAATAATTTTCGGGTTGATCTTGAATTGTGGATTGGGAGACCAAAAGATTTTGCCTGTTTAAGTATGCATATATTTACCTTCCCTCTCTGTTTACCACTCAGTGGTAATCTAGCCAGAGCCAATTACAACAAGATGTGTTTCTCCCTGACGTGATTGTACTGTCTGCGTCCCGAATGGCACCTTATGCCCTTTATAGTGCACTACAATGTCTAGGGTCCTGGTGCACTACTAGTCCATAGGGCTCAGATCAAAAGTAGTGCACTACATAGGGAATAGGATGCCATTTGGGACAGTCTTGGTGTTACTTTGGCACTTGGGGAAATTAAAGAAAGCAGTCCTCAAGTTACATTTCATCAGTTATGAGAACCTCTTCTGTCAGCCTCAAGGCAATTAGCAAGTCAGGCTGCTGGGGTAGGAAGCTACAGCATGGGCCTCGCTAGCGCCCTACCTCACCAGACATAATAAATATTAAGTCAGTCATTCTCTTTCTTTCTGTTCTGTAGAGTTAATTAAAGTGTGGACTGTTTATATTTGAATTTGACGCTTCACATTAATCAACATCCACACCTCCTGTCCGGGTTGGAGTGTTATGAAGAACCGCCCCCAGATTTTATAATGGAGGAGGGTGTAACGTGCGTGGGTCTCCGGAGGTGGGGGGAGTCCAGACGATAACAGTCGCCTCAGATTGTGTAGTAGACATCTAGTATGTGAAGGTGACTTCTAAACGTGTCTTTTTTGTTCTGTTTGAGAAACACACAGGGAAGGAACAAGGGGCTAGAAACAGGGGACAGCTCAGGAAGTACTGGCATCTAAGCCTAAAAATTCCCATTATTTTCAGATGAATGTCATGCTCAGATAGAGAGTTGCAGGAACCCACCTTCAAACAAACTGTGCAGCCATACAAGATGAATCCTACCCTCACATCCTCATCAGAATGTTGTTTTCTGAGGTGGGTTAGTGTAGCCTAATTGAGTTGTGGTGCAGTAGTTGTATGAGTCATCTCCAGCAGTCCCTAATTGCTTTGTGTGTGTGTGTGTGTGTGTGTGTGTGTGTGTGTGTGTGTGTGTGTGTGTGTGTGTGTGTGTGTGTGTGTGTGTGTGTGTGTGTGTGTGTGTGTGTGTGTGTGTGTGTGTGTGTGTGTGTGTGTGTGTGTGTGTTTGTGTTTGTGTATGATGTTTGTGTGTGTGTGTTTGTGTTTGTGTTTGTGTTTGTGTATGATGTTTGTGTGTGTGTGTGCATCCGTGCATGCATGTGCCCGCACCTGTGTATGTGTGTGCTGCCTGAACAGAAGAAAGCATTCAAGACAGGCAACCACTTTTCTACTCCTGTTGAGGTGTGGTCAGGTCATTAAAATGGAAACAGGTCTTGAGTGGAACACGAGAAACATCTCCAGTTCCTGTTAGAAGCCCACTGATCCTGATTCATAATTGATACATGAACCACCCAATGCTACGGTTTAAATATCTGTTCAAAATGTGATCCTACACCATATTCTCATTCCAATCTATAATGTATGCTCTCTGCTGGACTTGTTTTGACTCCAAATCTCCAATCTCCAATACTATACTGAAAAAAATATATAAACACAACATGCAACAATTTCTAAGATTCTACTGAGTACAGTTCATATAAGGGAATAAGTCAATTAAAATAAATTCATTAGACTCTAATCTATGGATTTTAAATGACTGGGAATACAGGTATGCATCTGTTGGTCACAGATACCTTTAAAAAAAAGTAGGGGTGTGGATCAGAAAACCAGTCAGTATCTGGTGTAACCACCTTTTGCCTCATGCAGCACGACACATCTCTTTGCATATAATTGATCAGGCTGTTGATTGTGGCCTGCGGAATGTTGTCCCACTCCTCTTCAATGGCTGTGGAAAGTTGCTAGATATTGGTGGGAACTGGAACACGCTGTCATACACGTCGATCCAGAGCATCCCAAACATGCTCAATGGGTGACATCAAAAAATTGTATTTGTCACATATACATATTTAGCAGATGTTATTTCGGATGTAGTGAAATGCTTGTGTTCCTAGCTCCGACAGTGCAGTAGTATCCAACAAAATACAACAATACACACAAATCTAAAAGGAAAAGAATGTAATTAAGAAATATATAAATATTAGGACGAGCAAATTTAAGCCGAAATTCTTCAGCCTCCTGAGGTTGAAGAGGCATTGTTGCGCCTTCCTCATCACACTGTCTGTGTGGGTGGATCATTTCAGATTGTCAGTGATGTGTACGCCGAGAAACTTGAAGCTTTTCACTTTCTCCACTGCAGTCCCGTCGATGTGGATAGGGGCGTGCTCCCTTTGCTGTTTCACCTCCTCCCTGTAGGCTGTCTAGTTATTGTTGGTAATCAGGCCTACTACTGTTGTGTCGTCTGTAAACTTGATGATTGAGTTGGAGGTGTGTGTGTGGCCACGCAGTCATGGGTGAACAGGGAGTACAGGGGGGGGCTGAGCACGCACCCATGTGGGGCCTCTGTGTTGAGGATTAGCAAAGTGGGGGTGTTGTTTCCTACCTTCACCACCTGGGGGGCGGCCCTTCAGGAAGTCCAGGACCCAGTTGCACAGGCGGGGTTCAGACCCAGGGCCCTGAGCTTAATGATGAGTTTGGAGGGTACTATGGTGGTGAAGTAATTTAGTTCAGTTACCTTTGCTATCTCGGGTACAGGAACAATGGTGGACATCTTGAAGAAAGTGGGGACAGCAGACTGGGATAGGGAGAGATGAAATAGGTCTAAACACTCCATCCAGCTGGTCTGCACATGCTCTGAGAACGCAGCTTGGGATGCCGTCTGGCCGGCAGCCCACAGTCCTTGAGAGTGGGGTGCATCGGTGGCACTGTGTTGTCCTCAAAGCGGACGAAGAAGGTGTTTAGCTTGTCTGGGAGCAAAACGTCGGTGTCCATGGCTGGTTTTCCCTTCATAATCCGTGATTGTCTGTAGACCCTGCCACATATGTCTCGTGTCTGAGCCGATGAATTAAATCTCCACTTTGTCTCTGTACTGACGTTTTGCCTGTTTGATTGCCTTACAGAGGGAATTAATTAACTCTTTGTATTCAACCATATTCCCAGTCACCTTGCCATGGTTAAATGTGGTGGTTCGCACTTTCAGTTTTGCGCGAATGCTGCCATCTATCCACGGTTTCTGGTTTGGGTAGGTTTTAATAGTCACAGTGGGAACAACATCCGCTATACACTTCCTGATGAACTCAGTCACCTTGTCCATGTATACATAAATGTTATTCTCAGAGGCTACCCGGAACATATCCCAGTCTGCGTGATCAAAACTATTTTGAAGCATGGATTCCAATTGGTCAGACCAGTGTTGAATAGACCTTAGCACGGGTACCTCCTGTTTGATTTTCTGCCTATAGGAAGGGAGGAGCAAAATGGAGTCGTGATCTGATTTGCCAAAGGGAGGGCGGGTGAAGGCCTTGTAGGCATCCTGGAAGGGGGAGTAACAGTGGTTGAGCATTTTAGCAGCATGAGTACTACAATCAATGTGTTTATAGAACTTTGGTAGTGTTTTCCTCAAATTTGCTTTGTTAAAATCCCCAGCTACAATAAATGCGGCCTCATGATATGTGATTTCCAGTTTGCACAAAGTCCAGTGTAGTTCCTTGAGGGCTGTCGTAGTATCTGCTTGAGGGGGAATATACACGTCTGTGACTATAAACAAAGAGAATTATCTTGGGAGGTAATACAGTCGGCATTTGATTGTGAGGTATTCTAGGTCGGGTGAACAAAAGGACGTGAGTTTCTGTACGTTATCACAATCACACCATGAGTAGTTAATCATGAAACTGCTTTTCTTCTACCTAGAGAGTTCTTTATTGTTGTCAGCGCAATGTACTGGGAACCCAGCTGGCTGTATGGACAGGGACAGTATATCCGGAGAGAGCCATGATTCTGTGAAACTGAGCATGTTACAGTCCCTGATGTAGCTCTGGAAGGAGATCATCACCCTGAGCTCGTCTACTTTATTGTCCAGGGACTGAACATTAGTGAGTAATATACTCAGAAGCGGTGGATGGTGTGCACGCCTCCTGAGTTGGACTAGACATCCATTCCGAATACCTCTTCTCTGCCAGTGGCATCTTGGATCAGCCTCTGGGATAAGTTAAATTGCTCTGGATCCAATTCGGGAGAGTCGTATTCCTTGTCGTAATGCTGGTGAGTTCCCTCCACTCTGAAATCCCAAAGTTATTTCCATCTGTATGAGCAGCCGTGTCTGCACCATATTTTATGTCTGGTGAGTATGCAGGCCATGGAAGAACTGGGACATTTCCACCTTCCAGGAATTGGTTACAGATTCTTCAAACATGGAGCCCTGCATTCCCATGCTGAAGCATGAGCTGATGAACGGCACAACAATGGGCCTCAGGATCCCATCACGGTATCTCTGCGCATTCAAATTGCAATCGTTGTCCGTAGCTTACGCCTGCACATACCATAACCCCATCGCCACCGTGTAGCACTCTGTTCACAACGTTAACATCAGCAAAACTCTCGCAAACACAACGCCATAAAAGTGGTCTGTGGTTGTGAAGCTGGTTGGACGCACTGACAAATTCTCTAAAACAATGTTGGAGGCGGCTTATGGTAGAGAAATGAACATAACAATCAATCAATCAAATATATTTATAAAGCCCTTCTTACATCAGCTGATGTCACAAAGTGCTGTACAGAAACCCAGCCTAAAACCCCAAACAGCAAGCAATACAGGTGTAGAAGCACGGTGGCTAGGAAAAACTCCCTAGAAAGGCCAGAACCTAGGAAGAAACCTAGAGAGGAACCAGGCTATGAGGGGTGGCCAGTCCTCTTCTGGCTGTGCCGGGTGGAGATTATTACAGAACATGGCCAAGATGTTCAAATGTTCATAGATGACCTTGCAGGGTCAAATAATAATAATCACAGTGGTTGTCGAGGGTGCAACAGGTCGGCACCTCAGGAGTAAATGTCAGTTGGCTTTTCATAGCCGATCATTCAGAGTTTCTCTACCGCTCCTGCTGTCTCTAGAGAGTTATAAACAGCAGGTCTGGGACAGGTAGCACGTCCGGTGAACAGGTCAGGGTTCCATAGCCGCGGGGAGAACAGTTGAAACTGGAGCAGCAGCACGACCAGGTGGACTGGGGACAGCAAGGAGTCATCAGGCCATGTAGTCTTGAGGCATGGTCCTAGGGTTCAGGTCCTCCGAAAGAGAGAAAGAACGAAAGAAAGAGAGAAAAGGAGAGAGAATTAGAGAGAGCATACTTAAATCCACACAGGACACAGGATAAGACAGGAGAAATACTCCAGATATAACAGACTGACCCTAACCCCCCGACACATAAACTACTGCAGAATAAATACTGGAGGCTGAGACAGGAGGGGTCAAGAGACACTGTGGCCCTGTCCGACGATACCCACGGACAGGGCCAAACAGGGAGGATATAACCCCACCCACTTTGCCAAAGCACAGCCCCCACATCACTGGAGGGATATCTTCAACCACCAACTTACCATCTTGAGACAAGGCCGAGTATAGCCCACGAAGATCTCCCCCACGGCACAACCCAAGGGGGGGGCCAACCCGGACAGGAAGATCACGTCAGTGACTCAACCCACTCAAGTGACGCACCCCTCCTAGGGACGGCATGGAAGAGCACCAGTAAGCCAGTGACTCAGCCCCTGTAATAGGGTTAGAGGCAGAGAATCCCAGTGGAGAGAGGGGAACCGGCCAGGCAGAGACAGCAAGGACGGTTCGTTGCTCCAGTGCCTTTCCATTCACCTTCACACTCCTGGGCCAGACTACACTCAATCATAGGACCTACTGAAGAGATGAGTCTTCAATAAAGACTTAAAGGTTGAGACCGAATCTGCGTCTCTCACATAGATAGGCAGACCATTCCATAAAAATGGAGCTCTATAGGAGAAAGCCCTGCCTCCAGCTGTTTGCTTATAAATTCTAGGGACAGTAAGGAGGCCTGCGTCTTGTGACCGTAGCGTACGTGTAGGTATGTACGGCAGGACCAAATCGTAAAGATAGGTAGGAGCAAGCCCATGTACTGCTTTGTAGGTTAGCAGTAAAACCTTGAAATCAGTCTCTGGCAATATCTCTGGTGGACATTCCTGCAGTCAGCATGCCAATTGCACACTCCCTCAAACTTGAGACATCTGTGGCATTGTGTTGTGTGACAAAACTGCACATTTTAGATTGGCCTTTTATTTTCCAAAGCACAAGGTGCACCTGTGTAATGATCATGCTGTTTAATCAGCTTCTTGATATGCCACACCTGTCAAGTGGATGGATTATCTTGGCAAAGGAGAAATGCTCACTAACAGGGATGTAAACAAATATTTGCACAACATTTTAGAGAAATAAGCTTTTTGTACGTATGAAAATGTTCTGGGATCTTCTATTTCAGTTAATGAAACATGGGACCAAGACTTTACATGTTGTGTTTATATTTGTTTTCAGTGTAGAAGCCCTGTGCAGAGGCAGCCATTTGCAGGGTTTGGTCAAAGTAATTTGAGGGCTTATGCCAAACTGCTGGATCTCCACCTTATGGAAAAAAACACATGATTTCACACATGGAGAATCACATGATTTCACATGTGAAATGTCCATGTTTTGCACATGTAAAATGTTATTTCACATGTGAAATCATGTGAAACCAACCATGTGGTTTTGGAACACTCCTCATGTGATGATATTTCACATGAAGTTTCACATGTGGATTTTCACGTGATCACATAACCTTTCACGTGAAATGATGTGGTTTTGGAACACTTCACATGTGGATATTTTTCGCGCAAACAAAATTGAGCCGCTAGGATGACCTCAGAACTTCACACAGTGTTTTCAACTTACCCAATGTAATCATGTGTGTCAAATATGTATGTTTATACAGTAATTATTGTTCAACATATTGTCAACTAGGATTTGAACTCACAAATGATTGATGGATGGAATACTGATTTTCCTGCTACGCTGCCATGTCTGTGTCAATAACTGATTTCACTTGGATTCCTACACTTTGGACTTCAAAGTCAATTCCAGCTTTGTAAAAATACACTCAAGAAAAAATATTATATTCATAATAGTGATTCAGGAGTAACATTAAACCAGAATAATATGCCTCACCAACATTAGACAACTATACAGAAAACATAGAAATTGCTGAAATAAGTCAATTAAATCAATGATGAGAGAATAGTCAGATGAACTGATAACAAAAATAACAGTACAGATAGCCCTCCTTTGCTAAGTGCAGAGATTAATTATACTTAATGAATCTGTAGGGGACTTCTGACAATGCTATAGACTTTGTGGGGCAGCAAAAAGATCTTAGTACCCCAAATCCAGAGGTTTGAGTTCAAATCCCAGGTGGGGTCATGTTGGAAAGTCTGCAGTAAGTGATCATGTTACATGAATTCATATTGATTAAAATGCTTACACTATTTTAGCTGAACAGCGTACCACTTACCTTAAAACACCCATACCATTTCATTACTTCCCTTACAAAATCATATTTTCACATGTGAAAACAGAAGAGACACACGTGAGGTCAGTTGTTCCCATGTGATACCATATGTTTCCACCTTTTCACATGTGAGGAGATTGCAGATTCACATGTGAAATCTGCAGTTTCATATGTGAATAACTTTCACATGTGAAAATCGAATTTGCACCATCACATGTGAAAATCCAACTCTCACATGTGGAATTGCATTTTCGCATGTGAAAAACATTCACATGTAAAAATCTAATTTGTTTCCATATGTTTGATGTTTTTGATACTGTTCCATTTATTCCATTCCAGCCATTACAATGAGCCCATCCTCCTATAGCTCCTCCCACCAGCCTCCTCTGATTTAATGGTATTACATGGTGAAATTTTGCATCCCTATGTTGTCACATTTATTTCACATGAGATCATGTTTTTACATGTGCTCAAATATGTAAACCTGTGTAGTTTCATGTTCTCTCATGTTGCTTTACATGTTGTTACATGTTATCACATTAACTTTACATAAGATCACATGTGAAATTCATGTGGTTTTTCCATAAGGGCCAGTCTACTACAACTACTGCTACTACTACTAAAAAACCCTCCAACCCTCCACCCCCTACCCCTTGTTGATCTGGACATAGGAAATGTAACTAAAGTCTTTGAGAGATTGCTTCCCAGCCTCCCTCCACCCCCTCCTATACTCAGCATACAACCGACTGCATAGGGCACAGCAAACGCCACTCAGCCATTTCCTGGCATGGTTAATTTATAGATCCATGCTGGTACTCACAATCGGTGAACCAACAACTCCTGCTCTATTCATTCTTGGATGACTCCCAAATGGCACCCTATTTATTCCTTTCCTAGTGCATTACTTTTTGACCTGGGCCCGTAGTGCCTTGGGATTAGGTGCCATTTGGGACTCCTGCTGAGCAGGATTCCTGGAACCAAGGATTCCTGCTCAGTGCGTTCTTGTCTATCCATGGCTGTGTGTGCAGAATGGCAGTGGCAGTAGAAGCATCCCTTCTGTCCCCATGGATATTGTAACTATCATGAGCATGCCATTAGATTATTACACTAAAAAACTATAGTGCCCCACAGGATCGACAGCACCATGGACAGCTACACAGCAAGGACCATGGACAGAAGCACTGCCAGCACCATGGACAGTTACACTGCCAGTCCCATGGACAGCTCAACCAGCATGCACCATGTACAGTTTAACCTGGACTGTTACACAACAAGCACTATGGACAGCTCTGGCTGAGTGATAGAAAGTTTCTCCATGGCACTGAGTAATAGTTAAAATGTTACACTAGTCAAATGTTTTATGCATGGAATATCACTTTTATATACAGTATCTTCAACTCAAAATGAAATGTAGTTAAACAGAGAGAATGGCCGAGCCCTTTTCTGAATTACACAGCATGCCATTGGAATCCATGTCCAAGTGCACAACGACAGATATTTCACCTAGTCGGCTTTGGGATACGAACCAGCTATCTTTCGGTTACTGGCCCAACACTCTTAACTGCTAGGCTACCTGCCACCCCTTACGCTAGTTTTCTGTTTGGCTGAAGAGTCACAGCCTTTTACTGTCTTCTGTTTTAACCTCACGTTCAAACAGAAAGGCTATTGCCCAAGTAGTGCACTACTTTTGACCAGACGCCAAGATTACATTAAAAGAGAACGGCCTTGGTTACAGGCAGCAGAATGTGTTGCATATTTAATCATGAGAAAAAAAATATAGACTGATACCAAGCTCATAAAAGACAAATGACGTTTATTGAAATTGGGCACTCTGCCAGTGGATGCACTGATCCCCAAATGGCCATGAGGGTTTTCTTTTTCATCCATCTGTAAGTTCCAAAATGATACATCAAACATTCATCATGTCTTGAATGTGTTTTTAATATTGAATGTCAGGGTAATGATAAAGAGAGACTGAGATTTACATTTGAGGCAGTCGACTGGAACTCCAGGTAAGGGATATGAGAGGCTGCACTGGGGAAATATCTGCATGTAATACACCAGGCAGTTTCCCCCCAAACCCTTCATCACACACACACACACACACACACACACACACACACACACACACACACACACACACACACACACACACACACACACACACACACTTGTTCCCACACAAACATATGTATGCAGGCAGGCAGGCACACACACAATTTCCCAATCCCAACCATGCACACACACCCATCCACTGTGAGGCAGACTGGCTCCAGCATGATGAGCCCGTCCTATGTGGATGTATCCCAGCCTCCGGCCCCATCTCTTCCTATCACTCAGCAGACAGGCAGCCACCTGCTGGAATTCCCCCTTGATCAACGGCAGGACAGGCCTGTTTTTGACAACTCCTGCTCTCCCCCATCACACCAGGACAGACAATACCAGATGTCACTGCAGCATCCCGGGACGGTGATAAAATGGACAGAAAACAAAGGAAAAGGAGAAAGTTGGTGCCTCTCCTTGTTCGGGCGGCGTTCGGCGGTTGACGTCACCGGCTTTCTAGCCTCCACCGATCTACATTTCTTTTTCCATTTGTTTTGTCTGTATTGTACACACCTGGTTCCCATTACGTTTGAATTATTTCCCTATTTAACTCTCTGGAGCCATCATGGTTTTGTGTGAGTTTATTGTTGTCAGTTGTCTCGTTTATGTGATTCTGGATTTTCATTCTCCTTGTTGGAAGATTATTTTTGAGTAAAGTTACTATTATTACTCCGCCTTACCCACATCACCTAGACTCTGACAAGTAGGTCCTCTGAGCTTACTCCCCCTTAGGGAAACCTATTCATGGTTGCAGCAGAGGTCTGTGGGTTGATCTGTGAGCCTTCCAGCTTTTCTTGGTGTTCGCTCCTCGTTTGTTGCAGAGGCAGAGCTGGTGCCTGCCACACTCTTGATTCCCACTGATCAAGAGGTGTCTCTGTTAGTGAGAGAGAGTGAGAGATGAGAAGGGAGAACGCGAACAGGCTGTAAGGGGGTGAAGTGAAGAAAGCAGAATAGAGAAGAGAAAGAGAGAAGTCTCCAGCTGTGTCCGAAATGGCACCCTATTCCCTATATAGTGCATTTCTTTTGACCAGGTCCCATCGCATTATATGGAATAGGGTGCCATTTGGGATTCAACCTTACTCTCAGTATTTGAGATCAAACCGTGCTCTGTTACATGCAGCCAGTGATCTGTGTCTTCAACACGTAGAATTAGCTCCATTGATATGCGTCTGTCACACGGCCCGAGAGGGGCTGTGCCTAAAATGACTCATTTACCAAATTTTGCAAGTTCCTGTTTGATGAAGGGGAACACCTCAACCAGTACATAAGAAACACAGGTTCCTGACAGGCCACCCTGGAGTTGGGTCATGAGCAATGCAATGGAACAAACAACACTTTATAAAAAATATAAAATGTAAACATTTAAAACCAACTGGCCATATTCTGTTTCAACTTTGCCAGAATAAATAACAACAGTCAATCAATACAGACCTGGATGGTGGCGTGCACACTACTCAGACAATAATAATACCTAGGACTACAATCTCATTCCTGTCCCTTTAAGAGCAATAAGTTATGTCCTATATCATATCATTAATCATAACAAATCTACCTGGCGAAGCCACCCATCATCACAACCATGGGGGAGCACAGTGAGTGGTGCTTGGAGCAAGAACTACAAAAATAGTTTTTCTGTCGGGGGTGGGGGAGGATACTGAAAAATGTGTTTTGCCCGCACTCCAGACGGCTATATCAGTCCGCTAATAAAGGACTAGTAAAGGCCCAGTACACTACTTTTGTGAAGAAAAAAGAAAAAGAAAAATGTAATTTCAAAAGAAAATGTCATGGGGTGCTGTAGAACACTCAGCACCCCTACTTCCCGCGGCTATGAGAGGAAGGGGGTTAAAAAAAAATATACAATTAAGCACAGCAAATCTCCAAGTCACAGTACACACATGCAATCAATCAAGGGCAATCAGCAATCAATTAAGGACCATCATTGGTGAAAGCGTGCAAAGATCAGTGAAAATGCCGTTAAATATGGAAGCTAAAGTCCACCCTTTTCTCAGCATCCAGTGCTACACTATGTATCTGGCATATTCATAAATTAAAACATTAGATACCCACTCGCTATAATGGTCTACACACACACTCATGCGCAAGCACACACACACACACACACACACACACACACACACACACACAAACACACATGTACACACACACACACTAGCATGCATTTGCTCGTCTTTGAGGAATATCCCACCCTCATTAGTAAAACTTTACACATACTGTACATGATGTTCAACACTGCAACACAGAGAGACCATAATGGAGGGTGTGAAAGGAGGAAAGCAGGAGTTGAAGAGAGGGTAATGAAGGGGGTGAGGGTGATGAAGATGGGGTGTGCCCCAAATGACACCCTATTCCCGATAAAGAGCATGGGCCCGTTGGGCCCTGATTGAAAGTAGTGCACTATAAAAGGGAATAGGTTGCCATTTGAGACTCAGCCATGTTGATGGCTTAACCATTGGGTTGGAGGAGTCATATTCACTGACCTGAAAGTGAGGACAGACGATCAGCTGGACACAGAGAAAGAGACAGCGAGAGAAAATTTAAAAAGATGACACGAGGAAAGAGAGGAGGGAAAGGTGGAGGAGGGTGGAAGAGATGTGCATGAGCGTGTCATCTTCCTTTTTGTTTGCTCTTTTAGTTGACAGTTTACAGAGAAAGAGACAAGGGGGAGAGAGGGGAGAGAGGGGAGAGAGAGAGAGAGAGGAGAAAGCGGGAGCACAGTGTGGAAATTCAGTGGCACTGGAAATTCGGTGACAGGGTGACACGAGAGGAGAGGAGCTGTGTTCGCGGGATGCTCGGCGGGGCGGGCGGGTGAAAGTAGAGAGAGGACTCATCTGACACCCAGGCTGAGATATGGGAGCTGGCAGGGGGGAGCGGGAAGGGGTGGCATCCTGCGGAGGACGAGTCCAACAACTCCTACATGACACTTCCAAAAGCTAATTTAGCACATCTGAATGATGATGTGTCAAGCAGCAGAGCCTCTCTCTTTCGTCGACACAGTGCTACTTCTTCGTACAGACATAGAAGAGATGTAATTATATACCCAGAGACTGTGTATGTGCCAATTGGCACCTTATTTCCTATATAGTGCACTACTTTTGACCAGCCCCCAACGGGCTCCATATAGAGAATAGGAGGCTATTTAGGACACAGCCAAATTGGTGCATTGCATACAGGACAGTCTAACATTCTGTCATTTACGTAATACTGTTGGCCTGAATATTTAAGGTTTTAAGCTCACACACGTCACTTACAACTGCATTTCCTCCCTAAAGTGTCACTTAAATTGTCAGTTGAATTGTGAGATATATGGTAAGAAATTACCATCTACATTTAAAGGGAAAATACACAAAAAAATTGTATTTTTGCATCATCATAGTGCTTCTTGAAAGTCCAATATCTTGAATTCTTGAATGCTGACATGCAAAACCTTTTGGGACTGTATCAACAGTGGACTAATGAAAAACAAACAAGTACACTAAGTACTACATAAATATATGATTTTAACTTCCCAAAATGTATTTCCAGTAGCTGAGAATGTCCTCTTTCAAAATTTCCGCTTTTTTCCCCTGAGTTGATACAGTAGACCAAAGTATTCAAAATGTTGAGCCAAAGGTTTGATTACTGTAGGGAATTTCTATCTAAAAGGACCCATTAGCACCAACATGTGAGGTTCATAGGAACATGTCAATTTAGGTGTCAAATGAAAGCTAAGAGTATATTATTATAATTTTTTATAATACATTTGTACATTTGTCAACCATTGCATATATACATTTGTCAACCATTTTCCATCCTAAAAATGTGACCCGATTCAGGAAACTAGGCGTATGTCGCAAGTCATGACTTCACAGGAGAGCCGTTTGAACGTAAAAAAACTTTTTTTAAATAAAAATTTGTTTTTTGTCAGAAATGCCTTGTATGCCATCTGTAAATACGAATAAAATTGTTAAATTACGAGCCTTGTTGGTTAAGGCAGAGAATAAGACAGCAACCTTCCCTCTAGCCATGATTGGCTGAGATAATGAGTGGGTTGAACATGCCGAGAGAGAAGTTCGAATTGGTCTGCCATATAGAGGGCTTCTGTCTATTTGAGCTACGTCGGTCTGTGTTGGTAATCCTGTCGAGCGCGGCTTTTTTGTGTGTATTGTGTAGTGGAGCTGCATAGTTAAGTGTTGCTCTCCACTCTCTGGAGGATCGAGTTTTGAAATCAGTGGAATGATAGCTAAAGAGATGGAGAAAACACCTGTCTCCGGATTACATCGCATCCATGACAGGGAGACTCGTTCATGATGCATGATGATGTATACAGGTAAGATAGTCTAGCGTTAGCTAGCTACAATTTCAGATATTACACGTTTCTGATTTTGACAGAAAGTTGTTTCATTTCAAGCTAAAGTGTAACGTAAACTCACTCACTTTTGTACATCGCCTTGGTCCATATATTGACCTTATTTTAGCTCTCCAAAAACGTAATACTTCGAGATCAACTGTAATGTCAATACCATTGTAAAGCACAATTTCTCCCCTTTCCAACAGAATCAATTACATGACCCCCACGTTGCCCGTTTCTGCATGATTCAAGAAGGCAATGAGCCCCGTCGGGTCTTTTTAAAAATGGCGGGTGGGGAAGTGAAACTAATGCGTGATAGTGAGAAGGAAAGATGTTGTGTGAGAAAATTGCTTTTTTTCACTCGATCTGTCCAACTTATCACCTTGTCGCCTCTAAAATGTAAATAAAACACTATAAAGAGTTTATATAATGTGTCATTACATACCTATTTGAAGGTTTGTGTTGAATTTGAATCTGGTTTTTAGGGAGGTGCTAAAGTGATCTTAGAAGTAAACAGCGGCTTTGAGAATGATGATCGCATTCAATGATGACGCAAAAATGACTAGGTATCCCCCCCTTACCCACTGTCCATTTCTTGTTTTTAAAGGATGAGAGAAGTGCTACACCTGGTGGAGAGAGATTGTAAGACAGAAATAGTTGCTTTATGCATGCTGTACGTTACGACATGACACGTCACGATGTAACGGTGGGTCAGTTTTTTCAACTTTTCTCCAATACTATAGAGCCATTACCATGTCGATCAACGCTTGAATATAAACGTAGTTCACACCCCCGATTTTGAAGTCAACACAGTCGCTACAGTTTTCTTTGTAGCCTCGTTTGAATGTTGCGGTTGCACACATTTGTACGGAATAGGGTGAGTTTACGTTACTGTTAGCTAGTTAGCTAATGTTAGCTGGCTGGTTCCCAGCTGACGTTATTATTCATATCCCACAGCTGTTTGCTTCAGTAGTTAGAGCCTAATGTTTGTTAGCTAGCTAACATTGAACCTGGATGGTTAGCGCCCAGCATATTCATGCAAGGTAGTAACGACATGATTTGGCACGATGTTCATTGTTGTTTAACTAGCTAACGTTAGATAGCTGTCTTGTTAGCTAACCTTATGTGACGTGTGTGATCTTACATGTTGTTTACCTAGCTAGCTACATGTCTTAAGCTAAAGTGTACAGAACGCGTTGAATATAGCCGGTGTCAGTCAACATCTGCAAAGAAGCGTAATGAAAATGTTGCCAGCAGAGCTGGTTAGGCTGTTATCATGTTATCCAGAGGTAAACAAATCATCCGCCAGAGCGTCAAGTGTGCGCGCTGAACGTTTCCGAAGTCGAAACGAGATGGGTGGGGCTAAAGCTTAAGAGGATGTGAACAATGCTGAATGGGTGTAGACAAAGAAGAGATCTTCACTAGATACCAAAATATTCAAAGGCCATTTTCTAAAAAGTGAGTTTACAAGTTTATCAACTTTCAAAGCAGAATTACTTTCCCATTGTTCCTCAACAATGCAGTGTATGATATACCATTGTGTAGCTCTGTCTCTACTTTAATCCAATGTAAAAAACACCCTTTCAAATTTTGCAACAAATTTTGTCACAAATGTGGAATAAGCAAAGGCTTTGATTTCTGGTCAAACAGGTAGGAAAGGGGTCTTAGACATCATCTACCAGAAAAAGTCTTAAAAGGTAGTAGAGATACATCAAAACACAATAATGTTGAAGTAAAGACCCCTGCCAACTAATATAATATAAATTATTTGCCTTCTGTAAATTGAAGAAACATTGCCTGGTGCCTTGTAATCTTTAAGATATGTTCAAATGTCTCTCCCTCATGAGGAGGGAGGATAATAAAAGTGCACAGAAGTAAAAAGTAATGGTAAACCTACCATTTAGTTATATTGTTTTTACTGTTATCAAGTTTGCTTATGAATTACTAAGTAATTAAAACTCGTAATTCTGTACAAAATTGGTATCGGAATTACCGACAATTCTGTTATTCTGAATTATTTCAATTGAATTGGCTACAATGGGAAATTATAATAGTCACATACCACAGTTGGGTCACCTGCTACTGTCCTCCCTTCCACTGGTATACTGTTATGTTTCTCTTTCTGTTGTCTGGTGGTCAAAGCAAGACTTGAAAACAGTCTGGACATCCCCTCACTCTCCTTTTCTCTCTCTCTTCTCTCTCCCACGCTCTCTCTCGCTTCTCTAACTACAGTTAATGTCTCCTCTCCCGGCTCATACTGACACCTACCCTCTTTATATTTAATGTAACAAGCTTTCTCACCCACTGAGCACCGACTAGCACCAGACGTCCGTGGACGTTGAAAAGTAGTTTAAATGTATTCAGTCCACCCTGGCCGGACCAAATCTGAGCCAATCATTTATGTCTATGTTTCACAAGTTTGGACAGCAGTACAGTACAGTAGAGCACAGTAGAGAACAGTACAGTACAAAATAGCACAGCATAGTACTGTGCAGTACAGTACTGTAGAGTAGAGTAGTTTTCGATATAGTACATTAGAGCACACTAGAGTAGAATACTGAGAGTAGAACTACTGAATATAAGAGCAATGTCAACTCACCATCATTACGACCAGGAATATGACTTTCCCGAAGCGGATCCTGTGTTTTGCCTTCCACCCAGGACAATGGATCGGAACCCAGCCGGCGAACCTAAACAACGTCGCCGTAAAAGGGGCAAACAAAGCGGTCTTCTGGTCAGGTTCCGGAGACGGGCACATTGCGCACCACTCCCTAGCATACTACTCGCCAATGTCCAGTCTCTTGACAACAAGGTTGGTGAAATCCGAGCAAGGGTTGCCTTCCAGAGAGACATCAGAGACTGTAACGTTCTTTGCTTCACGGAAACATGGCTTACTCGAGAGACGCTATCGGAGTCGGTGCAGCCAGCTGGTTTCTTCACCCATTGCGCCGACAGAAACAAGCATCTTTCTGGTAAGAAGAGGGGTGGGGGGGTATGCCTTATGATTAACGAGACGTGGTGTGATCATAACAACATACAGGAACTCAAGTCCTTCTGTTCACCTGACTTAGAATTCCTCACAATCAAATGTCGACCGCATTATCCAATAAGGGAAATCTCTTCGATTATAATCACAGCCGTATATATTCCCCCCAAGCAGACACATCGATGGCCCTGAACGAACTTTATTTGACTCTATGTAAACTGGAAACCACATATCCTGAGGCTGCATTCATTGTAGCTGGGGATTTTAACAAGGCTAATCTGAAAACAAGACTCCATAAATTCTATCAGCATATCGATTGCGCAACCAGGGCTGGTAAAACCCTGGATCATTGTTATTCTAACTTCCGCGACGCATACAAGGCCCTCCCCCGCCCTCCTTTCGGAAAAGCTGACGACGACTCCATTTTGTTGCTTCCAGCCTACAGACAGAAACTAAAACAAGAAGCTCCCGCGCTCAGGTCTGTTCAACGCTGATCCGACCAATCTGATTCCACGCTTCAAGACTGCTTCGATCACGTGGATTGAGATATGTTCCGCATTGCGTCCAACAACAACATTGACGAATACGCTGATTCGGTGAGCGAGTTCATTAGAAAGTGCATCGGCGATGTCGTACCCACAGCAACTATTAAAACATTCCCAAACCAGAAACCGTGGATTGATGGCAGCATTCGCGCAAAACTGAAAGCGCGAACCACTGCTTTTAACCAGGGCAAGGTGACCGGAAACATGACCGAATACAAACAATGTAGCTATTCCCTCCACAAGGCAATCAAACAAGCTAAGAATCAGTATAGAGACAAAGTAGAGTTGCAATTCAACGGCTCAGACACAAGAGGTATGTGGCAGGGTCTACAGTCAATCACGGATTACAAAAAGAAAACTAGCCCCGTCGCGGACCAGGATGTCTTGCTCCCAGACAGACTAAATAACTTCTTTGCTCGCTTTGAGGAAAATACAGTGCCACTGACACGGCCCGCTACCAAAACCTGCGGACTCTCCTTCACTGCAGCCAACGTGAGTAAAACATTTAAACGTGCTAACCCTCGCAAGGCTGCAGGCCCAGACGGCGTCCCCAGCCGCGTCCTCAGAGCATGCGCAGACCAGCTGGCTGGTGTGTTTACGGACATATTCAATCAATCCTTATCCCAGTCTGCTGTTCCCACATGCTTCAAGAGGGCCACCATTGTTCCTGTTCCCAAGAAAGCTAAGGTAACTGAGCTAAACGACTACCGCCCCGTAGCACTCACTTCCGTCATCATGAAGTGCTTTGAGAGACTAGTCAAGGACCATATCACCTCCACCCTACCTGACACCCTAGACCCACTCCAATTTGCTTACCATCCCAATAGGTCCACAGACGACGCAATCGCAACCACACTGCACACTGCAGCGCCTCTTCAACCTCAGGAGGCTGAAGAAATTCGCCTTGTCACCAAAAGCACTCAGAAACTTCTACAGATGCACAATCGAGAGCATCCTGTCGGGCTGTATCACTGCCTGGTACGGCAACTGCTCCGCCCACAACCGTAAGGCTCTCCAGAGGGTAGTGAGGTCTGCACAACGCATCACTGGGGACAAACTACCTGCCCTCCAGGACACCTACACCACCCGATGTCACAGGAAGGCCATAAAGATCATCAAGGACAACAACCACCCGAGCCACTGCCTGTTCACCCCGCTATCATCCAGAAGGCGAGGTCAGTACAGGTGCATCAAAGCAGGGACCGAGAGACTGAAAAACAGCTTCTATCTCAAGGCCATCAGACTGTTAAACAGCCACCACTAACATTGAGTGGCTGCTGCCAACATACTGACTCAACTCCAGCCACTTTAATAATGGAAATGGATGGAAATTGATCAAAAATGTATCACTAGCCACTTTAAACAATGCCACTTAATATAATGTTTACATACCCTACATTACTCATCTCATATGTACAGTATATGTATATACTGTACTCTATATCATCTACTGCATCTTGCCATCTTTATGTAATACATGTATCACTAGCCACTTTAAACTATGCCACTTTTATGTTTACATACCCTACATTACTCATCTCATATGTATATACTGTACTCGATACCATCTACTGCATCTTGCCTATGCCATTCTGTACCATCACTCATTCATATATCTTTATGTACATATTCTATATCCCTTTACACTTGTGTGAATAAGGTAGTAGTTGTGGAATTGTTAGGTTAGATTACTCGTTGGTTATTACTGCATTGTCGGAACTAGAAGCACAAGCATTTCGCTACACTCGCATTAACATCTGCTAACCATGTGTATGTGACAAATAAAATTTGATTTGATTTACAGTATAATGTACTGTATTGAACCGTGCACTACTGTACTGAACATATCTGCAATACTTTACTGTACTGTACTCTACTGTGCTGTAATGCAATTTACTGTGCTATACTGTTATGTCCAAACTGGTGAAACATAGACATCTATGATTGGTTCAGATTTGGTCTGGTCCGGACCAACCAAATGTGGTCTTGTTTGGTTGGTTATATTACAATAATAGCCCATGTGTAGATTAATACTCAAATATGCAAAAAAAGGATATTGCATATGTCTACCTGTGTGTAACTATTCAGGATACATCACCATCAAGAGAATGATATTCATATCTATAATTTTGCATTTCTGTATAGTACAGATCAGCACCCCATTATGTCATTCTGTTACCGTAATACCTTTACCGGATGTAAATCCACTTCACCTACTGCAGTTCAACCAAAATAAAAATTCAACAACCAAAATAGATTAAACAGAGTTTTTGGAAAACGTGGTCGCATAAAAAACTAAGGGGGATTTTAACGTAATTCTGTTACCACACTTTGCATCTGCACAGTTCTTCCAGTAAATGGGTTTTGTGAAATGTTCTGCGTAAATTGTTCAGAGTAGTCCTTGTGCATAGAGTTGTATGGTTTATTCATCTTTGAAATCAAGGGTTTTTGTTTGGCATACATTTTAAAGTGGAAGATCTGAGTCAAAGCAAAATTCAGTTACAGTAAAATTGCCCTGTACCAAAGGAGTAAATCAATCAAATTATGACATTTTATAACATTTATTACATTTCTTGCAATTTTTTTGTGGCTAATTTAAAATGTTCAGATCACTGTCCCTCGTCCTCTGAATGTCACAGGGAAAACATACTTATATCCTTGTGATCATCATAAAGAGATCTTTACTGCATCAAATAACATTTGTCTCCAGAACAAAGGTCAAGGTCAAAGGTCAAATTGACTTCAGATCAGTGTTGCTCAGCCTCTGAGCATCATAAATCTTTTTTTTCTCACCTACCTACACACAATACCCCATAATGACAGTGAACACATCTGTTTGGCAAATTTATTGAAAATGAAATACAGAAATATCTCATTTACATAAGTAGTCACACCCTTGAGTCAATACTTTGTAGAAGCACCTTTGGCAGCGATTACAGCTGTTAGTCTTTCTAGGTAAATCTCGAAGAGCTTTCCACACCTGGATTGTGCAACATTTTCCCATTATTCTTTTCAAAACTCTTCAAGCTCTGTCAAATTGGTTATTGATCATTGCTAGACAACCATTTTCAGGTCTTTCCATAGATTTTCAAGTAGATTTAAGTAAATACTGTAACTGGGACACTCAGAAAGAGACACTGTCTTCTTGGTAAGCAACACAAGTGTAGATTTAGCCTTGTGTTTTAGGTTATTATTATTATCCTGCTGAAAGGTAAATTCATCAGTGTCCGGTGGAAAGCAGACTGAACCAGGTTTGCATCTGCTTAGCTCTATTCCATTTCTTTTTAATCCATGAAAACTCCCCAGTCCTTAACGATTACAAGCATACCCATAACATGATGCAGCAACCACTATGCTTGAAAATATGGAGAGGGGTGCACAGTAATGTGTTGTATTGGATTTGCCCAAAACATAAATGCGAGCCCAGATGACCATTGATAGAGCTGCTGTCGGGAGACACCGACTCGACGCCGAAAACTTCGGAAGTCAAGAACTCGAACCTGGCTCAACAACTGTTACCAACCAGCCAGCTAGCTAGGTTGCAATGGAGCCAACTTCACCTGGAATAGCTAACGAACGTTTCCAGCACTGTAGAAGGTGTGTTAATTACGCTCTTGTCCGGGACAATATTGACAATCCGGAGTTCCAATGCAGCAATTGTTTGCTAGCGGAGGACTACAGGAATGAGGTGGCTATGCTTAGCAAACAAACCTAATTTCTGCTTGAACTTATGGGGAAAATGCTAATTGGAACCTTCTCGTTATCAACTTCTATGGCAGGATGCCGCTTGGCCTTAATGGATGTTTCCCCGCCTTGTCGTCTGTCCCTATCCGAATGGCCTGTGCTACCTGGAATTTACCTGCCAAGGAAGTCATCTCCATCTGCTTCTCCTACTCCATCGTGTAGTGAAGTAGACGAAGAACAGCATGAAGAGTGTTCCAATCAGCGCTGGTCCCATGTCACAAGTCGTGGAAACCGAAGGCAGCGGCATGCTGCTAAGTGAACGGGAGTGACTGTGAGATGTTCGGAGCAGATTGACATAAGGAATAGCTTCGCTGCACTGGTGCCTGATCTAACTGCGCCTTCATCGCCTCTGCGACGGCGGTTCTAACTCCAACTACGCTGACTCCGGCAGCGGCTTCATTGTCGAGTTCGGCTCCTTTTCCTCTCTATGGCTCTGACGGGGCACTGCCTGCTGTGGGAGGTCTGGACCTATCGCCTGGAGCAGCGGGCGTACGCTATCCGGCTTTTCGTGGGCCCGTGGAAGGCTCAACAAATTGTGTAAAGGGTCGGAATGGCCATATTTCTCAATTCCCTTCTCCGCCCATTGTATTGGGCAGCTTAATGGTAAGAAATGTCTCAGTCCCTGGAGCAAAATGTTGTGCTATCCAGGAGCACAAATACAGGACATCAATAAGCTGCTCCCAAACATTTTAAACTAGCATCGGGAAATTGAGTCTATCATATGAAGGGCAGCTTAGGACAGCTGAAGATGGATTTTAAAGAACTGATTTGGTCACTACTTGACACCAACAAATGCCCCATAATATCTGGCCCTCTGTCCACCCTAAATCGTGGCATTGAACGGTTCAGCAGCCCTCCATAACTGTCTATGAGACTATTGCTGCTCTGTGGGTGTAACATTTTTTGGCAATTTTTTTCTATTCTGGAAACAAAGCTAGTATTATATGGAGGATGGGATCCACCTGAATCATTTGCGTTCCTGGATCCTTTCACAGCATTATAAGGCTGTGTTGAGACAATGACTTATCAATTACCCAAGTCCAGCTCAGTTAATCCCTACCATTGTTTCACTGAGTTGTCATAATGTTTCAGCAAATGTACATTATCCCAGTGGCGCTGGAAGACACAATGTAAGTAACCTAATGTATGTACCTCTTATTGCCCTGAATGCCTCTGCTGATCCTACAGCTGTTGTGTGCAGTAATCATGTGCCTATGAACCAGAGTTATACTGTTAGCACTAAGGCGGTGTGCCCTAGCAGGAAGTCCACTGTCTGCAGCTCACCCTGCACTAACATAAATAACCTCTTGTGTACCTCTGCTAAGCTTCCCAGTAATGCAATAAAAAAACAAGCATCACAGAAAAGTACTAAAATAGCCCACGTTAACATATGCAGTGTGGTAAACCGTGGGGTGTTGGGTTGTGCGTGCAGAGATTGACACAGAGACAGGGAGGCTTTAGTCTGCAAAAACAACTTTACTAAGACAGAAAATAAATATAACAAAGAAAATCACTTAGGTTTCGCTCGGTCCTTCTTCTCTACTTTTGCTTGGTGTCGGTCTCTCCCACTGTGTGCCACCGTGCTCCTTTTATTTGGCCTCCACGGCTGGTTGGCACTTTCCTCTAATTACCTCCACTTAGAGCTGTCCGTGTCGGGGTGCCCAGCTCCCGTATTCCCAGCAGAGGGAGCCAACATCGCCTCACGTACCTCCCCTCTATTACCATCCCCCGGGGTAGACCTCCTGATATACCACAGCAGCTTAAGAAACAAGGTTCATGAAATCAATAATTTGCTAGTAACGGATGACAATCATGTTCTGACCATCTCTGAAACTCACTTAGATAATAACTTTGATGATACAGTGGTAGCAATAGATGGTTTTAAGATATACAGAAAAGACAGAAATGCCAAAGGTGGAGGTGTGGCCGTTTAAATTTCAGAACCACATTCATGTAAAGCTAAGAGAGGATCTCATGTTAAATAGTGTTGAAGTAATATGGCTACAGGTTCATCTGCCTCACCTAAGCCCATTCTGGTCGGAAGATGCTATAGACCACCAACTGCTAACAGTCAGTATCTGGATAACATATGTGAAATGCTTGATAATGTATGTGATATCAACAGAGCGGTATATTTTCTGGGTGATTTGAAATTTGACTGGCTTTCATCAGGCTGCCCACTCAAAAGAAAGGTTCAAACTGTAACTAGTGCTTGCAACCTGGTTCAGGTTATCAGCCAACATACCAGTGTAGTTACAAACAAACAGCACAGGAAAGAAATCATCAACATGTATTGATCACATCTTTACTAATGCTGTAGAATTTTTTTTGAAAGCAGTATCCAAATCCATCAGATGTAGTGATCACAATATAGTAGCCATATCTAGGAAAACCCAAGTTCCAACGACTGGGCCTAAAATAGTGTATAAGAGGTCATACAATAAATTTCATGATTCCTATGTTGTTGTTGTTTTTTACTTTGTGTTATCTTTTACCAGATCTATTGTGTTATATTCCTTTCACATTTCCACAAACTTCAAAGTGTTTCCTTTAAAATCGTACCAAGAATATGCATATCCTTGCATCAGGGCCTGAGCTACAGGCAGTTAGATTTGGGTATGTCGTTTTAGGTGAAAATTGTGGGGGGGGGGGGGGGGGGGGGGAGGCGGATCCTTAAGATTAAGGGTAGAGAAAGCTTGTTGAACACTAAAAAAGCTTTGTTGTAGAGCATTTAACACAAAATCCGGAGAGGGGCCAGCTGAGTATAAGACTGTATCATCTGCATATAAATGGATGAGAGAGCTTCCGACTGCCTGAGCTATGTTGTTGATGTAAATTGAGAAGAGCGTGGGGCCAAGGATTGAGCCCTCAGGTACTCCCTTGGTGAAAGGCAGAGGCTGAGACAGCAGATTTTCTGACGTTATACACTGCACTCTTTGAGAGAGGTAGTTAGCAAACCAGGCAAAATACCCCTCAGAGATACCAATACTCATTAGCCAGCCCACAAGAATGGAATGGTCTACCGTATCAAAAGCTTTGGCTAAGTCAATAAAAATGGCAGCACAATATTTCTTAGAATCAAGGGCAATGGTGACATCATTGAGGACCTTTAAGGTTGCAGTGACACGTCCACAACCTGAGTGGAAACCAGATTGTATACCCGAGAGAATACTATAGACATCAAGAAAGCCAGTCAGTTGATTATTGACAAGTTTTTCCAACACTTTTGATAAACAGGGCAAAAAAGAAATAGGCCTATAACAGTTAGGATCAGCTTGATCTCCCCCTTTAAATAAAGGATGAACTGCGGCTGCCTTCCAAGCTATGGGAACCTCCCCAGAAAGGAGAGACGGTTAAAAAGGTTGGAGATACAGTTGAAGTCGGAAGTTTACATACACTTAGGTTGGAGTCATTAAAACTAATTTTCAACCACTCAACAAACTTCTTGTTAACAAACTATAGTTTTGGTAAGTCAGTTAAGTCATGCACAACGTATATGTCCTAAGTCATTTTTCCAACAATTGTTTGCAGACAGATTATTTCACTTATAATTCACTGTATCACAATTCCAGTGGCTCAGACGTTTACATACACTAAGTTGACAGTGCCTTTAAACAGCTTGGAAAATTCCAGAAAATGATGTCATGGCTTTAGAAGCTTCTAATAGGCTAATCGACATCATTTGAGTCAATTGGAGGTGTACCTGTGGATGTATTTCAAGGCCAACCTTCAAACTCAGTGCAAACTTCAAACTTGCTTGACATAATTGGAAAATCAAAAGAAATCAGCCAAGACCTCAGAAAAATAGTGTAGACCTCCACAAGTCTGGTTCATCCTTGGGAGCAATTTCCAAATGCCTGAAGGTACCACGTTCATTTGTACAATAGTATGCAAGTATAAACACCATGGGACGACGCAGCCGTCATACTGCTCAGGAAGGAGACGCGTTCTGTCTCCTACAGATGAACGTACTTCGGTGCGAAAAGTGCAAATCAATCCCAGAACAACAGCAAAAGACCTTGTGAAGATGCTGGAGGAAACAGGTACAAAAGTATCTATATCTATAGAAAAACGAGTCCTATATCGACATAACCTGAAAGGCTGCTCAGCAAGGAAGAAGCCACTGCTCCAAAACCGCCATAAAAAAGCCAGACTACGGTTTTCAAATGCAGATGGGGACAAAGATCATACTTTTTGGAGAAATGTCCTCTGGTCTGATGAAACAAAAATATAACTGTTTGGCCATAATGACCATCATTATGTTTGGAGGAAAAAGGAGGAGGCTTGCAAGCCGAAGAACATCATCCCAAATGTGAACCACGGGGGTGGCAGCATCATGTTGTGGGGGTGCCTTGCTGCAAGAGGGACTGGTGCACTTCACAAAATAGATGGCATCATGAGGCAGGAAAAGTATGTGGTATATTGAAGCAACATCTCAAGACATCAGTCAGGAAGTTAAAGCTTGGTCGCAAATCGGTCTTCCAGATGGACATTGACCCCAAGCATACTTCCAAAGTTGTGGAAAAATGGCTTAAGGACAACAAAGTCAAGGTATTGGAGAGGCCATCACAAAGCCCTGACCTCAATCCTATAGAAAATGTGTTGGCAGAACTGAAAAAGTGTGTGCCAGCAAGGAGGCCTACAAACATGACTCAGGAACACCAACTCTGTCAGGAGGAATGGGCCAAAATTCACCCAACTTATTGTGGGAAGCTTGTGGGAGGCTACCCAAAACGTTTGACCCAAGTTAAACAATTTAAAGGCAATGCTACCAAATACTAATTGAGTGTATGTAAACTGTATGTGTATATGATGAAAGAAATAAAAGCTGAAATAAATCATTCTCTACTATTATTCTGACCTTTCACATTCTTACAACAAAGTGGTGATCCTAACTGACCTAAGACAGGGCATTTTTACTAGGATTAAATGTCAGGAATTGTGAAAAACTGAGTTTAAGTGTATTTGGCTAAGGTGTATGTAAACGTCCGACTTCAAGTGTGCATGCAGTACAAATGGTACTTCGCAACTATCAAAACTTAAAATGAATGATCTTTTGGGATAATTGATGTGATTGGGAGTCCCATAGGGCGGTGCACAATTGGCCCAGCTTCTTCCAGATTAGGCTGTCATTCTAAATAAGAATTTGTTCTTAACTTTTTAGGGATAGGGGGCAGCATTTTCACTTTGGATGAATAGCGTGCCCAAATTGAACTGCCTCCTACTCTGTCCCAGATGCTAATATATGCATATTATTATTACTATTGGATAGAAAACACTCTAAACAGTTCTAAAACTGTTTGAATTATGTCTGTGAGTATTACATAACTCATATGGCAGGCAAACTTCCAAACAGGAAGTGGAAATTCTGAGGCTGGTCGATATTCAACTCATTGCCTGTTCAAATCCCTGTAAGATATGGATCTGTTTGCACTTCCTACGCCTTCCAGTAGATGTCAACAGTCTGTAGAACGTTGAATGAAGCTTATACTGTGCTGTGGGGCCGGATGAGAGGGGAATGAGTCAGTGGTCTGGCAGATTGCCAGTTCCTGGTCACGCGCATTCCTCATGATATCGCCTTGCGTTCCATAACTTCTACAGACACAAAGGAATGCTCCGGTTGGAACGTTATTGGATATATATGATAACAACATCCTGAAGATTGATTCTCTACTTAGTTTGACCAGTTTATTCGACCTGTGATATAAGTTTTTGAAGTTTTCGTCCGAGTTCGCCTCGACCGGGGCGAGCGTTTGGATATGTTTACTAAACGTGCTAGCAAAAGTAGCTACTTGGACATAAATACAGGACATTATCGAACAAAATAACAATTTATTGTGGAACTAGGATTCCTGGGAGTGCATTCTGATGAAGATCATCAAAGGTAAGGGAATATTTATGATGTAATTTCGTATTTCTGTTGACTCCAACATGGCGGAGAAATGTTGTTATATCTGAGCGCCGTCTCAGATTATTGCATGGTGTGCTTTTTCCGTAAAGTTTTTTTTAAATCTGACACAGCGGTTGCATTAAGAACAAGTGTATCCTTAATTCTATGTAAAACATGTATCTTTCATCAAAGTTTATGATGAGTATTTCCCGTTATTTGATGTGGCTCTCTGCAATTTCTCCGGATATTTTGGAGGCATTTCTGAACATGGCGCCAATGTAAACTGAGATTTCTTATATAAATATGCACATTATCGAGCAAAACATACATGTATTGTGTAACATGATGTCCTATGAGTGTCATCTGATGAAGATCATCAAAGGTTAGTGATTCATTTCATCTCTATTTCTGTGTTTTGTGACTACTATCTTTGGCTGGGGAAATGGCTGTGTGTTTTTTGGACTTGGCGGTGATCTAACATAATCATATGTTGTGTTTTCGCTGTAAAGCATTTTTGAAATCGGACACGGTGGGTAGATTAACAAGATGTTTATCTTTCATTTGCTGTATTGGACTTGTTATTGTGTGAAAGTTACATATTTCAAAAATATATTTTTGAATTTCCCGCGCTGCCTTTTCAGAGGAATGTTGTGGGGGGTTCCGCTAGCGGAACGTGTGTCCTAGAAAGGTTGCCTATAAAGGTTCAATAAAAGGTCATAATACCATTTTTTCCTCTACAATGCATTATACCATTTCAAGAGCTAATACTACACTTATATCAGAAGTGGAGAAGCCCTATGCACCATCCTGAAGTAACTCCCTGTCAGAGAGACTGCGATAAGAGGATTAGGCAGGAAGCCCTGGGCCAGTGGTAGGTCAGGGATGACGGCTCACTCCTTAAAGCACACTCACTAACTCTATCCGTGTCTCTCCAAGTGCTACAGAGACAAACTGGTCCAAGGACCTCCAGAGCCATCTGACCAACTACCTGCGATCTCTCCAGAGCACAGAGAAGTAAGCACCACTCATATTAGTATACTTGATGCATCATGTAAGCACCCTTCACTATTACATACAATACACGTTGACAGTATGACTGCGAGACAGAGAGACTGTTGCTGTACTCCATGGTAAGGGCCTTGTTTCTGGAATCCACTGAAGACCCCAGTATTCAGTCAGGAAGTTTGAACAAGATGTGTCATCATCCAAGCATATGTCACAGCATGCAGTGGCCTGATGGGGAGATTACAATATATGCATTATGTACCATTCATCACCAAAGCCATGTTCACTGCAAATGTTGCTGAACAATTCAACCCTTGTGTTAATTATTGATATACAAATAGTCAGTTCATAAGCATTGACTGTAATTGCTAGTAACATGTTTCAAGCAGACCACCATAGTCCCAGTGGCCAAGAACACCAAGGTCACCTGCCTAAATGACTAGTGACCTGTAGCACTCATGTCTGTAGCCATGAAGTGCTTTGAAAGACTGGTCATGGCTCACATCAACACCATTACTAAAAACCCTAGACCGACTCCAATTTGCATACAGCCCTAACAGATCCACAGATGATGCAATCTCTATTGCACTCAACACTGCCCTTTCTCACTTGGACAACAGGAACACCTTTGTGAGAATGCGATTCAATGACTACAGCTCAGCATTCAACACCATAGTGCCCTCAAAGCTCATCACTAAGCTAAGGACCCTGGGACTAAACACCTCCCTCTGCAACTGGATCCTGGATAGGTAACAACATCTGCCACGCAGATCCTCAACACAGGGGCCATTCAGGGTTGCGTGCTCAGTCCCCTTCTGTGCTCCCTGTTCACTCATGACCGCATGGCCAGGCACGACTCCAACACCATCATCAAGTTTGCCGATGACACAACAGTGGTCACCAACAACAATGAGTCAGCCTATAGGGAGGTCAGATACCTGGCCGTGTGGTGCCAGGACAACAACCTCTCCCTCAACATGATCAAGACAAAGGAGATGATTGTGGACTACAGGAACAGGAGGACCGAGCACGCCCCCATTCTCATTGACGGGGCTGCAGTAGAGCAGGTTGAGAGCTTTAAGTTCCTTGGTGTCCACATCACCAACAAACTATCATGGTCCCAACACACCAAGACAGTCATGAAGAGGGCACGACAAAGCCTATTCTCCCTCAGGAGACCGAAAGGATTTGGTATGGGTCCTCAGATCCTTAAATGAGCAAGCCTTCCTTCATGAACTGGCCTCTGTAAAATGGTATAGAATCAGCTTGATCCCCTTCTGTTGAAGACGCTTGGACCCTCTTTTTGATATTTTCAATGATATTGTAAACAAACACACCCCCATAAAAAAGAGAATTAAAAACAGGTTCAGTCCCTGGTTGGACCGTGATCTTGCAGAGTTACTCCACCTGAAGAACTGCATTTGACGAAAGGCTCGGCACACGCATACTCATGCTGACTGGCTATCTTTCAGACAAATGAGAAATAAGTGCACTCAGGCTATCCGGAAGGCCAAAGTTAATTACTTTAAGGAGCAGTTCTCTCTCTGTGGGTCTAACTCCAAGAAGTTCTGGAAAATGGTTAAAGACCTGGAGAATAAACCCTCCTCCTCACAGCTGCCCATGTCCCTTAATGTTGATGCTGTGGTTGATACTGACAAGAAGCACATGGCTGAGCTCTTTAATCACCACTTCATTAACTTCTCCGGGATATGTGGGACGCTAACGTGAAATTGCAGGGCGCCAAATACAAAACAACAGAAATCTCATAATTAAAATTCCTCAAACATACAAGTATTATACACCATTTTAAAGATAAACCTCTCCTTAATCCAGCCACAGTGTCTGATTTCAAAAAGGATTTACGACGAAAGCACACCTTGCGATTATGTTAGGTCAGTACATAGCCACAGAAAAACACCGGTTCCAACTTGTGAAACGTGACTACAAAATATCTCAAAAGTTACCTGTAAACTTTGACAAAACATTTCAAACTACTTTTGTAATACAACTTTAGGTATTTTTTTACGTAAATAATCGATAAATTGAAGACGGGATGATCTGTGTTCAATACAGGATTAAAACAAACTGTAGCTAGCTTTCTGGTCACGCGCCTCTAACAAACAGTACACAACAAGTGACCCTCGTTCAAAATGGCCGCACTTCTTCATTACACAAAGGAAAAAACCTCAACCAATTTCTAAAGACTGTTGACATCCAGTGGAAGCGGTAGGAACTGCAAGAAGGTCAATTAGAAATTTGGATTCCCAATGAAAGTCCATTGAAAAGAGAGTGACCTCAAAAAAAAGGAAATCTGAATGGTTTGTCCTCGGGGTTTCGCCTGCTAAATAAGTTCTGTTATACTCACAGACATGATTCAAACAGTTTTAGAAACTTCAGAGTGTTTTCTATCCAAATCGACTAATAATATGCATATCTTATCTTCTGGGGATGAGTAGCTGGCAGTTGAATTTGGGTATGCTTTTCATCCAAACGTGAAAATGCTGCCCCCTATCCTAGAGAAGTTTTAAGTCAGGATTCCTATTTGACTCAGCCATGCCTCCGTACCCGTCTTACATTTCCTCATCTCCAACCCCTTCTAATGCGACTATCCCCCATCCTCCCCCGTTTTCCCCCTGCCCCGCTACAAAGTTTCTTCCTGCAGGCAGTCATTGAGTCCTAGGTGCTAAAGGAGCTCTTTAAACTTGACCCCCAAAAAACATCTGGGTCAGATGGTTTAGACCCTTTTCTTTAAGGTTGCTGCCCTATCATCGGACGTGCTACCTGTCCCAGACCTGAGAGAGAAACTCTGAATGATCGGCTATGAAAGCCAACTGACATTTACTCCTGACGTGCTGACCTGTTGCACCCTCGACAACCACTGTGATTATTATTATTTGACCCTGCTGGTCATCTATGAACATTTGAAACTCTTGGCCATGTTCTGTTATAATCTCCACTGGGCACAGCCAGAAGAGGACTGGCCACCCCTCATAGCCTGGTTCCTCTCTAGGTTTCTTCCTAGGTTCTGGCCTTTCTAGGAAGTTTTTCCTAGCAACCGTGCTTTTACACCTGCATTGCTTGCTGTTTGGGGTTTTAGGCTGGGTTTCGTTACAGCACTTTGTGACATCAACTCATGTAAGAAGGGCTTCATAAATATATTGATTGATTGCCAAGCCTACAGCTGAAGTCGGAAGTTTACATGAGATGTTGCTTCAATATATCCACATAATTTTCCTGCTTCATGAGGCCATCTATTTTGTGAAGTGCACCAGTCCCTCCTGCAGCAAAGCACCCCCACAACATGATGCTGCCACCCCCGTGCTTCATGGTTGGGATGGTGTTCTTCGGCTTGCAAGCGTCCCACTTTTTCCTCTAAACATAACAATGGTCTTTATGGCCATTATGGCCATTTTTGTTTCATCAGACCAGAGGACATTTCTCCAAAAAGTACGATCTTTGTTCCAAAGTGCAGTTGCAAACTGTAGTCTGGCTTTTATATGGTGGTTTTGGAGCAGTGGCTTCTTCCTTGCTGAGTGGCCTTTCAGGTAATGTTGATATGGGACTCATTTTACTGTGGCTATAGATACCTTGTACCTGTTTCCTCCAGCATCTTCACAAGGTCCTTTGCTGTTGTTCTGGGATTGATTTGCACTTTTTGCCCCAAAGTACGTTAACCTGTCTGGCTCTGGCGTTCCGCTAGCGGAACTCCTCCCACATTCCACTGAAAAGGCAGAGCGCGAAATTCAAAAGATATTTTTTAGAAATATTTAACTTTCACACATTAACAAGTCCAATACAGCAAATGAAAGATACACATCTTGTGAATCCAGTCAACATGTCCGATTTTTAAAATGTTTTACAGCGAAAACACCACATATATTTATGTTAGCTCACCACCAAATACAAAAAAGGACAGACATTTTTCACAGCACAGGTAGCATGCACAAAGCCAACCTAACTAACCAAGAACCAACCAAACTAACCAAGAAACAACTTCATCAGATGACAGTCTTATAACATGTTATACAATAAATCTATGTTTTGTTCGAAAAATTTGCATATTTGAGGTATAAATCAGTTTTACATTGCAGCTACCATCACAGCTACCGTCACAAATAGGACCGAAGCAGCCAGAGTAATTACAGACACCAACGTCAAATACCTAAATACTCATCATAAAACATTTCTGAAAAATCGATGGTGTACAGCAAATTAAAGACAAACATCTTGTGAATCCAGCCAATATTTCCGATTTTTCCGAAGTGTTTTACAGCGAAAACACAATATAGCATTATATTAGCTTACTACAATAGCCTACCACACTACCGCATTCATTCATCAAGGCACGTTAGCGATAGCAATAGGCACGTTAGCGATAGCGAATAAACCAGCAAAAGATATATAATTTTTGACTAACCTTGATAAGCTTCATCAGATGACAGTCCTATAACATCAGGTTATACATACACTTATGTTTTGTTCGAAAATGTGCATATTTAGAGCTGAAATCAGTGGTTATACATTGTGCTAACGTAGCATCTTTTTCCCACAACGTCCGGATATTTTTCTGACACTTTTTCTGACACACATATTCTGACCAAATAACTATTCATAAACATAACTAAAAAATACATGTTGTATAGGAAATGATAGATACACTAGTTCTTAATGCAATCGCCGTGTTAGAATTCTAAAAATAACTTCATTACGACATCCAGCTTAGGTATAGCGAGAGAGTACCCAAAATCTGGGCGCAAATGACTAGTACAACATGTTCGACAGATATATGAAATAGCATCATAAAATGGGTCCTACTTTTGCTGATCTTCCATCAGAATGTTGTACAAGGGGTCCTTTGTCCAGAACAATCGTTGTTTGGTTTTAGAACGGCCTTTTTCCCTCTCGATTTAGCAAGCACACTTGCCAAGTGGCGCGAATCTCTCCATCGTCAACAAACTCAGAGAACGGAACACGGCAAAACTCCCGAAAAAATTTCAATAATCTGAATAAACTATATTGAAAAAACATACTTTACGATGATATTGTCACATGTATCAAATAAAATCAAAGCCGGAGATATTAGTCGTCCATAACGACAGCTTATCAGAAGGCAAATCCAGGTCCCTTCTCGCGCTCTCCAGAAAACAGGAAACTGGTGACACGTCATGCCAAGAGCTATTATTCGAGCCCAGATCAAGTTACACACTCAATTTCTTCTCTCTCTGCTTGTCGACATCTAGTGGAAGACGTATGAAGTGCATCTAAACTAATAAATATCAAGAACTTTAATAGGCAGGCCCTAGAACAGTGCATCGATTTCAGATTTTCCACTTCCTGTCATGAAGTTTGCTGCAAAAGGAGTTCTGTTTTACTCACAGATATAATTCAAACGGTTTTAGAAACTAGAGAGTGTTTTCTATCCAATAGTAATAATAATATGCATATTGTATGAGCAAGAATTGAGTACGAGGCCGTTTAAATTGGGCACGATTTTCCCCCAAAGTGAAAACAGCGCCCTCTGTCCTCAACAGGTTAATCTCTAGGAGACAAAACGCATCTCCTTTCTGAGCGGTATGACAGCTGTGTGGTCCCATGATGTTTATACTTGCGTACTATTGTTTGTGCAGATGAGCACGGTGCCTTCAGGCGTTTGGAAATTGCTCCCAAGGATGAATCAGAATTGTGGTCCACCATTTTCTTCTGAGGTCTTGGCTGATTTCTTTTGATTTTCCCATGATGTCAAGCAAAGAGGCACTGAGTTTGAATGTAGGCCTTGAAATACATCTACATGTACACCTCCAATTGACTCAAATTATGTCAATTAGCCTATCAGAAGCTTCTAAAGCCATGACATAATTTTCTCGAATTTTCCAATCTTTTTAAAGGCGCAGTCAAGTTAGTGTATGTAAACTTCTGACCCACTGGAATTGTGATACAGTGAATTATAAGTGAAATAATCTGTCTGTAAACAATTGTTGGAAAAATTACTTGTGTCATGCACAAAGTAGATGTTCTAACCAACTTGCAAAAACTACAGTTTGTTAACAAGACATTTGTGGAGAGGTTGAAAAACTAGTTTTAATGACTCCAACCTAAGTGTATGCAAACTTCCGACTTCAGCTGTATTTGACTTGGCATAAGTTGTTTGTCAACTCCACATGGGCAGCTTGCATTTCTCAATGACAGGCCCATGCCCATAATCCGTCACTCTGCCATAATGAGCTGTGTTCCTGGGCAGTACCGTAGGGATGGCGTGCATCTCACGGATGAGGGCAACAACCTCTTCCTTGAGAGTCTGAGAGCTGGTCTCTCCATCGTTCTAGCAAGAAGCACACAGTAGTACACACGACCACACTCACTGCCACTCCACGACTCCAAAGGCTCTTTTAAGTGCGTGTGTGTGTGTGTGTGTGTGCGTGCGTGCGTGATAGTTAGGGGGCTGTCAAAACTATAAATGAAATAATGGTCAAAATGTTTCCTCAGGGAGGTGAACTCACAATCTTCAGATCCACATGCAGTAACTCTGACCATTACCATGCAAACCCTGCTCTTCAAACATTGACCCAGACAGACCATTTAAATGGACAGTCTGGAAGCGTGTGTTCCAAAAGGATTTTGTTCATTCACTCAGTACTGATTGAACGTTTATTTGTCTTGCTTAGTTAAAATATAATAGTCTAAAACAGTTGATTTGTTTAAAGCAGACTCATTTAATCACTTAGCTAAACAAGTAAGCAAGCATGTAATTTTATTTTGACTGCGCACAGCATGGCACTCAATTTCAGCAAGCAGCGAGGGGTTTCGATGAATCTGGCCCTGGTACATGGCCCGTCACATCATCGGCGAAAGCGGGGAAGGACGGCATATAAAGCGTTTTTAACAAAAGCAATCACTTTTGCACATGAAAACACAGAATCCTACTCATTACTACACATGCTTAATTAGGTCACTTTTGTTTTGAGCCAACTTCGCCATCGGACAGAGCGGGGCATCTGGCTCACACCTGGGAGACAGCCAGGTTCCGAACCGAATGTAATAAACTTTCAGCCAATGCAAAACACACCTACACGGGCGCCTGGGCGAGATTAATTAAACCCCCTCAATGAATCTGATATTGTTTTACCCGGGTGCACCGTGTGCAGCACCCGCACCCCATGACTACGTTTTATTTGTGGATGGCGACTTCAGATTTTCTGGGAGCACACTGAAAAAAAACTTGACACTGTGTTAATCAGTCAGCACAAATTTGGGTAATAAGGATGAAAAGAAGGCAGGAGGGGGAGCGTATGCCGAAGCTGGAATTTATTCTACATACAGTACATGTTTGAAACCGCCATCCTGTCAATCGAGTCTGGTAAGATGTCTGATGCTAGCATGCATTTGCACACTTGCAGTGCACAACTGTCCTGAAGCTCTGTTTACATCTGCATTTGGGGTTCAACCATTGGCTATTATGTAGTTCAAAACAAGTGTACTGTTTATTTAAAACTTCTTCAGGATCGGTGGGTCCCCTGCGGGACGGTTGAGCTAACGTAGGCTAATGCGATTAGCATGAGGTTGTAAGTAACAAGAACATTTCCCAGGACATAGACACATCTGATATTGGCAGAAAGCTTAAATTCTTGTTAATCTAACTGCACTGTCCAATTTACAGTAGCTATTACAGTGAAAGAATACCATGTTATTGTTTGAGGAGAGTGCACAGTTTTGAACATGAAAGGATATTAATAAACAAATTAGGCACATTTGGGCAGTCTGGATACAACATTTTGAACCGAAATGCAGTGGTTCATTGGATCAGTCTAAAACTTTGCACATACACTGCTGCCATCTAGTGGCCAAAATCTAAATTGCACCTGGGCTGGAATAATACATTATGGCCTTTCTCTTGCAATTCAAAGATGATGGTCCAAAAATGTTTTTAAAAAACGTTTGGATTTTTCTTTGTATTATCTTTTACCAGATCTAATGTGTTATATTCTCCTATATTCCTTTCACATTTCCACAAACTTCAAAGTGTTTCCTTTCAAATGGTACCAAGAAAATGCTTGCTTCAGGGACTGAGCTACAAGCAGTTAGATTTGGGTATGTCATTTTAGGCATAAATTGAAAAAAACGGGCCAATCCTTCAGAGGTTTTAACAAAGCAATTTGTTTTCTCGGTTATGGTTTGTGTTGTGTTCTTGGTTGTTCTTAGATGAGTAAATGTAATGTAGCTAACTGCAGTGTTTGTCCTGTCTGAAATCTGTCTACAGTACCTTGTCTTACCATAGCTTGGTCTATTGAGTAGACTACCTAGTTAGTTTTGCAATGCCAATGGCATGCATTGCAAGGTAGGTAGCTAGCAGTGTGACAGTTTCTCAAAGTTTGGTGGTTTTAAACTTAATGTAACTAACGTTAGCTAGCTACCTATAGTTAAGAATTTGAAATGTCAGAGTAATAGTACAGAGAATGATTTATTTAAGCTTTTATTTCTTTCATCACATTCCCAGTGGGTCACAAGTTTACATACACTCAATTCGTATTTGGTAGCATTGCCTTGAAATTGTTTAACTTGGGTCAAACGTTTTGGGTAGCCTTCCACACGCTTCCCACAATAAGTTGGGTGAATTTTGGCCCATTCCTCCTGACAGAGCTGGTGTAACTGAGTCAGGTTGGAGGCCTCCTTGCTCGCACACGCTTTTTCAGTTCTGCCAACACATTTTCTATAGGATTGAGGTCAGGGCTTTGTGATGGCCACTCCAATACCTTGACTTTGTTGTCCTTTAGCCATTTTGCCACAACTTTGGAAGTATGCTTGGGGTCATTGTCCATTTGGAAGACCCATTTGCGACCAAGCTTTAACTTCCTGACTGACGTCTTGAGATGTTGCCTCAACATATCCACATAATTTTCCTGCCTCATGATGCCATCGATTTTGTGAAGTGCACCAGTCCCTCCTGCAGCAAAGCACCCCCACAACATGATGCTGCCACCCCCGTGCTTCACGGTTGGGATGGTGTTCTTCGGCTTGCAAGCATCCCCCTTTTTCCTCCAAACATAACGATGGTCATTATGGCCAAACAGTTCTATTTTTGTTTCATCAGACCAGAGGACATTTCTCCAAAAAGTACGATCTTTGTCCCCATGTACAGTTGCAAACCGTAGTCTGGCTTTTTTATGGCGGTTTTGGAGCAGTGGCCTCTTCCTTGCTGAGCGGCCTTTCAGGTTATGTCAAAATAGGACTCATTTTACTATGGATATAGATACTTTTGTACCTGTTTCCTCCAGCATCTTCACAAGGTCCTTTTGCTGTTGTTCTGGGATTGATTTGCACTTTTCGCACCAAAGTACATTCATCTCAAGGAGACAGAACGCGTCTCCTTCCTGAGCGGCATTAAGGCTGCGTGGTCCCATGGTGTTTATACTTGCATACTATTGTTTGTAAAGATGAACGTGGTACCTTCAGGCGTTTGGAAATTGCTCCCAAGAATGAATGAGACTTGTGGAGGTATACCATTTTTTTCTGAGGTCTTGGCTGATTTCTTTTGATTTTCCCATGATGTCAAGGAAGGAGGTCCTGAGTTTGAAGGTAGGCCTTGAAATACATCTACGATACACTTCCAATTGACTCAAATGATGTCAATTAGCCTATCAGAAGCTTCTAAAGCCATGACATCATTTTCTCGAATTTTCCAATCTTTTTAAAGGCACAGTCAACGTAGTGTATTTAAACCTCTGGCCCACTGGAATTGTGATACAGTGAATTACAAGGGAAATAATCTATCTGTAAACAATTGTTGGAAAAACTTGCCAACACTATAGTTTGTTAAAAATAAATTTGTGGAGTGTTTTAAAAATGAGTTTTAATGACGCCAACCTAAGTGTATATAAACTTCCAACTTCAACTGTAAGTGTTAGCTAGCTTTACATTCTTTTGTTGGCTAACATTACCTTAATACTGAAAGTGCAATGATATGTTTCCAATAAACAATATGTTACTATTTAAAAATACGTTTTCGTATGGATCCTGGTTAAAACTATTGCTGCCATTTGGGATGCAACCCCAAACTGCATAGGATGGCATTTGGGATCCAACCACACACTGTTGTGAAGCTGCAGTATTTCACACTGAGATCAAGATGCCAAGGCCTTATTAAACTGCACTCTCAAACAAGCTCATAACCCCCTCCCCCGGATTCTCTGCCCTTACTCTGTGCATGCCCCTGTCACCTTGAATTTCTGCAAGTGGCAGGCTCAGGGGGAGGCGAGGTGCAGGAGGCAGGGTAATGAAGGATTTCATGGAGACCCCTCCACCATGTGTCGCCTCCTCACCTTCTCCACTGCCCCCCAACTCCTTGTGTCACCTCCTCAACTCATCCACTGCCCCCCACCTCACCTGTCACCTCCTCCACTGCCCCCCACCTCCTTGTGTCACCTCCTCAACTCCTCCACTGCCCCCATCTCAACTGTCAACAACTCACCTCCTCCACTGCCCCCCACCTCACCTGTCACCTCCTCCACTGCCCCCCACCTCCTTGTGTCACCTCCTCAACTCCTCCACTGCCCCCATCTCAACTGTCAACAACTCACCTCCTCCACTGCCTACCACCTCCCCTCCCTGATGCCTCCTCACTTCCTCCACTGGCCAGTAGTAAGCGCAGGTAGGCTGATGTGGAGGAGGAGGAGGACACTATGTACAAACCACCAGTACTGCTCACCCGTAAACCTCATTAACTGAGCTACAACCTTTAGACGGGAGGAAAGAAGGAGAGGTAGGAGAGGTAAAATTACGCTCAAAATCTCTGTTAATTAGCTTGATTATCAGTGTACCTCCACTGTGTATCCAACCAATTATCTACAGTTAGATATTGACAAAACAGCAGAAGGTACATGTACAAGCTCCTTACGTCAACAAATGCATTACTAATAAAATTACTTAGCATTGCGACTAGAGGGAAATTTGCTTGTTTTATAAAATTTCCAGATTGGATAAAATAAAACAGAAAATGAAATGTAAGTTAATTATTAAGGGAGAGATCAGCTCTTAATGTAGCTTGTAAATAAATAAAGACAGTTTCATGTTGTTATTACCTTTTATTTTACTGTACTTTATTCCCTACCGGGATTAAGTACATGCTGAGAAAATATCATGGTCTATAGCGTTCAATTACTCTGTGTATGTCCCAAATGGCCCCATATTCCCTTTATAGTGCACTATAGTTCCCTTTATAGGGCCCATAGGGCGCACCATATAGGGAGTAGGGTGATATTTGAGGTGCAGACTCTGTCTTTGAATCGATGCTGTCTTATACTTCATGTGCAATTTTATGCACTGAGACTTTTTCAAACAACAGGAAGTGAAGTGGTGTTGGACACGGTAACGGAATTGCGGTAACAGAATTTCATCATGGTTCCCTGATCTGTGCTACATAGAAATGCATAATTATGAATATGAAAGTCATTCTCTTCGTGGTGATGTGTCCTAAATAGGTACACAAAGATATAAATATGCAATATCCTCCGTTGCATATTTGGGTATTATTCTATACACAGGCTATTATTTTAATGAGCTCCACCCCCAAACAAGACCAAATTTGGTTGGTCACTCTGGACCAGACCAAACCTGAACCAGTCATAGACGTCTATGTTTCACAAGTTTGGACATCAAAGTACAGAACAGTAGAGCTCAGAAGAGTTCAGTACAGTACAGTAGAGTTCAGTACAGTACAGTAAAATAGAGTATAGTTCAGTACAGTAGAGTACAATACAGTACAGTAGAGTAAACTACAGTACAGTAGAGTTTAGTACAGTACAGTAAAATAGAGTATAGTTCAGTACAATACAGTACATTATAGTGTACTCAACTCTGTGCTTTACCATGTACTCTACTGAACTCTACAATACTGTACTGAACTATACTAAACTTTTCTTTACAGTACTGTGCGATAATGTGCTGTGCTGTACAAACTTGTGAACCCAACTGTGGTTTGTGACTACTATGATTTCCCATTGCAGCCTATTCAATTGCAGAAATTCCGTTAACGAATTTTCGGAAATTCCGTTACTGATTTGGAAACGGAATTTGAGTTTTAATCACTTAATTAATAATTAATAAACAAAACTGATATCAGTAAACACACTATAACTAATTGATGAACTTTCATTATTCTCCTTCCTCATGAGGGAGAGAAATTACAAAATATATTAATTATTGCAGTGGGCTAAATCAGGGTCACACAGAGTGATTCTTGGTAGTCTTATACAAATCTACTTTGAAACAAAAGTATACACCTCACACACATGGTTATGGGCTTAAAAAAAAGAAGACACCTGTACCATGTCAGATATAGAGTTGGAACGTATTCTATTTTGTGTGCGACAATATTAAACTTTATATACGTCACAGAAGACTGAAATATAACAAAATTGTTTGACATAGTTTTTATTTTAAATACTTTTGATCAATTATTTAATTATAAAAAGTATTAATAACATTCCACCCATGAGGCCAAAGAGGGCGCTTTTGGTCATTGACTGCAGGAAAGGGCGACAGATACATTATGTGGGTTTTAAGTAACGGAATTTCAAGGAACAATGAAATGTTTCTTAAACTTACAAAATCAAAAAATAAGTGGTGATATTAGTTGTCAGAAGTCTTTGCTTCAACATTGTTGTTTTTTATGTACTTCTAACACCTTTTAAGACTTTTTGTGGTAGATGTTTTCTAAGACCGCTTTTCCATCTGTTTCGCCAGAAATCAAGGACTTTGCCTATTCCACATTTTTAGGATTGAAAATGGTTGACAAATGTATATTTTCCTATATATAGACTCTTAGCTTTCATTTGACACCTAATTTGACATGTTCCTATGAACTTCTCATGTTGGTGCTCATCGTTCCATGTATTTCTTAGACTCATTAAAATTAGCTTCCAGTGGCAGTACAGTTGTCAGTACAGTTGTCAGAGAAGGCATTGAGTTTTTTTATGTGCTCATGTGTCCTTTTACATGGAAATGACCTCATGTCATTGAAGCTATTTCTTAGACTCATTTAAATGAGGTACCAGTGGCAGACAGTGCAGTTGTCAGAAAAGGCATTGAGTTTTATCTGGTCATGAGAACTAGTATGCGAAGTGTTTCAAAGGTTGACTGGCTGGCTGAACAGTCTGTGCCTTAATTGAAGTCAGAACCTCACTTTGTCACTAGCTCACATATCAGGAGAGGTAGAGGGGGGCTGAAAACCATCAACCTCACTCTCTCTTCCTCCATTACTCTATCCCTCCAGCCATGGTTCTCCACAGATGGAGTTAAATTATTCATCTCAAACTGTTAGGTATATAATGTTTGCAGAGGGAGGAAAAAAAGAGGGAGGGAGAGAGGGATGGGCAAAATTACAAAGTACTATTACAAAATGCAAACTACCATTAAATATCAATGTATCAAAATAAACTACAAAATACTTGGATTTTGTATTGTATTTAATTAAAATAGATGTAAATTGTATTCTAAAATACATTTGCAAGTAGACGGCTCCAACAGCAACAACATTCTCAGTAACTGTTCTAAAAAAAAATACACTTTTCTTGCTATGTCTGTGATATGTTGTTGTTTATCTACCTTAGTTGAGCAAGTCACTCTCTATAAGAGTGTCTGCTAAATGACTAAAATGTAAATGTACATGTGAAAATGAACATACCAAAATGAACTGCAAAGAAAAATGGCTATTATTATTATTGGCCTTGTTGGGCAGAGCTCATTAGAATAATACTCAGCATGCTTTGCAATTGTTCTTTTTTTTTCTTATCCAGAGCGACTTGAAAATTTGTAAATTCGTCTTAAGATAGCTAGGTGAGACAACATATCACAATCGTACCAAGTACATTTTCCCTCAACAAAGTATTTATAACACATAACATAACACATAACATAACATACACGTGCATACTGACACAACACAAACACACATACATACATACACCTGACACACACAAACTTTAAACTCATTATTTGTTGCTGCTACTTTTATTTTACTCTTATTATTATCTATGCTGTTGCCTAGTCACTTTACCCTGCCTTCATGTACATACTCTGCACATTGATCTGATGCTGGCACTCCCTGTTTACAGCTCCATTCTTGTGCATTTTTAGCTGTATTATTATTTTTCAACTCTGCATCGTTGGGAAGGGCTCCTAAGCAAGCATTTCACAGTAGTCTACACTAGTTGTATTCATCGCATGTGACAAATAAGACATTTATTTCATGGTCAACATTTTTACACATACATTTATATTTAGTTCAATTAGCAGACGCTCTTATCACACCTAGTGCTATCAGATTTCTGATACCAATGCAGGGTGAAAAGAGGGCTACAAAATATGAACCTCTATTTTAAAAAAGAATATTGAAAATAATTTTGGATTTTGAAAGTACAAATTGCAGTATTTTGAAAATACAAAATACCTTGGTGTAGTTCAGCCCAGTGTAATTCTAATTACAGAATACTCAGCAGTCATTGAAATACTTTTTTTCAAATGCATGTAACAGAAATACTGACCATCTCTGAGTGTTGCCTAGCTTAGGCACTCTTTTTTTCCCAAACTGAAAATAAGGCTGTGTCACACTCCTATTCCTAGGCCTGGCTGGCTAAAAAAAAAATCCTAATGGAAATGTATTTGACACAGTGATAGACTAAATTTACCACAGCCACCCCTGAAAAGGACATCCCACGCAAGCAGAGATGAGGATGCCATATCACCTCTCCACTTCACTCTTTCCCAGCTAGCTGCATGCTGCAAACCAGGGGATCACAGTATTGAGATTAGCTTGTTATGAACATGAGCACCCGTGATTTATTTCTAAAGTTGTCTGGTGAAGTGAAAGGAGCTGTCAGTGAATATGTAGACATACTCATGAAGCCCTTTCAATATGCTTTTAATCACATGTTCATATGCCAGTAATACACCACACATTGTTATTGGAAATGTCTAGCTGCTGAATAGTCGAATGACTTAGTGTGGTGACTATGGCTGGCTATGATGGTTATACTGATTGTGCTCAGACTGTGTAAAATACCTCAGCCCTCTTCTCTGCCTTCTCAAACATTTGCATTCTAATAAGTTACACAGCCCATGTTCCCTTCTTCAACAACCAAAACAAATTGCATTTCAGTCGAAGGCACAGAGGTGATAATCTGTGCAATCAGAACAAGCCTAACATTCTCCTGAGGAGCAGACTCTTTTTATTTCATACTTCACTAGTATCCACTATCCACCATGCCAGTTTCCCCACATAGTGAGGCTTGTACTGCAAGAGAGCACTAGTTTATAGCAAATCGTGCCTGGCTGAATGACAAGCTACAAGAGACAATGTCAAATATAGTAACTACCGTGTAAACCATCGGCAACATGATTCAGCATACTGCACTATGAATACACAGGTAGCAGAATCTCCATAACAACAACACCTTCACATCCTCAGCAATGATTCCTATTGTGTGTGTGTGTGCGTGTGCGTGTGCGAGTCAGTAGTTGAGCAATGCAGAGAGATGTGTGCGTGCTACTTGCGTGCGTGCGTGCATCAGTAGTTGAGCAATGCAGAGAGATGCATTGTGAAGTTAGACAAAGACAGAAGTTCATATTGATATATGCCAAATTAGATAAACAAGCCTATTGTAAATGTGCTGCAAATCACTATGGGATCCCCCTTGGTGTTGTCTTCTGTTGCTGTTATAGTAGGAGGCAACTTTAATTATGCATTTGAATTCATTATAGTGATGCTAGACAAAGTGTGGATAAATATTTAATTTAGAGAACCAGGAAACTATGATAATGGTAATTAGTCATGGACGACCAAGCACTGTCGATACGCCTCAGAATGGAAGGGTGTAAAAAGTGTTTCTGATGATACCTGACATGAATGGTGCAGAGACACTTACAGCGGATAAACATTAAATTAGTAAAGCAAAGAAATAGAGAGAGAGAGAGAGAGAGAGAGAGAGAGAGAGAGAGAGAGAGAGAGAGAGAGAGAGAGAGAGAGAGAGAGAGAGAGAGAGAGAGAGAGAGAGAGAGAGAGAGAGAGAGAGAGCTCCCAATTCTCCAATAATGAATAGCAAAGCTCAAGTAATTGTAACAATTAGCCTGTGTCGGATGACTTCCTCTGATTAACATACGGTGCATGCTCTCGGTTGAATCGCAAGAATCATACCCCCCCCCCAAAAAAATGCTAACCATCCCTGTTATTGATAATGGTGAGATGTTAGCATGTTTTGGGGCATGATCTTTGTGCATCTGTAACTTTCTCACAATTCGTTCATGATTATCCGTAGTCATGACATCCACATTAATGGTAAAACTGTTCAGAAACAATTTATATTCTTATTTACAGTCAAAGTGACTCGAAAATGACACTATGTAATTGTGACTCACCACCTGGATTCGGTCTTATGTAGCAACATTTTAAATGTAATTTTTTTTTACATTGGATAAAAGTAGAGACTCAGAGCTACAAAATGGTATATCAAACATTGCATTTGAGGAATAATTGGAAAGTAATTCTGCTTTGAAAGTTGATCAACTTGTAAACTCACTTTTGAGAAAATTGTCTTTGAATGTTTTGGTATCTAGTGAAGAGCTCTTCTTTGTCTACACCCATTCAGCATTGATCACACGCTCTTAAGCTCCAACAGCAACAACATTCTCAGTAACTGTGACCAAAAAAAATGCTTTTTTTTAGCTAGGGAGCCAGCCAGCTAATGTTAGCTAGCTATCTAACAGTACACTTTAGCTTGAAATGAAACCACTTTCTGTCAAAATTAGAAACTTGTAATATCTCAAAATGTAGCTAGCTAACACTAGACTATCTTACCTGTACACATCATCATGCATGATGGACGTACAGTTGAAGTCGGAAGTTTACATACACTTAGGTTGGAGTCATTAAAAATAATTTTTCATCCACTCCACAAATTTCTTGTTAACAAACTATAGTTTTGGCAAGTCGGTTAGGACATCTACTTTGTGCATGACACAAGTAATTTTTCCAACAATTGTATAGACAGATTATTTCACTTATAATTCACTGTATCACAATTCCAGTGGGTCAGAACTGTACATACATTAAGGTGACTGTGCCTTTAAACAGATTGGAAAATTCCAGAAAATGATGTCATGGTTTTAGAAGCTTCTGATAGGCTAATTGACATAATTTGAGTCAATTGGTGGTATACTTTTGGATGTATTTCAAGACCTCAGAAAAAAATTGTAGACCTCCACAAGTCAGGTTCATCCTTGGGAGAAATTTCCAAACGCCTGAAGGTACCACGTTCATCTGTACAAACAATAGTACGCAACTTCAAACACCATGGGACCACGCAGCCATCATACCGCTCAGTCTGTCTCTTAGAGATGAACGTACCTTGGAGCGAAAAGTGCAAATCAATCCCAGAACAACAGTAAAGGACCTTGTGAAGATGCTGGAGGAAACGGGTACAAAAGTATCTATATCCACAGTAAAACGAGTCCTATATCGACATAACCTGAAAGGCTGCTCAGCTCCAAAACCGCCATAAAAAAGCCAGACTACGGTTTGCAACTGCACATGGGGACCAAGATCGTACTTTTTGGAGAAATGTCCTCTGGTCTGATGAAACAAAAATAGAACTGTTTGGCCATAATGACCATTGTTATGTTTGGAGGAAAAAGGGGGAATTTTTGTGGGCAGAACTGAAAAAGTGTGTGCGAGCAAGGAGGCCTCAAACCTGACTCAGTTACGACAGCTCTGTCAGGAGGAATGGGCCAAAATTCACCCAACTTATTGTGGGAAGCTTGTGGAAGTCTACCCGAAATGTTAGACCCAAGTTAAACAATTTAAAGGCAATGCTACCAAATACTAATTGAGTGTATGTAAACTGGGAATGTGATGAAAGAAATAAAAGCTGAAATAAATTATTCTCTCTACTATTATTCTGACATTTCACATTGTTAAAATAAAGTGGTGATCCTAACTGAACTAAGACAGGGCATTTTTACTCGGCTTAAATACCAGGAATTGTGAAAAACTGAGTTTAAATGTATTTGGCTAAGGTGTATGTAAACTTCCGACTTCAACTGTATCTCCCTGTCAGGAATGCCATACCACGGTTGCCCTTAGTTTGAAGGTGTAATCCAGAGACAGGTGTTTTCTCCATCTCTTTAGCTATCATACTCTACTTCCACTGATTTCAAAACTTGATCCTCCAGAAAGTGGAGAGCAACACTTATGCAGCTCCACTACACAATAAAAAATGTTTTAAAGCCACGTTCGACAGGATTACCAACACAGACTGACGAGCTGAAATACACAGAAACCTTCTATATGGAAGACCATTCCAGACTTATCTCTTGGCACGTCCAGCCCTCTCATTATCTCAGCCAATCATGGCTAGTGGGAAGGTTGCTGACTTTTTCCGTGGCTTAACCAACCGGCTCTCTTCAAAGGAGAGCCGTTCAAACGGCTCTCCTTTGAAGTCATGACTTGCGACATACGCCTAGTTTCCTGAATCGGGTCACAATTTACCATTAATTTCTATTGGTCACAACATACTCCGAAACACAATCAAAACGAACTGCAAATGCTTTCAACAAGCTAGAAGAGTCATAAGCTTAATTTAGTCATTGTGTGCTAGGAATATGGAACCAAATACAAAACTTTTGACCAAATGTAGTACACTAAGTACATTTGTCCTGATACTTATGACACATTCAAATCAGGGGACTAGATACATAAAGAGCATTCATTTCTAAATAGTTATACAGATGTATTGTACATGAAAATTCCACTCAAATAAAAGGTGGCATTCTGTACTGTTGCTTCATAAAATATTTAATTGCAATTCCAAAATGCTGGATAATAGAGCCAAATTAAAAGTTTTGCTTCACTGTCCAAATAAATATGTAGGGGAGTGTAAGTAACCATTTGGATAATGTGATACTACAGCATGTGAGCTTCTGACCAAGTGAGCTTATTACCAAATTTCACGCAAGCCAAAGTAGTTAATTTTATCGAAACCAGGAGTCAAATCTTTTCTTTGCTCTTTACAAAAAGCTCTGAGCATTCCAAAACCATAATATCAATAGAGGGAAATACAAACATTTGTGGCTAGTACTTAATTAATAAACTTTAAAAGACTACAGTAGGTCAGGGATACGAGACTAATTATTGTTAGCCTCTAAAATCCTTTAACATTGATTTCTCTCCAGGCTCCACACTCAATGTGGGTGGGCTGCTCTCTGTTGCTTGCATCCCAACTGTTACCCTTTTCCCTACATAGAGCATTACTTTTGACCAGAGCCCTATGAGTACTATTATAAAGGGAATATCATGCCATTTGGGACTTAACCCGTGCCCCAGTACAGATGAGTTAGTTCAGCTCTCTCCGAAGGAAACTCTGTAAATGGAAACACTCTTTTCAGCTATTCCTGCACCAAATTAAACTATGTCCTTGTGTCAAGGAGGGCCGTTTGTTTTTGTCAAGTTTCTCTTCCTCCAAAGGTCAAGTGAATAGACACTCAGGCTGTGTCCCAAATGGCACCCTATTCCCTATATAGCACACTACTTTTGACCAGGGACCATAGTAGTGCACTATATAGGGAATAGGGTGCCATTTGGGACGCAGTCTTTCAGCGCATCCCAGGCAGCCCTGTGTTTTATCTATGCCTGGTATCATTTCTCCTCTTCTAGAGGATGCATTCGGCATTCAATAAAAAAGAGCCCAGGCTTACAAATGTGGGAAATGTGAAAACACAGGAGACAGAGTGGTTGGCCATTCTTTCTGTTCCAATACAGAATCCTAACAGGGAATAGGACAGGAAACACACCAGAAAGGCATCGGATGGCCACAGTGTTTTAGCGATCACATGCCGGGTATCGATGAATGGCGGTGATTCGACATGTAGATGTCAATCTCAATGTGTCCCGCCAAATTCAGAAGCTTGAAACGTCATTAGAATAAAAAGCTTGAAACCTCATTCCATTTTTGCCCAAAATTGAGAAAAAATATAAAGCAACACAATTCATGATCGTTCCACGCAGTGGAAAGTAGACCACCATGGAGAGACTGGTATAATGAAGTGAGACAGTTGTTCCACAATGATTTGATTTATTTTGTAATTTATTTTTGAAATACATTAATTCTCAATACATTAGACTTACCCATTAATTAAACTCAAAACAATAAAAATCTGTCAACACAATAGACGCACAATCTGAGAAAAACGTGATGGCATGTGGAGGAGGTTTTGGCCGGCACACATAGGCCCGAATGGCACCCTATTCCCTTTATAGTGCAAAACTTGAGCAAGACCCATAGAGCTCTGGTCAAAAGTTGTGCACTACACAGCAAAATCAGAAGTTTTAAAGGTCCCAAACAGTCATTCAGATTCCCATGTAAAATAGCCTTTTGAATGACTAAAATATGAGCCATAATATTTGTTTTGAATAGAAATACAAAAAAATTTAGCAACCAGGAAGTTTGAAAAGACAGGTTGAGTGGGCGGGGAGCTTATATAAATGGGCTCGCCTTGCTGACAGCTCTTTGAAACGCCTATGTCAAGAAACTTGGACGCAGCGTGCAGTGTTGCAGTAAAGTCATCTCCAGCTAATTTGTTGATGCACAAAGCAACTCAAACAAAATTGAAATTGCATCATTGGCGACAGAATTTCATGCGAATGTTCTAAAATCTGCGTAGCGAAAATATGCAAATTTGTGTGTGTTTCTACCAAACTGACTTGTTGCAGATAAAAATCAGTGTGTGATGACATAGTGCACACAAAATGTACCTTTTCGCTTACGTTTTCATGAACTGAATAAAAATCGAATAATCAATGTGTTTCCATCGCATTTTCAACACTACCGATAGTTTTGTCACAAAAACTGTTGCATTAAATAGCAAATGTGCCTACTCTGGTCTTGGCACGTGCACTCTAGCCAACAGCTCGCAAGCTGTGTTCAAAGACTCATACTAACCGCACTAAACACACTATTTGTGACGTAAATTGAGTATATTATTGGTCATAGTATGGATATAGTTAGTATGCCAAAAGTTCCTGGATGTCATACTACATTCACCAAAATACGAAGTATATAAGCAGTGGACACTATTTTCGTTCTTTAAGGGCCCATAATGCAATTCTTCAGAAAATGAGTATGGCTTCACAAAGTTTTCAGATTTGAAGAAAATGGCAGAAAATATGCAGCCAAAGTCCAACGAGAGCAGATACAAATTCATTGCTTTAAAACCTCTATGGGATCGGTGTCCCTATACCAGGACGGTTGAGCTAAATTAAAATGTAGGAACTGGGTTCTGAGAGCTGAACTAACTCAACCCCTGCAGTCTCTGGCTCCGCACCCACCCCGCCCGGCCATCTAGATGTGTGAAAGTTAGTGTATAAGCTAATGATCCATCATGTATGACATTCCTGGGAGTGTGTAAACTTCAGGTCCTGAGCTACAGGCAGTTAGATTTGGTTATGTCATTTTAGACGAAAATTGAAAAAAAGGGTCCGATCCTTAATTAACATTATCTAGTCTAAATATGGCATGATTCCACTAACTGTAACCTTCTGCATCACTTTCAAAGAGGTACTTTTATTTTGAAGGCAAACCGCAAATTCCACTATTGTGCCTAATCCTTATTGTGGCTAGCTTCACAACACATAACCCGGTCCGGTCGAGCCTCGTGAAGCTAGCTGGCTGCTTATAAGCTTTGGACGACAGGGTGTAGTAGTATATATTTAATATTAACATATTTTCCGGAGGGTAGCGAAAAACCGGAAACCCATTAAAGCCAATATAGAGTATTTTAACAAGACAAACGAGTAAGCTCCTGGAAAACACACAAATAATCAACATGTAACTTACCCATGAACTATTTACATACATTATTGACTGTCACATTAGGTGAGTCAGACAGCAAGGCCTGAAGTGCCACAAACTGCTCGGTGTTCTGCGACAAAGCCGGTAGCTAGCTAGCCAGTGACAACGGTAGACAATGTCCTTCGCCCTGCCTGTCGGAAACAGTTTTTCGGAAGTTCTGTTAATGATGGCGAGGGCAGCTGTTCGGCAGGCATTAACGAAGGACACTGGGTGCTAGCTAGTTAGGACTCCAGCACACAGCAGGCTGGTAGGTAGCTAGCTAACGATAGATGGGACATGAGTAGACAGTGGCCGTGTCTGAATACCCATACTAGAGTAAAACCAACTTAAACTGCATACACTGTACTAATCATTGCATACTATTTAGCACGTAACGTTTAGTAAAAGTATGCAGTATACCACAGTCGCAAGGCAGTAGAGGCTCCTTACTGGCTGAATAGGTGGGAGTGTGGATGGATTTTTCCAAATTCAACTGACATGCATCGCATTAACCAGCCTGATACTAGCTAATTTCCAATTCGATTAAATTCTCTAAACTCTGAATAGAATAGGAATGGAGATATAGGCCTACTCAGGCTGGTTATAGGCAGACTATCACATTCAACCTATCCTGTTTAAAAATGACTGAAGACAGAAAGATATAATTTGGTTCCATTTCAACATATTTATTAGTACAACCAAAGTGCTGTACCATACAGTTTAAACATTAAATCAAATAGCCTAGTGCACACACCAAAAGCTGTTTTTCAGTCTCTCGGCCCCAGCTTTGATGCAACCTGTACTGACCTCACCTTCTAGATGCTCGGCTGGTTGATGTCCCTGTGGCATCGGGAGCTGTAGGTGTCCTGGAGGGCAGGCAGTGTGCCCCAGGTGATGCGTTGGGTGTGCCCCAGGTGTATGCGTTGATACAGCCCGATAGGATGCTCTCAATTGTGCATCTGTAAAAGTTTGTGAGGGTCTTAGGGGCCAATCCGAATGTCTTCAGCCTCCTGAGGTTGAAGAGGCGATGTTGCGCCTTCTTCACCACACTGTCTGTGTGGTAGGACCATTTCAGATTGTCACTGATGTGTACGCTGTTGGCATTTATGTCGGCATTTATAAAATTGTGCCAAAACTTTGTTTCTATCACAGCTGTCCTGATTTTTTTTATATGGTATGACTTTACTTGCATAAAAACTGTGGATGAAAACATGGTTAATGATGTCAAAAATGTTTTATACATCTCCCATTTGGTATGTCTCTTGTGATGTGGTTCACAGCAACACTGACGGATGTGTTGACTTGACAACTGTCAGAACTTTTAACGACACTTCCCCCCACTTTTGTTCCATGCTTGCTGAAGACCTAGCTAGCCAGTAACTAGCTAACACCAGACACAGATGAAAGGGGAAACAAATAAGTATATTTGCCGTAGATGAATACGGTAAACTTTAAATTATATTTGCTGACACCCTACAGTGAAAGCTATATAAACCATGCCCCTCTGCTAACACGCCTTCTCCGATGTTAGTTACAAGGTGGTAGTTATTTAAATTAGGTAAGATAATTTAATTGGTGTATTAAATTGAGAGAGTTACAGTGATGTCACCCTATCCCCTTAATAATCTCGCTTCCTGAATCCAAGTGTTTGACACAGGGGAGGGGAACAGTAACTTGATGATCAAGCTTTTAATGTAGAAGCAACAGTCATAATTTATACTTTGGTCATCATACTTTTCATCCAAATAAAAAATCTAATTTCATTACAAACATGATTTTGACTGTTCATGACCTTTGAACTAACTCGCTGTAGTTTAAATGTTAACACTTTTGAGGTGTGTATATGCATCCACTCTCAACAGAGTACATTTCACACTTTCAAAAGTGTTAAAGATGTAAACATTTAGACATAACTATAACCCTATACATGGGAGAACATTGGCTGTGTGAAATTCACTCTACACTGGAGTGAACTAATAGGCATTTCACTAGTTAACTTATTAGTATTTCACTCTATTCTGGAGTGAAAGATAAAATGGACTCATTCTACTGTGGGGTGAAAAATCACACAATTTCACTCTTCAGTGGAGTGAAATATAATTAAATGGTTTATGATATCATGCCTCATTTGTGTATTTCCCAGGATGCATTTTATTTTTCAGTGAATTGTAGTTTTACTGTATTTGTTAGTGTCACAGAGACATACATTTTTTGCATTTAAAAGGCCTGTGGGTTTCACCAAGTGAGTTCCCAAATGAATGTTATTGCTGAAGTGAAGTGAAATGAAACGACATGACATGACGTATACTAAATCATAAGGCCTTACTTTGATTGCCTAATTTTACCCTAATGCATGTGTGTGGGCCTGAGTGGTCACAGACTAACCCACTGGGGAGTCAGACCCACCCAATCAGATTGAGCAAAAAAATGTATTGTGTATGTCTTTATGCTCAACTTGTCAGTGTCCCAAAAGGGATATTATTTGTATTTTTACCTAAGTACAGTACTTGACTTGGTTAGGAGCTCACCGGAACTGAGTACCCGCACCTCAAATGTTCTTCTCCCTGAGTTCCTGCACCTCCTATAGAATATTAGGCCAAAACTATGGAGGAGTTCGTGCACTTAAATATAGATTCTACCTGCACCCAAATGAGTACCCGCACCTATTTCAGTCAAGCACTGGCCTAAAGATACACCATCAGATAGAACTCATAGAAAGCAGTAGGGAGTGGGTGGGAAAACAGAAGGGATATATATTGACAATAATAATACATTATATTGTAGTCTATATAGGTTATGGCTGCCTATTGTGATTATTACTGTTATATCAGGGCATTAATGTTCTCGTCTCATAGTCTATTAATTATAGGCCTATTTTCTATTGTGTTTAAATCTATGAGAGTCACATGTCAAATGCAAGAGCAATAGATTGACGTAGGCCTACAAGACTATTTGGTGTGTAATGTGAAGTCACACGTTAGATGGTATGTTGTGTGCAATCGATTACGGTAGGGTATAGGGTAGGCTATGTTTTTATGATAATTTAAGGATGATTTGAGCGCCAACATTTTGGCCCACCTCAACTTTTTGCTGGCCCTGCCGTCAACGGATTTCTGCCCACGCCGCTGCAGTGGTGTTAGGAAAATCCTGGTTTACATGCCACATCAGGTCTGCAAGTCACATTATGCTGGCTTGTAACGTGATGTGTAATTCCTGGAAAAAGGAAAAGGCCAACGTGATAAGGCTGCTGACGGGGTGCAACGCTGTTGATAGTGATATTTTCTCTCTCGCCTTCCTATGTTTAGATTAAAGACTCATGGGAATGTATTATTATATTACTACTTTATTTATCCCCTCAGGGACCATTAGGAAAAACCATGGTACAAATATCAACATCCATGCTACATTAGCCTTGTTTTTTATCCTTATTTGCATCAAGTATACATACATTGGCACAGTCCAATGTATGTATATACATTGGCCTGTGTATGATTGATGAAGCTCCAAATGAACAGTGGAATGTAACCCATTGCCTTGGGTCTGTAGGTGGTGTGACAGCCTGACACACACAAGGAAGTGGTGGATGATCTCCTGGTGCATTGCTTAAGCCTAAGGTACACATGCACGCAGGGCACAAACGCACGCCCGCACGCGCACACACAAACACACACACCATGAATAAGACAGTGGCACACATGCAAAATGATTGACATATGTGAGGGACGAATAAATTGCTATGTGGTAAATTACTATTTTTCTCCAAGACTACCGCTGTTGATACCCCTACTATAAATCAACTAGAGTTGTTCTTTCTCCATGCTTCCATAATCTGTCTCTGTGTCAGTTTTGCTATAGTAAGCTAATTTGAGTACACACCACAACCATCCCCTCAGAATGAAATTAGCTAAGCATAATCACATGAAGATAATGATTTCCCTAACCTATAGACTCGGCAGAGAGGGTAAAATGGCAATTATGTTTGGAAATATGTGCTTATGGATTAGCTGCTTAAATGAAGAGGTCATCAGATAGTAGTTTGCCCAGTCTAGCATGTTGACTTCATTTTATACTGTAATGAAGACAAAAGAGAGAGTTGAAGTAAGGATTGTTATGCCAACACCATGGTTGGAAATGACTTGTTAATTGGTGAAAAATTTTGACAAAAAAGAAAGCACACAAATACACCATGAAATAAGCTACACAAATATCTTGCGAGTATCTACATTTTTTGTTGTTTTCCAGCCCTCATGTCTATTTCATGCCCATTTTACAACTCAATTACTTGTTCATGCTTTTCTCTTTCTAGTAATCTAACAACCCACAACAGAAACACACCAGAGAAAGAACCTTATGTCTCAAAGAAACCATTATCACCTCTTGATGTTGTTTTCTTCACAGGCTTGGCTGAAAATGTCAGTTTGAGTGTTGGGCCATGATGACATACAAGTAACTGGCAAAATAAAGGAAACGCCAACATAACGTGTCTTAATAGGGCGTTGGGACACCACGAGCCAGAACAGCTTCAATGCACCTTGGTATAGATTCTGTTGAGTACATTTTACATTAAATATCTGAAAAATAGTATGTGCACAAAAGTATTGGCATTTATAAACCTGTCGTAAAAATGTGCGCACGTCAACGCGCATTACGTGTTATGCATTTTACAACTGTAACTCCTGAAAAATGCCCATCATTCACCATTTATGTACACAATAACGCCTTTATTTGATGTGTACTGGAAGTATTGGAATTAAGCCACGATAGTATCAAAAGGTAATAGCAATGGCAAGCTTGATCAAATCTCTTTGGATGTGTTGGCAGAATGTTTTCTTTTGCATTGGCATTTGCTGTATCTGACCATTTCTGAAATACAAAAACAATTGTTAATGGTTGTGGAGCTGAAAACAGCTCATTTGAATTCAATAATGTTTTCCATTTACTTTTTGCTGAACCTAAATATGCTGCACTGCCCGCGAATTTTGAAACATTGTCTAAAAAAAAGAAAACTAGGCCTATTTACAGTGATAGCCTACACACTTCAATACAAATGATCAACTGTCTGTTTACCTGTACATTTATACTGTATGTTATAAACTGCCTTCCCTTTTGGATGATAATAGCCTATCTAATAGGCCAAATTACATTTGAGATGCGCATGGTAATTTGTTGTATGGCTACTTCAGGAATATGAAATCATCATGGCCAGAAAAGGTGAGGAATTTATTCTGAAATGGTTATGATACATGTATTATGTATTAGGTTTATAAATTAAATCATGTTTACTGGATAAATTTGACATTACAGTATTCAGACATAGCCTTCAAACATAAATCGAAAAGGTCAACGGTCTGTTCTACCAAACAGCAAAATCAGTGGTGTACATTTAACTCGGAAAGTGTTAAATGTACATTATCTTCAGTGGACATATGAGTTCCACTGAACTGATGTTAAAATAACACTTTTGAAAATGTTAAAGATTTAACTGTTGTGGTGTTACCCATTCAACTCTTAAAGTGTTCAAATGAACTTGATTGTGGTGTTTGCATAGCTCTACAGTAGAGCAGTGGTTCTCAAACGGTGGGGCAAGCCCCCGTCCCACCAAAAGACACACACAAGTTATTTTTATTTTTTAAAGGAACTCATTCCGGATTTAAACTTACTCTTGAAAGTTGTAATAGTAGAATGCACAAGGTGCAATTTAAAATTGGGTAGTGCATCATTAGTTCCTCTTGTCATGTTAGTCATTGCATACCTTAGAGCTATTTATAACTCGTCATAAATGTCCAGATCACCTAGCTCATGCAAGCTAATGTTTTTTATTCAGGTTTGTTTGCCCATAGATATTGTTGTAATTTTTTAGTCACTCAAATATCACATGAATACACATTAGACATGGAAAAATTTATAGAATTGCAAGAACATTTTCTTGAAAAATTGAAAATGTGCTTTGCACCCCATGACAAAATGTGTAGAATTGCAGGAAATACGTTTTAGACCTGCAAGTGTCAGAAATTAACATCTGTAGTGTTACAGTAAATCCTTTGTGGGTGGCAATATGCAACTTTTTGGGCGACCTGACCAAATTCACATATAAATGTGAGTTATAGATCTATCATTCTATTTAAAAGCAAGTCTAATAAGCAGTAGATCTGTTCTATGTGCACTATTTCAATTTTTCCCGTCCTTTGTACACATGTCCCCCCAACATTCTGAAATTGCATTCCCCCCACAGTTTTATCATTGGAATGTGATACAAAACAAGGCAATGGTGCGCTTTAGGACCATGTGGATGCTTCCGAGCGGTCGGGTAGTGTAGTGTAATCATATTAGGCTGAACACAGAAACAGACAAACTAGACACACAACATAGAATGCCCACCCAGCTCACGCCCTGACCAACACTAAAACAAGCAACACACATAAGAACTATGGTCAGGACGTGACAGGTAGGCTGTTTGGATTGTTTTTCTGACTGGATACATTTTTTTGTACAAATATATTTCCCCCCCACTTCTAAAACCAAACTTGGAAATATCAACACTGGCCAATTGGCTGTGTGTTGTGTTAAACTGCACTTTGGATCAGATTGCATAGAGTAAAATACTTTAGATAGCTTATCTATTTACTGTGAAGTGGGTCCAATTAAATGAGAGACGAATGGTAACCTATCCTAAGTTGTTGTAGGCCTATAGGCTATTTCACGACTATGAAACCATCACAGTCAGAAAAGGTAAGGAATGTATTATGCAATGATCATAGAAATGAAATAAATAATAGGAAAGAGATGCCTATTTCTAATTATTTTAGAATGCAAAGATAAATCGATTTTCGCTCTTCTCGCTAACTGCAAATTATTGCATCTTGTTATTATTGTGAGGACTGCCTCTCCTCATGAGCAGTCTGGCAGTTACCAAGAACCACATACAGGATATTTAAACAAGGTTGGAATGTGAAGCAATGAAATGGGGTATCAGCCTACTCGGTGACACCCACAGAACACAACTTTAAAGAGTTTACGCAAATATTAGCATTGTTGCTCTCATCGTGGGACTGTGACTGTGTGAAATCACCTCCTCAGTCAGCCTATTGTGTGTATTGACATTCATAGTGCACTGTACAGCTTTACCTAAGGATTGGGGATCAATGAAATGGGGTATCAGTCTACTCAATACCCAAGATATTTTTTTCCAACTTCCTCTTCAGAGTTATCAAACTCCAAAACCTCCACGCAGTATTGTTTTTCCTCTGGAATAGTGTTCAATGCACATGGGTTGACAATAAATGTCGCTCAATTCACAGTTGATTCAGAGTCCCACAATAATAGCTACGACGGTAATGTTCTCTGGGTGTCACTGAGTAGACTGATACCCCATGTCGTTGATCCACAATCCATAGGTAAGGCTGTACAGTGAAATAAGTATGCCCCCAATGCAATTCTAAAGTCTAATACATCCAGTGGGATTTCAACAAATTTTTGTCAAATTAACAAATTATTTTATTTTGTTGATTTTATATAACATTCCAACCTCTTTTAGCATGATCTATTCAATTATGGCATAATTCTACTATTTGTATTCATTTGCATCACTGTCAATGACATGCTTTTATGAAGGCTAACCGCAAAGTCCACTATTGTGGTTAATCCTTATTGAGGCTAGCTTCACATAGATGGGTCCGACCACCATTAACCTGTTTGGGCTGCAGGGGCAGTATTGAGTAGCCGGATAAAAGGTGCCCATTTCAAACGGCCTCGTACTCAATTCTTGCTCGTACAATACGCATATTATTATTACTATTGGATAGAAAACACTCTCTAGTTTCTAAAACCGTTTGAATTATATCTGTGAGTAAAACAGAACTCATTTTGCAGCAAACTTCCTGACAGGAAGTGGAAAATCTGAAATCGATGCTCTGTTCTAGGGCCTGCCTATAAATGTCCTTGATATATATCAGTATACATGCACTTCATACGTCTTCCACTAGATGTCGACAGGCAGTGAGAGAAGAAATGAAGTGTATAACTTGATCTGGGGTCGAATAAAAGCTCTTTGTATGACGTGTCACCAGTTTCCTGTTTTCTGGAGAGCGCGTGAAGGGACCTGGATTTGCCTTCTGTACAGCTGTCGTTATAGACGACTAATATCTCCGGCTTTGATTTTATTTGATACATGTGACAATATCATCGTAAAGTATGTTTTTTCAATATAGTTTTATTAGATTATTGAAATTTTTTCGGGACGTTAGGCGTGTTGCTTTGTCTGCGTATGTTCAGGAAGGAGAGCTTCGCGCCACTTTGCTAGCTTTCCGTGCTAATTGACTGGAGAAAAGGACATTCTAAATCCAAACAACGATTGTTCTGGACAAAGGACCCCTTGTACAACATTCTGATGGAAGATCAGCAAAAGTAGGACCCATTTTATGATGTTATTTCATATATCTGTCGTACATGTGAACTAGTAGTTTGCGGCCAGGTTTTGGGCACGCTCTCGCCATAACGTAAACTGCATATCGTAATGAAGTTATTTTTAGAATTCTAACACGGCGATTGCATTAAGAACTAGTGTATCTATCATTTCCTATACAACATGTATTTTTTAGTTATGTTTATGAATAGTTATTTGGTCAGAATATGTGTGTCAGAAAAAGTGTCAGAAAAATATCCGGACGTTGTGGGAAAAATATGCTACGTTAGCACAATGTATAACCACTGATTTCAGCTCTAAATATGCACATTTTCGAACAAAACATAAGTGTATGTATAACCTGATGTTATAGGACTGTCATCTGATGAAGCTTATCAAGGTTAGTCAAAAATTATATATCTTTTGCTGGTTTATTCGCTATCGCTAACGTGCCTATTGCTATCGCTAACGTGCCTTGATGAATGAATGCGGTAGTGTGGTAGGCTATTGTAGTAAGCTAATATAATGTTGTGTTTTCGCTGTAAAACACTTAAAAAATCGGAAATATTGGCTGGATTCACAAGATGTTTGTCTTTAATTTGCTGTACACCATCGATTTTTCAGAAATGTTTTATGATGAGTCTTTAGGTATTTGACGTTGGTGTCTGTAATTACTCTGGCTGCTTCGGTCCTATTTGTGACGGTAGCTGTGATGGTAGCTGCAATGTAAAACTGATTTATACCTCAAATATGCACATTTTTCGAACAAAACATAGATTTATTGTATAACATGTTATAAGACTGTCATCTGATGAAGTTGTTTCTTGGTTAGTTTGGTTGGTTCTTGGTTAGTTAGGTTGGCTTTGTGCATGCTACCTGTGCTGTGAAAAATGTCTGTCCTTTTTTGTATTTGGTGGTGAGCTAACATAAATATATGTGGTGTTTTCGCTGTAAAACATTTTAAAAATCGGACATGTTGGCTGGATTCACAAGATGTTTATCTTTCATATGCTGTATTGGACTTGTTAATGTGTGAAAGTTAAATATTTCAAAAAAATATATTTTGAATTTCGCGCCCTGCACTTGAAGTGGCTGTTGTCATATTGTGCCCGGCTTCGGGCTTGCAGCCCAAAGAAGTTAATCAAATAAGAACTGTCTTATAAATTAGGGTTATTTTAGATGATGACACCTAGCTATACATTTAGCTAGCTATAGCTACTGAAACAGATTACGTCGAACATTGTTTGCATCCATGAGCTAGCTAGCTTTTTTTATGACCAGCACGGTAGTTGCGCGAGACAACTTTAACAGCATCATAGCATACGTATCGATGAATCGTTGTGACATATGAAATACGAGTGATAATGTAATCAATGTGTAATAACTACATAAAAAATGTATGAACGCGTTAAATTATTATGTGACGTGCAGTCATATGCAGGTCCTGATTGGTCAACAAGCTTATTTGACGTGTCAAATAACACTATTTGACGTGTCAAATAAGCTAAGCATTGGGGATCAAGGGTTCTAGCGAGCCACAATAAGGATTAGCCACAATAGTGGACTTTGCAGTTAGCCTTCAAAATGAAAGAATGTCATTGACAGTGATGCAAATGAATACAAATAGTAGAATTATGCCATAATTGAATAGATCATGCTAAACGAGGTTGGAATGTTATATAAAATCAACAAATGACAATAATTTGTTAATTTGACAAAAATCTGTTAAAATAACACTGGATGTATAAGACTTTAGAATTGCACTGGGGAAAGTACTTATTTCACTTTACAGCCTTACCTATGCATTGGCGCTCATTTGACACGCAAAGACCCAAACGGCAATCCATACCCATGCTCTACCAAGGTTTTCCAGCACACAGCTTTGACCTACAGTGCCTTGCAAAAGTATTCATCCCGCTTGGCATTTTTCCAATTTTGTTGCATTAGAACCTGTAATTGAAATTGATTTTCATTTGGATTTCATGTCATGGACCTACAAAAAAATATAATTGGTGAAGTGAAAAGAAAAAATTACTTATAAAAACATGCAAAACTGATGCATGCATATGTATTCACCCCCTTTGCTGTGAAGCCCCTAAATAAGATCTGGTGCAACCCATTACCTTCAGAAGTCACATTATTTAACTAATTAAGTCCACCTGTGTGCAATCTAAGTGTCACATGATCTGTCACATGATCTCAGTATATATACACCTGTTCTGAAAGGCCCCACAGTCTGCAACACCACTAAGCAAGGGGCACCACCAAGCAAGCTGCACCATGAAAACCAAGGAGCTCTCCAAACAGGTCAGGGACAAAGTTGTGGAGAAGTACAGATCAGGGTTGGGTTAAAACCTCTTAAGGATTAGGGGTGGAGTTTACACTTTTGGGGAAAATCGTTCAAAATTTAAAACGGCCTCCTACTCAATTCTTGCTCGTACAATATGCATATTATTATTAATATTGGATAGAAAACACTCTCTAGTTTCTAAAACAGTTCTAATTATTTCTCTAAGTGAAACAGAACTATTTTTACAGGACATTTCCTATCCGGAAGTGAGATTTCCAATATCGAGGTCTCTCTTCAAAGGCTTGTCTATAAAAGGGCTTGTCACTTATGACTGTAGAAACACGCCATACGCCTTCCCCTGGGTGTCATGCGGAAGTGAGAGAAGAAATGAGGTGATTATCTCGTTCAGGGGTTGAATACAACCTCTTTGATTGAGAGGACCGCCATTTTTTTGGGGGGGGGAGGCGCGAATTTGGACCTGGTATCGCCTCCTGGAAAACGTTCGTTATTGATGAATATGATCTCTGGCTTCGATTTTATTCGATACATGTCACAATAGCATCCTAAAGTATGTTTTTTCAATATATTTTAATTATATTATTGAAATTTATTCTGGACTTTAGACGTGATGCGACGCAAGAATTTTGTCAAGATGGAGAGGTTAGCGTCGCACTGCCAGTGTGCTTGCTAATTCAAGAGGGAAATCGTTCGTTCTGGATCGAAATAAAGACGTTTCTGAACAAAGGACCCCTTGGAGAACATTCTGATGGAAGATCAACAAAGATAAGGACCCAATTTGGGATGCTTTTTCATATATCTGTCGAACTGTGCTATGCTACCGTTCGACTAGAATCAATGATGCTGTGTGCTAGCTAATGTAGTAAGCTAATATAACGATATATTGTGTTTTCGCTGTAAAACACTTAGAAAATCGGAAATATTAGCTATATTCACAAGATCTTTGTCTTTCATTTGCTATCCACCATATATTTTTCTGAAATGTTTTATGATGTGTAATTAGGTAGTTGACGTTGGTGTCTATTTACTCTGGCTGCTCCCGTGCTATTTCTGACTGTAACTATGATGGTAGCTATGATGGTAGCAGTAATGTAAAACTGATTTATAGCTCAAATATGCACATTTTTTGAACAAAACATAGATTTATTGTGTAACATGTTATAGGACTGTCATCTGAGGGAGTTGTTTCTAGGTTAGTTAGGTTGGTTCTAGGTTAGTTAGGTTGGCTTTGTGCATGCTACCTGCATGCTACCGGTGCTGTGAAAAATGTCTGTCTATCTTTTGTATTTGGTGGTGAGCTAACATAAATATACGTGGTGTTTTCGCTGTAAAACATTTTAAAAATCAGAAATAGTTGCTATATTCACAAGATCTTTGTCTTTCATTTGCTATCCACCATATATTTTTCTGAAATGTTTTATGATGTGTAATTAGGTAGTTGACGTTGGTGTCTGTATTTACTCTGGCTACTCCCGTGCTATTTCTGACTTTAGCTATGATGGTAGCAGTAATGTAAAACTGATTTATAGCTCAAATATGCACATTTTTTGAACAAAACATAGATTTATTGTGTAACATGTTATAGGACTGTCATCTGAGGGAGTTGTTTCTAGGTTAGTTAGGTTGGTTCTAGGTTAGTTAGGTTGGCTTTGTGCATGCTACCTGCATGCTACCGGTGCTGTGAAAAATGTCTGTCCTCTTTTGTATTTGGTGGTGAGCTAACATAAATATACGTGGTGTTTTTGCTGTAATACGTTTAAAAAATCGGACATGTTTTCTGGATTCACAAGATGTTTATCTTTCAAATGCTGTATTGGACTTGTTAATGTGTGAAAGTTAAATATTTAAAAAAAAAATGAATTTCCCGCTCTGCCTTTTCAGTGGAATGTGGGAGTTCCGCTAGCGGAACCCCTGTCCTAGACAGGTTAACCTGTTGAGGATAGAGGGCGCTATTTTCACTTTGGGGAAAAATCATGCCCAATTTAAACGGCCTCGTACTCAATTCTTGCTCGTACAATACGCATATTATTATTACTATTGGATAGAAAACACTCTCTAGTTTCTAAAACCGTTTGAATTATATCTGTGAGTAAAACAGAACTCACTTTGCAGCAAACTTCCTGTCAGAAAGTGAAAAATCTGAATTCGAGGCTCTGTTCCAGGGCCTGCCTATAAATGTGCTTGATATATATTAGTATACATGCACTTCATACACCTTCCACTAGATGTCAATAGGCTGTGAGAGGTGAAATGGGGTTTCTAGGTATTTCTATGGTCAAAAGATAGAGCTTGGAATGACATGACCCCAGAATTCCTTTGTTCAGGAAGCGCATAAAGGTCACCAGTATTGGCTTCTGAAAAGCATGCGTTATAGACGTCTTATATCTCCGGCTTTGATTTTATTTGATAAATGTGAAAATATCATCGTAAAGTATGTTTTTTCAATATAGTTTTATTAGATTATTGAAATTTTTTCGGGAGTTTAGGCGTGTTGCGTTCTTTGCGTTTGGTGACGAAGGAGAGCTTAGCGCCACTTGGCTAGTTTTGCTTGCTCATTCGAGAGGGAAAAATGCCATTCTAAAACCAAACAACGATTGTTCTGGACAAAGGACCACTTGTACAACATTCTGATGGAAGATCATCAAAAGTAGGACCCATTTATGATGTTATTTCATATATCTGTCGAACATGTTTACTTTTAGTTTGCGCCCAGATTTTGGGCGCTCTCTCTCAATAACGTAAGCTGCATGTCGTAATGAAGTTCTTTTTAGAATTCTAACACGGCGATTGCATTAAGAACTAGTGTATCTATCATTTCCTATACAACATGTATTTTTTAGTAAAGTTTATGAATAGTTATTTGGTTAGAATAGGTGAGTGTCAGAAAAATATCCGGACATTCTGGGAAAAAGATGCTACGTTTTCAGAATGTATAACCACGGATTTCAGCTCTAAATATGCACATTTTCAAACAAACCATATATGTATTGTGTAATATGATGTTATAGGACTGTCATCTGATGAAGGTTTATGAAGGTTAGTGAAAAAATTTATATCTTTTGCTGGTTTATTCGCTATCGCTAACGTGCCTATTGCTATCGCTAACGTGCCTTGATGAATGAATGCGGTTGTGTGGTAGGCTATTGTAGTAAGCTAATATAATGCTATATTGTGTTTTCGCTGTAAAACACTTAAAAAATCGGAAATATTGGCTGGATTCACAAGATGTTTGTCTTTAATTTGCTGTACACCATCGATTTTTCAGAAATGTTTTATGATGAGTATTTAGGTATTTCACGTTGGTCTCTATAATTACTCTGGCTGCTTCGGTGCTATTTTTGATGGTAGCTGTGATGGTAGCTGCAATGTAAAACTGATTTATACCTCAAATATGCAAATTTTTCGAACAAAACATAGATTTATTGAATAACATGTTATAAGACTGTCATCTCATGAAGTTGTTTCTTGGTTAGTTTGGTTGGTTCTTGGTTAGTTTGGTTGGTTTTGTGCATGCTACCTGTGCTGTCAAAAATGTCTGTGCTTTTTTGTATTTGGTGGTGAGCTAACATAAATATACGTGGTGTTTTCGCTGTAAAACATTTTAAAAATCGGACATGTTGACTGGATTCACAAGATGTTTATCTTTCATTTGCTGTATTGGACTTGTTAATGTGTGAAAGTTAAATATTTCTCAAAAATATTTTTTGAATTTCGCGCTCTGCCTTTTCAGTGGAATGTGGGAGGAGTTCCGCTAGCGGAACCCCGGGGCTAGACAGGTGAAATGAATCATGTAACAATTAACTCATTAGTATCTGTGGCACCATGAGAATGGTTCTTTAAAGAGTTACCATCTCCCGAATTAACCTGATGAGGATAGAGGGCGCTATTTACACTTTGGGGGAAAAACGTGCCCAATTTAAACGGCCTCGTACTCTATTCTTGCTCGTACAATATGCATATTATTATTACTATTGGATAGAAAACACTCTCTAGTTTCTAAAACCGTTTGAATTTTGTCTGTGAGTAAAACAGAACTCATTTGGCAGCACACTTTCTGACCAGGAAGTGGAAAGTCTGAAAATTATGCTCTGTTCAAGGGCCTGCCTATAAATGGGCATGACACGTATGAGTATACATGCACGTCATACACTTTCCCCAGGATGTCAAGATGCAGTGAGAGAAGAAATGGAGTGATTATCTTGGTCTGAGATGGAATACGTCCTCTTGGAATGACGTGTCACCCATTTTATGTTTTCAGGAAGGCGCGAAGTTGGTCCTGGATTTGCCATCTGAATAGCTGTCGTTATAGGCGATTACTGTCTCCGGCTTTGATTTTATTTGATACATGTGACCATATCATCGTAAAGTATGTTTTTTCAATATAGTTTTATTAGATTTTTGAAATTTATTCGGGACGTTAGGCATGTTGCGTTGTGTGCCTTTGTTCAGAAAGGAGAGCTTCGAGCCACTTGGCCAGTGTGCTTGCTAAATCAGGAGGGAAAAACGATGTTCTAAATCCAAACAACGACTGTTCTGGACAAAGGACCCCTTGTCCAACATTCTGATGGAAGATCACCAAAAGTAGGACCCATTTTGTGATGCTATTTCATATATCTGTCGAACTGTATACTAGTAGTTTTGCGCCCAGATTTTGGGCACTCTCTCGCTATAACGTAAGGTGGATGTCGTAATGAAGATATTTTTAGAATTCTAACACTGCGATTGCATTAAGAACTAGTGTTACTATCATTTCCTATACAACATGTATTTCTTTGTAATGTTTATGAATAGCTATTTGGTCAGAATAGGTGAGAGTCTAATAGAAATATCCGCACATTCTGGGAAAAAGAAGCTACATTAGCATAATGGATAACCACTGATTTCAGCTCTAAATATGCACATTTTCGAACAAAACATAAGTGTATGTATAACCTGATGTTATAGGACTGTCATCTGAGGAAGGTTTATGAAGGTTAGTGAAAATTGATATCTTTTGCTGGTTTATTCGCTAACGCTAACGTGCCTATTGCTATCGCTAACGTGCCTTGATGAATGAATGCGGTTGTGTGTAGGCTATTGTAGTAAGCTAATATAATGCTATATTGTGTTTTCGCTGTAAAACACTTAAAAAATCTGAAATATTGGCTGGATTCACAAGATGCTTGTCTTTCATTTGCTGTACACGATGCATTTTTCAGAAATGTTTTATGATGAGTATTTAGGTATTCCACGTTGGTCTCTATAATTACTCTGGCTGCTTCGGTGCTATTTTTGACGGTAGCTGTGATGGTAGCTGCAATGTACAACTGATTTATAGCTCAAATATGCACATTTTTCGAACAAAACATAGATTTATTGTGTAACATGTTATAAGACTGTCATCTGATGAAGTTGTTTCTTGGTTAGTTTGGTTGGTTCTTGGTTAGTTAGGTTGGCTTTGTGCATGCTACCTGTGCTGTGAAAAATGTCTGTCCTTCTTTGTATTTGGTGGTGAGCTAACATAAATATACGTGCTGTTTTCGCTGTAAAACATTTAAAAAATCGGACATGTTGACTGGATTCACAAGATGTGTATCTTTCATTTGCTGTATTGGACTTGTTAATGTGTGAAAGTTAAATATTTCTAAAAAATATTTTTTGAATTTCGCGCTCTGCCTTTTCAGTGGAATGTGGGAGGAGTTCCGCTAGCGGAACACCTGGGCGAGACAGGTTAAACCCTAAAAGGTCTTTACCTATCACATCTATAAACAGTCAACTTATTAATCATAACCTCGTATCATATCATCATTCTGAACAGTCGTAATCTCCTTGCATCTGCAAAAACCTGAGCCTTACTTATGATTCAGTACTACACAAATTGGTTTAATTATGTATTTACTAGCCAATTAAATGGTAACACAAAATAAACATACACACTTAATACGTTAAAAACAGGTCCCTAGCGGAATGTCACAACATGGCTGCTTGTTACAAAAGAGATGGAGAGGGGGTGCAGAGGGGGACAAAAACACTTAACATTGGTACTTTTAGAAACTACTCTCACTGGCAGTAATCATATGCTTTGCACACGAACCGCCACCCTCTTTGAGTAAGAAATCATGAATGTATTTACAGTATGTGAACTGCCAGGTCCGCCGGATCTCTCTCGGTGGACAGGGCCACCTTGGAAAGGAGGGTTGGGCCTTTTCGCGGCACGCTTGTAAGGCTCTGATTGTTTCAATTGGTTCCAGCAAGTCTTCTACTGTTGTTCTCCTCTGTAGTTGTCTGGTATCCGGTGACTTTTCGTGTAGTCCTGAACAGAACTACAGAGTTTATTTTCCTTCCATTAGCTCTTGAAGATGTTTCTTTGAAGAAAGCTGGCTAGCCAGCTGTGTCAATGGTTCCCAGTGGGGTGATAGAGTAGAGTAAAATGGTGGTTTGAGCAGAGTAGTTGAATGGTCCCACTTAAATTCACTTTCGAAGATACTTTACTTAGGACAGCTAATCAGCCGTACCAGTGATTGCCCGGGAGGTGAGTTTATCGTCTCTACCTCGTGCTGAGATTCAAAGTTCAGACCACTTTAAACGTACAGCTGCAGCTTTACATCTCTGGTCTAGCATGTTCATTTCTTAACCCATCATTTTATAGAGTTTGTTCGAAAGGGGCGGTTCCGTCCCTGTTAGTGACTTCTCTGTCACTAACAAACAGTACAGTAATGCGTTGTAACTCTACAATTAACTCAAAAGACAAGGCACTATGTGAAATATTGGAGTATGGCTTTACACTACGCAGGGATGGGCAAAAATCACAAATTACAATTACAAAATACCATAAAGATCAATGTATTGAAATAAACTACAAAATACTTTTGAAATGTATTTTATTCAAATACATGTATTTTGAAATACAAAAATACATTTGGAAGTAGCAGCTCTAAACTGCAACAACCTTCTCAGTAACGGTTACAGAAATGTTACTTGCTTGTTGTTTATGTACCTTATTTGAATGCACTGACTAAGTTAGTCTGCATAAGTGTGTACTAAATTACCTAAATGTAAATGTACATGTAAAAATGAACATACCAAATTGAACTGCAACGCACACTGGGTATTATTATTGGTAGGGGTCATGTCTAAATGATATACAGCTTAACCTAATTCTCCTTACCTACTACGTTAATTCTCCTCACATGTGCGCAAATTCTCCTAAACATGCTATGAAAAGTAAATTTTGACAAAAGCTGAATCGCTTCTAGACAAAACCTTGTTTTGGGGCTGAGCTCATTAGAATAATACTCAGCATGCTTTGCAATTGTCAATTTTTATGAACACATTTATATTTAGTTAATTTAGCAGACACTCTTATCACACCAGGGTGACGTCAGATTTCTGATACCAATGCAAGGTGAAAAAGGGCCACAAAAGGGTGAACCGCTAGAACATTTTTTATAGAAAAGTATTTAGCATTTTGAAAATACAAATTACATTTCTTGAAAGTATCTTGTTCAAAATACATTGGACTATAGTTCAGCACAGTGTAATACAAATGACAAAATACTCAGAAGTAATTTAAATACATATTTCAAATACATGTAACAAAAATACTGCCCATCTCTGACACTATGTGCTAATTTAACACTGTTCCAGTGTGTATATCTGTCTACTGACTCCACACTTTCAGTATTGATTTAACACACTGTGTACATTTTTTAAAATTTAACACTGGAGAATTTGCTGTGTGAGTGTTGCAGGCAAGCTGTGGGATTTCAAGCCGAGAGACAGCAAGAGTGTTCTTCCTCTCATCCGAAAATAGTGTAGAAGTTTAATCAGTGTTAAACATATTTTTCTCTACACAAGTGTCAACTAGTACCAGTTCATGAATGTATTTCCATTATCATGGGTGTTTTTTTGTGCAAGGCTCCTTTGATGTTGGCAGCCTGAAAGCCTAGTCTAATCTATGCCCTTGATTTCAGTAAGGCATGTTTTAGGGTCAGGAATAGCCATGGAATAGGGATATAAAATACTGTGTGAATCCTTTGATGCCCTGTCTGAGTTAAGCATTTGGATGCAGCCGGGCCGGCCCCAAATAAAAGACTAGGCTAGTTCTGATCTTTTATTTTTCTCTGTTATATTCTCCTCTTCTCTTCTATGCAGTAGAACACTTCAAATGACGGCAGGCATGATATCTGACATCAAACCTGATCAATGAGAGTCGTAGATGTAACGTAGCATGAGTGGACCAGAATAAAGAGTTTTACATGCTATCTCTTCTCTGCACAGCAGCCCAGTAAACCACAGTAGCCCTTGGGCATCTCCAATAAACACTCACAATCATTCAAGCCTCTGTTAAATTTCACACTGTTCTGAGGGCAATTACACAGAAACTGAATTACGCTTGACTCTGTTTTTTCACTTAAAAATGTATGCCAAACAAAAAAACATAGATTTCAAACAAACCATAAAACTCTATGCGCGAGGACAACTTTTAACAATTTATACTGAAACATTTACAAAAACAAATTTAGTGGAAGAACTGGGCAGATGAAAACTTTGGTAACGGAATTACTGTAAAACCAAAAACTCGGTTAAATATCTGCTCTGAATTAAGATTCAAATATGTCTGCAGAAATAATGGGGTGTCAGCTATGACATGGCACCTTGAGTTTGGAAAAAATCTATTTTAGTTATTGAACTACAGTAAGTGAAGTGTACTCTACTGTGCTTTACTGTATTTTATTCTACTGTATTGTATTGTTCTGTACCATACTCTACTGTGCTCCACTCACTGTAGAGTACTGTACTGTGCTGTATTGTAATATACGGTGTTCTACTCACTGTACTGTACTATCCAAAATTGTGAAACACACATTACTAGTGAAAAGTTTGGACACACCTACTCATTCAAGGATTTTTCTTTATTTTTACTATTTTCTACATTGTAGAATAATAGTGAAGACATCACAACTATGAAATAACACATATGGAATCATGTAGTAACTAAAAAAGTGTTAAACAAATCAAAATATATTTTATATTTGAGATTCTTCAAAGTAGCCACCCTTTGCCTTGATGACAGCTTTGCAAACTCTTGGCATTCTCTCAAACAGCCTCACGAGGAATGCTTTTCCAACAGTCATGAAGGAGTTCCCACATATGCTGAGCATTTGTTTACCGCTTTTCCTTCAGTCTGCGGTCCAACTCATCCCACACCATCTCATTTGGATTGAAGTCGGGTGATTGTGGAGGACAGGTCATCTGATGCAGCACCCCATCACTCTCCTTGGTCAAATAGCCCTAACCAAGCCTGGAGGTGTGTTTTTGGTGATTGTGCTGTTGAAAAACAAATGATAGTCCCACGAAGTGCAAACCAGATGGGATGGCGTACCGCTGCAGAATGCTGTAGTAGCTATGCTGGTTGTGTGCCTTGAATTCTAAATAAATCACAGACAGTGTCACCAGCAAAGCACACCCACATCACACCTCCTCCTCCATGCTTCATGGTGGGAAACACAAATATCATCCGTTCACCTACTATGCGTCTCACAAAGACACAGCGGTTGGAACCAAAAATATCACATTTGGACTCATCAGACCAAAGGACAGATTTCCACTGGTCTAATGTCCATTGCTCGTGTTTCTTGATCCAAGCTAGTCTCTTCTTCTTATTGGTGTCCTTTATTAGTGGTTTCTTTGCAGCAATTTGACCATGACGGCCTGACTCACGCAGTCACCTCTGAACAGTTGATGTTGAGATGTGTCTGTTACTTGAACTCTGTGAAGCATTTATTGTTCGGCAATCTGTGGTTCAGTTAACTCTAATGAATGTATCCTCTGCAGCAGAGGTAACTGGGTCTTCCTTTCCTGTGGCGGTCCTCATGAGAGCCTGTTTCATCATAGTGCTTGATGGTTTTTAAGACTGCACTTGAATCAACTTTCAAAGTTCTTGAAATCGTTCGTATTGACTAACCTTCATGTCTTAAAGTAATGATGGACTGTTGTTTCTTTTTGCTTATTTGAGCTGTTCTTGCCATAATACGGACTTGGTCTTTTACCAAATAGGGCTATCTTCTGTATACCACCCCTACCTTGTCACAACACTACTGATGGCTCAAATGCATTAAGAAGGAAAGAAATTCCACAAATTAACTTTTAACAAGGCACACCTGTCAATTGAAAGGCAATCCAGGTGACTACCTCATGAAGCTGGTTGTGAGAATGCCAAGAGTGTGCAAAGCTGTCAAGGTAAAGGGGGATACCTAGTCAGTTGTACAACTGAATGCAACTGAAATGTGTCTTCTGCATTTAACCCAACCCTACATGATTCCATATGTGTTATTTCATAGCTTTGATGTCTTCACTATTATACTACAATGTAGAAAATAGTAAAAATATTGAAAAACCCTTGAGGTTTGGACGTCTTTTGACTGGTACTGTATATAAACTCAGCCAAAAAAGAAACGTCCCTTTTTCAGGACCCTGTCTTTCAAAGATAATTCATAAAAATCCAAATAACTTCACAGATCTTCATTGTAACCGGTTTAAACATTGTTTCCCATGTTTGTTCAATGAACCATAACAATTAATGAACATGCACCTGTGGAACAGTCGTTAAGACACTAACAGCTTACAGACGGTAGGCAATTAAGGTCACAGTTATGAAAACTTAGGACACTAAAGAGGCCTTTCTACGGACTCTGAAAAACACCAGCAGAAAGATGCCCAGGGTCCCTGCTCATCTGCGTGAACGTGCCTTAGGCATGCTGCAAGGAGGCATGAGGACTGCAGATGTGGCCAATAAATTGCAATGTCCGTACTGTGAGACACCTAAGACAGCGCAACAGGGAGTCAGGGCGAACAGCTGATCGTCCTCACAGTGGCAGACCATGTGTAACAACACCTGCACAGGATCAGTACATCTGAACATCACACCTGCGGGACAGGTACAGGATGGCAGCAACAACTGCCCGAGTTACACCAGGAACGCACAATGCCTTCATCAGTGCTCAGACTGTCCGCAATAGGCTGAGAGAGGCTGGACTGAGGGCTTTTAGGCCTGTTGTAAGGCAGGTCCTCACCAGACATCACCAGCAACAACGTCGCCTATGGGCACAAACCCACCGTCGCTGGACTAGACAGGACTGGCAAAAAGTGCTCTTCACTGACGAGTCACAGTTTTGTCTTACCATTGGTGATGGTCGGATTCGCGTTTATCGTCGAAGGAATGAGCATTACACTGATGCGTGTACTCTGGAGTGGGATCGATTTGGAGGTGGAGGGTCCGTCCTGGTCTGGGGCGGTGTATCACAGCATCATTGAACTGAGCTTGTTGTCATTGCAGGCAATATAAACGCTGTGTGTTACAGGGAAGACATCCTCCTCCGTCATGTGGTACCCTTCCTGCAGGCTCATCCTGACATGAACCTTCAGCATGACAATGCCACCAGCCATATTGCTCGTTCTGTGCGCGATTTCCTGCAAGACAGGAATGTCAGTGTTCTGCCATGGCCAGCAAAGAGCCCGGATCTCAATCCCATTGAGCACGTCTGGGACCTGTTGGATCGGAGTGTGAGGGCTAGGGCCATTCCCCCCAGAAATGTCCGGGAACTTGCAGGTGCCTTGGTGGAAGAGTGGGGTAACATCTCACAGCAAGAACTGGCAAATATGGTGCAGTCCATGGGGAGGAGATGCACTGCAGTACTTAATGCAGCTGGTGGTCACACCAGATACTGACTGTTACTTTTGATTTTGACCCCCCCCTTTGTTCAGCGACACATTATTCCATTTATGTTAGTCACATGTCTGTGAACTTGTTCAGTTTGTGTCTCAGTTGTTGAATCTTGTTATGTTCATACAAATATTTACACATTAGCTGAAATTAGCTGAAAATAACGCAGTTGACAGTGAGAGGACGTTTCTTTTTTTGCTGAGTTTATATATAAATAAATATATATACAGTGGGGCAAAAAAGTATTTAGTCAGCCACCAATTGTGCAAGTTCTCCCACTTAAAAAGATGAGAGAGGCCTGTAATTTTCATCATAGGTACACTTCAACTATAACAGACAAAATGAGAAAAGAAAATTCCAGAAAATCACATTGTAGGATTTTTAATTAATTTATTTGCAAATTATGGTGGAAAATAAGTATTTGGTCACCTACAAACAAGCACGATTTCTGGCTCTCACAGACCTGTAACTTCTTCTTTAAGAGGCTCCTCTGTCCTCCACTCGTTACCTGTATTAATGGCACCTGTTTGAACTTGTTATCAGTATAAAAGACACCTGTCCACAACCTCAAACAGTCACACTCCAAACTCCACTATGGCCAAGACCAAAGAGCTGTCAAAGGACACCAGAAACAAAATTGTAGACCTGCACCAGGCTGGGAAGACTGAATCTGCAATAGGTAAGCAGCTTTGTTTGAAGAAATCAACTGTGGAAGCAATTATTAGGAAATGGAAGACATACAAGACCACTGATAATCTCCCTCGATCTGGGGCTCCACGTAAGATCTCACCCCGTGGGGTCAAAATGATCACAAGAACGGTGAGCAAAAATCCCAGAACCACACGGGGGGACCTAGTGAATGACCTGCAGAGAGCTGGAACCAAAGTAACAAAGCCTACCATCAGTAACACACTACGCCGCCAGGGACTCAAATCCTGCAGTGCCAGACGTGTCCCCCTGCTTAAGCCAGTACATGTCCAGGCCCGTCTGAAGTTTGCTAGAGAGCATTTGGATGATCCAGAAGAAGATTGGGAGAATGTCATATGGTCAGATGAAACCAAAAATAGAACTTTTTGGTAAAAACTCAACTCGTCGTGTTTGGAGGACAAAGAATGCTGAGTTGCATCCAAAGAACACCATACCTACTGTGAAGCATGGGGGTGGAAACATCATGCTTTGGGGCTGTTTTTCTGCAAAGGGACCAGGACGACTGATCCGTGTAAAGGACAGAATAAATGGGGCCATGTATCGTGAGATTTTGATTGAAAACCTCCTTCCATCAGCAAGGGCATTGAGATGAAACGTGGCTGGGTCTTTCAGCATGACAATGATCCCAAACACACCGCCCGGGCAACGAAGGAGTGGCTTCATAAGAAGCATTTCAAGGTCCTGGAGTGGCCTAGCCAGTCTCCAGATCTCAACCCCATAGAAAATCTTTGGAGGGAGTTGAAAGTCCGTGTTGCCCAGCAACAGCCCCAAAACATCATTGCTCTAGAGGAGATCTGCATGGAGGAATGGGCCAAAATACCAGCAACAATGTGTGAAAACCTTGTGAAGACTTACAGAAAACGTTTGACCTCTGTCATTGCCAACAAAGGGTATATAACAAAGTATTGGGATAAACTTTTGTTATTGACCAAATACTTATTTTCCACCATAATTTGCAAATAAATTCATAAAAAATCCTACAATGTGATTTTCTGGATTTTTTTTTCTCATTTTGTCTGTCATAGTTGAAGTGGACCTATGATGAAAATTACAGGCCTCAATCATCTTTTTAAGTGGGAGAACTTGCACAATTGGTGGCTGACTAAATACTTTTTCCCCCCACTGTATGTATATTTTCAATGTATTTTAATATTAGAAAACTGTAAAGTCCACTACTCTACTGAATAGTATGAATTAGGCTGTTTGAGAAGGTTTGAATTCTAAACAATCTGCGACACATGTTTGAAGTAATAGACCAACATAGCTACTGTAGTACAGTGGCTTGCGAAAGTATTCACTCCCCTTGGCATTTTCCCTATTTTGTTGCCTTACAACCTGGAATTGTTTGGGGGTTTGTATCATTTGATTTACACAACATGCCAACCACTTTGAAGATTCAAAATGTTTTTTATTGTGAAACAAGCAAGAAATAATACAAAAAACCTGAACTTAAATGTGCATAACTGTTCACCCCCCCAAAGTCAATACTTTGTAGAACCACCTTTTGCAGGAATTACAGCTGCAAGTCTCTTGGGGCATCTCTATAAGCTTGGCACATCTAGCCACTGGGATTTTTGTCCATTCTTCAAGGCAAAACTGCTCCAGCTCCTTCAAGTTGGATTGGTCCGCTGGTGTACAGCAATCTTTAAGTCATACCACAGATTCTCAATTGGATTGAGGTCTGGGCTTTGACTAGGCCATTTCAAGACATTTAGATGTTTCCCCTTAAACCACTCGATCGTTGCTTTAGCAGTATGCTTGGGGTCATTGTCCTGATGGAAGGTGAACCTCCGTCCCAGTCTCAAATCTCTGGAAGACTGAAACAGGTTTGCCCAAAGAATTTCCCTGTATTTAGCTCCATCCATCATTCCTTCAATTCTGACCAGTTTCCCAGTCCCTGCCGATGAAAAACATCCCCACAGCATGATGCTGCCACCAATGTGCTTCCCTGTGGGGATGGTGTTCTCGGGGTGGTGGGAGTTGTTGGGTTTGCGTCAGACATATTGTTTTCCTTGATGGCCAAAAAGCTCAATTTTAGTCTCATCTGACCAGAGTACCATCTTCCATATGTTTGGGGAGTCTGGTGTTTGCTTATTTTTTTTCTTTAATAACCTTTACTTAATACCCATCCCGGATCCCGGATCCGGGATCCTCCTCATCAAAAAAGCTGACTAGCATAGCCTAGCCTAACGGGACAGGGATATCATAATATAATTTTCATGAAATCACAAGTCCAACACAGCAAATGAAAGATAAACATCTTGTGAATCCAGCCATCATTTCCGATTTTTAAAATGTTTTACAGCGAAAACACAATATGTAAATCTATTAGCTAACCACAATAGCCAAACACACAACCGCATATTTTCACCATGTTTCCACCGCATAGGTAGCATTCACAAAACCGACAAAATAGAGAAAAAATTAGTCACAAACCAAGAAAAAACTTCATCAGATGACAGTCTTATAACATGTTATACAATACATTTATGTTTTGTTCGAAAATGTGCATATTTGAGGTATAAATCATAGTTTTACATTGCAGCCACAATCACAAATAGCACCAAAGCAGCCAGAATAATTACAGAGTGTAACGGTTTTCTTCCTGGGATGAAGGAGAGGACCAAAACGCAGCGCGGCTAGTGTTCAACATGATTTAACCTGTCTGGCACCAGGGTTCCGCTAGCGGAACTCCTCCCACATTCCACTGAAAAGGCAGAGCGTGAAATTCAAAAAATATTTTTGAGAAATATTTAACTTTCACACATTAACAAGTCCAATACAGCAAATGAAAGATACACATCTTGTGAATCCAGTCAACATGTCCGATTTTTAAAATGTTTTACAGCGAAAACACCACATATATTTATGTTAGCTCACCACCAAATACAAAAAAGGACAGACATTTTTCACAGCACAGGTAGCATGCACAAAGCCAACCTAACTAACCAAGAACCAACCAAACTAACCAAGAAACAACTTCATCAGATGACAGTCTTATAACATGTTATACAATAAATCTATGTTTTGTTCGAAAAATGTGCATATTTGAGGTATAAATCAGTTTTACATTGCAGCTACCATCACAGCTACCGTCAGAAATAGCACCGAAGCAGCCAGAGTAATTACAGACACCAACGTCAAATACCTAAATACTCATCATAAAACATTTCTGAAAAATCGATGGTGTACAGCAAATTAAAGACAAACATCTTGTGAATCCAGCCAATATTTCCGATTTTTTTAAGTGTTTTACAGCGAAAACACAATATAGCATTATATTAGCTTACTACAATAGCCTACCACACTACCGCATTCATTCATCAAGGCACGTTAGCGATAGCAATAGGCACGTTAGCGATAGCGAATAAACCAGCAAAAGATATTAATTTTCACTAACCTTCATAAACCTTCATCAGATGACAGTCCTATAACATCAGGTTATACATACACTTATGTTTTGTTCGAAAATGTGCATATTTAGAGCTGAAATCAGTGGTTATACATTGTGCTAACGTAGCATCTTTTTCCCAGAATGTGCGGATATTTTTATTACACTCAACTATTCTGACCAAATAACTATTCATAAACGTTACTAGAAAATACATGTTGTATAGGAAATGATAGATACACTAGTTCTTAATGCAATCGCCGTGTTAGAATTCTAAAAATAACTTCATTACGACATCCAGCTTAGTTATTCCGAGAGCGTGCCCAAAATCTGGGCGCAAACTACTATTTCACATGTTCGACAGATATATGAAATGGTCCTACTTTTGATGATCTTCCATCAGAATGTTGTACAAGGGGTCCTTTGTCCAGAACAATCGTTGTTTGGTTTTAGAATGTCCTCTTCTCCAGTCAATTAGCACGGAAAGCTAGCAAAGTAGCGCGAAGCTCTCCTTCCTGAACAAAGGCACACAACGCAACATGCCTAACGTCCCGAATAAATTTCAATAATCTAATAAAACTATATTGAAAAAACATACTTTACGATGATATTGTCACATTTATCAAATAAAATCAAAGCCGGAGATATTAGTCGTCTATAACGACAGCTTTTCAGAAGGCAATACCAGGTCCCTTTTCGCGCGCTCCAGAAAACAGGAAACTGGTGACACGTCATGCCAAGAGCTTTTATTCGACCCCAGATCAAGTTATACACTCCATTTCTTCTCTCACTGCCTGTCGACATCTAGTGGAAGACGTATGAAGTGCATGTATACTAATAAATATCAAGGACATTTATAGGCAGGCCCTAGAACAGAGCATCGATTTCAGATTTTCCACTTCCTGTCAGGAAGTTTGCTGCAAAATGAGTTCTGTTTTACTCACAGATATAATTCAAACGGTTTTAGAAACTAGAGAGTGTTTTCTATCCAATAGTAATAATAATATGCATATTGTACGAGCAAGAATTGAGTACGAGGCCGTTTAAATTGGGCACGATTTTCCCCCAAAGTGAAAACAGCGCCCTCTGTCCTCAACAGGTTAATAAAGAATATATGAGAACACTACAAACAACAAAACAAGAAATGTGAAAACCGAAAAACAGACCTATCTGGTGCAGAACACAAAGACAGAAGACAACCACCCACAATCCCCAACACAAAACAAGCCACCTATATATGATTCTCAATCAGGGACAACGATTGACAGCTGCCTCTGATTGAGAACCATATTAGGCTGAACACAGAAACAGACAAACTAGACACACAACATAGAATGCCCACCCAGCTCACGTCCTGACCAACACTAAAACAAGCAACACACATAAGAACTATGGTCAGGACTTGACAGTACCCCCCTCCTGAGGTGCGGACTCCGAACGCACCCCTAAACCTCAAGGGGAGGGTCTGGGTGGGCATCTGTCCGCGGTGGCGGCTCCGGCGCAGGATGAGGGCACCACTCCACCATTGTCTTTGTCCCCCTCCTTAGCGTCCTTTGAGTGGCGACCCTCGCCCCCGAACCTGGTCTAGGAACCTTCACAAAGGTCCCCCCTAGATAGAGGAGACAGCTCAGGACAGAGAGGTAGCTCAGGACAGAGAGGTAGCTCAGGACAGAGAGGTAGCTCAGGACAGAGAGGTAGCTCAGGACAGAGAGGTAGCTCAGGACAGAGGGGCAGCTCTGGACTGAGGGGCAGCTCTGGACTGAGGGGCAGCTCCGGACTGAGGGGCAGCTCCGGACTGAGGGGCAGCTCCGGACTGAGGGGCAGCTCCGGACTGGAAGGCAGCTCAGGACTGGAAGGCAGCTCAGGACTGGAAGGCTGCTCATGACTGAAAGGCAGCTCATGACTGGAGGGCAGCTCATGACTGGAGGGCAGCTCATGACTGGAGGGCAGCTCATGACTGGAGGGCAGCTCATGACTGGAGGGCAGCTCATGACTGGAGGGCAGCTCATGACTGGAGGGCAGCTCATGACTGGAAGGCAGCTCATGACTGGAGGGCAGCTCTGACAGCTCCTGACTGGCTGGCGGCTCTGGCGGCTCCTGACTGGCTGGCGGCTCTGGCGGCTCCTGACTGGCTGGCGGCTCTGGCGGCTCCTGACTGGCTGGCGGCTCTGGCGGCTCCTGACTGGCTGGCGGCTCTGGCGGCTCCTGACTGGCTGGCGGCTCTGGCGGCTCCTGACTGGCTGGCGGCTCTGGCGGCTCCTGACTGACGGACGGCTCTAGCGGCTCCTGACTGACGGACGGCTCTAATGGCTCGGGACAGACGGGCAGCTCTGATGGCTCGGGACAGACGGGCGGCTCAGATGGCGCTGGGCAGACGGATGGCTCAGATGGCGCTGGGCAGACGGATGGCTCAGACGGCGCTGGGCAGGCAGGCAGCTCAGACGGCGCTGGGCAGGCAGGCAGCTCAGACGGCGCTGGGCAGATGGATGGCTCAGACGGCGCTGGGCAGGCAGGCAGCTCAGACGGCGCTGGGCAGGCAAGCAGTGCAGGCGGCGTTGAGCAGACGAGCAGTGCAGGCGGCGTTGAGCAGACGGCCGACTCTGACCTGCTGAGGCGCATAGTAGGCCTGGTGCGTGGTGCCAGAACTGGTGGTACTGGGCTGGAGACACGCACTTCAAAGCTAGTGGGGGGAGCAGGAACAGGGCACACTGGACTCTCGAGGCGCACAGTAGGCCTGGTGCGTGGTACCGGCACTGGTGGTACCGGGCTGATGGCACGCACCTCAGGGCGAGTGCGGGGAGAAGGAACAGTGCATACAGGGCTCTGGAGACGCACAGGAGGCTTGGTGCGTGGTGCCGGAACTGGAGATACTGGGCTGGGGCGGGAAGGTGTCGCCGGATATACCGGACCGTGCAGGCGTACTGGCTCCCTTGAGCACCGAGCCTGTCCAACCTTACCTGGTTGTATGCTCCCCGTAGCCCGACCAGTGCGGGGAGGTGGAATAACCCGCACTGGGCTGTGTTGGCGAACCGGGGACACCATGCGTAAGGCTGGTGCCATGTATGCCGGCCCGAGGAGACGCACTGGAGACCAGACGCGTTGAGCTGGCTTCATGGCACCTGGCTCAATGCCCAATCTAGCCCTACCAGTGCGGGGAGGTGGAATAACCCGCACCGGGCTAAGCACACGTACAGGAGACACCGTGCGCTCTTCCGCATAACACGGTGTCTGCCCGTACTCCCGCTCTCCACGGTAATCACACACCTCAGGGCGAGTACCGTGTATACCACGCCAAACCAACATCTCTCTCTCTCCACGGTAAGATCGGGAAGTTGGCGCAGGTCTCCTACCTGCCTTCGCCACACTACCCTTTAGCCCCCCCCCCAAGACATTTTTGGGCTTGACCTACAGGCTTCCTACCGCGTCGTCGTGCTGCCTCCATTCGCCGGTATCCCTCCTCACACTGCGCCAGAGAATCCCAGGCGGGCTCCGGCATTCTCCCTGGGTCGATCGCCCACCTGTCGATCTCCTCCCACGTAGTGTAATCCAGATTTTGCTCCTGCTTCCGTGCTGCCTCCTCATACCGCCGCCTCTCTGCTTTAGCTGCCTCCAGCTCTTCACGAGGGCGGCGATATTCTCCAGGTTGTGCCCAAGGTCTTTTACCGTCCAGTATTTCCTCCCATGTCCAGAAATCCTGCGATCGCTGCTGCAGCTTTTTCCCACGCTGCTTGGTCCGAGTTTGGTGGTTGGTTCTGTAACGGTTTTCTTCCTGGGATGAAGGAGAGGACCAAAACGCAGCGCGGCTAGTGTTCAACATGATTTAATAAAGAATATATGAGAACACTACAAACAACAAAACAAGAAATGTGAAAACCGAAAAACAGTCCTATCTGGTGCAGAACACAAAGACAGAAGACAACCACCCACAATCCCCAACACAAAACAAGCCACCTATATATGATTCTCAATCAGGGACAACGATTGACAGCTGCCTCTGATTGCGAACCATATTAGGCTGAACACAGAAACAGACAAACTAGACACACAACATAGAATGCCCACCCAGCTCACGTCCTGACCAACACTAAAACAAGCAACACACATAAGAACTATGGTCAGGACGTGACACAGAGAGCAACGTGAAATACATAAATACTCATCATAAAACATTTATGAAAAATACATGGTGTACAGAAAATGAAAGATAAACATCTTGTGAATCCAGCCAATATTTCAGATTTTTTAAAAGTGTTTTACAGCGAAAACACAATGTAGAATTATATTAGCTCACTACAGTAGCCAAACACACAACGCAATTTACTCCCAGCAAAAATAGCTTGCACAAAACTGACAAAATAGAGATAAAATTAATCACTAACCTTGAACAAATTCATCAGATGACAGTCTTATAACATCATGTTATACAATACAATTATGTTTTGTTCGAAAATGTGCATATTTAGAGCTACAAATCCTGATTATACATTGTGAATACGTAGCATCGATTCACCAGAATCTCCGGAGATATTTTGGACACTCACCTAATCTGACCAAAGAACTCATCATAAACTTTACATAAAAATACTTGTTGTATGGCAAATGAAAGATACACTGGTTCTTAATGCAACCGCTGTGTTAGATTTTTAAAAATAACTTTACCATAACATACAGCTTGCGTTATTGTGAGACAGCGCTCACCAAAATGGCGGAGAATAGGAGTCAACATTTTACACAGAAATACGAAATAACATCATAAATGTTTTCTTACTTTTGCTGAGCTTCCATCAGAATGTTGTACAAGGAGTCCTTGGTCCAGAATAAATCGTTGTTGGGTTTTAGTATGTCCATTTCTTCTGTCGAATTCGCGCCACAATGCGAGCCAAGGTTGCTGACATTCCCATCCTCTCTTGACGCAAAGAACGGAAAACTCCAAAAGTCCCAATAAACGTTGAATAAACTGATAAAACTCGGTTGAAAAAACCTACTTTATGATGTTATTATCATATGTATCAAATAAAATCAGAGCCGGAGATATTCGCCGTGTAAACCGAACGCTTTTCAGAAGACAATGTCGAGCTCCGCCGCGCGCCTTCGAAGACAAAGAAAATTCCGGACCTGTCACTCCAAAAGCTCTTGTTCGGCCTCAGATCAAGCTAGACACCCCATTCCACCTTCCACTGCCTGTTGACATCTAGTGGAAGGCGTATGAAGTGCATGCATATCGATAAACAAAAGCCAGTTGAATAGGCAGGCCCTGAAACAGAGCCTCGTTTTCAGATTTTTCACTTCCTGTATGGAAGTTTGCTGCAAAATGAGTTCTGTTTTACTCACAGATATAATTCAAACAGTTTTAGAAACTTGAGTGTTTTCTATCCAATAGTAATAATAATATGCATATTGTATGATCTAGAAAACAGTACGAGGCCATTTCATTTGGGCACGATTTTTTCCAAAGTGAAAACAGCGCCCTCCTATTGACAAGAAGTTTTTAAGCAATGGCTTTTTTCTGGCCACTCTTGCATAAAGCCCAGCCCTGTGGAGTGTACGGCTTAAAGTGGTCCTATGGACAGATTCTCCAATCTCTGCTGTGGAGCTTTGCAGCTCCTTCAGGGTTATCCTTGGTCTCTTTGCCCTCCTTGCCTGCTCCGTGAGTTTTGGTGGTTAGCCCTCTCTTGGCAGGTTTGTTGTGGTGCCATATTATTTCCATTTTTTAATAATGGATTTAATGGTGCTCCTTGGGATGTTCAAAGTTTCAGATATTTCTTTTAATCGGGTAACAATTAAACATATTTAGGTAATTGGATGAATAACAGTCTTCAGATTAGTGTTAAAGTCAAGTCACGACACTAAATTAGTTGATGTAGTTACTAAAACAGCGTTACCTCTTGATTGGTATTAGATATTTCTGTTCTTATTTCAGATTTGAAAAGCAGAGAAGTAGACCAAGGTTTTAAGTTCTTGTCTGCGTTGCTGGGAAGAGTGGTCAAGGCAGCTGATTTGTGTCAAAGTCACAATATTTACTCATGCTCAGAATGTGCCTGTCACGTTCTGACCCTAGTTCTTTTGTATTTTCTTTGTTTTAGTGTTGGTCAGGACGTGAGTTGGGTGGGTTCTATGTTTTCTGTTTCTATGTGGGGTTTTCGTTTGGCCTGATATGGTTCTCAATCAGAGGCAGGTGTTTGTCATTGTCTCTGATTGGGAACCATATTTAGGTAGCCTGTCTTCTGTTGGGGTTGTGGGTGTTTGTTTCCGTGTGAGTGTTTGATGCCACACGGTACTGTTTTCGGTTTCGTTCATGTTCACATTTATTGTTTTGTATTTCATAGTGTTCAGTTTATGTTTTAAAATAAACGTTATGGACACTTACCACGCTGCGCATTGGTCCTCCGATCCTTCAAACTTCTCCTCCTCAGATGAGGAGGAGGACAGCCGTTACAGAAACACCCACCATAACCGGACCAAGCAGCGTGGTAACAGGCAGCATCAACAGGAGCGGCAGCGATACCTGGAGAGATGGACTTGGGAGGAAATATTAGACGGCAAGGGACCATGGGAACAACCGGGTGAATATCGCCGCCCCAAGGCAGAGCTGGAGGCAGCGAAAGCCGAGAGGCGGCATTATGAGGAGCTAGCTCGGCAGCGCCGCTGGAAGCCCGAGAGGCAGCCCCAAAAATGTCTTGGGGGGGGGCACACGGGGAGTGTGGCAGAGTCAAGAGTCAGACCTGAGCCAACTCCCCCTGCTTACCGTAAGGAGCCAAGGATGGAACCAGAACCGGTCAGGGCGGTATTGGAGGTGAGCGATGCAGAGACAGTAAAGGAGTTAATGGGGAGATTGGAGGAGAGAGTTATGAGGGAGGTGCTGTGTTGGTGCATGAGGCACGACATCCGCCCGACGGAGCGTGTCGGAGATTTGATGTCACCTGAGTCAGCTCTCCATACTCGTCCTGAGGTGCGTGCTAGCCGTCTGGTGAAGACTGTGCCAGCCCCACGCACCAGGCCTCCTGTGCGCCTCCCGAGCCCTGCACGTCCTGTGCCAGCTCAGCGCACCAGCTCTCCTGTGGCAGCCCCGCGTACCAGCTTTCCTGTGGCAGCCCCTCGCACCAGCCCTCCGGTGCCGGCACCACGTACCAGGCCTCCTGTTCCTGCTCCCCGCACTCGCCTAGAGGTGCGTGTTCCCAGTCCGGTACCACCAGTTCCGGCACCACGCACCAGGCCTACTGTGCGCCTCCAGAGTCCAGTATGCCCTGTTGCTGCTCCCCGCACTCGCCCAGAGGTGCGTGTTCCCAGTCCGGTACCACCAGTTCCGGCACCACGCACCAGGCCTACTGTGCGCCTCCAGGGTCCAGTATGCCCTGTTCCTGCTCCACGCACTCACCCTGAGGTACGTGTTCCCAGTCCGGTACCACCAGTTCCGGCACCACGCACCAGGCCTACTGTGCGCCTCCAGGGTCCAGTATGCCCTGTTCCTGCTCCACGCACTCACCCTGAGGTACGTGTTCCCAGTCCGGTACCACCAGTTCCGGCACCACGCACCAGGCCTACTGTGCGCCTCCAGGGTCCAGTATGCCCTGTTCCTGCTCCCCGCACTCGCCCTGAGGTGCGTGTTCCCAGCCCGGTACCACCAGTTCCGGCACCACGCACCAGGCCTGCTGTGCGCCTCCAGGCCAGAGCTGCCCATCTGTCCAGCGCCGCCTGAGCTGCCCGTCTGTCCAGCGCCGCCTGAGCTGCCCGTCTGTCCAGCGCCGCCTGAGCCGCCCGTCTGTCCAGCGCCGCCTGAGCCGTCAGAGCCGCCCGTCTGTCCTGAGCCGCTAGAGGCGCCCGTCATTCAGGAGCCGCCAGAGCCGCCCGCCAGTCAGGAGCCGCCAGCCAGTCAGGAGCCGCCAGAGCCGCCAGCCAGTCAGGAGCCGCCAGAGCCGCCCGCCAGTCAGGAGCCGCCAGAGCCGCCCGCCAGTCAGGAGCCGCCAGAGCCGCCCGCCAGTCAGGAGCCGCCAGAGCCGCCCGCCAGTCAGGAGCCGCCAGAGCCGCCCGCCAGTCAGGAGCCGCCAGAGCCGCCCGCCAGTCAGGAGCTGCCAGAGCCGCCCGCCAGTCAGGAGCTGCCAGAGCCGCCCGCTCTGATTACTCGTTGGTTATTACTGCATTGTCGGAACTAGAAGCACAAGCATTTCGCGACACTCGCATTAACATCTGCTAACCATGTGTATGTGACAAATAAAATTTGATTTGATTTGATCTGATACTTCCATACATTTTTTAAAACCGGTACACCATCGTGTTCTCCGTTAGTGGGGGTCATATTAGTTTTTAGCCCAAACCGTTTGGATGCTACAGACAGAAATTAGCAAATCTGCGGTACCAGCTTCAGATGAGTCCCGTGAGGCTTGTGGGGGTCGTAGAGCAAAACGGAGAGGGGTACTGCCAACTGGTCCACTGAAAGGGCACAGAGAAACGATGTCATTCACCTGGCCACTTAGCAGAGCCATTCAATCAACCAGGCCTGACATACCCTGACGCCCCTTTCATTTGCAATACACACTCATACGGTACAAATACACATTCACATACTCACACATGGTTCCCCCCATTGTATGGTAAAGTTGACAGTAATGAACTGTTGAACCCAAGAAAATTGAACCCCCCAAGAAAATTGAATTTACAGTAACATAATGTACCGTTGAAGTCAGAAATTACATGCACTTAGGTTGGAGTCATTAAAACTCGTTTTTCAACCACTCCACAAATTTCTTGTTGACAAACTATAGTTTTGGCAAGTCGGTTAGGACATCTACTTTGTGCATGACACAAGTAATTTTTCCAACAATTGTTAACAGACAGATTATTTCACTATCACAATTCCAGTGGGTCAGAAGTTTACATACACTAAGTTGACTGTGCCTTTAAACAGCTCGGAAAATTCCAGAAAATTATGTCATGGCTTCAGAAGCTTCTGATAGGCTAATTGACATCATTTGAGTCAATTGGAGGTGTACCTGTGGATGTATTTCAAGGCCTACCTTCAAACTCAGTGCCTCTTTGCTTGACATCATGGGAAAATCAAAAGAAATCAGCCAAGACCTCAGAAAAAAAATTGTAGACCTCCACAAGTCTGGCTCATCCTTGGGAGAAATTTCCAAACGCCTGAAGGTACCACGTTCATCTGTACAAACAATAGTACGCAAGTATAAACACCATGGGACCACGCAGCCGTCATACCGCTCAGGAAGGAGACGCGTTCTGTCTCCAAGAGATGAATGTACTTTGGTGCGAAAAGTGCAAATCAATCCCAGAACAACAGCAAAGGACCTTATGAAGATGCTGGAGGAAACAGGCACAAAATTATCTATATCCATAGTAAAACGAGTCCTATATTGACATAACCTGAAAGGCCGCACAGCAAGGAAGAAGCCACTGCTCCGAAACCGCAATAAAAAAGCCAGACTATGGTTTGCAACTAAACATGGGGGAAAATTTTTTACTTTATGGAGAAATGTTCTCTGGTCTGATGAAACAAAAATAGAACTGTTTGGCCATAATGACCATCGTTATGTTTGGAGGAAAAAGGGGAAGGCTTGGAAGCCGAAGAACACCATTCCAACCGTGAAGCACGGGGGTGGCAGCATCATGGTGTGGGGGTGCTTTGCTGCAGGAGGGACTGGTGCACTTCACAAAATAAAGGCTCATGAGGAAGGAAAATTATGTGGATATATTGAAGCAACGTCTCAAGACGTCAGTCAGGAAGATAAAGCTTGGTTGCAAATGGGTCTTCCAAATGGACAATGACCCCAAGCATACTTCCAAAGATGTAGCAAAATGGCTTAAGGACAACAAAGTCAAGGTATTGGAGTGGCCATCACAAAGCCCTGACCTCAATCCCATAGAAAATTTGTTGGCAGAACTGAAAAAGCGTGTGCGAGCAATGAGGCCTACAAACCTGACTCAGTTACACCAGCTCTGTCAGGAGGAATGGGCCAAATTTCACCCAACCTATTGTGGGAAGCGTGTGGAAGGCTACCCGAAACGTTTGACCCAAGTTAAACAATTTAAAGGCAATGCTACCGAATACTAATTGAGGGTATGTAAACTTCTGACCCACTGGGAATGTGATGAAAGGAATAAATGCTGAAATAAATCATTCTCTCTACTATTATTCTGACATTTCACATTCTTAAAATAAGGTGGTGATCCTAACTGACCTAAAACAGGGAATTTTTACTTGGATTAAATGTCAGGAATTGTGAAAAACTGAGTTTAAATCTTTTTGGCTAAGGTGTATGTAAACTTCCAACTTCAACTTACAGGTTGCTGGCTGCCGGTAAGCCACCATCAAAACAACAGGATTGTTTTTTTTTGTCCCTGCTGTTGGTGTTTGTGTGCAGGCATACATTAGGCTCCTGCATTGCACCACATCCAGGTCCACTGGCACCAGCTCCCGTGGCACTAGGGAACGCCAGCTGTGCCCACCCATCTGCCATGGAGACAGCACCAACCAGTACATTCACACCCCAAATAATGCAGGGACAAACAACACCAACCTAAGAAGAGGAATGGATTGGTTTGTGCGTGTGTGTGTGTGTGTGTGTGTGTGTGTGTGTGTGTGTGTGTGTGTGTGTGTGTGTGTGTGTGTGTGTGTGTGTGTGTGTGTGTGTGTGTGTGTGTGTGTGTGTGTGTGTTCTGACTATTTTATTGTACGTTTCACTCCGGTCTTTGGTGCTGTATAGCACAAGTCGACTTGATCCAAGATGTTTCCCCTTAGAGTCTATGGGCTTGCGGCTGGGTTTCTACTAGGCTAACATATGGCATTATTTTAAGATGGTCATATCAAGGATAATTTTGCTTAACAAAATTAATACACAATTATTTTATGGAACGTTGAATTTGGCCTTACTGATATTAACCCATAGAAACACATTTAATAACAAATTAATATATGGCGAATCAGATAGTCAAACAAAATGAATTAAAAGGAAGTGTTTTCAAGTGTCTGTCCTATGTCTGAGATATATAAGAAAGCTCAGGAAATTTTGTAAAACGTGTTTTACCGATATTTAACCACTTTCTGGCACGAAACTACTTCCATACTCCCATAATTTTTTAAACGGGTACCGGGTTACCTTCAGATGAGTCTCATGACACTTGGAGGCCATAGAGCAAAACGGAGAACACTATCGTGTTCGTGAGAGTCTCCGTTTCCCATAGTGGGGTTGTATTCATTTTTAGTCCAAACCGTTTGAATGCTACAGACAGAAGTTGGCAAATCTGCGATACCAACGTCAGATGAGTCCTGTGGGGGTCGTAGAGCAAATCGGAGAGGGGTGATATTAGTTTATAGCCCAAACTGTTCGGATGCTACAGACATTTTCCTGAGAAAACCGGTTTTCGGTCTGGCAAACACCTCTGTAGCTCTTCCACGCTCCACCACAGATGTGTAAGGCCGACGTCGGTGGATGCAGATATCTCTGGCTTAAACAGACAGATTTTGATGGGGATTTTTGTATTATGCTAATTAGATGACGCGCCTGCATATCAATAGGGATAATTATTCATGAAAAGCATACAAGGGCTTTAGGCTCTGTGTATACATTTGATGTATGCTAGAGCAGCGCATATACATTCCCTACACCACATATTTGTGGCTAGCGTTTCTTTTTTTTCTCGCAATTATACCCACCAAAAACAACCCTACCCAAAACTCAACCCTTTGGTATGTTGATTCTATGTTTGGTATGTTAAAGGAATCTGAACAATGCAGAGAACAATCCTATTTAAGTACTAATACTAATTCTGTATTATAACAAATCAGGCTCCAACTGTCAACGATTCCTTTTAACTTACAAATATATTTTCTGGGTTGCACCACTGGCTGTGTTATGTGAGAGATATGTTAAGTATTACTCCTTAATCATGAACAATACAGAATAATAACGTTAAACTTGCACTTTTCATTTTTATGAATAGTATATATTAACGCTGTGCACAACAGTTTTCCCTCTTTGTTGTGCAAACGCAGCCGTACTGTATATCTGATTGCATTTAATTCGACAGGGCACAGAGTATTTACATTTCTTCAAAGAGTTAGAGGCAAATATTTCAAAAGCTTTGAACTTTTGCAGCTAACACACAGAAGAAAAACAGAAGGAAATGCATAATACAGTATTTATGTCTATGACTATGTTCCCAACAACAAGAGTTACAATAGTGTGTGTATCTGAGCAGGTAGGAAAGAAAGTATTGTCCAAAAATGTACTGACGTGTGTTTATATCTTTATACATTTCTTCTTTTTAAAGAAACCCCAAAATCCATATACAGGAGTTACAATACTGTGTAATATTTGTACAGGTAAAGGTAGCTTTGACCCCAAATTAAACAAATGTTTCCCCTGCCCGCTGAAAGGCAAGAAAAAAAACGTTATTGAAAAACTAAAAAGGAATTTCTAGTTTTGTCTATTTTTGTGTGCAAACCACCCTTTAAGGATAACAGAGACTCCATACAGCTATCTCTAAAGAAGTGTTGTGAAAAGCGAAAAAATAGAAATCTCATTGTCTCTGAGATTCTTCACATGGACGAATGTCGATTTATTATATGACAAAGACAGATCAAAACTGTCAAGAGAATTTTGTGCATAGATAGATAGCATAACCATATCTGCCATTTGTTAAACTACACCATCCTACCCTGGCTTGGTTTGAAAGCATGCAGACCGGTTGATTCACAAGTATTATCTCCAGCACGTAGTCCTTAATTAAACATATCATGCGTTTCATCCGTCTCTTTGCATAGTAACAGTCGTGTTAGCTCATCGTGGCATTTCCAGACTGACAGTCATGACCTGCTGAACATCCCTGAATCATATTCAAACATGCAGATTAATTTATTCCAAATATTATGGAGAGTATGTGGTGTGCAGCAACTTTTAAATTCAAATGATGACCAGTACTTTAAGTGAAGGCCTATTCAAAATGTAAAGTACATTATGTACATTGACGGTCACGGTACAGAACATTTGCATTGGACTATTAGGTTGGTGTCTGGATTTGACTCAATGGCTTATCCAGTGGTTGTTGTCTTTGTAAAAATATCGAATCCAGATAATTAACTTTGATACAGTTATCCTAAACTCATATAAGGCATTTATTTACAAGTTGTATTATTCAAGAATCAATGGGTAGGTATATACCGTTATTTAAAATTACCACTGAACATTTAAGACATACAGTATTACAGATTGTTTCTTTAACCTATTAGCGATAATGGGAAAAAGTATGATTTGTAATTGTAACAGAGATAAGAACGTGCGGAAATCTCACTCCACAGCCAGAGATCGGCAGTTACACTGGCGATGTAAATTGAAATATGTAAATCATGTATTTCAGTTACACTGGGCTGAACAACACTCCAATGTATTTTGTAACAAGATACTTTCGAGAGCTGTAAATTTGTATTTTCAAAATACAAAATACTTTACTACACAATTTTTTTTTCTAGCGGTTCACCATTTTGTGGCCCCCTTTCACCCTGCATTGGTATTAGAAGTCTGATGGCACCCTGGTGTGATAAGAGTGTCTGCTAAATTAACTAAATAGAAATAGAAATTGCAAAGCATTCTGGGTATAATGAGCTCTGTCCCCCAATAAAGGTCAATAATAATACTCAGTGTGCTTTGCAGTTCATTTTGGTATGTTAATTTTCACATACTGTATACATTTACATGTTGATCATTTAGCAGACACTCTTATCCAGAGTGTCTTACAGTCAGTGCATTTCACTAAGGTAGATAAACAGCAACATATCACAGTCTTAGCAAGTAAAAGGTTTCTGTAACCGTTACTGAGAATGTTGTTGCTGTTTGGGCTGATTACCTGCAAATGTGTTTGCATATTTTAAAATATGTTGTATTTTGTAATTGTGTTTTGTAATGTTTGCCCATCCCTTTCCACAGCTAGCTTGAAATGTTGCACAACTGGATGCTACGTTGTCCAAAAGGGTGGTCACTTGGGCTTGCAATCAGAAGACCACTGGTTCAAACCCATTGAGGGGGCAGTGGCGGAAGTGATGCTGTTAGCAGCACACTGACATCCGTTTCATAATCACAGCATGAAATATTACAGATTGTCCCTTTAACATGGCGCAGAATAAATTATTATGCCATTAAATAACAACACATCCTTACTTATTCAATCATTCCCCAGTAAACATAGTGAAACAACACGGACCCCATCAGGGCTGTGATACAGTAAATACAGCTAGGAGGTTAATTACCAAAACAACCATCATTTTCCCTCTCACTTTAATTGTATCCCTGTGGCCAAGTGAGGATGGTGAGGCCCACACACACACACACACACACACACACACACACACACACACACACACACACACACTTTGAGACAGCACTGCGGTGAGAGTCAGGGATATAAGAACATTAAATCCAAGAGCCTGGTGAGATACCCCAACATCTGTATGTCAATATGTGTCCAGATAGGTTGAAAAAACAGCCATTGTGGATTAGCCAGCTAGTCTCCACAGTGGTTATAGGCTATAACATTCCCCGCAGCCACAGCACAGCAGGCCTGGACTGGGCCTATCATGGCCTGCAGATAGAGCAGGGCAGTGTTCCAAATGTCAACCTATTCCCTATATAGTGAACTAATTTTGACCAGGGCCCATAAATAAGACTCAGGTCAAAAGTTGTGCACTATGTAGGGAATAGGGTGCCATTTGAGATGCATCCCAAGACTCCTATTTATGCATCCTGCAGTTATAGGGAATAATCATCAGGGTGAATGGGGGTGACTGTGAGAGAATTATGGCGTGGATAGATATTGCATTATTGAATTCTAGTTGTTGCAGACGAGACAGTGTTTTCATTGCTCGGGTGAAAATTCCATTTCAATAATCTAATTGAAATTCTACCTCATTGGAAATGTCTAGTAAGTGCCTAACAATACCAAATAAAGCACTAATAAGAATTTATAATGAAATTGTCATCTATAAAGCAGTTTATATGTGGATTGCACTGTATACAGTATGGAGGACCCCTGAAGTAATACGACAGTGTAAAGCCCAGGAAATGGATACCATGGCATACCACTAGATTATTATTTTACCACCACTTCCCTATTTTGACATTTTATCATGCCGTATATAAATGTGAGAAGATATTTGAGGTGTTATATCCTTTCAGAGAACCTGTGTGTGTGTGCGTCTCGAGTGGCACCCTATTCCCTAGATAAAGCACTTTGACCAATAGGGAGCTGGTCAAAAGGGGACGAAGCCTGGGAGTTTCAATCAAACCTTCCTTCCTTTCAGAGCGGGGCACATTGTACCTCCCTGTCAATCATCTCTTTCATAGAACTGCTGGTGCGTGGTGCAAATGTGGCAAGGTAGGGCATATTAAAAAGGTCATATCATTTAGAATTCACAACGACTTTATACCGAAATGAATATCAACCTACTCCATTCCTGAGTCGATACTCTCTCTGACACTCACAGAACTTTCAGATAGATTGAAACTTTTCTTAAGCAATAATACTTTTCTTATAATGAATCAAATCTGTTCCTCCTATAGTATGTACACTCACATCACAAACACATGGCTTACAGTTAAGTGCTTGTATGACACACAGAACTTTCAGATTGAAACTTTTTATCCATTAGTTAAAGAGCAATTCTCAATAAATCAAATATGCTAGGTGAAACAGATTCAAATTTTCCTACACTACTGTACATACCCACACACACACACATCACGCTGTCCAAATTAAGCAGACAAGGCTACAGAGGTTAAGTTCCTGTATGAGACTAAGTGGATGTACAGTGCTGTTCTGAACATGTGTCATCTCAGAAAGCAAACATCATTAAATGCATTATTCATTGACAAAGATTCCCCGGCAGCAGCAAGCCCTGATGACACATTAATTGCCCGTCTATTGAGAGATGAATGTCTCCACAATGACCCAACAGAGGGCTCACATCGATGTTCCCATTCCCCTACACCATTAATGATAACCATTACTTCCCCTTTGTTCATAATGAGTGCATCCCAAATGGCATCCTATTCCCTACATAGTGGCGTAGGACTCTGGTCAAAAGTAGAGCACTAAGTAGGGAATAGGGTGCCATTTGGGACGCATCCTACAGTATGATCCTCCTCAAGCTTCTCCCATTAACATGGACATTATTACAGTCATAATATCCCCCAAATGTTTTTGGGGGGATTTAAATTGTGCGACCGCAGAGCCAGCCAGGCTTTTAAGAGCAATTTTGCACTAGCTGAGAGAAATGTGCAAACTCACAGTGTGACCCTGACACTCTGAACGAACAAACGCTCTCCAAAGCCAACAGTAGGGCCTTTGAACGTTACATCACATAATATATTCTATTCTATTCATTATCTGTTTCATTGTCTGTCCCCTTTCAATGACATAAAGCACATCAGCAGGGCCTGTATTCACAAAGCATCTCAGTCAGAGTAGGAACGTGGATCTGGGATCAGTTTTGTCTTTTAGATGATGAAGAATAAAGATTATAGGGAGAAGGATGACCTGATCCTAAATCAGCACCGATCCCAGTCATTCAATGTTCAAAAGACAAAGAAACAGACAGCATTGTGATGAGTAATGCAAAAAGGCTTAGGTTTGCTATTGCGCTCCTTATGGGTAAAAAACCCCGAAACAAATCCAGTCAACAGTTAGTTACATATTTTTGCCTAAAAGTGGTGTCAAACTGTTAGCGACTATGGTCCAAATTGGAATACATTGTCAAATCAAATTTTATAATGTCACATGCGCCGAATACAACAGGTAGACCTTACAGTGAAATGCTTACTTACAAGCCCTTAACCAACAATGCAGTTTTAAGAAAATACCAAAAAAAAGTTTGAGATAAGAATAACAAATAATTAAAGAACAGCAGTAAATAACAATAGCGGGGCTATATACAGTGGGTACCGGTACAGAGTCAATGGTGTTGAGGTAATTGAGGTAATATGTACATGTAGGTAGAGTTATTAAAGTAGACTATGCATAGATAATAACAGAGAGTAGCAGCAGCGTAGAAGAGAGAGGGGGGGGGGGGCAATTCAAATAGTAAGGGTGGCCATCTGATTAGATGTTCAGGAGTCTTATGGCTTGGGGGTAGAAGCTGTTTAAAAGCCTCTTGGACCTAGACTTGGCGCTCCGGTACCGCTTGCCGTGCGGTAGCAGAGAGAACAGTCTATGACTGGGGTGGCTGGAGTCTTTGACAATTTTTAGGGCCTTCCTCTGACAACGCCTGGTGTAGAGGTCCTGGATGGCAGGAAGCTTAGCCCCGGTGATGTACTGGCCCGCACGCACTACCCTCTGTAGTGTCTTGCGGTTGGAGGCCGAGCATTTGCCATACCAGGCAGTGATGCAACCCATCAGGATGCTCTCGATAACTTTTGAGGATCTGAGGACCCATGCCGAATCTTTTCAGTCTCCTGAGGGGGAATAGGTTTTGTCGTGCCCTCTTCACGGCTGTCTTGGTGTGCTTGGACCATGTCAGTTTGATGGTGATGTGGACGCCAAGGAACTTGAAGCTCTCAACCTTCAGCCCTGTCGATGAGAATGGGGGCATGCTCGGCCCTCCTTTTCCTGTAGTCCACAATCATCTCCTTTGTCTTGATCACGTTGAGGGAGAGGTTGTTGTCCTTGCACCACATGTGTAGTGGTATTTATTAGAGAGGGGTAAAGAAAGATTTTGTTTGGGCGCCAGGCAGGTATTAACCATGCCAAAAGGAAAAGAGTAGAATAGAGAGAGTACCACTATCAGACCCACACACATCAGCAGAAGAGACTGCCTAGAGTGTAGCCTGTTTACCAGATAGCCAGTGGAGAGAAAAGAGAATACACACCCTATAAAACCCACATCACAGCACAAGGGTCACCCCAACAAGAATACCTCATACAATAATAATAATAATAATAATAATAATAATAATAATAATAATAATAATAATAATGGCAGAGCAATTCAACAGCAACTTCATACAAGAAAGAACCCAGTCATCAACAGAGGATTTGCAATAATCTGTATTCTCTTCCACTGGAGGAGTGCAGAGGGTATGAATGTGGGGGGTGTTCATAGACACAACAAAGGCCTTAAAAATGTCCACAATCTTCTCGGCCACATGTCCTTAGTACACTCACCTCAATACAGTTCAAATAACAACACACAACTTTAAAGCAACCTCCCTTTTAACTAAAATGTCCACCCAAATACTTCTGGCAGGGCAATAATAGTCCAGCTCCAATGAACTTCAATGGGAAGTGCATTAGGAAAATAGAGAGTCTGTTGCAGGGTAAAGCACTGGAACGATAGAGGGAAGAGAAAGAGAGAAAGGGAACAAGAGAGATCTTAGCTGTGGCCTTCAGGCGTGCAGGTGTACTGTCTGACTGTCCGATGGTTTGTTGGTTTGTAGGTTAAAGCTTTGCAACAATGTTGCTACTAATCCATGCGATCCATAACCGTCGCGGTCCCGAACGAAAAACAACCACGTCGTAGAGCGATCACACCGATGATTGAGTTAAATACTTTATAACTACATACGCTGAAAACAAAACTTCTGCAGCATAGCACACACAATCAAACTGTCGCGCCACCCAAGAGCTCCTCCTCAAAGAGCTGAACGAGCCATCTTTATTTCCTCCTTCCTTACTGCTCATGCGCTCTTAAAGTGGCAGCGCACGGTGAAGGCTCCGTGCAGGATTTTGCCACACATGGGTCAGGTCTCTGACCTCCTCCTTATAGGCTGTCTCATCGTTGTCGGTGATCAGGCCTACCACTGTTGTGTTATCGGCAAACTTAAAGATGGTGTTGGAGTTGTGCCTGGCCACGCAGTCATGAGTGAGCAGGGAGTACAGAAGGGGACTGAGCACGCACCCCTGAGGGGCCCCCGTGTTAAGGATCAGTGTGGCAGATGTGTTGTTACCTACCCTTACCACCTGGGGGTGGCCCATCAGGAAGTCCAGGATCCAGTTGCAGAGGGAGGTGTTTAGTCCCAGGGTCCTTAACTTAGTGATGAGCTTTGAGGGCACTATGGTGTTGAACGCTGAGCTGTAGTCAATGAACAGCATTCTCACGTATGTGTTCCTTTTGTCCAGGGGTGAAAGGGTAGTGTTGAGTGCAATAGCGATGTCATCATCTGTGGATCTGTTGGGGCGGTATGCAACTTGGAGTGGGTCTAGGGTTTCTGGAATAATGGTGTTAATGTGAGCCATGACCAGCCTTTCAGACGCGAGTACAACGGGTCGGTAGTCATTTAGACAGGTTACCTTAGTGTTCTTTTGCACAGGGACTATGGTGGTCTGCTTGAAACATGTTGGTATTACAGACTCAGACAGGGAGAGTTTGAAAATGTCAGTGAAGACACTGGCCAGTTGGTCAGCGCATGCTCGGTGTACACGTCCTGGTAATCCGTCTGGCCTTGTGAATGTTGACCTGTTTAAAGGTCTTACTCACATCGGCTGCAGAGAGCGTGATCACACAGTCGTCCGGAACAGTCTGTATGTTAATGCCCGGATAAAATCAATCATACAGAGGACCATGAAGAATAAACTGGTAATGTTTGATTACACTACTACAGTGGTTCCCAAATGTGTTATAGTCCTGTACCCCTTCAAACATTCAACCTCCAGCTGGGTACCCCCTCTAGCATCAGGGTCAGTGTACTCTCAAATGTTGTTTTTTGCCATCATTGTAAGCCTGCCACATGAATGGCGTGAATGAGTGTGAGTTTGTGTCACAACGTGGCTCGTGAGAAGTTACAAAGAGGTCTTATAGGACCAGGGCACAAATAATTTTTAAAATGATGAACCATTTTGCTCTTTATTTAACCATCTTACATATAAAACCTTATTTGTTCATCGAAAGATTGTGAATAACTCGCCACAGGTTAATGAGAAGGGTGTGCTTGAAAGGATGCACATAACTCTGCAGTGTTGGGTTGTATTGGAGAGAGTCTTAAATAATTTTCCACCCACAGTCTGTGCCTGTATTTAGTTTTCATGCTAGTGAGGGCCGAGAATCCACTCTCACATCGGTACGTGGTTGCAAAGGGCATCGGTGTCTTAACAGCGCGATTTGCCAAGGCAGGATACTCTGAGTGCAGCCTAATCCAGAAAACTGGCAGTGGCTTCTGATGAATAATATTAATATCCTAGATTCCGATCATTCATTCGAGAAAAAACATCACCCAGATAGGCCAGTCATGTGAGAAACATGCAAGCGGTCAGACAACTGAAAATTATGGTCAATAAAGAAAACTTTAAGCACATCTCTCAATTTTAAAAAATGTGTCAAAACTTTGCCCCTTGATAACCAGCGCACTTCTGTATGTTGTAAAATCGTTACATGGTCTCTGCCCATATCATTGCATAGTGCAGAAAATACACAAGAGTTCAGGAGCCTTGCTTTAAAACTTCTCTAGGATAGGGGGCAGCATTTTCAAAGCATACCCAAATTCAACTGCCAGCTACTCATCCCCAGAAGATAATATATGCATATTGTTAGTAGATTTGGATAGAAAACACTCTGAAGTTTCTAAAACTGTTTGAATCATGTCTGTGAGTAAAACAGAACTTATTTAGCAGGCGAAACCCCGAAGACAAACCATTCAGTTTTTTTTTTTTGAGGTCACTATCTTTTCAATGGACTTTCATTGGGAATCCAGATTTCTAATTGACCTTCTTGCAGTTCCTACCACTTCCACTGGATGTCAACAGTCTTTAGAAATTGGTTGAGGTTTTTTCCTTTGTGTAATGAAGAAGTACGGCCATCTTGAACTAGGGTCACTGGAAGTGTCTTGTTTGTTAGAGGCGCATGACCAGAAGGCCAGCTACAGTTTGTATTAATCCTGTATTGAACACAGATCATCCCGTCTTCAATTTTATCGATTATTTAGGTTAAAAAATACCTAAAGTTGTATTACAAAAGTAGTTTGAAATGTTTTGGCAAAGTTTACAGGTAACTTTTGAGATATTTTGTAGTCACGTTTCGCAATTTGGAATCGGTGTTTTTCTGGATCAAACGCGCCAAATAAATGGACATTTTGGATATATATCGACGGAATTAATCGAACAAAAAGACCATTTGTGATGTTTATGGGACATATTGGAGTGCCAACAACAGAAGCTCGTCAAAGGTAAGGTATGAATTATATTTTTATTTCTGCGTTTTGTGTCGCGCCTGCAGGGTTGAAATATGCCTCTCTCTTTGTTTACTCTGTTGCTATCCTCAGAAAATAGCATTGTTTGCTTTCGCCGAAAAGCCTATCTGAATTCTGACATGTTGGCTGGATTCACAACTAGTGTAGCTTTAATTTGGTATCTTTCATGTGTGATTTAATGAAAGTTAGATTTTTATAGTAATTTATTTGAATATGGCGCTCTGCATTTTCTCTGGCTTTTGGCCAAGTGAGACAGTAGCGTCCCGCCTAAACTCAGATTTTGGGATATAAATATGAACTTTACCGAACAAAACATACATGTATTGTGTAACATGAAGTCCTATGAGTGTCATATGATGAAGATCATCAGAGGTTAGTGATTCATTTTATCTCTATTTCTGCTTTTTGTTACTCCTCTCTTTGGCTGGAAAAATGGCTGTGTTTTTCTGTGGCTATGTACTGACCTAACGTAATCGTTTGGTGTGCTTTCACCGTAAATCCTTTTTGAAATCAGACATGTTGGCTGGATTCACAACAAGTGTAGCTTTAATTTGGTGTCTTTCATGTGTCATTTCATGAAAGTTTGATTTTTATAGTAATTTATTTGAATTTGGCGCTCTGCATTTTTACTGGCTTTTGGCCAAGTGGGACGTTAGCGTCCCACATATCCCAGAGAAGTTTAACAAAGTTAACCATTTTCACTGCAGTGTCCAAAATGTCTTTCAAGTTGTCAGGCATTCCCTTGGCAGCAAGAACTCAGCGGATGCTGCAGTGTACCCAAGTGGAGCAACTGCTTGCACGCGCGTTACCACTCCACCATGTCTCCCTGTCATGGCTTTTGCGCCAACAGTACAGATACCAACATGAGCAGCAGCTACTTTTGGCTACATACGGACCGTTAGTGGAATTCCCGCGAGAGAGTAATGGTTAATGTGATTGGATGTTCATTATTTGACTAGGCAACCTGTATTTGACATTGTGTTTTTATTTTTGCTGAACACTAGATGGTTTAATTTTATTTTTGGCAGTGAAACGAGGCTACTCAGGCGAGAGACAAATACTGTATAGCCCCGTTGGAAAATATAAATGGACTGTTTAAAAAAAAAAATGTGAATCACATTTTTATTTGGCGTACCACCGAATGCATTGCGCGTACCCCAGTTTGGGAATACCTGCTCTACTATCTGCTACACTCTTAGAAAAAAGGGTTCTATGGTGCATTGCGGGAAAATGTTGTGGGTGGGGGAAAGAATCTTTGTCTCATTAACAGATTTTGAGGCATACCTTGTAAGAAGCTACTGTCTATTTGTTGCACCCATTTGTGAGAAAGCTGTACCCCAGAGAATACAGTACCATACCGTCATTTTCGTAATTTACAGTTTACTGTGTTGACAGCAATTTACTGTTGTTCAGTACCTTCACACAGTACCATACTGTGCTTCTGTATCACCAAAACCCTTTTCAACAGTATCGGGTGCATGTTATAGTTTTTTTCTGGCTCATTTAAATATTTTGAGGTGTGCCTTGTTGGACAGATCAGAGCGGCAGCAAGTCTCAAACCTTTAATGGTTGAGTGTCAAGCCATGTTCTTTTGATCTGTTTCATAGTGATGGGGAAATTAAGCTTCCCGACACGTAGAGGCTTTCCAGACAATTCTGTCCAAAATAGGTTCCTTAATCAAGGCTTTGATCAACAGAGTGTACATTAGTGGCAACTGCTGGTCAAAAGAAATTAGGGAGCAGACAAATTATAATAGATAATGTCCCACACACCGTAGCGTGTGCACAGATTAGCCTTTTTGTCTTCTACCGAAATCAATACCAAACCAATCAGGTGATTGTTTGACGAAACAAAGCTTTGGACATCATTGTTCACATGCTCCGGATAAAGTGATACAGGCATCGGCACACTGCTTTAAAGTACACCGCTTAGCAATTTCAATGCATTCCTCAGAGCTCCGGCATCAAACTTAACATCACTGCTGTTTTGCTCTGTAGTCACTGCCAGTTTAGACGCTTTTGTTAAAGGCCCTGAACAGTAATTCTAATTCCCATATAAAATAGCCTTCTGAGTGACTAAAATATCTCCCATAATATTTTGAGGGGATAGAATTGCTCAACATTTGAGAAAGTAATTTTTCTTCCATGGCTAACTACCAGGAAGTTTGAAAAAGACAGGCTAAGTGAGTGGGGAGCTTATATTCATGAGCTCAACATGACTGACAGTTCTTTGAAATGGCTATGTCAAGTACCTTAGACACGGTAAAATCATTTCAAGCAAATTTTGTGATACACAAAGCAACTCAAACAACATTGAAATTGCATCAATGATGTCAATTTGTTTATACAGCTCCCATTTAGCATGTCTTTTGTGACGCAATTAACAGCATCACTGACAGATGTGTTGACATGACAACTGCATCAGGGTTATGAACAACCCTTCCCCCCACTTCTGTTCCATTCTGGCTGAAGACCTAGCTGGCCAGTAACTAGATAACACCAGACACAGATGAAAGAGGAAACATATCTTTGCCATAGATGAATAGTGTAAACGTCTAATTATATTTGCTGACACCCTACAGTCAAATTTTGGCACCAGATGAGTAGCTAAAAGGGTATATAAACCACACCCGTCTGCAAACACTCCTTCTCCGATGTTGGTTACTAGGTGGTACTTACTTAAATTAGGTAAGAGAATATCGTGTTGCTATTGGTGTATTAATATGAGTGTTAAGGTGATAGGTCACCCTATCCTCTTAATAATGTATCCAAGTGTTTGACATGGGGAGGGGACCAGTAACTTTATGATCAAACTTTATCAGTGTAGAAGCACCAGTCATTTTTCATTCTTTGGTCATCATACAGAACTTTGATCTGGTTTCATCCAAATATCACCCAATTTCATGAAAACATCATTTTGACTGTTCATGACTGTTCATGACTTCATGACTGTTAAGGCCTCTACAAGTGCAAGTGATATAAAACACCAACTATTCATTGGTATGCTGTAATATATTATGACATATTCACTGTTAGCAAGTGCTGTAATTTTATTGCAATGCAATTTAACAGTAAAGTACTGTATTGCTGTGTTTCTGTATATTTACTGTAGCATTCTGTGGAAACATGGCAAAGAATCACTGACACATTAACATATTTTGAGCTGTGCCTTGAAAGCGGCTGTATTTGTTGCACCCGTTAGTCAGAATGCTGTACCAATTGAACTGTAATGTGGTAGTAGTGACCAAACAATTAAATGTGTATATGGAATGGACCAATGTGCTATGTAGTCTTAAAACTCTAATGGTTTAGTGTCTTTTCCTGGAATGATAGCCAATTTGGATGCCTTTGTTTAGGCCTCTAGAAGTGCAAAGGGACTTTAATGCACACAAATTTAAATCTGTTTTACCACATTTCTACCAGAATGTCACATATGCAATCTGAGAAAAAAAACTTTGAGATCTTTACTCCACTAACAGAATTGCATGCAAAGCTCTCTCTCGCCCTCCATTTGGCAAATCTGACCATAATTCTACCCTCCTGATTCCTGCTTACAAGCAAAAACTAAACCAGGAAGTACCAGTGACTCGCTCAATACGGAAGTGGTCAGATTATGTGGATGCTACGCTACAGGACTGTTTTGCTAGCACAGACTGCAATATGTTCCGGGATTCATCCAATGGCATTGAGGAGTATACCACCTCAGTGCATCAACGACGTCGTCCCTACAGTGACCGTACATACATATCCCAACCAGAAACCATGGATTACAGGCAACATCCGTATCGAGCTAAAGGCTAGAGGTGCCACTTTCAAGGAGCGGGACACTAATCTGGACGCTTATAAGAAATCCCAATACGCCCTCAGACGAACCATGAAACAGGCAAAGCGTCAATACAGGATTAAGATTGAATCATACTACACCGGCTCTGACGCTCGTTGGATGTGGAAGTGCTTGAAAACTATTACAGACTACAAAGGGAAATCCAGCTGCGAGCTACTCAGTGAGCCTACCAGACGAGCTAAATGTATTTTATGCTCGCTTCGAGGCAAGCAACACTGAAGCATGCATGAGAGCACCAGCTGTTCCGGACGACTGTGTGATAATGCTCTCGGTAGCCGATGTGAGCAAGACCTATAAACGGGTCAACAATCACAAAGCCGCGGGGCCAGACAGATTACCAGGACGTGTACTCAAAGCATGCGCGGACCAACTGGCAAGTGTCTTCACTGATATTTTCAACCTCTCCCTGACCGAGTCTGTAATACCTACATGTTTCAAACAGAACACCATAGTCCCTGTGCCCAAGGAAGCGAAGGTAACCTGCCTAAATGATTACCAGCCCGTAGCACTCACGTCAGTAGCCAAAAAAAAAAATGGAATGGAAAATATTTTCTTTCTTGAACTGCATTGTTGGTTAAAGGCTTGTAAGTAAGCATTTCACGGTAAGGTCTACCTGTTGTATTCGGCTCATGTGACAAATGACGTTTGATTTGAAGTGATATAGAACACAAAATATTCACAAATATGCTGCAATATACAAATACCTAGCATCCGGCATTGTTGCACCATCCCTAGTGGTGGGAAAACAAAGCTTTTTAAAGCACTGAGGCTTTCTAGCCAATTGTGTCGAAAATGGGAATATCACTCAAGGCTTTGATCAATGTAGTGTGTCACCTGCTGCTCAAAAGAATTGAGAACAGGCAACTTATTATACATGACGTCCCACACGTCGTAGCGCGTGCGCAGGGTAGCCATTAGGTCTTCAACCGAAACCAATACCAAACTAATCAGGTGGTTGTTTCGGACGTCATTGATCATGTGATTCTGATAAAGTGTTACAGGCATCGGCACAATGCTTTGAAGTAAACTGGTTAGCGATTTCGATGTATGCCTCTGAGCTCCAGTATCAAATCTAACGTCACTACCAATCCCATGTAATTACAATAAAATGCCAAAATTACAATTACAGTAGCATTTACTTTGTTACATTACAGTAGGCAAATTGTACAGTGTTGTACTGTATCATTGCTCTGATATTACAGCAACTTACAGGAACCTGGTGTAAAGTCACTGTGAATATAAAACTAACATACTTGGCATTAGCCAGAGATGGGCAAAGATATATCAAAAAGGTACATTACCTGACTAAAAGTATGTGGACACTTGTTCATCGAAGATCTCATTCCAAAATCATGGGCATTAATATGGAGTTGGTCCCCCCTTTGCTGCTATAACAGCCTCCACTCTTCTGGGAAGGCCTTCCACTATTTGTTGGAACATTGCTGCAGGGACTTGCTTCCATTCAGCCACAGGAGCGTTAGTGAAGTCAGGGAACTGATGTTGAGTGATTAGGCATGGCTCGCAGTCAACGTTCCAATTCATCCCAAAAGTGTTCGATGGGGTTGAAGTCAGGGCTCTGTACAGGCCAGTCAAGTTCTTACACACAGATCTAGACAAACCATTTCTTTATGGACCTCATTTATCAATCAATCAATGTACATGCAAAAACAGATATTAAAACAAACAATTCTAAAAATCACCCTGCATGGCTTATTATGGCTTATTAACCTATACGGTCCAAATAATGATGATCCAAGCTTCTTTGACAATATATATAAGAATGTATCAACTCTACAAGCAACACTAGACTCTATTATTATAGTGGGAGATTTTAATACGGTCTTAAATACCTCTATGGACCGGAAAGGAAATCACACTACAAACTATCACCCTCAGGCACTTAAGGAAATCAGGAATGTCATGGATATATTGGAATTAGTGGATATATGGAGACTTAAATACCCTGACCTAGTGAGATATACATGGCGGAGGCTTAATCAAGCTAGTCGCCTTAACTACTTTCTTATATCATTCTCTCTGGCACCAAAAGTTAAAAAGTGTTTGATAGGGGACAGAATGCGGTCGGACCATCACATAATTGGCATATATATTACTCTTACAGAATTTCCACGTGGGCGAGGATATTGGAAATTTAATCAAAGCCTACTAGATGATAAATTGTTTAGAACTAGGACAGAAGAATTTATAACGGACTTTTTTAGACATAACATAGGTACAGCAGATCCCCATGTTGTATGGGACACTTTTAAGTGTGCCTTTAGAGGCCATGCAATTCAGTACTCATCTATAAAACAAAAGCAATTTAGATCAAAAGAGTCCATATTAACAAAGGAAATTGAAGGACTAACAGTACAGTTAGATAACAATAAAAACGGTACCATAGAGGCACAGAATAAGTTAGAGGAAAAACAAAAAGAAATGGAGGAACTTATTCAAGAAAGATCCAGTGTAATATATTATAAAAATAAAGCGAACTGGATGGAATATGGGGAAAAATGCACCAAATTCTTTTTCAATCTTCAATATAGAAATGCTACCAAAAAAAACGTATTAAAACTTGTTACAAATGATGGAGTCACGCATGATTCACCAAATGATATTTTGAAAGAGGAAGTAAAGTACTTTAAGAATATGTTTTCGTTTCAGGCTCCTCCATCTCCACTAACTGAAACTAATTGTATGGATTTTTTCCCTAATAATAATGTAAAATTAACATCTGTACAGAAAGACTCATGTAAAGGCCTAATTACAGAGGAGGAACTACTTGAGGCAATTGGGGCCTTTAAGGATGGGAAAACTCCAGGACTGGATGGCATACCAGTGGAAGTATACATTTTTTTTTTTGATATACTCAAAGGACCATTATTAGCTTGTTTTAACCACTCCTATATAAATGATAGATTATCAGACACGCAACAAGAAGGTGTGATATCATTATTACTGAAACAGGACCCAAGTGGTATATATAAAGATCCAGTCCATTTAAAAAATTGGAGACCTCTTACACTTCAGTGTTGTGATGCAAAAATCCTAGCAAAATGCTTGGCGCATAGAATAAAAAAAGTTTTGTCAGATATTATTCATCCTAATCAGACAGGTTTTTTACATGGACGATACATTGGAGATAATATAAGGCAAGTACTGGAAACAATAGAACACTATGAAATATCCGGGACACCAGGCCTGGTTTTCATAGCTGATTTTGAAAAGGCTTTTGATAAAGTACGACTGGAGTTTATATATAAATGCCTAGAATATTTCAATTTTGGGGAATCTCTTATAAAATGGGTTAAAATTATGTATAGTAACCCTAGGTGTAAAATAGTAAATAATGGCTACATCTCAGAAAGTTTTAAACTATCTAGAGGAGTAAAACAAGGTTGTCCACTATCGGCATATCTATTTATTATTGCCATCGAAATGTTAGCTGTTAAAATTAGATCAAACATTAATATTAAGGGATTAGAAATCCAGGGCCTAAAAACTAAGGTGTCATTGTACGCTGATGATTCATGTTTTCTTTTAAAACCACAACTAGAGTCTCTCCACGGCCTCTTAGAGGATCTAGATACATTTGCTATCCTCTCTGGATTAAAACCAAATTATGATAAATGTACCATATTACGTATTGGATCACTAAAAAATACACATTTTACATTGCCATGTAGTTTACCAATTAAATGGTCTGACGGAGATGTGGACATACTCGGTATACAAATCCCAAAAGAAAGAAATGATCTCACTCCAATAAATTTTTATAGAAAGTTAGCAAAAATAGATAAGATCTTGCTACCATGGAAAGGAAAATACCTGTCTATTTGTGGGAAAATCACCCTGATTAACTCTTTAATCATATCACAGTTTACCTATTTGCTTATGGTTTTGCCTACACCTAGTGACCTGCTTTTTAAATTATATGAACAAAAAATATTCAATTTTATTTGGAACGGCAAGCCAGATAAAATTAAAAGGTCCTATTTATATAACGAATATGAATTCGGAGGGCAGAAATTATTAAATATTAAAGCATTAGACCTCTCACTAAAGGCATCAGTCATACAAAAGTTATACTTAAATCCAAACTGGTTCTCTAGTAGATTGGTACGAATGTCTCATCCTATGTTCAAGAAGGGCCTTTTTCCCTTTATTCAGATTACACCTGCTCACTTTCGGTTGTTTGAAAAGGAAATAATCTCCAAAATATCTTTATTTTTTAAACAAGCCTTAGAAAGTTGGTTGCAATTTCAGTTTAATCCACCTGAAAGGACGGAACAAATAGTACAACAAATATTGTGGTTAAATTCAAATATAGTAATTGATAAAAAAACTGTATTTATCGAAGAAATGTTTAAAAAAGGTATAATTTTTGTGAATGATATCATAAATAGGACTGGTGGAGTAATGTCACACATGCAGCTAACACAGACATATGGAAATGTCTGCTCTACCCAAAATTACAACCAATTAATTGCAGCATTACCACAAAAATGGAAGAGGCAAGTAGAAAGGGAAAAAAGTAAGGAACTTGTATGTCGGCCCTATATTAAAGAACATAAATGGTTAAAGAAAAGTGTGATAAATAAAAACATATACCAATTTAATTTAAGGACCAAAAAACTGACAGCTGTGCCATATAAATTGCAAAATAGTTGGGAAGAGATTTTCGATGTACCCATTCCATGGCACATGGTTTATGAATTGATACGCAAAACAACGCCGGATTCAAAACTTTGAATTTTTCAATTTAAATTATTGTACAAAATTCTTGCAACTAATAGAATGTTATATATATGGGGGATACAATCTTCCCAGCTCTGCAGATTCTGCTGTGAGGAGGCAGAGTCATTAGATCATTTATTTTGGTATTGTCCGTATGTAGCTCGTTTTTGGTCACAGGTCCAGGAATGGTTGAAGAATTGCAACATTTGCGTAGAACTAACGCTACAGATAGCAATACTGGGGGATTTGAAAAGCCATAGTCAATCAATCAATAATATAATAATTATTTTAGCAAAAATGTTTATTTTTAATTTACAATCCGTGGAAGCTATGAGAATAGGAAGATTCAAATCTTTTGTGAAGCATCACAGCACAGTTGAAAAATATATGGCAAATAAAAATCCGAAATGGATGATGTTGGAAGATAGATGGGAAGGGTTGAGTGGAGCTGAAGGTTGGGACTAATAACAAGATAAACAATGTAGGGCATACGGGATCTGTGAAATGTGTATAGGTGCGGAGCCTTTGTGAAATAGCACAGTTACAAGTGGAAATCAAACTGGATGGACAACAGAAATAGAGGAAGGACTAAGAACAAACAAGAGAGAACTATTATAAAGTAGACTGTGTCTGTAAAATGTGTATAAGATGTATAAATTGAAGGTAAAAACAGAAATGTTTATCAGTTTACTCCAATTGGGGGATCGGTGGTAGGGTTTGCGGGGAATAATAATAAAGGTATACTCTTTAAAAAAGTATGTATGTCTATATAGGTATGTGTATGTATATATGTGTATATGTATGCATACGTGTATGGATATATATATTTACCCAAAAAAATATGGGGGATTGGAAATGATGCAGACAATTACATTGGAAGCAACATTCTTTCCGCAATATTAAGCTGATCCACCCCTAAAGAAAAAAAAAATAAAATAAAAAATAAAATAAAAAAAATAAATCACCCTGCAATAGAGCATGCTGGGAAATATGTGGTTATAGCCCTTATTGTCTTCCAAAGAATCATCAAATAATGATTTTTTCCAAAAATGGTTCTTAGGATGTTAAACGTTCTACGTTGAACCCTTTGCCTTACAAAGAACCATTGTCTCTGAAAGTGGTTATTCAGATTAAAACAGTTCTTGGTAGAACCCTATCCCTCTGAAAAGAACAATTTTGGAAACTTTTTTCTAAGAGTGTATAGTACAGGGTTTCCTCAACCTGGTCCTCGGACTCGCCGCTTTGGGCACGTTTTGGTTTTTGCCATAGCACTACACAGCTGATTCAAATAACCATCTCATCATCAAGCTATGATTATTCGAATCAGCTGTGTAGTCTTGGTGCAAAAACCAACCAAGGGGGGCCCAGGACTGAGTTTTGGAAACCCTGGTATAGTAGACCAAGAAACCAAAATCAGCCGTTGATGGAGCGCATGTTAATTGACCTGAAAAAAGGGTGACTTTCCCTATTTATAAATCACTCTTCCCTATAACCACTGCAGAACAGACCGAAAAGAACCTTAGTCTACATCCTAAATGGCACCCTATTACCTATAAAGGGAATAGGGTGCCATTTGAGATGCAGACAGGATGTGACACCCTATGTCTCGCTAGCTCGTTCCACTAGTCCGGTGCCTTTTGAGAAGTGTGACTTGGTCAAAGGAAACATTTGATTTCACCTAATTAAAAACAACATGTTGACCCATCTCAAAAGTTTAAAAGAATAAAATCCCTATAGTAAGTGCCTACTAAGTGGTAAATAAAGTAAAACGGTTGACCATAACAAGGTTGACGATTTCATCTTAATTCAGCCATAAATCCCCTTGTGACAGGGGATCCATAATAAATACAAAATATACAGAGCATTCGGAAAATATTCAGGTCCCTTCTTTTTCCCACATTTTGTTACGTTACAGCCTTATTCTAAAATGTATAAAATAAATGTTTTCCCTAATCAATCTACACACCATATCCCATAGTGACAAAGTGAAAACACTTTTTAAACATTTTTTGCGAATGTATTAGGAATAAAAAACAGAAAAACTTTATTCAATGGTTGATGCCTATTTATAAAACCCTCTTAGGCCTCACTCCCCCCATCTGAGATATTTACAGCAGCCCTCATCCTCCACGTACAACACCGTTCTGCCAGTCACATTCTGTTGAAGGTCCCCAAAGCACACACTTACCTGGGTCGCTAGTCTTTTCAGTTCGCTGCAGCTAGCGACTGAAACGAGCTGTAATAAACACTCAATCTGGACAGTTTTATCTCTTCAGTCAAAGACTCAATCATGGACACTCTTACTGACAGTTGTGGCTGCTTTGCGTGATGTATTGTTGTCTCTACCTTCTTGCCCTTTGTGCTGTTGTCTATGCCCAATAATGTTTGTACCATGTTTTGTACTGCTACCATTTTGTGCTGCTGCCATGTTACGTTGCTACCATGTTGTTGTCCTGTTGTGTTGCACCATGCTGTGTCGTCATGAGTTGCTCTCTCTCTCTTGGCAGCTTTGTTGTGGTGCCATATTCTTTCCATTTTTCAATAATGGATTTAATGGTGAACCGTGAGATGTTAAAAGTCTCAGATATTTTTTTAGAACCCAGCCCTGATCTGTACTTCTCCACAACTTTGTCCCTAACCTGTTTGGAGAGCTCCTTGGTCTTCATGTTGCCGCTTGCTTGGTGGTGTTGCAGACTCTGGGGCCTTTCAGAGTCGGAAGTTTACAAACACCTTAGCCAAATACATTGCCTGTCTTATGTCAGTTAGGATCACCACTTTATTTTAAGAATATGAAATGTCAGAATAATAGTAGAGAGAATAATTCATGTCAGCTTTTAATCCTTTCATCACATTCCCAGTGGGTCAGAAGTTTACATACACTCAATTAATATTTGGTAGCATTGCCTTTAAATTGTTTAACTTGGGTCAAACGTTTCAGGGAGCCTTCCAAAAGCTTCCCACAATAAGTTACGTGAATTTTGTCCCATTAACCCTGACAGAGCTGGTGTAACTGAGTCAGGTTTGTAGGCATCCTTGCTCGCACACGCTTTTTCAGTTCTGCCAACAAATTGTCAATAGAATTGAAGTCTGGGCTTTGTGATGACCAATCCAATACCTTGACTTTGTTGTCCTTAAGCCATTTTGCCACAACTTTGGAAGTATGCTTGGGGTCATTGAAGTGCACTAGTCCCTCCTGCAGCAAAACACCCCCACAACATGATGCTGCCACCCCCGTGCTTCACGTTTGGGATGGTGTTCTTCGGCTTGCAAGCCTCCCCCTTTTCCCTCCAAATATAACAATGGTCATCATGGCCAAACAGTTCTATTTTTGTTTCATCAGACCAGAGGACATTTCTCCAAAAAAAAATTGGCTGATTTCTTTTGATTTTCCCATGATGTCAAGCAAAAAGGCATTTGAAAATTGCTCCCAAGGATGAACCAGACTTGTGGAGGTCCACAATTTCTTTTTTGAGGTCTTGGCTGACTTCTTTTGATTTTCTCATGATGTCAAGCAAAGAGGCACTGAGTTTGAAGGTAGGCCTTGAAATACATCCACAGGTACACCTCCAATTTCCTCAAATGATGTCAATTAGCCTATCAGAAGCTTTTGAAGCCATGACATAATTTTCTGGAATTTCCCAAGCTGTTTAACTTCTTTGTGATAGGGGGCAGCATTTTCACTTTGGATGAATTGCGTGCCCATAGTGAACTGCCTCCTACTCTGTCCCAGATGCTAATATATGCATATTATTATTACTATTGGATATAAAACACTCTGAAGTTTCTAAAACTGTTTGAATGATGTCTCTGAGTATAACAGAACGCATATGGCAGGCAAAAACCTGAGAAAAAATCCAAACAGGAAGTGAGATTTCTGAGACTGGTCGATGTTCAACTCATCGCCTATTCAATTCCCTGTAAGATATGGATCTGTTTGCACTTCCTACGCCTTCCACTAGATGTCAACAGTCTGTAGAACGTGGAATGAAGCCTCTACTGTGATGTTGAGCCGGATGGGAGGTGTTTCAGTCATTGCTCTGGCAGAATGCCAGTTCCTGGTCACGCGGGTTCCAAACGATATCGTCTTGCTTTCCATAACCTCTAGAGACACAAGGGATATCTCCGGTTGGAACGTTATTGGATAGTTATGATAACAACATCCTGAAGATTGATTCTCTACTTAGTTTGACCAGTTTATTCGACCTGTTATATAACTCTTTGAAGTTTTCGTCCGAGTTCGCCTGCATCTGCGCGAGCGTTTGGACATGTGCACAAACCATGCTAGCAAAAGTAGCTACCTAGACATAAGTAATGGACATTATCGAACAAAACAACGATTTATTGTGGAACTAGGATTCCTGGGAGTGCATTCTGATAAAGATCATCAAAGGTAAGGGAATATTTATGATGTAATTTCGTATTTCTGTTGACTCCAACATGGCGGAGAAATGTTGTTATATCTGAGCGCCGTCTCAGATTATTGCATGGTGTGCTTTTTCCGTAAAGTATTTTTGAAATCTGACACAGCGGTTGCATTAAGAACAAGTGTATCTTTAATTCTATGTAAAACATGTATCTTTCATCAAATTCTATGATGAGTATTTCTGTTATTTGACGTGGCTCTCTGCAATTTCTCCGGATATTTTGGAGGCATTTCTGAACATGGCGCCAATGTAAACCAAGATTTGTGGATAGAAATATGCACATTATCGAACAAAACATAAATGTATTGTGTAACATGATGTCCTATGAGTGTCATCTGATGAAGATTATCAAAGGTTAGTGATTCATTTTATCTCTATTTCTGCTTTTTGTGACTACTATCTTTGGCTGGGAAAATGCCTGTGTTTTTCTGTGACTATGTACTGAGCTAACATAATCGTTTGGTGTGCTTTCGCCGTAAATCATTTTTGAAATCAGACGTGTTGGCTGGATTCACAACATGTGTAGCTTTAATTTGGTGTCTTTCATGTGTGATTTCATGAAAGATTGATTTTTATAGTAATATATTTGAATTTGGCGCGCTACATTTTTTCTGGCTTTTGGCCAAGTGGGACGCTACCGTCCCACATATCCCAGAGAAGTTAAAGGCACAGTCAACTTAGCATATGTAAACTTCTAACCCACTGGAATTGTAATGCAGTGAATTATAAGTGAAATAATCTGTCTGTAAACAATTGTTGGAAAAATGTATTGTGTCATGCATTAAGTAGATGTCCTAAACGACTTGCCAAAACTATAGTTTGTCAACAAAAAAATTGTGGAGTGGTTGAAAAACTAGTTTTAATGACTCCAACCTAAGGGTATGTAAACTTCCGACTTCAATTGTATACACTGAGATCATGTGACAGATCATGTGAAACTTAGACTGCACACAGGTGGACTTTATTTAACTAATTATGTGACTTCTGAGTGTAATTGGTTGCACACAATCTTATTTAGGGGCTTCATAGCAAAGGGGTGAATACATATGCACCCACCACTTTTCCGTTTAGAATGTTTGTGAATTTTTTTAAATAAGTAATTTTTTTCATTTTACTTCACCAATTTGAACTATTTTGTGTATGTCCATTACATTAAATCCAAATAAAAATCTATTTAAATTCCAGGTTGTAATGCAACAAAATAGGAAAAACACAGGGGGGGGTGAATACTTTTGCAGGGCACTGTATGTTCTGAACCTTTCTGGCTCAGGCGTTCCGCTAGCGACCCACCTCGACAACATCCGGTGAAATTGCAGAGCGCCAAATTCAAAATACAGAAATACTCATAATAAACATTCATAAAAAAAACAGCGTTATACATCGGCTTAAAGATTAACTTCTTGTTAACTTCTCTAGGGTGGGGGGCAGCATTTGGAATTTTGGATGGAAAGCATACCCAAATTAAACTGCCTGCTTCTTGGGCCCAGAAGATATGATATGCATATAACTGGTAGATTTGGATAGAAACCACTCTAAAGTTTCCAAAACTGTTAAAATAGTGTCTTTGAGTATAACAGAACTGATTTGGCAGGCAAAAACTGTGAGAAAAATCCATTCGGGAAGTCGTTTTTTTTTTTTTTTCGTTTTCTATTCAATGCCATTACAGTATCCATTGACTTAGGACTCAAATTGCAGTTCCTATGCCTTCCACTAGTCTTTAGAAATTGTTTCAGGCTTGTATTCTGAAAATTGAGAAAGTAAGAGCAGTCTGAATGAGTGGACCCTAAAGTGTCACAGAGCTTTTTCATGCGCGCGACCAAGAGAGTGCCTTTCTTGTTTACCTTTTATATTGACGACGTTATTGTCCGGTTGAAATATTATCGATTATTTAGGCTAAAAACAAGGATTAAATATAAACATCGTTTGACATGTTTCAATGAACTTTACGGATACAATTTGGATTTTTTGTCTGCCTGTTTTGACTGCGTTTGAGCCTGTGGATTACTGAAGAAAACGTGCGAACAAAACTGAGGTTTTTGGATATAAAGAGACTTTATCGAACAAAAGGAACATTTATTGAGTAAATGAATGTCTGCTGAGTGTAACCATATGAAGATCATCAAAGGTAAGGGATTAATTTTATCTCTATTTCTGACTTGTGTAACTCTTCTACTTGGCTGGTTACTGTTTGTAATGATTTGTCTGCTGGGCTATGTTCTCAAATAATCGCTTTCGCCGTAAAGCATTTTTTAAATCTGACACCGTGGTTGGATTCACAAGAAGTTAATCTTTAAACCTATGTAAAATGTTTTGTTTTCTGAATTTTTATAATGAGTATTTCTGTATTTGAATTTGGCGCCCAGCAGTTTCACTGGCTGTTGAAGAGGTGGGACGCTAACGTCTCACGTACCCAAGAGAGGTTAACTTCTTGACGCACGGATCCTGTTACCGGGATCATTTATCAACAACAACCGCTAAACTGCAGAGCGCCAAATTCAAAAAAAATACTAAAAATATTTATAATCATGAAATCACAAGTGAAATATACCAAAACACAGCTTAGCTTGTTGTTAATCCACCTATCGTGTCAGATTTTGAAAATATGCTTTACAGCGAAAGCAATCCAAGCGTTTGTGAGTTTATCAATCACTAGACAAAACAGTAAGAACAGTTAGCCTTAAATTAGCTTGGTCACGAAAGTCAGAAAAGCAATAAAATTAATCACTTACCTTTGATAATCTTCGGATGTTTGTACTCACGAGACTCCCAGTTACACAATAAATGTTATTTTTGTTCGATAAAGATTAGTTTTATAACCAAAAACCGCCATTTGGTTTGCGCGTTATGTTCAGAAAACCCCAGGCTCGTTCCGGTCCTGAAGGGCAGACGAAAATTCCAAAAAGTATCCGTAATGTTTGTAGAAACATGTCAAATGTTTTTTATAATCAATCCTCAGGTTGTTATTAACATACATAATCGATAATATTTAAACCGGACGGTAACCTATTCAATACTACAGAGAAAGAAAATGTCGAGCTACATCTGTCGCGCGCAGGAACTAATCAAAGGATACCTGACGTGTTTTGAAAAATCTCATTTTTCAAAAAATAAGCTTGAAACTGTGTCTAAAGCCTGGTCACAGCCTGAGGAAGCCATTGGAAAAGGAATCTGGTTGATACCCCTTTAAATGGAGGAGGGGCAGGCAACGGAACAGGGATTTTTCCAAATAAAAGGCACTTCCGGGTTGGATTTCCTCAGGTTTTCGCCTGCAAAATCAGTTCTGTTATACTCACAGACAATATTTTGACAGTTTTGGAAACTTTAGAGTGTTTTCTATCCTAATCTGTCAATTATATGCATATTCTAGCATCTGCACCTGAGAAATAGTCAGTTTACCTTGGGAACGTTATTTTTCAAAACATAAAAATTCTGCCCCCTAGCTGAAAAAGGTTAATCCAGCCGCTTTGTCAGATTTCAAAAAGGCTTTACGGCGAAAGCATACCATGCGATTATCTGAGGACAGCGCCCCGCTTACAAAAGCATACAACATTTTACAACCAAGTAAAGGAATTACAAAAGTCAGAAATAGCGAGAAACTTACCTTTGAAGATCTTCATATGGTTGCAGTCTCAAGAGTCCCAGCTACACAATAAATGTTTGTTTTGTTCGATAAAGTCCCTCTTTATATCCCAAAAACTCTGTTTCGTTTACGCGTTTTGTTCAGTGGCTCAAAGGTGGTCAAAACATGCAGACGAATACGTCCTAATAGTACCGGTAAAGTTCGTCGAAACATGTCAAACGATGTGCATAATTAATCCTCAGGTTGTCAATTATCTAAATAATCGATAATATTTAAACCCGACAATAGCATATTCAATAGAAAGGAAAAACAACAAAGGGAGCGCACTCGGTCACGCGTGCAAACCAGCTCTGCATTCTTCCTCAGTCCACTGACAGAAAGGTCTCATTCTTCTTAATTTTTCAGAAAACAAGCCTGAAACAATGTCTAAAGACTGTTGACAACTAGTGGAAGCCATATGAACTGCAATCTGGGTCCTAACCCATTAGATACTCTATAGGCATTCAATTTAAAATACCCACATCAAAAAATCCCACTTCCTGGATGGATTTTCCTCAGGTTTTCACCTGCCATATCAGTTATGTTATACTCACAGACATTATTTTAACAGTTTTGGAAACTTTAGAGTGTTTTCTATCCAAATCTACCAATTATATGCATATCCAGCTTCTGGGCCTGAGTAACAGGCAGTTTACTTTGGGCACGCTTCTCATCCAGATGTCGAAATTCTGCCCCCAAGCCATAAGAAGTTTTAACTGACTTGCCTAGTTAAATTAAGGTAAAAAGAATTTACTTAAGTATTCAGTTCCTTTGCTATGAGACTTGAAATTGAGCTCAGGTGCATCCTGTTTCCATTGATCATCCTTGAGATGTTTCTGAAACTTGATTGGAGTCCACCTGTGGTAACCTCAATTGATTGGACATGATTTGGAAAGGCTATGTTTTATTTTACCAGGCAAGTCAGTTAAGACCAAATTATTATCTACATTAACAGCCTAGGTACAGTGGGTTGACTGCCTTGTTCATGGGCAGAACAACAGATTTTTACCTTGTCGGCTCTGGGATTCGATCTAGCAACCTTTCGGTTACTGGCACAACGCTCTAACCACTAGGCTACCTGCCGCCCCTCTGTAAGGTCTCACAGTTGACAGTGCATGTCAGAGCAAAGACCAAACCATGAGGTCAAAGGAATTGTCCGTAGAGCGCCTAGACAGGATTGTGTCAAGGCACAGATCTGGGGAAGGGTACCAAAACATGTCTGCAGCCTTGAAGGTTCCCAAGAACATAATGGCCTCCATCATTCTTAAATGGAAGAAGTTTGGAACTACCAAGGCTCTTCCTAGAGCTGGCCATCCGGTCAAACTGAGCAATCTGTGGAGAAAGGCCTTGGTCAAGGAGGTGACCAAGAACCCAATGGTCACTCTTACAGAGCTCCAGAGTTCCTCTGTGGAGATGTGAGAACCTTCCAGAAGGACAACCATCTCTGCACCACTCCACCTTTTTGGTACAGTGGCCAGACGGAAGCCACTGCTCAGTAAAACGCACATGACAGCCCGCTTGGATTTTGCCAAAAGGCACCTAAAGGACTCTCAGACCATGAGAAACAAGATTCTCTGGTCTGATGAAACCAAGATTGAACTCTTTGGCCTGAATGCCAAGCGTCATGTCTGGAAGAAACCTGGCACCATCCCTACGGTGAAGCACGGTGGGGATGTTTGTTCAGCGGCAGGGACTGGTAGACTAGTCAGGATCGAGGGAAAGGTAAACAGAGCAAAGTGCAGAGAGATCCTTGATGAAAACCTGCTCCAGAGTGCTCAGGACCGCAGACTGGGGCGAAGTTTCACTTTCCAACAGGACAACGACCGTAAGCACACAGCCAAGACAATGCAGGAGTGGCTTCGGGACAAGTTTCTGAATGTCCTTGAGTGGCCAAGCCAGAGCCCGGACTTGAACCCGATCTAACATTTCTGGAGAAACCTGAAAACAGTTGTGCAGCAACGCTCCCCATCCAACCTGACTGAGCTTGAGAAGATTTGCAGAGAAGAATGGTAGAAACTCCCCAAATACAGGTGTGCCAAGCTTATCGCGTCATGCCCAAGAAGACTCTAAGCTGTAGTCGCTGCCAAAGGTGCTTCAACAAATTACTGAGTAAAGGGTCTGAATAATAATGTAAATATAATTTTTGAGATTTTTTATATAGATATACACATTTACTCAAATTTATAAAAATCTGTTTTTGCTTTGTCATTAGGTGGTATAGTGTGTAGATTGATGAGGGGATTAAAAAAAAAAAAATTTGAGTAAGACTGTAACGAAAAAGTCAAGCTGTCTGAATACTTTCCGAATGCACAGTAAATACACACAGAATGGAAGCTTATATTGTTCAAACATTTCTAGCTTGTCTGTCTATAGGTAACAGGGTTGACGTGTTATGCTCTATGCTTAGTTTTCCACCACAAAACACCAGAAAAGGGCCAAAAAGAGTAGAATAAGCTCACCTGCTTTTACATTATGATTTGACTATTCGATTTTCAAAGTTTATTTTGAAAAAAATATTTTAAAAGGAATAGTTTCACCATATTAAAACGAGAGTTCAGTTCACGTAACAGCGTTGACCTTAAAACCTGTTGAGGATAGAGGGCGCTATTTTCACTTTGGGGAAAAATCGTGCCCAATTTAACCTCTACTTCCTCAGAAACCCGGGTCCGGGAGCACCCCCACCAGTAAAAAAGCTGACTAGCATAGGCTAGCATAGCGTCACAAGTAAATAGTAGCATCTAAATATCATTAAATCACAAGTCCAAGACACCAGATGAAAGATACACATCTTGGTAATCAAGCCATCATTTCTGATTTTTAAAATGTTTTACAGGGAAGACACAATATGTAAATCTATTAGCTAACCACGTTAGCAAAAGACACCACTCCCATACTCCACCATTTTTCTTACTCCATCAGCAGCTATCACAAATTCGACCAAATAAAGATATAAATAGCCACTAACCAAGAAACAACCTCATCAGATGACAGTCTGATAACATATTTATTGTATAGCATAGGTTTTGTTAGAAAAATGTGCATATTTCAGGTATAAATCATAGTTTACCATTGCAGCCACCATCACAACTCGACTAGAATAACTACAGAGAGCAACGTGTATTACCTAATTACTCATCATAAAACATTTCTTAAAAATACACAGCGTACAGCAATTGAAAGACACAGATCTTGTGAATCCAGACAATATTTCAGATTTTCTAAGTGTTTTACAGCGAAAACACAATATAGCGTTATATTAGCTTAGCACAGTAGCAAACCAAACAACAGCATTGATTCCAGCCAAACATAGCGATAACGTATTCACCACCAAAATATATTAATTTTCACTAACCTTCTCAGAATTCTTCAGATGACAGTCCTGTAACATCATATTACACAATGCATATAGAGTTTGTTCGAAAATGTGCATATTTAGCGGCACAAATCGTGCTTATACAATGAAAATAGTGTCCAAATACTCAAGCAATCTGTCCGGCGCCATCTTGGAAAGACACCTATTCTTATCGAAAACTATTCATAAACTTGACAAAAAAAATACAGGTTGGACAGCAATTGAAAGACAAATTAGTTCTTAATGCAATCGCTGAATTACATTTTTAAAATTAACCTTACTGTGCAATACAGGGTGCAATACAGGGTGCGATAACGCAAGGCTACACGGCAAATAATGGCGTCTTATGCATTTTACTTTTTCAACAGAACAACGAATTATCAGCATAAATAGTTCTTACTATTAGCTGAACTCCCATCAGAATCTTGGGAAAGGTGTCCTTTTGCCAAAAGAATCGTTGCTGGGTTGGAGAATGTTTCCTTCCACGTTGCAATTAGCAGTACACAATGGCATGCGAGAGAGAGATACCCAACTCAATACAACGTCAGAAAATGAAATGCCCGAAAATCGCAATATACTGACATAAACTGATATAAATTGGTTTAAAATAACAAGATTATGATGTATTTAAAGCCTATATCGAATAAAAACAGAGCCGGATATATCTAGGAGCTAAAACCAGAGCTTCTAAAACGACATGCCAAGACCCTCTCTGCGTCAGCGCGAAGATCCAAAAGGGTGGACACATCGATTCCAATCAATTTATAGACTTTCGGCTCTGCGTAGAAACTCCATTTCAAGTCTCCCTATTCGCTAACAACCAGGGGAAGGCGTATGCAGTGCATCTCAACCAATAGAGGACAGGCAAATTAATACACAGGTCTCAGAACAGCCAGCAAAATTCTGCATTCTGACAAACACATAGGAAAATTGCTCTAAGTCGAGTTCTGTTTCACCCACAGATATAATTCAAACGGTTTTAGAAACTAGAGAGTGTTTTCTATCCAATAGTAATAATAATATGCATATTGTACGAGCAAGAATTGAGTACGAGGCAGTTTAATTTGGGAACACCAAGAAAAATTAGTGCTAACAGCTCCCCCTATTGACAAGAAGTTAAACGGCCTCGTACTCTATTCTTGCTCGTACAATATGCATATTATTATTACTATTGGATAGAAAACACTCTCAAGTGTCTAAAACCGTTTGAATTATATCTGTGAGTAAAACAGAATTCATTTTGCAGCAAACTTCCTGTCAGAAAGTGAAAAATCTCAAATCGAGGCTCTGTTCCAGGCCCTCCCTATCATTTTGCTTGAGATTTATGACTATACATGCACTTCATACGCCTTCCACTAGATGTCAATAGGCTGTGAGAGGTGAAATGGAGTGTATAGGTATTTCTATGGTGAAAAGAGGCCTCTTGGAATGACAGGACCCCAAATTCCTCTGTTCAGGATGACGAGGGATGGACATCAGCTTTGGCTTCTGAAAAGCTTTCCCTATAGACGTGTAATATCTCCGGCTTTGATTTTATTTGATAAATGTGACAATATCATCGTAAAGTATGTTTTTTCAATATAGTTTAATCAGATTATTGAATTTTTTTCGGGAGTTTTGGCGTGTTCCGTTCTCTGAGTTTGTTGATGATGGAGAGCTTCGCGCCACTTGGCAAGTTTTGCTTGCTAAATCGAGAGGGAAAAAGGCCGTTCTAAAACCAAACAACGATTGTTCTGGACGAAGGACCCCTTGTACAACATTCTGATGGAAGATCATCAAAAGTAGGACCCATTTATGATGTTATTTCATATATCTGTCGAACATGTGTACTATTAGTTTGCGCCCAGATTTTGGGCGCTCTCTCGCCATAACGTAAGCTGCATGTCGTAATGAAGTTATTTTTAGAATTCTAACACGGCGATTGCATTAAGAACTAAGCTATCTTTAATTTGCTGTCCAACATGTATTTTTTAGTAAAGTCTATGAATAGTTATTTGATTAGAATAGGTGAGTGTCAGAAATTTATCCGGACATTCTGGGAAAAAGATGCTAAGTTTTCCCAATGTATAACCATGGATTTCAGCTCTAAATATGCACATTTTCGAACAAACCATATATGTATTGTGTAATATGATGTTATAGGACTGTCATCTGATGGAGTTTGAGAAGGTTAGTGAAAAAATGTATATCTTTTGCTGGTTTATTCGCTATGCTAACGTGCCTAACGAATCAATGCTGTTGTGTGGTTGGCTATTGTAGTAAGCTAATATAATGCTATATTGTGTTTTCGCTGTAAAACACTTAAAGAATCGGAAATATTGGCTGGATTCACAAGATGTTTGTCTTTAATTTGCTGTACACCATGTATTTTTCATAAATGTTTTATGATGAGTATTTAGGTATTTCAATTTGGTCTCTGTAATTGTTCTAGCTGCTTCGGTGCTATTTCCGATTGTAGCTGCAATGTAAAACTATGATTTATACCTCAAATATGCACATTTTTCGAACAAAACATAGATTTATTGAATAACATGTTATAAGACTGTCATCTGATGAAGTTGTTTCTTGGTTAATTTGGTTGGTTCTTGGTTAGTTTGGTTGGTTTTGTGCATGCTACCTGTGCTGTGAAAAATGTCTGTGCTTTTATATTTGTATTTGGTGGTGAGCTAACATAAATATACGTGGTGTTTTCGCTGTAAAACATTTTAAAAATCGGACATGTTGGCTGGATTCACAAGATGTTTATCTTTCATTAGCTGTATTGGACTTGTTAATGTGTGAAAGTTAAATTAAAAAATATATATATATATTGAATTTCGCGCTCTGCCTTTTCAGTGGAATGTGGGAGGAGTGGCGCTAGAGGAACCCCTGTCCTAGACAGGTTAAAATGAGGGACAGATGTAAATGAATCACTAATTTAACCTTTATTTATTAACTAGGCAAGTCAGTTAAGAATAAAATCTTATTTACAATGACGGCCAAACCCGGACGACGCTGGGCCAATTGTGCGCCGCACTATGGGACTCCCAATCACGGCCAGATGTGATACAGCCTGGATTTGAACCAGTGAATGTAGTGACACCTCTTGCACTGAGAGCATTAAATAAATCAATTTAAATAAATATTAATCTTTAGAAATGACTTTGCCAAAGCAACACAATAACTTGAGCTTTACAAGGATGGTGAAAACTTGGAGAAATGTTGCGGTTAAGTGGGTTAAAATCTTAGAAGTCACATAGGGTGCACGGAGGGACATGTCAAAAGGCTGAATTTTGGCACTTTAGCAAGTCTTTCTTCATATTGAAAATCTTATTTATTGAATTCTCAATGTGGTCTATATTAAAGGGCACTTAATTTAATATAACAGGTTTTTAAATTCAATATTGGTGCACAATTTCTACTTAAAATATCAAAGGGACACAGAAGGCACTCATTTCGTGGAACGACTCATATCAGCTGGCCTTCAGAACATATTCATACCCCTTGACTTATTACTGATTTAGTTGTGTTTCAGCCTGAATTCTAAATGGATTAAATATATTTTTTCTCTCACCAATCTACACACAAAACCCCATAATGACAAAGTGAAACCATGTTTTTGGACATTTTTGCTAATTTATTGAAAAGGAAATATATATATATATATATCATGTGTGCACACCCCTGCGTCAATACATGTTAGAATCACCTTTGGCAGCAATTACAGCTGTGAGTCTTTCTGGGTAAGTCTCTAAGCTGACTGAACCAAGTTTTCCTCTAGGATTTTGCTTGTGCTTAGCTCTATTCTGTTTCTTTTTATCCTAAAAAACTTGCTCGCCCTTGCCGATGACAAGCATTAAACAATTGTATTGCACACAGAGTGAGTCCATGCTACTTATTATGTGACTTGTTAAGCACATTTTTACTGCTGAACGTTAGGCTTGCCATAACAAAGCGGTTGAATACTTATTGACTCAAGACATTACAGCTTTATATTTTTTATTTATTTATAGACATTTATAAAAACATAGTTCCACTTTGACATTACGGCTATTGTATGTAGGCCAGTGACACAAAATCTCAACTGAAAGTATTTTAAACTCAGGCAGTAACACAACAAAATGTGGAAAAGTTCAAGGGGTGTGAATACTTTCTGACGGCACTGTATATCATTAGCTACCACCACAGTCATGATTTCTGCCTATTCCTCCATGTGTATTTTATTGAAACACATACTGCAGTAAAACCTAAATGTCCTTCTAACAATACATGCTCTACAGCACTTTAACAAATATTTGTGTTCTATATTCAGCCTGTTACAATAAACCTTGGAAACTAAGTGGTCTGTCTTCTCACCGTTTGTCTCATGTTCAATGTACATGCTGGAGAGAAATGCTTCTAAGGGTTACATCTGAAATGGCACCCTATTCCCTATATAGCACACTACCATAACCCTGGCTCTGGTCAAAAGTAATGCACTACAGTATATAGGGAATAGGGTGACATGCACTATTGAGGGAATGGGGTGCAAGCTGGTCAAATGTAGTGTACTACATAGGGAATAGGGTAGAATTTCAGACTTGGCCAACGTGGTTGAGTGCAGTGGTTAATGTGACAGGGGAGCTGCGTAGATCGAGGCGCCTGAGGGAGCCTCTAAACAGTCCCCATTCCATGTCTGTCTGTCTGTCTCTGCCAGAGGGGTAAACCACACAAATGTCAGCGCCGACACGTTCCCTGTCAGCAAGCTGTTCCGAGCCACTTCATTACCAACATTGTATTGGTGGATAACATCTAATTTCACATTAGCACCTGCAGTCGAGAGAGAGAGAGAGAGAGAGACAGACAGACAGACAGACAGACAGACAGACAGACAGACAGACAGACAGACAGACAGACAGACAGACAGACAGACAGACAGACAGACAGACAGACAGACAGACCTAAGAACCATCTATTTCAAAGGGAATGTATAAATCAATTCCAGAACTGTAACTGGTTTCATACCAATCATTATGGAACACTGCATCACTGCAACTGTGAAACATGCCAAATTGATACAGCAACTGTCAGAAACAAAGATTTCAAGATGGATGGGAAAACCATGGAATGTGTCTATGTCTGGAGAGATGGACAGAGAGATTATCCACCCTACCACACACAGAACTCTATTTCCCTGCAATCAAGGGATGTAAACATCTGTGCCAGTAGTGCTGCAATGTAATCGAGACAGAAACACAACAGAAGGGAAAGGGACCCAAATGGCACCCTGTTCCCCCATTAGTGCACTACTTCTGACCAGGGATCTGATCGAAAGTAGTACACTATATATGGAATAGGGTGCCATTTTGTACACAAGCTCGGATATCTGTGCCAGTAGTGCTGTTATGTGATGAAGACGGAGACAACACTGGGAACACTAGGACTTCAGAGAGAGAAGCACGTTTGTGTCTGTGGGAGGAAACACTCCCCTCAGTGTCTGTGACTGAAAAGTTATTCAGGAAATCACTCTCGCAGCTGCCTCCAGCTCAAACAAGAGCATGAGGGAAAACGGTTGTGACTAGTGGAAGAGTCTCCATGTTGAATGAACCACAAACACACAGAGAGACATACCCATGAATGCACCCACCCACCCACACAGACACACACACACACAGCCTTGAGAACCACTGAGAACAGAGATGTATGTTGTTTACAATTGTGTGCAGCTGAAATGCAGTTTCTTTCTGCTGACTACGATGAAGCATGTGACCTATGAATATACAATTTAATCGCTGACTGGGAAACACTGTCAATACTCTCCTTATTGATTACTCAGTGTAGAGGTTTGTGTGTGTCTAAGTATGTGTGATGATATCGGTTGGAGTAGGGGTTGACAGGTTGTTACACGTTATGTATTCTGTAATACATGTGTAATAAATGTAGCTTCTTGGGTAATACATGTGGCACTGTCCCTTCTGTCTAGATTTTAAAAAGCAGAGATATGTATTATAGCTGAGAGAAGAAAAGCACAGTCTGACAGAGCATAGCACAAAGTAAATGCTCCTCATCTACCCCGACAGAGATTGTGTAAAACAATGTCCACTTACTTGAAGAAATGTAATGTTTGTAGAAGCAGGTGAGATTAGTTCTCCTCCTGCACTTCCAATGATCTTTTAAATGTCATGTCTATGTCAGTTTTAAATGTCATTTTCATGTAGAGTATAGCAGCATGTAGCCGGGCTGGTTATGAGCTTCTGACTGCATCGTTTCTGTGACCATACACTGCATGTAAAGTGATCAGACAGACAGGCTCTGTGTCTCTTGTGCTCCCCCCTCAGGATCATGGAGACACAGGCAGATATAGTGTGAATGAGAGAGACATGTTTCTATAATGGTTCCAGACTATACAGGATCTATCCAACAATACCACGGATTGTGCTACTGTTTTGTTTTGTTCGGCAGACATTAGACTACTAGAGTATGACCTTAGAATGCTAATCTAATTTAAACTTTAAAGTGTCAGAGAGAGACAGTGGAGAGAGGGGGATGAATCGGTATCTCCGTCTCTCACTGGTCTGAAGAAGTAGTCCTCGGAGCTCCATGTATGTCACTGCTGTCAGATGCTGTCCTTTGTGTATCCCTCCCTGATTTCCGATTTCTCTGTTTGTTCGGATGCGCTGTGCATTACTCTACACTTACAAATGGCAAGCTTCTTTCTTTCTTACGCCTCAATGACACCGACAGCGTCATTGCATTTTGGTACACCAGAAGTACATTCATTTCCAGTGGAATGCTGCGTTTGCCTTGCAGCATTGCGTTGCAGAGGCAGATGCAGTGCGTTTTGTGTGGTGCATACGCATGCGTAGACTGTTTGACAGAAGTGGTAGCAGAACTTTTGTTGCACACATATCCAGAGGATGCTGCGTACTATTTTGCGCAATGATGCTGTCGGTGTGGTCAAGGCGTTACTAAGGGGACAGTAACAACAGTCAGACAGACATAGGGAGAATCTCAATTGCACACTCCTTGTGTCCTCCCTCCTCTCTCCTCGACCTACTTCTCAAAACCCATTGGATGAGAAAGCCAGAGGTCCTTCCCCTCTGACCTTCTCCTCCCCCTCTGAACTTATCCTTCAATTGGTTTTGAGAAGGAGGTGAGGAGAGAGGACGTGAGGAATACGCAATTGAGATTCTCCAGAGAGACAACAATATTCTTATGGATATGGAATATGGATATGCAGTGCATTCAGAAAGTATTCAAACCCGTTGACTTGTTACAGCCTGAATGGATTCAATTGAGATGGTTTGTCACTGGCCTACACACAATACCCCATAATGTCAAATTAATTAAAAATGAAAAGTTGAAATGTCTTCGGTCAATAAGTTTTCAACCCCTTTGTTATGGCAAGCCTAGATAAGTTCAGGAGTAATAACTTTCTAAACAAATCACATAATAAGCATGGACTCATTCTGTGTGCAATAATAGTGTTTAACATGATTTTTGAATGACTACCTCATTTCTGTACCCCACACGTACAATTATCTGTAAGGTCCCTCAATCGAACAGTGAATTTCAAACACAGATTCAACCACAAAGACCAGGGAGGTTTTCCAATGCCTTGCAAAGAAGGGAACCTATTGGTAGATGGGTACAAATAAAAAGCAGACATTGAATATACCCTTGAGCATGTTGAAGTTATTCTTTTCAATATGGATGGTGTATCAATACACCCAGTCACTATAAAGATGCTGGTGTCCTTCCTAACTCAGTAGCCGGAAAGGAAGGAAACCACTCAGGGATTTCACAATGAGGACAATAGTGACCTTAAAACAGTTACAGAGTTGAATGGCTGTGATAGGAGAAAACTCAGAATGGAACAAGAACATTGTAGTTACTCCTCAATACTTACCTAATTGACAGAGTGAAAAGAAGTAAGCCTGTAGGGAATAAAAATATTCCAAAACATGCATCCTGTTTGCAACAAGTGTAATACTGCAAATAATGTGACAAATCACTTAACTTTTTGTTCTGAATACAAAGTGTTATGTTTTGGGCAAATCCAATACAGCACATTACTGAGTACCACTCTCCATATTTTCAAGCATAGTAGTGGCTGCATCATGTTATGGGTATGACTGTAAAGACTGGGGAGTTTTCTCAGGATAAAAAAAAAACGGAACGGAGCTAAAAGAAATCTAAGAAGAAAACCTGACACTGGGAGATAAATTCACCTTTCAGCTGGACAATAACCTAAAACACAAGGCCAAATCTACACTGGAGTTTTTTTACCAAGACGACAGTGAATGTTCTCAGTATTTTAGTTACAGTTTTGACTTAAATCTAATTGAAAATCTATGGCAAGACCTGAAAATGTTTGTCTAGCAATGATCAACAACCAATTTGAGAGAGCTTAAATAATTTTGAACTGAATAATTGGCAAATGTTGCACAATCTAGGTGAGGATAGCTCTTATAGTCTTACCCAGAAAGACTCACAGCTGTAATTGCTGCCAAAAATGCTTCTACAAAATATTGACTCATGGGTGTGAATACTTATGAAAATTAGATATTTATGTTTTTATTTTTCCATAAATGTGCACATATTTGTTTGTCATTAGGCGGTATTATGTGTAGATGTGTGAGATACATTTATTTTTTCATCCATTTTGAATTCAGGCTGTACACAAACAAATGTGGAAAAAGTCAAGGGGTATGAATACTTTCTGAAGACACTGTAGCACAATTAATTAGCAATAGAGTGTATCTTATACATAGCGAGTATACATAGCGCTACAGTCCATATTAATAAAATCAGAAGTGTTATTGTATATTGTTATTATTTGTCTATTGAGGAATAATTTGTTCCAGGCCATTGTATTTTACTCTTCAATGTATACAGAACCAGTTTAATTAGAGACAGGGGTCTGTAGGTATAGACTGTATTGTTGTATCCTAAATGGAACCCTATCTCATATATCGTGGGCCCTGGTCAAAAGTAGTGCACTACATAGGGAATAGGATGTAATTTGGGATCCAGCCTATGTCAGTTCCCTGTTTATATAATCATATTCTCTATGATCTAAAAAGCTAAACTGATCTTCGATCAGCACTCCTACTCTGAGACACTTTATGAATATGGGCCCAGATCTTCACCTTGGTGAGTCTACTATTTCGTAAATCACATTTCCATTAGCATGCATTGCTATTGGCTAGTGTTCTCTGTGCACTTTACATTCTAACGCTTGGTGAATACTGTACATGGCATGATACAGGGCCGGGAAATGCCTCTCCTCAGCAAAAAATATTGCAATTAGTTTTCAAAGAAAGAAAATAGTGTTAGATCGCTTATACTCAAATTTACAACAAAACAACAAGTGAGGCCAATATTGACTGTGTAATATGTCAGGAAAAAAGAGCGGAAGAAACTGCTGAGTAAGACCAATGTGCTTTGGCGAGATATTCTTGCAAGCCGGCGCTAAACTATCACACGTATATGAAGACAACAATAGGATGATTTCAACTGGAGCTCCAAACAATGATAATGCCACAGCCTTGTCTGGAGGGAGAGAAGTTCTTATTTTTTCACAGCAGCAGACTTTTGTATGAAATCAATAGTTTCATGGCCATCCAAGTGTGAATTCCTGCCACTCTCTCTCTCTTTTTTTTCCTCTTTTTTTGGGGGATTGAGAACACTTGTTTGGAATGGCTCTCTCTCTCTCTCTTTCTCTCTCTCTCCTTCCTTTAACCGTCTGACGTTCTTAGGCATATATATTTTTCCATTTCCAGGACGTTGTTTTGTTCTTTTCCCATCAGACTTTATTCCACCGTTCATTTACCCAGGACTGGACCAATGCTCATTGAAGCACAGGCACATCTGAGATTCATGGTTACCCAAAAGATGCTATGATAGCAATGCCAGTCTCAAGTCTGCACTCCCAATCTTGTCCATCTCTTCATTTTACTCTATCCGTCTTCCTCAGACAACTACACACACACACACACACACACACACACACACACACACACACACACACACACACACACACACACACACACACACACACACACACACACACACACACACACACACACACACACACCCCCCCCCCCCCCCCCCCCATAACAGGTACACAGGAGATAGGATATATCTTGCTTTGAAATGTTAAGTAACTCTGTTTACCAACTCCCCTTCCTAAGCATTAGTCCTGGTTTGCAAGATGAACAAATCTGTATATACTGTATTGAAAAGAGCACAGTAAGTGAAACGCAGAAGCTATACAACTACTATTCTTTAAGAAGTTTTATAACCAAGTGTGCATCCCAGTGGCACCCTATTCCTAATTGTGCACTACTTTTGACCCTATAGTGCACCCTTATTGGCCCTGGTCAAAAGTAGTGCACTATATAAGGAATAGGGTCTCATTTGGGATGTACCCACATTTTTGTTCCAGAAACTGCTGCCACTGTTTGACTAAGTTTTGATTAAAGGTTAATGGAGGATATTTTTGACATGTACATTCCTTCTCCTGTTACGCAAGAAGGGCTGTGGCATTTGGTTGGGTGGGGGAGTGATAATATAATAGATTAAGTTATCTGTGTTGTTTTCCTGTGAGGAACATCTGTCATGTGTGACTGACTAGCATGACTTTCACCAGTCAATCCACCAGCTGGCGGCTCTCTACTTCCACAGCATTGTAAAGATGACAACGTCCAAAATGCCACCCTATTCCCTACATAGTGAACAATTTGACCAGAGGCCTATGGTAAGTATATAGTGTACAGATTATATTGAGTTAAAACAGTTATTTTTCAACACTTGTGTGTTTTATCCCGTTGAATATTTTTATAATGTCTCCTTTCACCTCTACAGTTCCTTCTGTTGAACGAGGGAGAACTCAGTTTGTTGTTTTGGAAAGTTTTGAAAGTGTATTGAAACGTTTCTTAGTAGCTAGCTACCTTTTTGAATTTGGATCCCACGACACTGTTGGCATCAGTTGCTGGGACTGCTACTCTCTGTCCAGTAATCCTGCCGACCAAGGCCAGGTCTGAGGAGCTGTTTGGCGTAGCAGCTGCCTATCAAGCTAGCAGGGTTTTCTTGAGGGCTTGAACGCACCCTGCGACGCAGTTAGCCATTGTGTCTGGGACCAGGGATTGCCCCGGGCTCCTGGCTGTCTAGATCCCTGCTGTTTGTTGGTGTTTTCAATCTTCCCTGCGACCTGCCCTGTCTGGAACTACAAGGAGTAACAGCGTAACCTACGTTGCTTCCATGACAAAGACCAAAGCCGGTGGGAGTACCGTTGAGGACAGTGGGGTCTCTCTATCATAGTTGAAGGATCTTTTAAACAAACAAAAATAGTTCTACAACAACTGCTTGTCTAAATACTGGTGGAGTCAACTATTAAAAGAATGGACGACCTGACCAGAGATGTCCAAGACCTGAAAAACAGTTCTCAGTTCCCCCAGGGTCAGCTCAATGAGTTTAAACAGGAAAACAGCAAGATGACAGCAATCTGTAGGTCACTGAGAGAGGACATCAGTTCTGTATGTGAATCCATGACAACAATGACAGAGAAATCAGATTATCTCAAGGGGCAATCAAGGCGGAACAACATGGTTGTGGACGGAATTGCAGAATCTCCACATAAGACCTGGATGGAGTCTGAGGACAAAGTGAGGGAAATTATCTTGGAGAAACTGAAGATGGAGCACAGGAAGATTGAGGTGGAGCGCACACACAGAACTGGAAAACCCACCACCGGCTCAGGTGACAGGCCCAGGCCAATAGTCAAGTTCCTGAGGTTCAAGGACAAGGTAGCTGTTCTGGAAAGAGCCAAGAACTTGAGAGGAATGTATTGTATAGCTTCCTCAACGAGGACTATCCTGAAGCAGTGCGCCAGAAGAGGAAAGAACTTATCCCAGCCATGAAAGCTGCCAGAGCGCATGGGGACATTGCTTACATCCGCTATTACAGGCTCATTGTCCGCCCTCCCTCCCAAATGTCTGGAAGGGATGACAGAGCCAAGCCTATGGATTCGTAGCCTCAACCCCGCAGCACACACACACTTACACACACCAACTGATTAATGGACTGTTGAATGTATATTTTTTTCTCTTGCTTTGTTTGCTCTTTTCAGTATTATGTCTATCTCTGATAAGCTACCCAGGGAAGGGCTGAAAATAGCCCATATTAATATATGTAGCCTTACAAATAAGGTTCATGAAATCAGTAACTTGCTAACATTAGATAACAGTCATATATTAGCCATGTCTGTGACGCACTTAGATAATTCATTTGATGATGCAGCAGTAGCAATACATGGATATAACATCTATAGGAGAGCCAGTAATGTTATGGGGGAGGTGTTGCTGTATATATTCAGAGCCATCTCCCTGTAATGCTTAGAGAAGAACTTATGTCAAGTGTTATTGAAGTGTTGTGGTTGCAGGATCACTTGGCTCATCTAAAGCCTTTTCTTTTGGGGTGTTGCTATAGGCCACCAAGTGCTAACTGTCAGTATCTAAATAATATGTGTACAATGCTTGATAGTGTAAGTGATGTAAACAGAGAGGTCTACTTTCTTAGAGACCTGAATATTGACTGGTTTTCATCAAGCTGTCCACTCAAGAGGAAGCTTATCACTGTAACCAGTGCCTGTAATCTGGTTTGGGTTATTTTTATCAACCTACCAGAGTGATAACAAACACTACAGGAACATGATCATCCACATGTATTGATCACATTTTTATTAATACTGTAGAACTTTGTCCTATAGCTGTATCCATTCCCATTGGATGCAGAGATCACAATATAATGACTATATCCAGAAAAGCCAAAGCTGGGCCTAAAATAGTGTATAAAACATCATACAGAATATTTTGCTATGACTCTTACGTGGATGATGTAAAAAATATTTGCTGCACCTTCCAGACACTGCACTTGATGAATTTATGCAACTGCTTCTTCCAATAAACATGCACCTGTTAAGAAACTGACTGTTAGAACTGGTAAGGCTCCATGGATTGATGAGGAATTGAAAAACTGTTTGGTTGAAAGAGATGGGGCAAAATAAGTGTCTAATAAGTCTGGCTGCACATCTGACTGGCTGTCTTACTGCAATTTGAGAAATTATGTTAATAAACGCAACAAACATTTGAAGAAACTGTATTATGAAGCCAAGATCAATTACATAAAGAATGATGGAAAACAACTTTGGAATACTTTAAAATAAATTATGGGCAGAAAGACAAATTCAACTCCATCTTTCATCGAATGGTTAGAGGTCTTTGTTTCTAGACAGTTTGAGCCTGTAATCGAACCCACAAATACTGATGCTCCAGATACTCAACTAGTTTAAAGAAGGACAGTTTTATTGCTTTTTTAATCAGAACAACAGTTTTCAGCTGTGCTAACACAACTGCAAAAGGGTTTTATAATGATCAATTAGCCTTTTAAAATGATAAACTTTAATTAGCTAACACAACGTGCCATTGGAACACATGAGTGATGGTTGCTGATAATGGACCTCTGTACGCGTATGTAGATATTCCATAAAAAATCTGCCGTTTCCAGCTACAATAGTCATTTACAACATTAACAATGTCTGCACTGTATTTCTGATCAATTTGACGTTACTTTAATGGACAAAAAATGTGTTTTTCTTTCAAAAACAAGGACATTTCTTAGTGACCCCAAACTTTTGAACGGTAGCATATATAAGGTCCCACAGCTGACAGTGCATGTCAGAGCTAAAACCAAGCTATGAGGTCGAAGGAATTGTCCGTAGAGCTCCGAGACAGGATTGTGTCGAGGCACAGATCTGGGGAACGGTACCCAAAAATGTCTGCAGCATAGAAAGTCCCCAAGAACACAGTGGCCTCCATCATTCTTAAATGGAAGAAGTTTGGAACCACCAAGACTCTTACTAGAGCTGGCCACCAGGCCAAACTGACCAATCGGAGGAGAAGGGCCTTGGTCAGGGAGGTGTCCAAGAACCCAATGGTCACTCTGACAGAGCTCCAGAGATGTGGAGATGTGAGAACCTTCCAGAAGGACAACCATCTCTGCAGCACTCCACCAATCAGGCCTTTATGGTGGAGTGGCCAGACAGAACCACTCCTCAGTAAGGCACAACTTGGAGTTTACTAAAAGGCACCTAAAGGACTCTCAGACCATGAGAAACAAGATTTTCTGGTCTGATGAAACCAAGATTTAATTACTTGGCCTGAATGCCAAGCGTCACCAGAGGAAACCTGGCACCATCACTACGGTGAAGCATGGTAGTGGCATCATGCTGTGGGGATGTTTTTCAGCGGCAAAAACTGAGAGACTAGTCAGGATCGAGGGAAAGCTGAACAGAGCAATGTACAGAGAGATCCTTGATGAAAACCTGCTCCAGAGTCCTCAGGACCTCAGACCTAGGTGAAGGTTCACCTTCCAACAGGACAACGACCCTGAGCACACAGCCAAGACAATGCAGGCGTGGCTTCGGGACAAGTCTCTGAATATCTTTGAGTGGCCCAGCCAGAGCCAGGACTTGAACCTGATCGAACATCTCTGGTGAGACCTGAAAATAGCTGTGCAACAACGCTCCCCATCCAACCTGACAGAGATTGAGAGGATTTGCAAAGAAGAATGGGAGAAACTCCCCAAATACAGGTCTGCCAAGCTTGTAGCGTCATACCCAAAAAGACTCGAGACTGTATTCGCTGACAAAGGTGCTTCAATAAAGTACTGAGTAAAGGGTCTGAATACTTACGTAAATGTGATATTTCAGTTTTTTTATTTATAAATAAGCAAAAAACATTTAACAACTATTTTTGACTTGTCATTATGGGGTATTGTGTGTAGATTGATGAGGGAAAAAAACGATTTAATCCATTTTAGAATATGTTATATAACCTAACAAAATGTGGGAAAAGCCAAGGGGTCTGAATACTTTCCGAAGGCACTTTATTGATATGTAGGCTACGTGTGCCTTTTTAAAAATGTATGTAGTTCTGTCCATGAGCTGTTATTGTCTATTAATGTTCTGTATTATGCCACGTTTTATGTTTTGTGTGAACCCAAGGAAGAGTAGCTGCTGCTTTCACAACAGCTTATGGGATCCTAATAAAATACCAAATACCTCTAGACATATTATTTTAGTGTTATTACAAAATTAGCACGTTTCCATTGTCTGAGTTGCATGACATTTGCTGTTAAAACATATTCACATGCCTAAGCAGTCTTGATAACGTGATAATTTATTCAACCCTTCCTCTCACACCACACTCCCTTCTTTCTCTCCCTCTCGCTCTCTCTCTTCCCTCCCCCCACTATTTTCTCCTTCCCCCTTCTATGTCTCACTCCCAGGTTATTCACTCTCTCTTCTTCTCCCTCCCTCCATCATAAATATTGGTAGAATATTACAACACTGAATTATCAGGTGATTTATATAACACAAAAGCCCTGCAAATATCAATCACTCTTCGCTGTTCATTTACGTGGACAGATCATTATTGTATCGACGCTGCACTTCCATGTCCCTCGCTGTTCCCTCACTGTCATACGATGAAGGATGAGACTTGGTGGCTTTGAACTTGAACTTCACTTGCCCTTTCTGAGTCACTTAAATCCTAATTTGAGAATAGGGCTAAATTGCAATGGCTTTTTATTGAATTTAATTTGATGGATCTGAGGGATATGTGTTTGTGTGACCTTGCCCACTCCGGTCGTGAAGCAGCTTAATCTTATCCCAGGCTATATTTGTGTGGTATGGGTTATTGATTTGTAAATTCTGCTTCCATGCATTATTTATATGTTGAACATGAAATCCAACGGCGTGACACTGAGTTCACCTCTCTCTCCTCTCTCTGAGTGATGTGGAGGCGATTAGAGAGAGAGCTGGGGAGTCTAATTAAACACACCCAGCTCTGGGAGGGAAGGTATATTCAAGCTGAAAGCAGTGCCTTTTACAAAGGTCTTCTCTGAGTCTGTGGTTCAGTCCCGAATGGCATCCTACTCCCTACACTGTAAAATATTTCCTGTAATTTTTACATTGAATTACTGGCAACTCAGTAGCCAGTAAATTACTGTAGATTTTCAGGACCTTAACTGAAACAAAAAATGTACAGCATATTACTGGAACAAATGACTAAAGTACCATGCTGTATTTCTAAAATTGACAATGCATTACTGGAAGCACAGTGGTTAGTAAACTGTTGCTGATTTACAGTGCAGACAGCTAGTGCCAACGATAGGCAGTATTTCTGTTACATGTATTTGATATAGTTATTTCACTGGCCTGAACTACAATTCTAGTATTTTGTAACAGTTTAATTAGAATACATGTATTTTGTATTTTCAAACACAAAATTAAACTTGCAAGTAGCCTATTTAACTACAGCAAAATTTTTGGTAACAGTAACATAATATTGTTACTATAAGTCACTCTGGATAAAAAAATGTAAAGTAAAAATTAAAAATTGCAAAGCACACTGCTGGGTATTATTCTAATGAGCTCCGCCCCCAAACAAGGCCAAATTAGATCAAAACTAGTTTGTGGGCAGAGCTCAATATAATAATACCCAGCAGTGTGCTTATCAAGTGTTCATTTTTACATGTACACTTTGGTCATTTCGCAGACACTCTTGTCCAGAGCAACTAACAGTCAGTGCATTAAACTAAGGTTGACTAACAACAAAAAAACATGTCACAATCATGGTGAGTAAAAAATACCTGTAACCATTACTGAGAATGTTGTTGTCGTTAAGGATACATTGGTATTCAAGATATTTGTAATATGTAACAAGGTAGCTTTTGATGTATCTTTGCCCTTCTCTGGCTAGTGCCAAGTTTGTTACTGTAATATACACTGCTCAAAAAAATAAAGGGAACACTTAAACAACACAATGTAACTCCAAGTCAATTTGTGGCCTGCTGGAGGTCATTTTGCAGGGCTCTGGCAGTGCTACTCCTTGCACAAAGGCGGAGGTAGCGGTCCTGCTGCTGGGTTGTTGCCCTCTTACGGCCTCCTCCACGTCTCCTGATGTACTGGCCTGTCTCCTGGTAGCGCCTCCATGCTCTGGACACTACGCTGACAGACACAGCAAACCTTCTTGCCACAGCTCGCATTGATGTGCCATCATGGATGAGCTGCACTACCTGAGCCACTTGTGTGGGTTGTAGACTCCGTCTCATGCTACCACTAGAGAGAGAGCACCGCCAGCATTCAAAAGTGACCAAAACATCAGCCAGGAAGCATAGGAACTGAGAAGTGGTCTGTGGTCACCACCTGCAGAATCACTCCTTTATTGGGGGTGTCTTGCTAATTGCCTATAATTTCCACCTTTTGTCTATTCCATTTGCACAACAGCATGTGCAATTTATTGTCAATCAGTGTTGCTTCCTAAGTGGACAGTTTGATTTCACAGAAGTGTGATTGACTTGGAGTTACATTGTGTTGTTTAAGTGTTCCCTTTATTTTTTTGAGCAGTGTACATAGTAACTTGCCACCAGCTTACTTTAAGTTACTGAAATATCAGAGCAATGATACAGTACCATATTGTAAAATATTCCCACTAAACTAAGAAAGTAAATGCTACTGTAATTTTTATATTGTTATACAGTGGCAATTTCCTGTAATTGATGCAACCAGGTTGGCTGCTAGGCATTTGTATATTACACAATATTTAGCCATTTGTATTACTTGTACTTTAAACAAAAACACTTTCTGCCACTCTGATCAGTCCACTATAGACATACAATTTTCAAAGCACTACTACCACATATAAGTTATATTGGTACAGCATTCTCACTAACAGGTTCAACAAATACAAATACCCTTACAAGGCATGCCTCAAAATATGTTCATGAGTCAGCGATTCTTTCCCTTCCCACAAAATGTTTTCACAATGCACCATAATTTACAGAATGCTGTAGTAAATATACAGCAAAACAGCACTTTATTATTAAATTGTATTTTTATAAAATTACAGCAATTGCTAACAGTGAATATGCCATTATATATTACAGCATACCAATAAATTGTTGGTGTTTTATATCACTTGTAGAGGCCTTAACAAAGGCTTCTGAACTGGCAGGCAAAACAGATCAAATTAGACATGGCTAAACACTTAACCATTAAAGGTTTAAGACCTGCTGCCACTCTGATCTGTCTCCTATACACATTACATTATTATGGAATTACTACCAACATTTCAGTTAAATTAGTAAAGCACTCTCAGGGTGAAACAAATATAGCCGCTTACAAGGAATTACAATCTAACAAAAAGTCTGGGTTAAAAACAACTCAGCACTGAGTAAATAGTGGACAGAACACGTTAGTTTATTTTTGACCCAGCCAGTTGGGTCACTTAGTTGGGTTGTTGCGCTGTGATCCACTGGGTCAGCTCAGAAGACTGGAGGTGTGGCTTACCTGACCATCGCTCCAGCTACCTAGCTTTCTCCAGGTTAGTTATAATAAGGGCCACCAACTAGTAACGTTAGTTAGCTAGCTAGCTAGCTGCTTTCCTTCAATGCTTTGTGGCTTTACTGACAGACAAGACAGGGAGCTTATGAAAAGCCACCCGCAAGCATCAAGCTAAAGGCTAAAGCTAGCTATCATATCAAATAGGTCTGTCTGTCTGTCTGTGTATACACTGTCAAAGAACTATCCAGCCTCAGCTAACACAGCTTGACATACCAAGTTTTGACCATCACCCTCTCTCTGCCATCATGTGAGTATAAATTAATTATCATCAATTGTCTATATTGTGTAGGTAGTAGGGTTGGGCGATATCCTGATTTTCATTATACTGTATCACCGGGACGCAAAAAACAATTTAGGCAACAGGGATCTTGATTCAGGTTTGAGTGTCTCTGCCTTAACCAAGAAGCTTGATCTTGACATATAGCCACTTAGCTAGCAAGTTAGCAAACCAAATGCATAGCTGGAGCCCTGAGCTGGATATAATTTATTTGACACATCTTAGATTTCTTATAGTTATACTTAACTTAACTTATAAGCGTTGCCCTAGCATCATACCGTCGCTTTTCTAAATACCCCGGTATATAATATAAACGTCATATTGCCCAAGCCTAGTAGGTAGCTAACTATAACTGGTCCTAATAATGGAAACATAAAAGGAATTAAGAGGGATCATTCAATTGTTTACCACTACACCTGCACCACTGGGTGAGATTGAAGCTGGCAGTGGTAACAGTGACACTGCACATATAGGCAGGCACAACACTGCTCCGTGTGTGTGTGAGTGTGTGTGTGCGTGTCAGTTGTTTTAATCTGCCCTACTCAAAGTACTCATACAAGTGTGTTAGATAAGAGTGTGTTCACTGTTCACGTTGTGTGTTCTCAGGTGTGTTTGATTTAATCTCATTCCCAGACACGTCTGCCCAAATGCGCAAAGAGTCTGGTGGGCCAATGCGTCAAACTTGGCCTTCGTTAGCCAATGCAGAGCGCCAAGGGGAATCTCCCAGAGCATTGGCAGGCTTAATCAGCTTAATCTACCAACCAATCATCCCCCACAACACCTTCCCCCACACCCTCCCTGTACGCTAGCACACCATAAGCACAGAGGCATGCCTTATAGAATTGAGATTCACCAACATTGAATGATGACAAATACTTTATTCAGTAGGTCTCATAGAACTCTATGGTCACTCCCAATAAGGCCAACTTGGAGTGGTTGATATCCCAGGCTTATAAGCCTGGGGACGAGGTTGTGTTTGATTTGACCGTATGTATATTGTCCATGTTGTGTGGTTAATGTGTGGTCAATCTGTGGTCAGAGGGAGTTGGGGTGCAGACGGCAGATGGCAGACAGCGGAAATGGAGGTGGTGGAGGTGGAGAGGACGGTGGATTCAGTGGAGGACATCCCAGCCACTTGGCAGTGTTGGCACTGATCAAATCAAATCAAACTTTATTTGTCACCTTGTCGTGAAATGCTTACTTACAAGCCCTTAACCAACAGTGCAGTTCAAGAAAGAGTTAATAAAATATTTAACAAATAAACTAAAGTAAAAAATTCTAAAAAGTAACACAATAAAATAACAATGAGGCTATATACAGGGGGTACCGGTACCGAGTCAATGTGCTGGGGTACAGGTTAGTCGAGGTAATTTGTACATGGAGTTGGGGTGAAGTGACTATGCATAGATAATAAAAAGCGATACTTCCTACCTGACGGGTAAGAAGACATCACTTTCACTTATACAGTCAATCAATCAATCAAGCAAAATTATACATGGCCTTTTTTTACATAGCAACACCCACCCACACCATAGCAGCACTCACTTGTAGCACGCGCTCCAGCAGGTATATCTCACTGGTCACCCCCAAAGCCAATTCCTCCCTTGGCCGCTTTTCCTTTAAGTTCTCTGATGCCAATGACTGGAACGAACTGCAAAAATCACTGAAGCTGGAGACTCATATCTCCCTCACTAGCTTTAAGCACCAGCTGTCAGAGCAGCTCACAGATCACTGCACATAGCCCATCTCTAAACAGCCCATCCAACTACCTCATCCCCATACTGTATTTATTTATTTATTTATCTTGCTCCTTTGCACCCCAGTATCTCTACTTGCACATGAATCTTCTGCACAACTACCATTCCAGTGTTTAATTGCTATATTGTAATTAGTTTGCCATCATGGCCTATTTATTGCCTTACCTCTCTTATCTTACCTCATTTGCACTCACTGTATATAGATTTTTTGCTTTCTTTTTTCTACTGTATTATTGCCTGTATGTTTTGTTTATTCCATGTGTAACTCTGTGTTGTTGTATGTGTCGAACTGCTGTGCTTTATCTTGGCCAGGTCGCAGTTGCAAATGAGAACTTCTCAACTAGCCTACTTGGTTAAATAAAGGTGAAATAAATTAAAACATCAGCAGTTGTCACAAAGTACTTTTACAGTAACCCGGACTATACCAGAGAAACCTGGGACATACATGGCACCACTGCTCCTGCCATCTCTTTCTCCCTGTGTGATGTCTTTCCCTGTTAAAGTTTAGGCACCTGGCCAGCCGAGTGCAGATGGGCTCTCCGGTCAACATGAGGCTCCTGCTGCTCCTGCCCAAATACAGTTCCACACACACACAGAGAGACACACTATTAGGAATGTTCCCCTATTTACATGTGTGTGTCTATGTGCGTTGTGTGTCAGATGTGATGGATGATATGGCAGTGTTTGAGAAGAGGCATCTGCTGTAGGAGGAGGACATGCAGATGCACTCCAAGTTCCTGGACAGAAAGGTAACCTATTAGTCTTTCCCTACACTCTACCATAATCCCCTACTCTCACCTTAGCACCTTACTCTTAAACCACTATCCCCTAAGTTTCCAGCATGACCTGACGTGTTGGTGTGTTACAGTTGAAGGCTGAGCATGCCTCATACCTGCGGTAGCACCCGGAGCTCCACGCCATATGACTTCTACAGATTGTAATATGCCATCCTTGATAACACCACTTCAGACTAGTTCAATTTCGTGTGAGGTGTACGCCAAGGATGCATATTCTCTTCTTGATTGCCATGGATTGGTTAATGAGAAACACCACAAAATACTCAATAAGGGGAATCCAGTAGACCCTGTTGTCAGGACTTGAATATCTGGATTTTGCCATTGACATTTCTCTGCTCTCTTCTCAACAAGCCCAAATGCAGGAAAAAAGTTGGACCAATGTGCTTATCAACTAGGCCTATTGGTAAACGTGGAAAAGACCCAAGAGCATAGAATCAAATCAAACAACACAAAAAAACTATCAAAGGAAAGCCACTGAAACAGGTTGAGAGCTTTACATACCTTGGGGCTGTACTTGGATAAGAAAACTCCACATGTAAAGACATCAAGCACAGCCTAAACAAAGCTACACTCCTAACATCTGGGAAATCTAGAACTTGAGTCAATACAGCCTAAAGACAAAGATGCACATCTACAACAACAATGGGAAATCAGTCCTACTAAAAAACAGCTAAAGCTAGAGAACCATCGAGACGGACGTGAACTCCCTATCCACCTTCCACAACAATTTCCAAATGTTCATCTTCTGGCCTAACACGATCTCAAACCAGGACCTCTATAACAAGACCAGTTCCAGATGGATACAAAAAGACATAACTCAAGGAACACATTCTGAGGATGGAACCTGACTCCATGGCCAAGAATGCCTTAATGCCAGAGGCCACCTGGTGCTGCCCTATGAAATGACAATTGTGACCCGGTTCAAAAAGCTGTATGTCGCACATCACTACTCCACAGGAGAGGATTTTTATTATTAGCTAGCTATCGAATGTTAGCTTGCTAGCTAATGTTACGTGTATGATCTGCGTAGTAATATTATTTGTATCTCAGAAAGCCATTTGCATTGCTAGTTTTAGCCTAATGTTAGCTAGCTAACATTGAACCTTGTTGGTTAGCTTCAGCTACCTGCAGATTCATACTCCAGCATTTGATGTATAGTGGCTAGCTTTGACAATCCGTTTATACTGTAGCGATGGGTTGGGATTAGGGTTCATTTTTTAACTAGCTAGCTAGCTCTTCCACTTCGCAAGAGAATGATTACATGACCCACCAAGTTAGCCAGGTGTGTCTGGGGGTGATTACGACGTTCAATTCTATTTCATGAACATGTGTACATGTCCAGACAATAGTGACACATCAACTTAGCTAGATGTGGCTGTGGGGTGGTTATAGCATTTCTTTCACATGACCCATCAATTTAGAAAAGTGTCTCGGTAAGCATCATCTAATAATGTTGATACTTTCAAAATCATATTAGGATATAGGCTAAGGACTAGATTAAGTATTTTTACCTGGAGTTTTTCCTTATTGTAGGCTACTACTTTCCCCACTTTTAGTCTTGAAATCTTTGGTTGTTTACTACACTACCTTACTCACTGTTTAGCACATGGCCTCACATGCAAATCCTTAAAGAGATGGGTGGGGCCAAAGTTGCCAAGGACCATCAGGCATAGCAATGGCTTGTTGCGGCCTTAAACTTCACAGGGAGCAAAGTACTGCACTTTCTATAGTCCTTGTCTCTAATGCTTATAAACCTGTGTGTAAAACATGTCCTGTTGGATGTACAAGGACCGTCAGCTAAACTAAAACAAATGACAAAAGATTATAGTGTGACCTACACACTGCCTTCAGAGATTAGTTTCTCCCTGGCTCTATATATATGTATTGCATGTACAGTAATAGGCATGTCCTTCAAAAGATTGCTCTCTGCCTCCCGAGTGGCGCAGCAGTCTAAGGCACTGCATCGCAGTGCTTGAGGTGTCACTACAGACCCAGGTTCGATCCCAGGCTCTGTCTCAGCCGGCCGTGACCGGGAGACTCATAAGGTGGTGCACAATTGGCCCAGCGTTGTCCGGGTAAGGGGAGGGTTTGGCTGGCTGGGATGTCCTTGTCCCATCGTGCTCTAGCGACTCCTTGTGGCGGGGCCGGGTGCATGCACGCTGACTTTGGTTGCCAGCTGTACGGTGTTTCCTCCGACACAGCAAGCAGTGTGGCTTGGCATGGTCGTGTTTCGAAGGATGCATGGCTCTCGACCCCTCGCCTCTCTCGAGTCCATACAGGAGTTGCAGCGATGGGACAAAAAAAACTTTGTAAGCAATCCACCTGTGGAGTGGTACACTTGTAATGACATATAAAAACACTAGATAGAACCATTGAATTACTATTACATCCAACAAAATGTTAAATATGCAGAGTTTGGACATGAAAGTAATGGAATAGCTTGAGTGTGTAAACAATTTGCTATGACAAGCTATTCAGAAATCTATATGTGAAATCAGGACAAGGGAGTCGTGTGAGAGGAACACCGTCTCATTTCATTCAACTTCTGTTCTAATGTTAAGACTTCTTATATTCGAATAATTTTCAATCAAGGATTATGTGTAGTAGGGAAAAAAGGAGCAATGAAAAACAGATTGGACTCCACCCTGACAGATGAGCCGACCATGTGACAAGAATGTAGTTTATGCCACCATCAGAAAGAAAAGTATGATTATAATTGACTTATCAGACATAAGAAATCTATCGCAACAACTGAGCTCATGACAGCTCCTGGAGACCATCATCTCCCATAACTTTAAGTGGAAGGACAACATCACAGCATTTACCAACAAGGCCCACCAGATGTATTATCTGCGCCGCCTGAAGAAATGCAACCTCTCACGGACAATCCTGGTTCGGTTCTATGTGTCAGTTATAGAGTCTATCCTCACCTTCTTTCTCCATCACCATCTGGTCAGGGAATGTACCTTGATCGTGGTGTACCTTGTACCTCGATTGTGTTGTGGAACTTGAAGCTGAAGTCTTGGAAGGTAAATACCAATCTGAATGTTTCTCTTTCCTTACAGAACAAGTAAATCAGTGTTCCCTTCTCAACGCAGCTCCTGTTAACGATGGCAAAAGTCACTCACTCACACATACAGACAAAGAAATTAAAAATATACACAAATGTTAATACATTTAAACACAAAGCTCATAACATTTTCAGTGCAGCCTTTCCATGTGCAAATTATGACTGTGTGTGTGTCCTGTGTGTTACCTGTATGAAGTGGTCTAGCTGCTGCAGCAGCTCCATGTCTATGGATGTTCTCTACTGAACATGTGTGGGGTGTGAGGGATTGTAAGGGACTGTAACTCTGCATCCAGCATCTCTACGGAAAATGTATTTTACTCTCTGTGTGTAGAATCTTCAAAGTACATTTTTGTCAATTTAATTATATAAAGACAGCCTCAACTATGAAGGCAGTCAGAGCGAGACAAAGAGGGACTCAGTTATGACAGCTGACAGTTTGCTCTCTGGTGGACTTGCTCATGCAGACACACAGACAGACAATGGGGGGGTGTTGAGAAAGGATAGAGACAGGGAGAGAGAAGGGTAGACGCACCGAGGAGGAAAACTGACATGGGTTACTATCTTGATAACTTGAATAACCCATCAACTTCACTTTCTCTTTTTGGTGGGCAGGGAAGGACCAGCTGTAGCTACATACACCATATAGATAATTGCTGATAATGAATTAATGCTCACCTGATGGCAGAGAAAGGGTGATTGCCAAAACTTGGTATGTCAAGCCGTGTTAGTCTGGAGAGTCTTGATTGATCCTGAGACAGTGTAGGCCTACACACAGACAGACAGACAGAGACGCACACACACAGGTTCAATATCATAGATAGCTTTAGCCTTTAGCTCGATGCTTGAAAGTGCATCATATATGCTCCCTGTCTTGTCTGTCAGTAAAGCCAATAAACATTGATGGAAGGCATCGCTAACTAACTTGTTGGTGGCCCTTAGACTCTAGCTAACATTACCTGACCATTGCTGATCGCTCCAGCTATAGTTAGTCGTCGCCGCACAGCTTTTACTTTGAAAACCACTAGTACACGTATCCTGTTGCAGCCCCTCCTCTCCACGCCCACACGTCTCTGTTCATTAATTGAATCTTGTAGACATTAGAAAAATGAATTAAAGCAGTCAAAATTATTATCCGTCTTCGTTGTTTAAGTCACTGAGGTATAATAAGAACTGGAGACAGCGTCCAAGATGGCTGACCGTTGTTGTCAACGTAATCTACTCACGTTTCCATACGCCGTTTAGTCATCTTGCTAGTTTCGGTTTAACTGGGACTACTCTGCCTGTCCACTTGTAACGGAGCAGCGCAAGCTTGAGCGCATGCAGCAAAGTCATCATGAGCATGGGAAGCTTTTGGGCATTCCGCCAGTGTTGCCGGGGACCTGGATCTGCGTGGCTGCGACTAACATGCTGACCAGACCGGACACGTCGCGTGCGCGAGCGTCACAAAATAAATTTAGAAATCCATGTTATTCGATTATTGCGCGCCCATGAGCGTCTGCGATGCCAAGGGCTAAAATAGAGCTCCTTTCTATATCTGACGCAGATCGCGTTAAGTCCTGCCTCTCCCATCTCCTCATTGGTTTATAGAAGCAGGTACCCACGTGCCATCTTCTCATTGGTTATACCAAAGACGAAATGTTTTGCCGGTTGTCATAGTAAAAGTGTAGATGCCAATCACCATATAGGTTCAAAGATGAAAAAGCCTGAAAGGAGGAGAGATGACTAGAAACGATTCAGTTGGCCGTTTTATATGTGGATTAATTGTCAGAGTAGAAGACCTTGTGCATTTCAGGTAAAATAATGTTTATATCCCAGGACAAATTAGCTAGCAACAGCAAGCTAGCTAAATAGGACAAATTAGCTAGCAAGTGCAAGCTAACTAGCTAAATTGCCATACATGTTTAATGCTTTTCGACCTGTCCCCAAATTAATGTCATTGGTTCAGAGTTTGTTTTGATATTTTAACCTGCGTGTCGTGATCGCGTTTGGTGTAGGGGGACAAAATAAATTTGCGCGCGCGCAGCCAGTTTGGGTTCCATGTAAGTTGGGGAGGGGAAATCTGCAGTAACCACCGTGACCACAACCACTAGAAACATGAAAGGTAATTGTGTATGCAAGTCATTTATTGAGTACTAAATCATATGTGCTCTAGCTAGCTCTACATGTGCATTGCTAGCAATTGTATGTTTTCTATTCAACACAACCAAATCACAACACATACAACTTATTATTATTTTGGGGCGACAGGTAGCCTAGTGTTTATAGTGTTGGGCCATTAACCCAAAGGTTGCTGGATCGAATCCCCGAGCTTACTAGGTAAAAATCTGTCGTTCTGCCCCTGAACAATGCAGTTAACCCACTGTTCCCCGGTAGGCTGTCATTGTAAATAAGAATTTATTCTTAACTGACTTGTCTTGTTAAATAAAGGTAAAGAAAAAAAATTCAAGTACTCTTTTTTTTTTTATATATTATAAAATGAAAAGTGAGTTGAAAAGGTTTCTGCAAAAGTTATGCAGTTACAATTTACCTGTTAATAATTTGAGCTGTGTCCCAATGAATCAGTCAATGAATCAGTAGCTTTGCCTTGTATGACATTTACAAAAATGACAGTATTTGATTAAAGCTTTATGTACAAGTAGTATAATATACCAACTCCGGGATTCTATAAGACGCCTCACAACAACATTATGTATTTCGAGAGCCACTGACATTGTGAGTTATGTCAAACCAATATTAGGAGTGATGTCAGATATAATGTTTACTGTGACTGTAGGAGGTCCATCCTTTCTAACCACTGCCTGTCTTTTCAACAAGAGTACAGCATGAGGTACTTTATTTCGGTCCTGTTATTCAAAAACAATCACCAAGTGTTGCATCAGCGTAAGAATGACAAGATAAAAAACACTTACAGAAGTGGAAGATTACACCAGGATGCACAAACTATAGTCTAATCTACTGGTACTTACAGTTCCTGCCTTCAGAAAGCATTTTCACATTTTGTTGTGTTAGACTGAATTTAAAATGGATTCAATTCAGATTTTTGGTCACTGGCCTACACAAAATACCCTATAATGTCAAAGTGGAATTATAATTTTAGAAATGTTTGGAAAAAAATAAAATAATTAAAGTATTCAATAAGTATTCAATCCCTTTGTTGTGGCAAGTCTAAATAAATTCAGGAGTAACCATTTGCTTAACAAGTCACATAATAAGTTGCATGGACTCATTGTGTGCAATAGTGTTTAACATGATTTTCTGTACCCTACACATACAATTATCTGTATGATCCCTCAGTTGAATAGTGAATTTCAAACACAGATTCAACCACAAATAAAAGACCAGGGAGGTTTTCCAATTCCTCGTAAATAAGGGCACTTATTGGTAGATTAAAAAATAAATAAATAAAAAGCAGACCTAGAATATCCATTTGATTATGGTGAAGTTATTAATTACACTTTGGATGGTGTATCAAGACACCAAGTCACTACAAATATACAGGCGTCCTTCCCAACTCAGTTGCCGGAGAGGAAAGAAACCGGTGACATTAAAACAGATAGAGCTGTGATGGGAGAAAACTGAGGATGGATCAACATTGTAGTTACTCCATAACACTAATGTAATTGACAAGAGGTTAAAGAAGGAAGCCTGTACAGAAAAATATATATTTCAAAACATGCATCCTGTTTGCAACAAAACACTAAAGTAATCCTGCAAAAAATGTGGCAAAGCAATTCACTTTTTGTGCTGAATACAAAGTGTTATGTTTGGGGCAAATCCAATACAACATATTACTGAGTACCACTCTCCATATTTTCAAGCATAGTGGTGGCTGCATCATGTTATGGCTATGCTTGTAATCTTTAAGGACTGGGGAGTTTTTCAGGATAAAAAATAAACGTAATGGAGCTAAGCACAGGCAAAATCCTAGAGGAAAACATGATTCAGTCTGCTTTCCAACAGACACTGGGAGATTAATTCACCTTTCAGCAGGACAATAACCTATAGCACAAGCCCAAATCTACATTGGAGTTGCTTACCAAGAACACAGTGACTGTTCCTGAGTAGCCGAGTTACAGCTGTTGTGCGTAATATGCGGTAGGCTATGCATTGTAGGCCTATAACAGCACAATCATTATTTTAATTTAGGGGAGACGGTTTCGGGCTTGAGCTCATATACAGTTGAAGCCGGAAGATTACATACCCTTAGATTGGAGTCATTAAAACTCGTTTTTCAACCACTCCACAAATTTCTTGTTAACAAACTATAGTTTTGGCAAGTCGGTTAGGACATCTACTTTGTGCATGACACAAGTAATTTTTCCAACAATTGTGTACAGACAGATTATTTCACTGTATCACAATTCCAGTGTGTCAGAAGTTTACATACACTAAGTTGACAGTGCCTTAAAAGAGCTTGGAAAATTCCCAAAAATGGGCTAATTGACATCATTTGAGTCAATTGGAGGTGTACCTGTGGATGTATTTCAAGGCCTACCTTCAAACTCAGTGCCTCTTTGCTTGACATCATGGGAAAGTCAAAAGAAATCAGCCAAGACCTCAGAAAGAAAATTGTAGACCTCCACAAGTCTGGTTCATCCTTGGGAGCAATTTCCAAACGCCTGAAGGTACCACATTCATCTGTACAAACAATAGTACGCAATTATAAACACCATGGGACCACGCAGCCGTCATACCGCTCAGGAAGGAGAAACATTCTGTCTCCTAGAGATGAACGTACTTTGGTGCGAAAAGTGCAAATCAATCCCAGAACAACAGCAAAGGACCCTGTGAAGATGCTGGAGGAAACAGGTACAAAAGTATCTATATCCACAGTAAAACGAGTCCTATATCGACATAATCTGAAAGTCCGCTCAGCAAGTGTCACGAGAATTTGATATCTCAGTGGTTGAACTCAACTACTACAAAAGCTCTGTCTAATTCCTGAAGGTTGTAAATCTCCAGGTCAAAGAAATAGACAGTCTCAGCCTGCAATAGATCAATTCATTATTCAGAGAGCGCTCTGTCTTCAAAATGAGAACACAATCTTTTTATAGCACACACACACAAATGAACTCACATCAGTAGAAACTCCCTCTCTTTAGGTGGGCTGTATTTTTCCACAGTTCACATACATTGTTTATCACACTTCTGCAACATGTTTCATCATCTTCTGTAAGCAGTTTCTAACTGTTTTTCTCCTCCCTAAGGTGGGGAGGCCTCTTTCCAGTTATTAGTTTCACCGTTATCAAAAGTCGACAGTTCAGTTGTCCTTGAATGTCTCAACTATACCATGCTCATATTGCAAAATAGTAACACAATGGCCTAGTCTTAAAAAGTCTAGTCACACACATTATTGGTTTATGACTCTAACACATTTCATAAGTATATGGTTTCAGGGTGGAATACTTTAGTCATTATCTTAAACATACAAATTCTTCTATCAGCAAGGAAGAAGCCACTGCTCTAAAACCGCCATAAAAAAGCCAGACTACGGTTTGCAACTGCACATGGGGACAAAGATCGTACTTCTTGAAGAAATGTCCTCTGGTCTGATGGAACAAAAATAGAACTGTTTGGCCATAATGACCATCGTTATGTTTGGAGGAAAAAGGGGGAGGCTTGCAAGCCGAAAAACACCATCCCAACCGTGAAGCAGAGGGGTGGCAGCATCATGTTGTGGGGGTGCTTTGCTGCAGGAGGGACTGGTGCACTTCACAAAATAGATGGCTTCATGAGGAAGGAATATTATGTGGATATATTGAAGCAACATCTCAAGACATCAGTCAGGAAGTTAAAGCTTGCTCACAAATGGGTCTTCCAAATGGACAATGACCCCAAGCGTACTTCCAAAGTTGTGGCAAAATGGCTTAAGGAAAACAAAGTCAAGGTATTGGAGTGGCCATCACAAATTCTTGACCTCAATCCTATAGACCATTTGTGGGCAGAACTGAAAAAGCGTGTGCAAGCAAGGAGGCCTACCAACCTGATTCAGTTACACCAGCTCTGTCAGGAGGAATGGGCCAAAATTCACCCATCTTATTGTGGGAAGCTTGTGGAAGGCTACCCAAAACGTTTGACCCAAGTTAAACAATTTAAAGGCAATGCTACCAAATACTAATTGAGTATATGTAATCTTCTGACCCACTGGGAATGTGATGAAAGAAATAAAAGCTGAAATTAATCATTCTCTCTTATTATTCTGACATTTCAATTTTTTTTAATAAAGTGTTGATCATAACTGATTTTTACTTGGATTAAATGTCAGGAATTGTGAAAAACTGAATTGATATGTATTTGGCTAAGGTGTATGTAAACTTCGACTTCAACTGTATAGGCATATGCATATGCATAAGCTCTAATATGCATATGGTGTTCTGAATTAATCACCTTAGAAAGCTCTGTCCATTTCATTGTGTTAGGCTTTGAAACAACATCCACAAGGACCATGTTTTCACTCAGTATCAACCTGTTGTTGAACTTCTTTCTTCAAATGTATCAATCACAGTGAGGTGAGTTTTAAAAGCACAATACTGTTTTGATAAGTGTTTGATGTGATTTTCAAATGCATTTGCATTGATGCCAGAGTGGTTAGAGGGACAATAGAGCCCTGAGTACCAGGCCATTAGTGACCTAATGGTCATTAGCAAGTTGGGTACTACCAACACATTCCAGAGTGCATAAGAGTCCATGTGGGTGCTACACATCGGTAGTGGGTGAGTTCTACCCATAGAGTCTGACTTCAAAGACTACTACTGAGATGCGCTGCTTCAGCGATGGCAAGGGCCAAGGCCAGTCTGAAACCCCCTCGATGTGACCCCCTCAGTTTCATCTACTTTAGCTGTCCTCCTGGCACTGACTACTCAAGCGATTAATGAACTACCCTGCCTGCCATAATCTTTCATTATCGTTTTTTCAAAATTGCATGTATTTTTTTTGTTTTTGTTGCGTAAAGCACTTTGAGATTGTAGTTAAAGTGTTATAAAAGATTAATCAACTATTATTATTATAAGAGGAGATTACCATGACTCAACGGTCACGTGGAATTTTACTGCGATCATAACTCGGCGTGGCGGTAAGACAGTCACTGCAACAGCCCTAATCATATCAAAAGTGGAAAATTCCACAGCTAATCTTTTCACACACAATAACTGATAACTAATTATGAGGAGATAGACTTCAGAACCCCCACCCCCCTCACCTGCCAGTATTCTAAGAAATGCACACAAAATGTATGTAAGGTTTATGGATAGCATTTTACATTTTAGTCATTTAGCAGACGCTCTTATCCAGAGCGACTTACAGTAGAGTGCATACATTTTATTACATTTTTTTTTTTTTTTACATGCTGAGACAAGGATATCCCTACCGGCCAATCCCTCCCTAACCCCTAACCCGGACGACGCTATGCCAATTGTGCGTCGCCCCACGGACCTCCCGGTTGCGGCCGGCTGCGACAGAGCCTGGGCGTGAACCCAGAGACTCTGGTGGCGCAGCTAGCACTGCGATGCAGTGCCCTAGACCACTGCCACCCGGGAGACCAATAGCAATATTGATAGCAATATCAATAGTTTGTTATACTTCTAAACCCCTATGGTTATGCCTCTCTCATCAAAGCTCATAAAACACCTTAGTTGGACAGAGGAGAGGACAGCAGAGACAGAGGAGAGGAGAAGTGACAGAGGAGAGGATAAGTGACAGAGGAGAGGACAGGCGAGACTGAGCAGAGGAGTGACAGAGAGGAGAGGAGCAAGAGAGACAAGGGACATGATTTGACCTCATCATGACTTGCCCAAAGACTGATGACATCCAAGTTGTTACATCTCTAGGCTTTCCACAAGGTCACTTTCATCACAGTTTGGCTGTTTTGACAGAAACCAGTCCATATCAGTTACGAGTTGGATTATTTTTTGTAGGAAAATGACCAACACAGTTTTAAAATAACTATCAGAAAACAGTATGTAAGATTTATGGATAGCATTATCAATAGTTATACTTCTAAACCCATGTGATTATTCCTCTCATTAAAGTTCATAAACATCTTAGTTGCACACAAGCACCATTGTCAATCCAAATGTAGAGAGTATAATATAAAAGAGAATCTTTGAATTTAACCAAGAATCTGTACAACTGTACCATTGAGGATCTGCTGCATGGTTTGTCGGTATTGGATCCTCTGCTCAGCTGAGGTGTGGGAATATCGCCTAGTGTCGTCAGCGGCCTGCAGATCCACTATAGTCAGCCAGGAAGCTCTCTTGTAGAGGCAAGGAATCAGCAGCGATGGCAGCGTTGCTTCCAAACTGAAACACAGGTAAGTGGCATGTGAACACAAATGACACTCACACCAAGAAAGAATTAAGTATGGATAAAATCGTCCCTCTGCAGGGCTTCCTCATCAGCAGCGTCCTGTCAATGCAGATACTAGTCAATTCCAAGCAGCCAGGTGGCTAGGGCTGCCCCACAGCTTCCAAGGCAGGGCACCTGACTATAACAAAAGTACCTCAGCCTCATCGACGTTACTTACACAGTAAGTGTGATCATGCACAGCAGACGCTTTCGCATGATCAACGTTGCCACTTACCTCTGTATCTACCAAATTCCGTCGTCTTTCCCTGGGGCATTGTGACCGCTTTTGAAGACGACCACGAAAGGAGAAAACGGTGGGCACAATAGTCGGGGTGAGGCAGACTTTTCCCTCGTCATCATATCGAAGACATTCCTCTTCAAAGTGATGGACAGAGACGAGAGTGTTGGGTTTCAAATCATCCGCCTGACATTTCCTACCCACTGCTGCAGCCTAGGCTTGTCATGAAATGGGAACCTGTGGAAGAACATGATGTATTTATGTAAATGTTAAACTACAATAGCTAAAGGATTTATGCATTAAAACGTTAATCCATTCGGCTGGTTGGCAAATGGGCCGAATCAAGCGCAGATTGAGCACTGTCTGTTGTCCCCTCCAGAGATTGGAAAGTGTGAAGAGCTGAGCTGGTGATCCCTCTTCTCTGTGTCTGGGGGCATAGTGTTCATCAACAGTGCACGGATATCATCAGCCTGAGGAAGTAGGAGGAGGAGGATGTGTTCAGAGGGAGAGTTACTGGGTGATAAGGGGTTTCCACAGGCTTGCGTTTAAAAATATACTGGATGGGAATTTTATTGAGCAGTCTACGACATTGTATGTAAGCCACTTACTTGTGCAACTATAAAGATGTAACACATACATTCACAGCGTCTACCATTTTATGCAAAAAACATGAGTCTTGTTTATGTTGAGAATCATCAGAGAATACTGAACACTTCATGCTATCTACTGTTAACCCAGCTAGCAGAGGATGGATGCGTACTGTGGCCAGGTTAAGTGCAGTTTGTCCCTCCTGCTTCTTCACGGTAGGGTCAGCTCTTCGGGCCAGCAGTAAAGCACAGTGTACAGCTTTTCTTAGCTACCTTGTGGACAGGGGTGAAGGCCCACTTGTCAAAAGCATTCACACACCTGTTGAACTTGATCAGGAGGGCTGCAATGTCCACATGCTGTAGAGTTGAGACAGAGGAGAAGTTAAAGAGGAGAGGACAGGATCCACGAGACATGACAGAGGAGAGGACAGGAGAGAGGACAAATGACAGAAGAGGACAGGAGAGAATGAGAAGTGACAGAGAAGTCAGGGGAGAGGAGGACAGAGAAAAGTGAGACAGAGGACATGATTTAACCTCATCTTTACTTTCCCAATGACATGACATCCAAGCTGTTACATATCTAGGCTTTCCATAAGGTCACTTTCATCACATTGTGGGTATTTTGACAGAAACTTGTAGTCCAAATCAGAGTTACGAGTTTGATTATTTTCTGTAGGAAAGGGACCAGCAGTTTTAAAATAATTCAGAAAAGACATATTCGGCATCGATTTTTTTTTATATATTTACACATTTACCAATCAGTGTCCTTTGCGAGGCATTGAAAAACCTCCCTGGTCTTAGTGGTTGAATCTGTGCTTGTAATTCACTACTCGATTGAGGGACCTCAAAGATAATTGTATGTGTTAGGTACAGAGATGGGGTAGTCATTCGAAAATCATGTTAATCACTGTTATTGAACACGTCGTGAAACATGAGGTGATGGCGGGTGGATGAATGGCACAACAATGGGCCTCACGATCTAGTCACGGTATCTGTGCATTCAAATAGCCATCGATAAAATGCAATTGTGTTCGTGGTCTGCAGCTTTTATCTGCCCATACCATAACCCCACCACCATGGGGCACATTGACATCAGCAAACCGCTCACCCACACGGCGCCATACACGTGGTCTGCAGTTGTGAGGCCAGTTGGACATACTGCCAAATTCTCTAAAACGATGTCGGAGGCAGCTTATGGTAGAGAAATTAATATTTAATTAATTAATCAAATCAAATGTATTTATATAGCCCTTCTTACATCAGCTGATATCTCAAAGTGCTGTACAGAAACCCAGCCTAAAACCCCAAACAGCAAGCAATGCAGGTGTAGAAGCACAGTGGCTAGGAAAAACTCCCTAGAAAGGCCAAAATCTAGGAAGAAACCTAGAGAGGAACCAGGCTATGAGGGGTGGCCAGTCCTCTTCTGGCTGTGCCGGGTGGAGATTATAACAGAACATGGCCAAGATGTTCAAACGAGTCCATGCAACTTATTATGCAATTTGTTAAGCACATTTTTATTCATGAACTTATTTAGGCTTGCCATAAGGGGTTGAATACTTAATGACTCAAGACATTTCAGCTTCACATTTTTTATTCATTTAAATGTTCAAACATTCCACTTAGAAATGGGGTATTGTACATAGATCAGTGACACAAAATCTCAATTTAGACTAATAAAAAAGTATACTCATTTGTAATTTGATAAAGCCTGCAATGATCTGAACAGTATGCTTGGAAGACGCAAACCCTCAGGATGCACTCCAAACGGCACTATTCTCTTTATAGTCCACTACTTTTTTACCAGGGACCATAGGCTCTACCGTAGGGCTCTGGTAAAAAGTAGTTCACTACGCAGGGAACCATTTGAGATGCAGCCTTTGTTTTTATATACACTTCTCTCCCTTCATGCTCTGTAAGGTTCCAGGTAGACCAGAGCAACAAATACCACTGACCTTTCTGCCTCACCTGAGATGGCTGCCACTGTGAGTTAGTCAGCCATGCAGATACAGTACCAGTCAAAAGTTCGGACACACCTACTCATTCAAGGGTTTCTTTATTTTTACTAGTATCTACATTGTAGAATAATAGTGAAGACGTCAAAACTATGAAATGACACATATGGAATCATGTAGTAACCAAAAAGTGTTAAATCACAATGTATTGTATATTTGAAATTCTTCAAATTAGCCACCCTTTGCCTTGAGAGCTTTGCACACACTTGGCATTCTCTCAACCAGCTTCATGGCAGCGAGACTCGTAACATAACTCATGCAAATAACAGTGAAAAAGTAACAGTGAGAACAAAAACCACAGGCAACTTAAATCTACCGTCAAACACTCAGGGTTTATTTTTAAACACAGTAAATTAGGGGCGGGAAGAGGGGCTGAGTTGGACCCAAGGAAAGGAATAATAAATATCCAAAAACACCCCTTAGTTAGACTAGCCTGCTTTAAGAACAGTTAGCTAACTAACCAACTATACAGTGGGTGGTTCACCCAGTTCTAACTAGGGTATTTAGACAAAGTTTACCTACGGGTAGTGTATGTCCATGGGCAACTTGTCTTGGTACCCCCTTTTCCCACCAACAAACAAACAGTCATGAAGCACAACAATACATACTCACATAATTCCAGACAAATGTGACATGTAGGAACAAAAACCAAAAGAGAGCTCAATCCAAAGAGAAAGAGTGAGAAACAGCGAGATTGAATAACAAAGATTGAACTACAGAAAAAAACAACTGACTGGGTTTTTAAACCAAGGGAAAGGGGATGTGATAGGGTAAGAGAAAAGGAGCAGGTGTCTTCTGATTAGCGACTGATTGGTGACTGATTGGGGAATGATGATTGCCACCTGTGAAGGGAGAAGGAGAGAAAAGAAATACACACACAGGATACACTCACAGGATACTTGTATCCGTAACACTGTTCTTTTGCCCATCTTAATCTTTTCTTTTTATTGGCCAGTCTGAGATATGGCTTTTCTTTGCAACTCTGCCTAGAAGGCCAGCACCCGGAGTCGCCTCTTCACTGTTGACGTTGAGACTGGTGTTTTGCGGGTACTATTTAATGAAGCTGCCAGTTGAGGACTTGTGAGGCGTCTGTTTCTCAAACTAGACACTCTAATGTACTTGTCCTCTTGCTCATTTGTGCACTGGGGCCTCCCACTTCTCTTATTTTCAGGTTAATGCCAGTTCGTGCTGTTCTGTGAAGGGAGTAGTACATAGCGTTGTACAAGATCTTCAGTTTCTTGGCAATTTCTTGCATTGAATAGCTTTCATTTCTCAGAACAAGAATAGACTAACAAGTTTCAAAAGAAAGTTATTTGTTTCTAGCCATTTTGAGCCTGTAATTGAACCCACAAATGCTGATGCTCCAAATACTCAACTAGTCTAAAGAAGGCCAGATTTATTGCTTTTTTAAATCAGGACAACAGTTTTCAGCTGTGCTAACATAATTGCAAAAGGGTTTTATAATGATCAATTAGCCTTTTAAAATGATAAACTTGGATTAGTTAACACAATGTGCCATTGGAACAGGAGTGATGGTTGCTCATAATGGGCCGCTGTACACCTATGTAGATATTCCATAAAAAATCTGCCGTTTCCAGCTACAATAGTCATTTACAACATCAACGATGTCTAAACTGTATTTCTGATCAATTTTATGTTATTTTAATGGATAAAAAATTTGCTTTTCTTTCAAAAACAGGGACATTTCTAAGTGACACCACACTTTTGAACGGTAGTGTAGGTAATAGGGTGCCATTTTGGGACGCAGACTAAGCTACACCAGGGTTTATTTCCCCCTCATACTACCATTCTTCAGACTAAGCTACACCAGGGTTTATTTCCCCCTCATACTACCATTCTTCAGACTAAGCTACACCAGGGTTTATTTCCCCCTCATACTACCATTCTTCAGACTAAGCTACACCAGGGTTTATTTCCCCCTCATACTACCATTCTTCAGACTAAGCTACACCAGGGTTTATTTCCCCCTCATACTACCATTCTTCAGACTAAGCTACACCAGGGTTTATTTCCCCCTCATACTACCATTCTTCAGACTAAGCTACACCAGGGTTTATTTCCCCCTCATACTACCATTCTTCAGACTAAGCTACACCAGGGTTTATTTCCCCCTCATACTACCATTCTTCAGACTAAGCTACACCAGGGTTTATTTCCCCCTCATACTACCATTCTTCAGACTAAGCTACACCAGGGTTTATTTCCCCCTCATACTACCATTCTTCAGACTAAGCTACACCAGGGTTTATTTCCCCCTCATACTACCATTCTGCAGACTAAGCTACACCAGGGTTTATTTCCCCCTCATACTACCATTCTTCAGACTAAGCTACACCAGGGTTTATTTCCCCCTCATACTACCATTCTTCAGACTAAGCTACACCAGGGTTTATTTCCCCCTCATACTACCATTCTGCAGACTAAGCTACACCAGGGTTTATTTCCCCCTCATACTACCATTCTTCAGACTAAGCTACACCAGGGTTTATTTCCCCCTCATACTACCATTCTTCAGACTAAGCTACACCAGGGTTTATTTCCCCCTCATACTACCATTCTTCAGACTAAGCTACACCAGGGTTTATTTCCCCCTCATACTACCATTCTTCAGACTAAGCTACACCAGGGTTTATTTCCCCCTCATACTACCATTCTTCAGACTAAGCTACACCAGGGTTTATTTCCCCCTCATACTACCATTCTTCAGACTAAGCTACACCAGGGTTTATTTCCCCCTCATACTACCATTCTTCAGACTAAGCTACACCAGGGTTTATTTCCCCCTCATACTACCATTCTTCAGACTAAGCTACACCAGGGTTTATTTCCCCCTCATACTACCATTCTTCAGACTAAGCTACACCAAGGTTTATTTCCCCCTCATACTACCATTCTTCAGACTAAGCTACATCAGGGTTTATTTCCCCCTCATACTACCATTCTTCAAAGCTTACACTGTCATATTTCACTGTCCCCCATCCACAGAAGCTAAACTACAACACCATTGCACCATTGTTAGCTACAGCATGTCATTAAACCTCGCGCAAATTAACATGTTAGCATGTAATTGTCTAATCGAGATTGATGATTGATGTCTACATTTCGCCTGCACAATTAAGTGACAGTTTTCTCAAATGGCTTTTCTTTGGCGCTTTATCTCTTCTTCTCTTCCCACAACGTTTTATCATTTAACCACGCTGTCTTTTCTTGTTCAATTTAAAATATATTTAATCTCTAAATACAACATTTGAAAAGCAGCATCTGGCAGCTTGCTAGGTTGTCAGGTTGCAGTGGAGTTAGTAAGTGTAGCCTTTAATGAAGATGCATCACGCTGGTTAAAGGTTTATCTCTCATCGTATGGCCCGGCAGATGCTGACTCAGTGTATTACCTCCATGGCACGAGCCATTAATTTCCACACACCACTGAACTGACTGCATCCTCATCAAAGCTAATACGCTGTATGGCCAACGGCGTAACACACACTTTCATCAAAGCTAATACGCTGTATGGCCAACCAGTGTAACAGTGATGTAATGCCAACTAACTACGCCACTTTAAAGGAAAACGTTCTAGTATGATCCTCATGGTACTAGGAGTATGATAATACTCTGTATGATCAACCGGCCATACAGCAACGACACTTCAAGTACATGATCATAGTATCATCTACAATGGATCACATATACAGTATTCAATACAGTGAGTATACAAAGTACAACAATTTTCAAAGGTTAAGTGACATTGTAGGTGGCTCTATATTGTGGCTGCTATAGTAAATCTCATTTTGTCTTTGCTTGTAAGTTACAAAACCCCAGTTGCCGCACCTAAAAACATCCTTTAGACGTGTGCTATTCACAATAATATTAGAAAACCCTCTCTCAAACCCTCTCTCTGGCTCTGGGACTTAGAGACACATTTTGTGACTTCTTACTGCTGAGGTCGGCTACCAACACCGACCTCAGCCTGAGTCTATTGTCCTGCTGCAGAAGGCAAATTCACACCTATGTGTTAAGGACCAGGTTGACAGAGAACAGTGTCAGCTGACCTGGTCAGCCAATCAGTGAGCTAGCTTGAGTTTAGAGACCCCCACTCTGCCACTGTACAGCTCTATAAACTCCTGGGTTCCCCACCAGCTCACCAATCGGACCTCTACCCACATGGACAAACCACTCTTTGGACTTTCTGATGGTGCTTAGAGTGTCCTTGACCTTAAACCACTATTACCTAGTCTACTCTTCCTGTTTCAATGCTGTGTGTGTCTGTCTTGCGTGTGGTATTAAACATGTGAATTGTATCTCTGTCTCCTACTGGTCATTCTACGTCCTCTAACCCTGGCGCTGGGACAGTTTTAATTTAAACCGGCACCTCTTTTGGAGACCACCATATGGAGATGCTCCTTTTTAATAATCCATCGGTTCTTCTCATGACTTATTGCTTAACGGTGCGAGCAAAAGTTATGCAAATTGCTCTCATTATGTAATAGGAGTTTGAAGCTATCCAAACCAATTGCGCTAGATTAAGTCAGTCGGTCTGTGTGTTGCATCCATAGAGAATGATAGAGGACTCTAGTGTCCAAAAGCCAGTTTTAGCATGGGCAGCGCCATTGAGAACTTACACCATTTTGAAGTAGTCAACTGGATGGGACTTCCTATGGGTCAACTGCCCGTTAGAACCAACTTCTCAAGATTGACTACAAAGTGTAAATAGGATCATTTTGATCATAAAGTCAGTCTCATCCAACACTGAGTTTTGTAAGAGAGTTCGTCACGACTAACAATCATGTCCACTTGCCCAGTGCCCACTAACACGAGAGAAGCAGCAGTGCTGATTGCGCTCTATCAGCTACGCACACTCTATCCAATCATTGCAGCGAACCTCCAGAGAGTGAGACAGACCTGCCCATTACGCAGCACCTCAGACTTGTTTACATAAGACAACACGTCACCAATGTTATGTTGAAATAACGCTTGGCCATAAGCCCTTTATGGAGTGGCCACTTGATGATGTGTTTGATAGTGCCAATCACTCGAGTCCGCCACTTTTTTGGCCAAAAGGATAATTGAGACGATCAGAGTGCACTTGTATCCCAACTGCAACTTGTCAATAATCCAAAACCAATTTGAGAGCATCTTGTTTTCCCCCGTGATCTGTTTTGTAACATGAATCCCTATTAAACACTACCAGACAGACGCACACTATGGTAATTCATAGGGGCAATTCCCAAAAAACTGAATTGCATTGAGATGTATGCCAAATAAAAACCATTGATTTCAAAGTTTAACAAACCATACAACCTTATGCAAAAGGTCTACTTTGAACAATTTACACTGAACATTTTACAAAAACACATTTACTGGAAGAACTGCAGATACAAAGTTTAGTATCTGTAAAATCTTCCTCTGTTTTTTTTATGTGTCCACGTTTTCCCAAAAATCTGTTAAATATCTGCTTCGAATTAAGATTTAACGATGTATGCAGAAAGAATGGGGTGTCAGCTATGACATTACACATTGACTCTGAAAACATCTATTTTGGTTATTTTGAAAACAGTAAGTGAATTTACACCCGGTAACGGAATTACGGTATCAGAATTTCATCATTGGTCCCTGATCTGTACCACAGAGAAATGCTTAATTGTGGATATGAATGTCATTCTCTTCATGGGGATGTATCCTAAGTAGGTACACAAAGGTATAAATATGCAATATCCTGCTGTGCATATTTGGGTATTATTTTACACACTGGCTATTATTTTAATGAGCTCTGCCCCCAAACAAGACCACATTTGGTTGGTCTGGACCAGACCAAATCTGAACAAATCATATACGTCTATGTTTCACAAGTTTGGACACCAAAGTACAACACAGTAGAGTACAGTAGAGTGCAGTACAGCACAGAACAGAAGAGTAGAGTTTCACGTTTTTTTTTGTCACATGCACTAGTACAGTGAAATGCCATTTTTGCTTGCTCTTTCCCAACAATGCAGTGGTACTATGAAAAAGAACAAAAACAAACAAGAAATAGATACTGGGTCAGATCCAGGGTCAGTGCCAATACCATATTTGGGTATTTCTATAAACTGGGGTACCAGTGAGCATTTTTTGTAGTGGACAACTGTTTGGAGCTGTTACAACGTCATTAATAAAAATTAGCCCTTTTTTCCAGGTGAATACATTAAGATATAAAGGGGGAACATCGATACATTCATTATAATTCATGAGTTAAATCAAAACCTATGTTTAAACCCTTTCTCATGTTTGGAGTCTTTACAGATTTGGCAAAAATTGCGTGACATAAAACACTACCTTTTTTCCCTTACACTTATGATACTGCTATTTGTCGTTAAATCATATGCTAAGCGTTTAATAATTGAATTACACATTGAACTTGATCCTGTAAAATTCCTGGATATTTGCTGTCTGACTCTTTTTTGTACGGAGCTCTCGGAAGTGTACTTTAACCTCGTAACATTTCGTATCTCCCTATGTTACGGTGTGATGTTACACTTTTTCGTATCTCCCAATGTTACAGTTTTCATGGACACACACAGTGGCAACGATTCATTTGTTGCCTGTTTTGCATGTTCTTTTGGCATTAATACGTGTCACATATCAGTTTGCAAACAATGTTAAAAAGTATAATAATTGAGTTAATAAAGCCATATACAACCATGGTCTTTTTTTTTTTTTGCTTTCTTGAGTAAAGCAGCTCCAACAGGCAGGTGTTTCAGCCTAGCTCAGTGCTTTCTGTGGTGGTGGGGCAGCCAGCGGAAAATACGGAGCGTAGGGGTTGGTAATGTTCTCTAGTTGCGCCGTGATTGGCTCAGTGTTCTGTCACTCATGGGGGCACTACGTCACCACAAAATCTTTGGGTAGAGATTGAAAATTCAAGCACCTTGGGTGCTGCCATAGACTTACATTAGAAGTACCCATCCTGGGCCTCCCGAGTGGTGCAGTGGTCTAAGGCACTGCATAGCAGTGTTGCAGCGTCACTACAGCCTGGGGTTCAATCCCGGGCACCTGCAGGTTAACTTCGGTCGTCAGTTGAACGGTGTTTCCTCCGACACACTGGTGAAGCTGGCTTCTGAGTTAAGCGAGCGGGTGTTAAGAAGTGCAGCTTGGTGGGTCATGTTTCAGGAAACGCATGACTCGACCTTCGCCTCTCCTGAGCCTGTTGCAGTGATGAGACAAGATCGTAATCATAAAACTGAGGAAGAAAAGGGGGTTGAAAAATAACTAAAAGTGCCCATCCAAGAAGGCTCAATGGCCACAGATAAAATTAAGTCAAATCACGTTACAGTTGAAGTCGGGAGTTAGCCAAATATATTTAAACTGAGTTTTTCACAATTCCTGACATTTAATCCTAGTAAAAAGTCCATGTCTTAAGTCAGTTAGGATCACCACTTTATTTTAAGAATGGGGAGACGCATGGGATAGGGCGCAATGGGCCCAGCGTCGTCCGGGTTAGGGGAGGGTTTAGCCGGCCAACATTTCCTTGTCTTATCGTGCTCTAGCGACATCGTGTGGCAGGCCCGGGTGCCTGCAAGCTGACTCCGGTCATCAGTTCGACGGTGTTTCCTCCAACACGTTGGTGCAGCTGGCTTCAGGGTTAAGCGAGCAGTTTGTCAAGAAGCAGTGTGGCTTCGCTCTCGACCTTCGCCGAGTCCGTATGGGAGTTGCAGCGATGAGACAAGATCATAACTTCTGGCCCATGTGAATGTTTATCCTTTTTTTTACCTCCTTTTTGTCCCCAATTTCATGAAATCCAATTGGTAAAGTTTGAATACATTGGCCATGCTGTCAATGCAGCATAACTTCTGCAGCATTCAAAACAACTGGAAACGGAACTGGGAAATCTCAGACTTCAGAGCGTTCAAGACAACTGGGAACTCTGAAAATACGGAAAATAATTTTGAACGGTCATCCAACTCGGAATTCCAAGTTGGGAACTCTGGCCTCTTTCTAGAGACCACAAGAAGGGCCGCCACACCACCTTCCTGCTCCAGCACAACAAGGTAAGTACAAAAATGTATTGTATGCTGCTGCATAAATTATGTCATATGCCAGGGAGATATGCATACTGTAGCCAAGAAAGTAATACTAAGTGTATGTTGTGTAGTAAGCTGTTAGTAGCCCATGTGCCTCACCCTAATTATTTGGTGCCTTTCCCCCCTCATAACTTAGCCTACTGTTCTGACTTGGTGCTGCACATGTAGCCTATAGCCTGTTTTAGAGAAATGTGATCATCGAATATTGTAAGAGCTTTCATTGTCTGCTTATATGCCCCCTTTATTTATCGTACGGTTCTGACTTGGTGTACAGGGAAAATACTGTAAGAATAGCCCATGTTCTGAATTCTGTCAAGGTACATTTCAAAAGTGCTGAACAAATAGATATATTGACTACGTACGTCATAGCTCGCTCATTAATGTCTTAATCGAAATTACAGATTGCTTCTTATCCACTAGTCATTTCTTATGCCATAGTTTGTACATCTCAATTGTCAGTAGAAACCACATTTGTTTCAGCAAGTCAGCCATATCAGCTTTGTTTTTAAAAAGGCAGTAAATGAGGTGCAGCGGTGGTAAGGATTCACTCCATGGTGCTGAAAAGAATAAGCTCTGCTGTTGTGACAGCTTTATGTAGGCCCTAACAGTTTGTGGGCACCGTTTGTCACCATTAAAGTTCAATGAATGTATTGTTTAGCGTTGTGTTGTGTAGCGGCTTTGCTGGCATGCATTAAAAAAAACAATTTGCCCCACCAAGATTTACATGCTAAAATCGCAACTGGGCACATTATATCAGGGGCGGCAGGTAGCCTGGTGGTTAGAGCGTTGGACTAGTAACTGAAAGGTTTCAAGATCGAATCCCCAAGCTGACAAGGTAAAAATCTGTCGTTCTGTCCCTGAACAAGGCAGTTAACCCACTGTTCCTAGGCCATTATTGAAAATAAGAATGTGTTCTTAACTAACTGGCCTAGTTAAGTAAAGGAAAAAAATATATCCAAAATAATGTATGGCTTGCAAAATTGAATGCTTCTAACAGAAAGAGTAACTTCAACAAGATGAATCAAACAAAAATCGATACTGTCATTAATGGGGTTCTTCAACAGTATGCGTAATAGTCGTTTGATGCAGATTTGATGTCTAGCTGTTTAGTTATGTGGGGAAATTATCGCCAACATCAGCTGATACAGCAAAGAATTTTCTGAATGACAGTAAAGTGGTAAAGAGCTAGTCTGATACTGCATGCGATTGAACAACAGTCAAAGTGCGGGAATTAATGTTAATCTGGAGAATTTGCAGAACATTTTGGTGTCTATTTTGTTATGGTGGTCCAGATTAGACTGTCTTGGACCACATTATGTCAAGATTCCTGAGATTTGTGTACGTTTTGATCGTTTGTTTTCTGAGTTAAAATGGAGCAATCTGGAATGTGAAAACAGCTTGTTTATTCGTTTTTGAATAGAAATAGAAGAAAAAATGGCTTGTTTTCGTTTTTGCATATAAAACCAAACGACTTGATATTTCGATGTTCACATGTGGGTGGGGTTAAATGTGTAATGCCTGTCATTGGTTAAGTGCACCGCCAACACTTCCTTTCCTTTCGAAGTCGTTCATCCTTTTGAATCCATTCTATGAATCTATGAATCTATTAATGAATCAAATAATAGCTGCCCATACTGTACCACAGAGCCAAGTAAAGTAAGATTTCTCAATCTCTGCATACGATTTAGTGTGCATTGAGTTATTCATGAATTGCTGTTACTATAATTGGTTAGCTGACTGATATAGCCCAGCTACCGAACTACCTACCTAACTAACCATTGGCAATCTTATTCAATACACCCAAAACAACAGTATCTATTTTTGAGATATGCCCCAAGCTATTGTAAGTGAGTGGTTGCACATCTAACTGGCTGGAATGAAGCAAGGGTGTGAATAGTAGACATGTAAATGTATCCTTTCACTGTTAACAGCAGGTCTTCAGCTACCCAGAACTGTCTGATTAGCCTGATATGGTGCCGTGGGTGTGTCCAGCTTACACCTGTGCAAATCCATGTGTGTATAGCAATGAAATTAAACATCCAACCAATGTCTCGAGTCGTGCTGTAGGTCCACCACACACCTGGAGTGTTGTGGGGTCCTGTCCAGAAACAACCCCTAGCCCCTACCCCTAGAGACTTGTGGAGATCTGAGAGGATTAGACAGGTGTAAGCAATACCGCTAATATTCTACAAAGCCTTTCAGAGAGTAAGGTGGAGCACTCACCATGTCACCACCTATCACCCCCTCTCAGATGTCCACAAGTGTCTAGACTCTGGGCAGTAGGGGCTAGGAGCTGTTTCTGGATAGGCCATGGGTATTATGGTAATGCAGTCAGTCAGTCTGGCACTGTCTAAAAATGTTATAGGGGCAGTGCAGTTAAGTTTTTTATGATATTTCAACACACACACTATGAGGTAGGGCTGGGACAATATCAGTATCGCAACATTTTTCTGCTGTATTCAAAATAGTGTGTGCTACAGCTTGGAAAATAAATAAATGGGACTCTGGGTGACAACATAATGATGTTTGTTTCTAACATTAGGGCTGTTTTCCTAAAGAAGTTACAATTGCTACGTGTCTTGTTTCCTTTCCACGATACAAACGAGTATCGCGATACTGGTATCGTCCCGGCCCTACTATGAGGTCAAAATAACACTCTGAAATTGACAACATGATGATTATGCCATTTTTGTGTAAGAGCTGTTTAAAAAATAATGCCTGGAATTTCAGCCTGTTCAGGTGGAATGGAACCTTTGGCCAACATCATAACATCACAATGTGATTGGATTATAATAGACCAATGTCTTTTCATCTGGGTAAGGGAGTGGGCTCTAGACCACTGGTTCCCAACCTTTGTTGGGTACTGTACCCCTAAAACACTTTGATCTGCCTGAAGTACCCCTCATATATTTATATATTCTTATTTCCATTCCTTTACTTAGAGTTGTGTGTATTAGTTAGATGTTGTGGAATTGTTAGATTACTTGTTAGATAATGTTGCAGTGTCGGAACTAGAAGCACAAGCATTTCACTACACCCGCAATAGCGTCTGCTAAACACGTGTATGTGACAAATACAATTTGATTTGATTTGATTCATGCATGTGTGACTGGCATAATTCTAAATTAGGTGTACATTTGAAAAAAAATTGGTTTACACACCCAGTCAAGTTTGGCAGACTTGTTTTCAATGTCAGGGAAGTAGGAGTTGAACTCAGTCTGGACAAATGTGAGCTAACTATTTGCACCATAGGAGCTCTGTCAACATCACCTATAAAATGGTAGGTGTCAAGCTGCTGGAAACAATTTATATCCCCATCTTCACATTTCCTCTCCCAGAATTTGATCTTCTTCATGAATCCACACACTTTGTCATGCATGTTTAGAAAATCACTTCGGCAAGCAGATCAAAAAGCCTGTGTAGCGTTTTCCTTCTGGATAGCCAACGGGCGTCGATGTGAAGCAGTAGCTGCTGGTGCTCAGTCCCACTGTCATCACAGAGCCTTTCAAACAGTCGTGACTCAGAAGCCTGGACATGATAAAATGAATCACGTTCACTGCGTCATTCAAAAAATAATGTAACTCAGGACTCATTCTCTTGCTGGTCAATGACTCTCTGTGAATGATACAGTGGGATTTACCTTATTTACCTCATTTCACTCTCCCAGGCATTGATGCAGCACGATCTGTGCACACATGAACACAGGATTACCAATCTAGATTGTGCTCTGAGAAAAAGCTGTCAATAACATGAAATGCATCCTCAGCTGTAGTTCTCCCTGTTAGCTTCTTACAGAACAGATGTGCTCATTAATTTCCCAAAATTTCTCTGAATCAGCGTCCCGTCAACGGGACAGTTGTAAATCATGCAGCGCCTTGTGTTACGATCGCAGATTTGAGAGAAAAAACTAATGTCGGTACAGTTAAGTGTCTTATATCGGCTGAAAGCTTAAATTCTTGTTAATATAACTGCACTGTCCAATTTACAGTAGCTATTACTGCAAAAAATGCCATGCTATTATTTGAGGAGAGAGAGAGCTCCTAACAACAAAACACATTTTGTCACCGCGATAGGTTTGATAAATTCACCTCTGAAGGTGAAATGTATACTTACATTCTGAAACCTTGCTCTGATTTATCATTCAAAGGGTCGTGAAGTGTCGTTTTGTTAGATAAAATAATTTTTCATATCCTAAAAAGGTCCATATAGCATGCACGATCGATTTTGTAATTCCACTGGTTCAATTTGCAAAGGAAGGAATCTGAAACAACCCTAAACGTTGTTTCAACCAGTCAAATCACGTTCGTATGTATTCCTCAGAGATCCTCGAACGTAGCCAGACTTCACTATATAATTAGGGGTGTAATATATCCTATAGGACACCAAACTAAACTCCCTCCTCATGAGGGAGAGAAATGTTAAAGTATCTTAAAGATATGTGAGTTTTTTTATAACGGAATTTCAAGGCAATGTTTATTAAACTTACAGGAAGCAGAACAACTTCTCCTAAACTAAATATGTGTTGATATTACTTGGCAGGGGTCTTTACTTTGTAATATTTTTAAGACTTTTTCTGGTCGATGTTTTCTAAGACTCCCTTTCCATCTGTTTGATCAGAAATCAAAGCCATTCCTTATTCCTCATTTTTAGGATGGAAAATAGTTGAAAAATGTATGTATGCCCTAATTTCTCAGAAATATAGACTCTTAGCTTTCATTTGACACCAAATTTGACATGCTCCTATGAATTTCACGCTGGTGCTCATGGATCCTTTTACATAGAAATGGTAAAAAAACAAAAAATGGCACTGAAACACACGTCTCCACTCGCCAGTGACTTGATAAGCTGATTGTGGCCTGGCAGCTCAATGTGCTTGCTAGCTACGACTTGCTACCTTCATTGACAAACACAGAGTTGGAACTTAGCTAGCTAGCTAGTGATTTTGGGCACTGACTTAGTTAAATAAAGGTGAAATAAAAATATATATCTTGTTTCGATTTGATAGAACTCACTGTCACATATGCTGACATGTTATGGCTGTATCATCATCACAGTATTCTTGTCAGTAGTATGGCGATCCCTCAACAGAATTAACACACTGCACACTGTTCTTAGCCGCTTCCTACTATTGTGTGTTTGTGAGTGTTGTAGTAAGTCTGTCTGCTAAAGCCCCGGTGGAGAGGTTCTGCTCGCTCCCCGTGACGGTGTGTGATTGTCCCCTTCAGGCCCAGTGCTTCAGCTCCACAGATGTAGCCCAGACCTTCCCTGCTGTCTGTTCAGCCTCTACACACTCACACACACACACACACACACACACACACACACACGCACACACACACACACACACACACACACCACACCACACCACACCACACTACTCCACTCCACTCCACTGGCCCATGTAGTCCAACAGACCAACTGTGACAGATACTAGAACTTAGGGCCAGAGTCCATAGAGATATCTCTATGCCAGAGACCTCAATTATTCTGCCTTGACTTCTGGTATGTTTTAACATGACTATAAAGTGATAATTAATTGTGTTAGCTCTTTGAGTTAAATCCTAGGCATTAGCTTGGGGAACCGTCGTAAGTCTTCCGATGTCAGTAAAAAAGACATCCCCTTGTATTTACACTGACAATGTATCCAAGGCATGAAGTACTTCAACACAATTATAATAACCATTGTAAATATGAACAGCATTTAACTGGAAGGCAAAACAATTATATTGTGGAGGGGAATTATCTGTAATGGCTGTCTAGACAAATTAATACTTCACAGGGATATGTATAATAAAATACACAATTACCTCTTTTATGTCTACCAAGCATATGTAAATGTTTTCTTTTATGGGTTCGACAGCTAGGCCTGTGCATGGACAACAATGGATAGCTAGCTGGACAGTCCTCAATCTTATTGATTGCTGGGTGTTTCATATGAGTACACAAGTATAGTTGGTGGAATATCTTTCCATCCGTTTGAACGGTCACGCGGAGAAGAGGAAGAGGAGACTGCATGAGGATTGACCTGACAAAGGGCATGATTACCCCTGAGGTAATTGGCAGTGTTAGACAAGGGAATGGCTACCCTATCATGATTACATTTACATTAATATTGACAACTCAATAAACATTTCTATTTCATCTCCTGTCCTTCATGGCTGTGTGTTCCTGATAACACCAGGTCTGTGTCCCTAATGGCATCCTACTCCCTCTTTAGTGCACATCTTTTGGCCAGTAATGCACTATATAGGGAATATGGTGCCAATTGGGATGCAGTCACAGAGGTTAAACACAACATTATATATAAATTGGCTCAAAGTAGAGAGAGAGCAGAACATATGGACATGCGAGGCTTGTAGAATCCCTGTGAGATAGCTATTACTTTATATATGCATTACTGTATGTAAATAACATGGTGGTAAGGCTTGAATTAGTTTTGATATCAGGCGTGGGATGGAATCATGCTTGTAGAGGTTTTGGTGTGCTTCCCAAATAGCACCCTATTTCCTATATAGAGCACTACTTTTGACACACCATTGGTCTTGCAGCCTTTAGGAGTAAATAATAGATTTAGCATAGTAACTGTGCATGAAAAACAAGTCAGTGCACTGCATATACAGTCTATCGAGTCAGGGAAGTCTGGCTGCGCGCTTCGAGCTGATTTTCAAGAGCAATAACATGTCTACAACTTCATCATCTGCAAGCTGTCAAGCTAACGTGAATAAAGCACAACCGTTCACCTTTCTTTAACCAGGTAGACCAGTTGAGAACAAGTTCTCATTTACAACTGCGACCTGGCCAAGATAAAGCAAAGCAGTGCGACACAAACAAGAACGCAGAGTTACACATGGAATAAACAAACGTACAGTCAATAACACAATAGAACAAAAAAAGAACAAAAAAGTCTATATACAGTGTGTGCAAATGGCATGAGGAGGTAAGGCAATAAATAGGCCAGAGTAGCGAAGTAATTACAATTTAGCAAATTAACACTGGAGTGGTAGATGTGCAGGTGATGATGTACAAGTAGAAATACTGGTGTGCAAAAGAGCAAAAAAGTTCATAAAAACAATATGGGGATGAGGTAGGTAGATTGGATGGGCTATTTACAGATGGGCTGTGTACAGCTGCAGCTATCGGTTAGCTGCTCAGATAGCTGATGTTTAAAGTTAGTGAGGGAGATATAAGTCTCCAACTTCAGTGATTTTTGCAATTCATTCCAGTCATTGGCAGCAGAGAACTGGAAGGAAAGGCAGCCAAAAGAGGTGTTGGCTTTGGGGATGACCAGTGAGATATACCTGCTGGAGCGCATGCTACGGGTGGGTGTTGTTATCGTGACCAGTGAGCTGAGATAAGGCGGAGCTATACCTACTAAAGACTTATAGATGACCTGGAGCCAGTGGGTCTGGCGACGAATACGCAGCGAGGGCCAGCCAACGAGAGCATACAGGTGGCAGTGGTGGGTTGTATATGGGGCTTTGGTGACAAAATGGATGGCACTGTGATAGACTGCATCCAGTTTGCTGAGTAGAGTGTTGGAGGCTATAACGCCGAAGTCTAGGATCGGTAGAATAGTCAGTTTTACAAGGGTATGTTTGGCGGCGTGAGTGAAGGATGCTTTGTTGCAAAATAGGAGGCAGATTCTAGATTTAATTTTGGATTGGAGATGTTTAATATGAGTTTGGAAGGAGAGTTTACAGTCTAGTCAGACACCTAGGTATTTGTAGTTGTCCACATATTCTAAGTCAGAACCGTCCAGAACCGTCCAGAGAAAAGAGTCGGCCCGAGAATTGAACCCTGTGGTACCCTCATAGAGACTGCCAGAGGTCCGGACAACAGGTCCTCCGATTTGACACACTGAACTCTATCTGAGAAGTAGTTGGTGAACCAGGCGAGGCAGTCATTTGAGAAGCCAAGGCTATTGAGTCTGCCGATAAGAATACGGTGATTGACAGAGTCGAAAGCCTTGGCCAGGTCGATGAAGACGGCTGCACAGTACTGTCTTTTATCGATAGCGGTTATACTATTGTTTAGTACTTTAAGCATGGCTGAGGTGCACCCTTGACAAGCTCGGAAACCGGATTGCACAGCGGAGAAGGTACGGTGGGATTCGAAATGGTCAGTGATCTGTTTATTAACTTGGCTTTCGAAGACTTTAGAAAGGCAGGGCAGGATGGATATAGGTCTGTAACAGTTTGGGTCTAGAGTGTCACCCCCTTTGAAGAGGGGAATGACCGCGGCAGCTTTCCAATCTTTAGGGATCTCGGACGATATGAAAGAGAGGTTGAACAGACTGGTAATAGGGGTTGCAACAATGACGGCGGATAATTTTAGAAAGAGAAGGTCCAGATTGTCTAGCCCAACTGATTTGAACGGGTCCAGGTTTTGCAGCTCTTTCAGAACATCTGCTATCTGGATTTGGGTGAAGGAGAAGCTGGGGAGGCTTGGTCATGTAGCTGTGGGGGGTGCGGAGCTGTTGGCCGGGGTTGGGGTAGCCAGGAGGAAAGCATGGCCAGCCGTAGAGAAATGCTTATTGAAATTCTCGATTATCGTGGATTTATCAGTGGTGACAGTGTTTCCTAGCCTCAGTGCAGTGGGCAGCTGGGAGGAGGTGCTCTTATTCTCCATGGACTTTACAGTGTCCCAAAACTTTTTGGAGTTAGAGCTACAGGATGCAAATTTCTGTTTGAAAAAGCTAGCCTTTGCTTCCCCAACTGACTGCATGTATTGGTTCTTGACTTCCCTGAAAAGTTGCATATCCCGGGGACTATTCGATGCTAGTGCAGTCCGCTACAGGAAGTTTTTGTGCTGATCGAGGGCAGTCAGGTCTGGAGTGAACCAAGGGCTATATCTGTTCTTAGTTCTACATTTTTTGAAAGGGGCATGCTTATTTAAGATGGTGAGGAAGTTACTTTTAAAGAACAACCAGACATCCTCTACTGACGGGATGTCAATATCCTTCTAGGATACCCGGGCCAAGTCGATTAGAAAGGCCTGCTCGCAGAAGTGTTTTAGGGTCCGTTTGAAAGTGATGAGGGGTGGTTGTTTGACAGCGTACCCATAGCGGATGCAGGCAATGAGGCAGTGATCGCTGAGATCCTGATTGAAAACAGCAGAGTTGTATTTGGAGGGCAGGTTGGTCAGGATAATATCTATGAGGGTGCCCAAGTTTACGGATTTAGGGTTGTACCTGGTGGGTTCCTTGATAGTTTGTGTGAGATTGAGGGCATCAAGCTTAGATTGTAGGACTGCTGGGGTGTTAGGCATATCCCAGTTTAGGTCACCTAACAGAACAAACTCTGAAGATAGATGGGGGGCAATCAATTTACATATGGTTTCCAGGGCACAGCTGGGAGCTGAGGGGGCTCTATAACAGGCGGCAACAGTGAGAGACTTATTTATGGAGAGAAACATTTTTTAAATTAGAAGCTCAAACTGTTTGGGCAAACCTGGAAAGTATGACAGAACTTTGCAGGCTATCTCTGCAGTAGATTACAACTCCTCCCCCTTTGGCAGTTCTATCTTGACGGAAAATGTTGTAGTTGGCAATGGAAATCTCAGAATTTTTGGTGGCCTTCCTAAGCCAGGATTCAGACATGTCAAGGACATCAGGGCTGGCGGAATGTGCTAAAGCAGTGAGTAAAACAAACTTAGGGAGGTGGCTTCTGGTGTTAACATGCATGAAACCAAGGCTTTTACGGTTACAGAAGTCAACAAATGAGAGTGCCTGGGGACACGCAGGGCCTAGGTTAACCTCCACATCACCCGAGGAACAGAGGCGGAGTAGGATGAGGGTACGGCTAAAGGCTATCAGAACTGGTCGTCTAGTGCATTGGGGACAGAGAATAAAAGGAGCAGATTTCTGGGAGTGGTAGAATAGACTCAGGGCATAATATACAGACGGGTATGCTAGGGTGTGGGTACAGTGGAGGTAAACCTAGGCATTGAGTGACGATAAGAGAGGTTTGCATCTCTGGGCGCACTTGTTATGCTGGGTGAGGTCACCGCATGTGTGGGAGGTGGGACAAAGGAGGTATCTGAGGCATGTTGAGTGGGACTAGGGGCTCCGCAGTAAACTAAAACAATGATAACTATCCTAAACAACAGTATACATGGCATATTGATATTAGAGAGAGACATAAAGCGAGGCATAAAGCAATCACAGGTGTTGATTGGGAGAGCTAGCTCAGACAACAACGGGTAAGACAACAACAGTTAATCAGCTAAGACAACAACAACAGGTAAAATGGCGATGAATGGGCAGAGAGGGTCAGTTAACTACACACAGGGCCTGAGTTCGAGGCTGGGGCCGACAGATAAACAGAAATAAACTAAATGGAGTACCGTGATTAATGAACAGTCCAGCAGGCATCAGCTATGTAGCCAAGTGATCATAGGGTCCAGTGAACAGCAATAGATGAAACAGGGAAGTCGTTAGGTAGTTGTTATGAATGATAAAATAGCTGAATATGTCTAATGGTAAGGACTGTATGCACACTATAGGGAACATTCCAAGAAACCTTCTGTGACTGCCTGCTATGACAAGAACCAGAGGACAAGACTAGGACAATCAAATTACGAGAGCACATGGCAGTACTTGCATGGGAGCCCATCTGGGAAAAGCAGGTTTCTGATGGAAGTGGTGTTGGCATTGCAGTCAATAGTGCTCACATCTGTGCGTTTATTGCAATTGCCATTCAGAAAGCATATTGAACCCCACTGGCAAAATTGATGGTTATTTTCACAAGTACAGTTAGTCATCATGTAAATGTATCTTCAAGCAAGGATAAATCTCTCACCCTGTATTCAGAACACTAACCAAATACAACTACAATGGAGGTATTTTGTTAATCAGGGGAACAGACAGCGTATTTTATATTTGTCAGTAGAAAAGTAGACATTTTTACTTTACCCCGCCTCACAATCTGTGAGGGGGACAGGAGGCATTGAGCTGTACTTAGTGAAAGATGTATGAGTTTAGCTGCGCAGACAGAAAGCCGAGGGGAAAATTTTTAAGTGGGAGGAAAAATCATTAGCTTTGTTTGCATGTTCCCCTCTGAATTACAATTCTCCTAAGTCTGGTGGAACAGCGTAAAAAGAATAATATCCGCGCCTAGGATAACGATTTATCACTACGCCTCGCTCCTGCTTCTAACGGATGCATATGTCTTCAAAAACATCCTCCTTCGCCTGCCACTGAGTTACAGCAGCTTAGCCCATCTCAGCCCTGCCCGGGCAGGCACAATCACACAGCTACATTTCATGGCAACAAGGAAGAGGGGGAAAGCAGGAGACTTCCAATTGTGACAAAACTATTGCTCATTCCACCTCTCAATATTTATCATTGTACAATTTCACTCCAACGCACCGATCTCCAGGGGGTGATTTATGGCGCACTCGTCTTCAGTCTCATCAGAACGAAGACACGTTTATCACAGAGATCTTTCCTCCGCATCAGTTCTGTTTAATCCAAATGGGGGCAATAGACACAGAGACAGAGGGGGATGGAGGGAGACAGAGAGAGAGTAGATGAAGAGTGAGAGAGGGAGGGAGGGAGGGAGGGAGGGAGGGAGGGAGGGAGGGAGAGGGAGAGAGAGAGAGAGAGAGGGAGAGAGAGAGAGAGAGAGAGAGAAAATCCAGCATCTACTTATCTATACATCAAAGGGGTGGCACTGCCTCGCAAATATGTTAAAGCTCATTTGTATTTTTTCCGCTTGTCACTGGCCTTAACACACACTTCTCATGGGAATCGCAGCCTGCCACATGATCAATGGAACCCAGGGAAAGTTACATCTCACCATTAAACGCTTTTGACTCGCAATATGCAAAACGCAGGAGCAATGAGTGATGCTTTTTTGTGGCAGCCAGGGTTAGTTGTCAGATATATTATAAATTGCACTTTTGGTGCACAACCAAAGGCAAGCTCCCCTGCATATGAAAGCGCCATGCTTTGTCACTAAGCGCTCTCTCTCAATGTCACCACATGCCCATGCATTGAATACCCTGCCTATAACCCAAAGTCCCTCTGATCCGCTTTGTGTGTGGGCAGTATTGGCTATGGCTAAACTAATCCCGTCCGGAAAAAACACAAGTTTCACTGATGTTATGTGAAGTTAATATGACAATATGTAAAAACAACATGTGATAACATGAAACTACACATGAACACATTTGAGCACATGTGAAAACATGATTACATCTGAAATAAATGTAATGACATGGGGATGCAAAATTTCAACATGTGATACCATAAAACTACGTGGCAACATTTGAAAATGTTTCTTATGTAAAACTGCTAATTCACATGTGAATGTTTTTCACATGTGAAATGCAAATTAGATTTTCAAGTTATTCTCCTCACGTGAAAAGGTGGTGTTAGTATGTGAACTCTAAATGTAATACATGTGAACGGATATGGTTTCATATGTGAACAACTGACCTCACATGTGTCTCTTTTGTTTTCACATGTGAACATTTCTGCTCAACATGTGAAAACAGCTATTTCACATGTGAAAATGTGATTTTTTTTACATGTGAAACTGCAAATTTCATTTTTTTTTTTAAGGGAAGTAATGAAATGGTATGGGGGTAAAGTGTAAACATCTTTAATCAATTTGATTACATTTGACATGATCACTTAGTGCTGACTTTTCAATATGACCCCACCTCTGGATTTGGGGTACCCTGATCTTTATGCTGTGCCACAAAGTCTATAGCATTCGCAGAAGTCTCTTAAAGATTCATTACCTATAATACATCTCTGCACTTAACAAAAGAGTGCCATCTGTACTGCTATTTTAGTAATCAGTTAATCTGACTATTCTCTCATCGTTGATTTCAGGGTTTTCTGTTTAGTTGTTTAATGCTGGTGAGGCATATTGTTCTGTGTTAATATTTCTCCTGAATCACTATGATAAATATAGTAGTTTTCCTTGAGAGTATTTTTAACAAAGCTGAGATTTACTCTGAAGTCCAAAGTGTAGGAATACAGATGAAATCAGTTATTGACACAGACATGGTGGTGTAGCAGGAAGATTAGGATGGAGTGAACCAAGAGGTTGTGAATTCAAATCAGGTGAAATCTCATGAAAAATGTGTTCCAAAACCATATGGTTTCACATGTGAAATTTCATGTGAAATAAAATGACATGTGTGCAAAACGTGGAAATCATGTGTTTTTTCCATAAGGGATGGCAAGGAAAAAGAGCGAAACAACTCATTATCAATCAGTTCAAACAATATTTTATAATAAGACAGAGAATTGGCTCTACATAGTCATGATTATTATATTTATCATAGTGATTGCCAATGCTGTCTCTCTTGGTGTAATTCAGCATCATTAAAAGCGGTTAGGCTATAAAGACCGTGTTTTAGAATCATATTTTTATGAGGCAGTTTTTAATTCAGGATTACTTGTCAAGAATGCAACAAATGTAGGCCTACAGTGTATAAGACAAATAACTGATGTGGTTTTCTAGGAAATTGAATGTAGATAAATCCAATAGTCTATAGTCTATACTCTATATGCAGAAGTATGGTTACATTCCTTACCGCTGCAATTGTGCAAAGTTAACAAAGTCACTGTACACAGAACTAGATCTGTGGGCCCGAGTAATATAAGGGAAAATTTGTGAAAAAATCCCATGTGCTTGGCAGGAATGATGAGGTTCAACATACAACAACTTGGGGGGTGCTTATATTTGTCCCCAGGGAGTGGGGTCACGGCCACTTTACAGCAAGTGCCTTGCTCAAGGGCACAGCAACAGATTTTTGAGGCTACTTGCCACCCCATAACTATCACTATAACAGTCAGTTATACCCAACTCAATTAGCAAAAATCTAATTCATCCAGCTGCAATAAATTAAATAAGGATTGATTTTACCAGTTCATTTGTTTTGTTAATAATCCAAAGGAGAAATAGTCCACAGAGAAACACTCCCAAAAATATAAGAACGTCTTAGAATGTTATTTTAAGTCAGTAGTCCACAAAAAAAAATCTTTGAGAAAGATGGACTCTGGAGAAAACTAGGCTTTTAAATTATAAACAATTTCTAAGTTACCAGACATTTCTGGGGTGTAATCATTAGTCCAACGAAAATGAGAGTTCATATTGTACAAATGCAGGTAGGTGCTATAGAGATACAGGACTCATCATGTATATACTGCAACCTGTTTATAGCATAATTACATTCCTTACCACTGCAATCGTGCAAGGTAAACAAAGTCACTACATGCAGAACTAGATCTGAGGGGCCGAGTTGTAAGGGCAACGTTGTGGGAAAATCCGGTGTGCTTGGACAGAATTATAAGGTGCAACGTACAATAACGTGAGAGTCTATACCACCACAGGATATACTGGACCACAACCGTTTAACAGTTCCACGTGAGGAGTTCAGACGAAACTGAGTAAAACTGTCGTCACATCGACACACCATTCGTCTTCATGACAATATATATCTCACAGAGCGTTCCCTTGAAACATCCTCCATATGAGAGCACATTATTAAAAAGAACTCCATCCGCAAGGTAATTCAAGTTGATTAAGTTGTAATTATTGATCAGAGAAACCTCTCATCCTGTTTTTATTTCAGAGAGCTCGTGGTGGTGCTAAATAGGCCTACTCAATACATCAATAATTAAATTAATATTTAACCAGGAGGAGTCATACGACATTGATGACAGCCATATTGGCAAAATAAGAAAATCCAGTTTAAAAAAGTCTTTGTCTATGTCCCAAATGGCACCCTACTCCCTACACAGTGCACTACTTTTGACCAGAGCCCTATGTGCCGTAGTCAAAGGTAGTGCACTACAATGTAGGATATTAATTTAATTCCCCTGTTGCAGGACAACTTTCATGCAAAGCAGGAAATGTAAAACTTGTGTATTTGAGGTTTAAAAAGGTTTCTGAAGTTTGCCAGACTTGATTTTTACTTTTGAAAAATGTATCAACCCCTACACCAATGTTCATCAAGTATAACCCACATAATAATTCACATTTCCTGTTGCTTCAGGATTATGTTGTCACGCCCTGGCCATAGAGAGCTGTTCATTCTCTATGTTGGTTGGGGTGTGACAGTGACTAGGGTGAGTTATCTATGTGATTAAAGATCTATGTTGGCCTGGTATGGTTCCCAATCAGAGGCAGCTGTTTATTGTTGTCTCTGATTGGGGATCATATTTAGGCAGCCATTTCCCCATTGTGCTTTGTGAGATCTTGTCTAGGTATAGTTGCCTGCGAGCACTACATTGAGCTTCACGTTTCGGTTAACGCTTTATTGTTTTTTCTTTGAGTTTCTTTTCCTAATAAAGAGGATGGAAACATTCCACGCTGCATCTTGGTCCACTCCTTATAATGATTGTGACATATGTTCCTGCTGTAGCAAACTGGCTTAAATTAAGACCCTACATCTGTATGTAGGGAATAGGGTGTCATTTTCAACAAAGTCTTTCTAATTTGTTGCAGAGGATGATGACTTCTTTGTTGTTAATGACAATAAAAATATGCTTCTAACTGCAGAAAAATACAAAGAGACATTCTTCATTCCATCTCGAAAAATCCCAACCTGATCTTCAAGAGCTGTGATAAAGGAGGTGGATTGGCATGCATGACTAGATCTGATTATGATGGAGAAATCCATAGACAATTGTCTGACACGGACTCTTACTGCAAACTCAAAGGTGACCTACCTGTGTGTATAAAACCGAAATGTATTATTTTCTCAGCAGAGCTCATGAGGCAGGCTATCTGACTGACAAGGAGCGGGGCTACCTCATCAACAAGCAGCCTACCAAGGCCGCTATGTACATTTTACCAAAAACACACAAGGATTACCAGGAGTTTCCCCCTGGACGTCCGATTGCGGCAAGGAATGGCTCTCTAACAGAGCCTTTGTTTCATTTAATTGATTTCCACATCAGACCTCTTGTTACGAAGCTACCTTCCTACCTAAGAGACACGGGTGATTTCTGAACAAGCTGAACAAGGATGATAGGCGTACTTTCTTGTAACTATGGACTTAACTAGCTTGTACACCAACATTCCCCACAACATTGGACTGGAGGCTTCACGTTACTTTTTAGACTCTAGAGCTGACCGTACTCCTCCCACCTACTTTCTGTATGAAATGGCTGGGCTGGTATTGACCAAGAAAAAGTTTTTTGTTTGGAGAGGATCACTATCTACAATTTTGAGGTACTTCGATGGGCGCTACCTTGGCCCCAGTTTTTGCCAACCTTTTTATGGGCCTCATTGAGGATAAATAAATCCATTCTAATAATCATTTTTCTGATAATATCATGTTCTACAAACGCTATATTGATGATGTATGTATCATATGGAAAGGCACTAAAATGAAACCGGACTCATTCCATCAGTATGCCAATGACTTAGTTGATTCTATTAACTTCAGTTTGGGAATGTGACCCTGCCAAGATACATTTTCTAGACACATATGTGATTTATGACAATTCATTTTACCCTCTATGTCCAACAGGTGGATAAAAACTGCTTCCTTCACACGTCAAGCTACAACCCCTAGGTCTTTGAAGAGGGGCTTGCCATTCAGCCAATTCTTACGCATTAGACACATCTGCATTTGAAATGAGGATTTTATCATGGATGCAAATCAATTGTACTAGAATTTCCATCACAGAGGTTACACCAAAGTAAGTTTGGAATCTGCTCTTGATAAAGTCCGGGCTATGGACAGACGTGACACATTACAAGGCAAACACAATAACAAACAAAACTACTTTTCTGTGGTGTGCTGTACCGCATACAGTCCTTAAAGCTCTGACATTAAAAACATTATTAGACAACCCTGGCATGTATTGCAAACTGTGGGCTCTGATGTGTTTCATGATCTCTCCCTGTTCACTCATTCTAGGTCCCGCAGCCTAAGGGGCATGCTGGTGCACGCAGACATGTATGACTCATCAAAATCTCCTCAGGAACGTCTGGATGATGCCTGTGGTTTCTTCCCCTGCCGCTATTGTGCGGCCTGTACAGGTATTAAAAAGTGCAACACCTTCAGATCTTTATCACAAATAAAGAATATACCATCAATAGATTCATTACCTGTGGATCTAACAATGTAGTGTATCTACTGTCTTGTCCATGTGGCTTGCAATACACTGGCATTACGCGCAGACAACTACGGTTACGCATCAACAAGCATTGTGGTGCCATCTAAAGAAATGATCTAAAATCACCAGTGGTCAGACATTTTCATGAGGCTAATCATGCTGTGACAGATCTTAAGTTCTGTGCCATTGACCGTGTTTGCTCAAGCCGCAGATACTGCAACACGAATGAGCGCCTTCTCCAGTGCGAAACCCAATGGATCTTCTACTTCAAAACTTTACACCCCCAAGGGCTTATTGAGGAATTGGACCTTGTACATTTTTTGTACTGTTGTGTACACTCACCATGCACCGGCCACCTTTCATTATAGCCTGAGCGCAAACCCTCATACTGGCTTTCTACATTAATCATAATCCACATAATAATTCACATTTCCTGTTGCTGCAGGATTGTTATCCTGCTGTAGCAAACTGGCTCAAATTAAGATCCTACATCTGTATGTAGGCAATAGGGTGTAATTTGCGACACAGACTTTTTAATTTGTTGCAGAGGATGAGGACCGCTCCCTGCAGAACAACCTGATTATTGGCCGGCAGCTGTCACAAGGAGACAGTGGTGGGGGGTGGAGATCTCATTAAAGGATCATTGAGTAATTTAGGAGGCTAATGTTTACCATGACAACAGCTTTAGACCTTCCTGCCTCCAGCGGTGTGTTTAAACAGCTCAGAAAATTAATATTTCTCGCCACCTGAGGAGACTAACAGTAAATGGATGAGAGAAAATCACAAACAATAAAAAGGCAGGCATTTATTATGCTCTCTCTCTCTCTCTCTCTCTCTCTCTCTCTCTCTCTCTCATAACAGACTTGAATAGAATGGTGGGGGACTGTTTTCAACAATTAAATGGGCCACTGTGTTAATCTTACTACAGCTTAGCTTGATGATGTGTAGACAAGAGGCTGCATGTGGTGTGTAGGGCTGTTTAGGCTGGTTTGAAACCTATTGTCATGACACACCGGGCACATCATCAAGTTGATGGACAGACCATAGGTGATAATGCACATTATTTATTGTTGAGAATAAATCTCTCATTTGTATAAGCAATCCACTGATAGCAGAAAACCTGTCCTTGTAGAGAGAAATTAATAATATACTTTTCTACATTTCCTGCCCGTCCAAAACATTTTACTGAATGTATCCATTAAATTTCCTCACCCTTTTGAACCAATTTATTTTGTCGTGCTGGGTGCTCTGGCTCAATGATTTAACCAGCCGCACCTCCTGAACAGCAATAATGATATACAGTTGAAGTCGGAAGTTTACATACACTTAGGTTGGAGTCATTAAAACTCGTTTTTCAACCACTCCACAAATGTCTTAATAACAAACTATCGTTTTGGCAAGTCGGTTAGGACACCTACTTTGTGCACGACACAAGTAATTTTTCCAACAACTGTTTACAGACAGATTATTTCATTTATAATTCACTGTATCACAATTCCAGTGGGTTAGAAGTTTACATACACTAAGTTGACTGTGCCTTTAAACAGATTGGAAAATTCCAGAAAATGATGTCATGGCTTTAGAAGCTTCTGATAGTCTAATTGACATCATGGGAAAATCAAAAGAAATCAGCCAAGATCTCAGACAAAAAATTGTAGACCTCCACAAGTCTGATTCATCCTTGGGAGCAATTTCCAAATGCCTGAAGGTACCACGTTCATCTGTACGAACAATAGTACACAAGTATAAACACCAAGGGACCACACAGCTGTCATACCGCTCAGGAAGGAGACGGATTCTGTCTCCTAGAGAAGAATGTACTTTGGTGCAAAAAGTGCAAATCAATCCCAGAACAGCAAACAGCAAAAGGACCCTGTGAAGATGCTGGAGGAAACAGGTACAAAAGTATCTATATCCACAGTAAAACGAGTCCTATATTGGCATAACCTGAAAGGCCGCTCATCAAGGAAGAAGCCACTGCTCCAAAACCACCATAAAAAAGCCAGACTACGGTTTGCAACTGCACATGGTGAAAAATATCATACTTTTTGGAGAAATGTCCTCTGGTCTGATGAAACGAAAATAGAAATGTTTGGCCATAATGACCATCATTGTGTTTGGAGAAAAAAGGGGGATACTTGCAAGCCGAAGAACACCATCCCAACTGTGAAGCACGAGGGTGGCAGCATCATGTTGTGGGGGCGCGTTGCTGCAGGAGGGACTGGTGCACTTCACAAAATAGATGGCTTCATGAGGCAGGAAAATTATGTGGATATATTGAAGCAACATCTCAAAAAATCAGTCAGGAAGTTAAAGCTTGGTCGCAAATGGGTCTTCCAAATGGACAATGACCCCAAGCATTCTTCCAAAGGTGTGGCAAAATGGCTTAGGAAAACAAAGTCAAGGTATTGGAGTGGCCATCACAAAGCTCTGACCTCACTCCGATAGAAAATTTGTGGGCAGAACTGAAAAAGTGTGTGCGACCAAGGATCCCTACCAACCTGACTCAGTTACACCAGCTCTGTCAGAAGGAATGGGCCAAAATTCACCCAACTTATTGTGGGAAGCTTGTGGAAGGCTACCCGAAAAGTTTGACCCAAGTTAAACAATTTAAAGGCAATGCTACCGAATACCAATTGAGTGTATGTAAACTTCTGACCCACTGGGAATGTGATGAAAGAAATAAAAGCTGAAATAAATAATTCTCTCTACTATTATTCTGACATTTCACATTCTTAAAATAAAGTGGTGATCCTAACTGACAGGGAATTTTTACAAGGATTACATGTCAGGAATTGTGAAAAACTGAGTTTAAATGTATTTGGCTAAGGTGTATGTAAACTTCAGACTTCAACTGTAAATGACCACAGAAATAAATCTAAATTTCCCCACTGTATATCAATAAAGGTTGCCTTATACCAAAGCAGTTTTCTTTTCTTTTTTATCTGGTCTCGTGTCATGGCAGATTTTCAGCCTGTGTCACAGTGAACGCCCCACAGGAATGGGTTGTGAAATACTTGGTTACACTGTTTATTGATTCAAAAGAAAGGTATTCCCAGCCCTCTGCTTCTTCCTGTGAAGATGAACCTTTCAGAGGAAGCTCTGGCTGTGTGTCCCAATTGGCACCCTATTCCTCTATTGTGTGCAGTACTTTTGACCAGAGCCCATTGGGGACCACACCATTGTAGAGTACTACATGTCCAGTATACAGGGCATAGTGTGCCATTTGGTACACAGATTCTGTCTGTATAGCCAGTCAGTACCGATAAGACATCAGATATCCATCGACCCAAAAAGGTGGACACACACGCACACACACCTCAGCACTTCACCAACACACCATACAGGATTGCATTTCATACTGATATGTTCACTTCAATGTAGACATGCAACCGGACATCCATGTGCAAAGATCTACAGATAGACCCATAGCCGTAGGAAATTTCAATACTTCAGCAAAATGTTTTATACAGGTTTCCTCATGGTTCTATAGAAAGTCATGTTCTCAGAACACTCAGAGAACGTTAAGAAACAACGTTCTTCTGTTGGAATTTCAGTACTTCAACATAACGTATTCAGGTACAGGTGGATCTGTGAAGACCTCTAATTCACACCCCTTGACTTTTTCCACCTTTTGTTGTGTTACAAAGTGTGATTAAAATGGATGTAATTGTAATTAATTGTCAACGATCTACACAAAATACTCTGTAATGTCAAAGCGGGAGAAAATTTTTAACATATGTCAAAAATAAATAAGTCATAAAACACGAATATATCGTGATTAAATCTTGATTAGAATCACCTTTGGCAGCGATTACAGCTGTGAGTCTTTCTGGGTAAGTCTCTAAGACTTTTGCACACCTGGATTGTTCAATATTTGCAGATTATTCTTTTTAAAATTCTTCAAGCTCTGTCAAGTTGGTTGTTGATCATCGCTAGACAGCCATTTTCAAATTTTGCCATAGATTTTCATGTCGATTTAAGTCAAAACTGTAATTAGGCCACTCAGGAACATTCAATCTTGTCTTGGTAAGCAAATCCAGTGTATATTTGGCCTTGTGTTTTCGGTTATTGTACTGCTGAAAGGGGAATTTGTCTCCCAGTATCTGTTGGAAAGCAGACTGAACCAGGTTTTCCTCTAGGATTTTGTCTGTGCTTACTGTAGCTCAATTCCATTGATTTTTATCTTTAAAAACTCCCTAGTCCTTGCCGTTGACAAGCATAACTATGACATGATGCATCCACCACCATGCTTGAAAATATGAAGAGTGGTACTTAGTCATGTGTTGTGTTGGATTTGCCCCAAACATAACAATTTCTATTCAGGACATGAAGTTCACTTCTTTGCCAAATGTTTCAAAAAAATGTTTTACCCTTTTGCTCCCCAATTTCGTGATATACAATTGGTAGTTACAGTCTTGTCCCATCTCTGAAACTCCCGTACGGACTCGGTAGAGGCAAAGGTCGAGTGACATGTGTCCTCTGACACCTACTTTGTGCATGACACGTGTGATTTTTTCAACAAATGTTTACAGACAGATTATTTCATTTATAATTCACTGTATCACAATTCAGAAGTTTACATACATTAAGTTGACTGTGCCTTTAAACAGATTGGAAAAGATCAGAAAATTATGTCATGGCTTTAGAAGCTTCTGATAGGCTAATTGACATCATTTGAGTCAATTGGAGGTGTACCTGTGGATGTATTTCAAGGCCTACCTTCAAACTCAGTGCCTCTTTGCATTGACATCATGGGAAAATCAAAAGAAATCAGCCAAGACCTCAGAGAAAACAATTGTAGACCTCCACAAGTCTGGTACATCCTTGGGAGCAATTTCCAAATGCCTGAAGGTACCACGTTCATCTGTACGAACAATAGTACGCAAGTATAAACACCATGGGACCACTCAGCCGCCATACCGCTCAGGAAGGAGACGCGTTCTGTCTCCAAGAGATGAACGCACTTTGGTGCAAAAAGTGCAAATCAATCCCAGAAAAACAGCAAAGGACCTTGTGAAGATGCTGGAGGAAACAGGTACAAAAGTATCTATATCCACAGTAAAACGAGTCCTATATCGACATAACCTGAAAGGCTGCTCATGAAGGAGGAAGCCACTGCTCCAAAACCACCATAAAAAAGCCAGACTACGGTTTGCAACTGCATATGGGGACAAAGATCATACTTTTTGGAGAAATGTCCTCTGGTCTGATGAAACAAAAATAGAACTGTTTGGCCATAATGACCATCATTATGTTTGGAGGAAAAAGGGGGAGTGCCTTCGGAAAGTATACAGACCCCTTGACCTCTTCCATATTTTGTTAGGCTACAGCCTTATTCTAAAATATATTAAATAGTTTTTTTCCCTCATCAATCCACACACAATACCCCATAATGAAAAAGGAAAAACATGCAATTACAGCCTCGAGTCTTCTGGGTATGACGCTACAAGCTTGGTACACATGTATTTGAGGAGTTTCTTCCATTCTTCATTGAAGATCCTCTCAAGCTCTAGCAGGTTGGATGGGGAGCATTGCTGCACAGCTATTTTCTGGTCTCTCCAAAGATGTTCGATCAGGTTTAAGTCCGGGCTCTGGCTGGGCCACTCAAAGACATTCAGAGACATGTTCCGAAGCCGCTCCTGCGTTGTCTTGGCAGTGTGCTTAGCGTCGTTGTCAAGTGTGTGCCTTTCCAAATCATGTCCAATCAATTTAATTTACCACAAGTGGACTCCAATAAAGTTGTAGAAACATCTCAAGGATGATCAATGGAAACAGGATGCATCTGAGCTCAATTTCGAGTCTCATAGCAGGGTCTGAATATGGTATTTCTGTTTTTTATTTTTAATACATTTTCCCAAAAAATTATACATTTACATTATACATAAAATAATAAGGTGTTAACTTCTTTACGGTAGGGGGCAGTATTTTCACGTCCGGATGAAAAGCGTCCCCAGAGTAAACTGCCTGCTACTCAGGCCCAGATGCTAGGATATGCATATTATTAGTAGATTTAAATAGAAAACACTCTGAAGTTTCTAAAACTGTTTGAATGATGTATGTGAGTATAACAGAATTCATATGGCAGGCAAAAACCCGAGAAAAAATCCAACCAGGAAGTGGGAAATCTGAAGTTTTTAGTTTTTCAACTGTTTGCTTATCCAAGATACAGTGGAAATTGGGTCATGTTGCACTTCCTAAGGCTTCCACTAGATGTCACCAGTCTTTAGAACCTTGTTTGATACTTCTACTGTGAAGTGGGGGCGAATGAGAGGGGATTGAGTAAGGTCTGCCATGAGCTGAACATGCGCTGACCATGCGCGTTCATGTGAGAGCGAGCTCTGTTCCATCGCATTTCTGAAGACAAAGGAATTCCCCAGTTGGAACATTATTGAAGATTTATGTTAAAAACATCCTAAAGATTGATTCTATACTTAGTTTGAGATGTTTCTACGGACTGTAATATGACTTTTCGTCTGAACTTTTGCCTGGACCTGCCCGCGCGTCGTGAGTTTAGATTGTGTACTGAACGCGCAAACAACAAGGAGGTATTTGGACATAAATGACGGACATTATCGAACAAAACAAACATTTATTGTGGAACTGGGATTCCTGGGAGTGCATTCTGATGAAGATCATCACAGGTAAGTGAATATTTATAATGCTATTTCTGACTTCTGTTGACTCCAACATAGCGGATATGTCTTTGGGTTGATTTGTCGCCTGAGCGCCATACTCAGATTATTGCATGGTTTGCTTTTTCCGTAAAGTTTTTTTGAAATCTGACACAGCGGTTGCATTAAGGAGAAGTGGATCTAAAATTCCATGTATAACACTTGTATTTTCATCAACATTTATGATGACTATTTCTGTAAATTGATGTGGCTCTCTGCAAAATCACCGGATGTTTTGGAACTATTGAACATAACGTGCCAATGTAAACTCAGATTTTTGGATATAAATACATGTATTGTGTAACATGAAGTCCTATGAGTGTCATCTGATGAAGATCATCAAAGGTTAGTGATTAATTTTATTTATATTTCTGCTTTTTGTGACTCCTCTCTTTGGCTGGAAAAATGGCTGTGTTTTTCTGTGACTTGGCTCTGACCTAACATAATCGTTTGGTCTGCTTTCGTCGTAAAGCCTTTTTGAAAAAGGACATTGTTGCTGGATTTACAACAAGTGTATCTTTAAAATGGTGTAAAATACATGTATGTTTGAGGAATTTTAATGATGGGATTTCTGTTGTTTTGAATTTGGCGCCCTGCAGTTTCACTGGCTGTTGACGAGGTGAGACGCTACTGTCCCACATACCCTAGAGAGGTTAAATATGTGTAAAAACAAATATATACAGTGCCTTCGGGAAGTATACAGACCCCTTGACATAACAACATTTTGTTACATTACAGCCTTACTCTAAAATGGATTACATTTTTTTAAATCGTCAGCAATCTACACAAAATACCCCATAATGACAAAAGGGGTCTGAATACTTTCCGAAGGCACTGTATATATTTGTTTTTACACATATTTAACCCCTTATTTTTTGGGGCACAAAACTACCTCCATACTTCGATTCGTTTGTATGGGTTACTTTCAAACGAGTCCCGTGGTCATAATAGTATATTGGCCAAACTGTTCGGATGTTACCGACGTTTTCGTGAAAACACCGATTTTCGGGATGTCTTGTGGTGTGACAAACACCACCGGAGATGCACCACATAGTCGGTTGCAGTGGATAGACATGCAGCCCATGCTGATACAGTATCTCTAGCTTAAATTGACGGATTTTGATGGGGATTTCTTTATTATGTTACTTAGATTGACGCAACGGTGAGTCAATGGACTCTTAAGGAATAAACACTATCCATACAACTTATTATGTGACTTGTTAAGCAAATTTTTACTCCTGCCCTTATTTAGGCTTGCCATAACAAAGGGGTTGAATACTTATTGACTCAAGACATTTCAGCTTTTCATTTTTATGTAATTTATTTAAAAAAATATTTTTTAAACATAATTCCACTTTGAAATTATGAGGTATTTTGTGTAGGCCTGTGGCACAAAATCAACATTTAATCAATTTTAAATTCAGGCTGTAACACAATAAAATGTGGAAAACTTCAAGGGTTGTGAATACTTTATGAAGGAACTGTAGGTCATTGTCTCATATCCTTATAAAGACATGTACAGAAATTAATAGACACCACAGAGATCCTATAATCCCTAGTTCTATATTTAATTCTATGAGACACACATTCAAACACCTTACTGTAAAAATATACACACATGCATCGAAATGTCACCATTATCTTCCATGAAACATGAACAGTAATGCCTAACTAAAGGATAAACACTTTCTATAGATCATAATGAATGGTTGAATAGCAGATCATACATTAGGAACATACATACCTGCAATGTCTGTCGACAATGATAACCCACTTCTCTATAATAATTTGAGGTGCAGATGACAGTGGGAGGACTGGTGCAGCCATGAATTATTAATTGATTATTGCTGTTGGATCAAACTAAACCAGGAAGTAGACACTGTATGTGTCTCAAATGGCACCCTATTCACTATATAGTGCACTGGGCCCTGGTCAAAAGTAGTGCACTACATAGGGAATATGGTGCCACTTGGGACACAGTAATCTCAGTGGTGTAATAAGATAAACCTACTTCTCCCACTTAGCCTAGGTCAGAGAAAAATCTATTCAGTTCCCTGGGATAAAAATTTCATTTTTCTTGCTGTCCTGGGCATTGCCTGAGTAGATGTAAGACACCTTCAATGCTAATCCAAGGCTCCAGTTGTCTTATCTCCCCATGTAAACCATTAATAAAGTGATGGTAATCAGTATGGAGAATTAGTGTGTGCCTCCCTTTTGACAAAATGAATTACCTAAGCTCAGGCACTTGGGGAGGTACCTTAATTAAATATGTACACTCTTAGTTTTAAATATTTGTCTTACCCCAAGTGGTATTTTAAGTGTGTGTGTATGTACAAAACTGTCAGGGGGGATAATAGAGGTGCTGTAGGAAAGCAAAAGACTGCGGGTGAACTGGGTCCTCTAGGGGGTAGGGGTAGTCTGTAAATAATTGTTTCTCTCCACCAAGGTGGATTCTATTGGCCTTTAGTGTCAACAATCCCCCACTGGTTTTATATATTTAAACTGTGTAGGCTCATGACCTCTAGGTTGGTCATGTTCATGGCTCAGCTGACCCAAAGCCCAGCTGCTTTTTAAATGTATGTACAGTACCAGTCAAAAGTTGGGACACACCTACTCATTCAATGATTTTTATTTTATTTGTACTATTTTCTACATTGTAGAATAATAGTGAAGACATCAAAACTATGAAATAACAAATATGGAATCACGTCCAAATTTTTAATCCTAAAAAGTAGCACCTTTTGCCTTGATGACGGCTTTGCACACTCTTGGCATTCTCTCAACCAGCTTCATGAGGAACGCTTTTCCAACTGTCGTGATGTGACTATCATTAATCTGATGACTGTTATTTATTTTATCAACTAACTGTGTTTAATTGTTACTCGATTAAATTAATAATGTACCAATTAACTCACTAGGAATTTGGGGCACCATGGGAAAAGTTGTTTAACGAGTTACTATCTCCCGACTTAAACTCGAAAGATATATAGATATCTCTTACATAAATAACAGTCAATTATTAATTATTACCTCATCAGTCTAATTCTGAATGTCGCATAATCCGCAACCCTAGCCCTTCGAATATTCAGTACAACACAAATTGATTTAATCATTTATTTACTAATTAACTAAATAATAACACAGAATACACAAACACACTTACAGTTGAAGTAGGAAGTTTACATACACCTTAGCCAAATACATTTAAACTCAGTTTTTCACAATTCCTGACATTTAATCCTAGTAAAAATTCACTGTCTTAGTTCAGTTAGGATCATCAATTTATTTTAGGAATGTGAAATGTCAGAATAATAGTAGAGAGAATGATTCATTTCAGCTTTTATTTCTTTCATCACATTCCCAGTGGGTCAGAAGTTTACATACACTCAATTAGTATTTGGTAGCATTGCCTTAAATTGTTTAATTTGGGTCAAATGTTTCGGGTAACCTACCACAAGCTTCCCACAATAAGTTGGGTGAATTTTGGCCCATTCCTCCTGACAGAGCTGAGTCAGGTTTGTAGGCATCCTTTGTAGGCCTCCTTGCTCGCACACACTTTTTCAGTTTTCAATAGGATTGAGGTCAGGGTTTTGTGATGGCCACTCCAATACCTATTTGGAAGACCCATTTGTGACCAAGCTTTAACTTCCTGACTGATGTCTTGAGATGATGGTTCAATATATCTACATAATTTTCCTCCTCATTGTAGTATCTGTGATCTACATCTGTTTATATTAGTTACTATGCTGTAACTAAGCAGTGATGTATTACGGCAGTGTTACGTTACTACTCCTAATAGGAAATGCACATGCGCAATATTGTGCCGGGGGCTGTAGAGCACGAGGGTTTTTTGACTAAACGAAACCTAACTGTACTCCCGTCTCCTGCCTGGTCATCTCTCCACAACACAAATATTACACTCATGATGCCATCTATTTTGTGAAGTGCACCAGTCCCTCCTGCAGCAAAGCACCCCCACAACATGATGCACCCCGTATTTCACTGTTGTGTTGGTGTTCTTCTGCTTTTGTAGTTGAATTCCTCATTGTACAGTATATAAGAATATATCACTATGTTGTCAAAAAAGTTCAAGACTTTTATTGTTTCCCTTCAATAAAATGCATTCAAAACTATTTTATGCACATTTCTGCTACTTTCTTAGGCTATACAAGTGCTATCTCTTGCTAAAAATGTTATGTTTACACCTATGCAGTACCTTTAGCAATAATAATATTAATAAACCTCTACTTTAGTAAAGAAAAACAATTATGTGTGTTGTAATAAAAACGAGTGGTGTCCACTGATTAAATGCAGTCTTTCTGCATTGTGAAGAGGGAAAACCCAGATATTCACAAAGTTTGTGATGAACGACAGGTTTTTTTCTTCATGCAAAATAGATTTGGGGTTTAAAATTGCTTTATTTTAGGGGTTTAGTGAAGTTGGGTCATTTTTGACACTTAGAACAAGGGGAGTATACAGAATGTTAAGAATGCACAAGTGTTAAACTCTAAAGATATATAGATATCTCTTACATCAATAACAGTCCATTATTAATTATTACCTCATCAGTCTCATTCTGAACATCGCATAATCCTAGAATCCCCACAGACAACCGTTGGTACATCTGAAGTATCTGTCTAATAAACACTCCACCACCAGAGAAGCTCTACAAACAACATTGTGACCTCTGGTGGATAAACCAGAGCCTTAGATACATCTGCAACTTCACCATAGGAGTCATCAAGGACAGCTACGCGTAAATATATACATTACATTTCTAATCCGAATGAGCAGTAGTTAGGGTGCTAAGTATTAATATTTCCATGAGTGTAGCTTCCAAATGTATCCAATTGTTGTCTCTCTTTGTCTCTCCCTCTCTATATCTACCCCTCCCTCTCCATATGTGTAACAAGCCGTCATATCTTGTCAGTCCACTAGGGACTTTTATTTAATGTAAGTCTGTATATGTATTCTGTGTTATTATTTAGTTAGTTAGTAAAGAAATGATTAAATCAATTTGTGTAGTACTGAATATTCAGAAGGGCTAGGGTTCTTGTGGATCTAAGGATTATGCGATGTTCAGAATGAGACTGATGAGATAATAATTTATAATTGACTGTTATTGATGTAAGAGATATCAATATATCTTTAGAATTTAAGTCAAGAGATAGTAACTCATTAAACAACTTTTCCAATGGTGCCCCAAATTCCTAAGGAGTTAATTGTTACATGATTAATTTAATTGAGTAACAAGTTGGTTGATAAAATAAATAACAGTCATCAGATTAATGATAGCCGCGTCACCACACAACAATCTTGAAGGAGTTCCCACATATGCTGAGCACTTGTTGGTTGCTTTTCCTTCACTCCGCGGTCCAACTCATCCCAAACCATCTCAATTGGGTTGAGGTTGGGTGATTGCGGAGGCCAGGTCATCTGATGCAGCACTCCATCACTCTCCCTCTTGGTCAAATAGCCCTTACACAGCCTGGAGGTGTGTTTTGGGTCATTGTACTGTTGAAAAACAAATGATAGTCCCACTAAGCGCAAACCAAATGGGATGGCGTATCCCTGCAGAATGCTGTGGTCGCCATGCTGGTTAAGTGTGCCTTGAATTCTAAATAAATCACTGAACGTGTCACCAGCAAAGCACCTCCACACATCACACCTCCTCCATGCGTCACGGAGGGAAACACACATGCCGAGAACATCCGTTCACCTACTCAGTGGTTGGAAACAAAAATCTAAAATTTGGACTCATCATACCAAAGGACAAATTTCCACCGGTCTAATGTCCATTGCTCGTGCTTCTTGGCCCAAGCAAATACCTTCTTCTTATTGGTGTCCTTTAGCAGGGGTTTCTTTGCAGCAATTCGACCATGAAGGCCTGATTCACGCAGTATCCACTGAACAGTTGATGTTGAGATGTGTCTGTTACTTGAACTCTGTGAAGTATTTATTTGGGCTGCAATCTGAGGTGCAGTTAACTCCAATGAATGTATCCTCTGCAGTAGAGGTAACTCTGGGTCTTCCTTTCCTGTTTCATCATAGCGCTTGATGGTTTTTTGTGACTGTACTTGAAGAAACTTTCAAAGTTCTTGAAATTTTCTCGATTCACTGACCATGTCTTAAAGTATGATGGACCGTCCTTTCTCTTTGCTTATTTGAGCTGTTCTTGACATAATATGGATTTGGTCTTTTACCAAATAGGGCTATCTTCTGTATACCAACCCTACCTTGGTCACAACACAACTGATTGTTTCAAACGCATTAAGAAGGAAAGAAATTCCACAAAGGAAGTTTTAACAAGGCACACCTGTTAATTGAAATGCATTCCAGGTGAAAACCTCATGAAGCTGGTTGGGACAATGCCAAGAGTGTGCAAAGTTGTCATCAAGGCAAAGGGTGGCCACTTTGAAGATTCTCAAATATAAAATGTGTTTCTATTGGTTTCACCCTTTTTTGGTTACTACATGACTCCATATGTGTTATTGCATAGTTTTGATGTCTTCACTATTATTCTATAATGTAGAAAATAGTAAACATAGAGAAAAACCCTTGAAATGTGGGTCCAAACTTTTGAATGGTACTGCATGTGTATAGGAAACAGTTTGAGGATGCGGCATTTCCATGTAGGCTAACCTCTGTCTGTTCCTGTCTGTTCCTGCACTGCCTGACTCTGTCTAACTCCTCCTGTGTAGACTAGAGACTCCAGCCACATTCTCTCTCTCTTTCCCTCTCTCTCTTCTCCCTCTCCCTCTCTGCCCCCTCTCTCTCCTACATATCTCTGCCTGCTATCTGTCACAGCGCTGAAGCTCTCGTCTCTTCCACTTCTATTAGTGTAATCACACTCTATTGAGCCGCACTTGTCATACTGATACCAAACTAATCAAGACTAATGCATTCATTTAACTGATGATAATAATGTTATTAAAATGCAAATTGTTAATTTCTGTTAATTGCTCTACATCAAATTTAATCAATCACAACAACTTTTATCATGGCATCAAATCTTCTACACTCCTATTTATATCAAAGATTCCTGTTTTCCCCCTTTCTTATTAAATGAATGTTACGGTCCGGTTAAGATGATCTGTTAGGTGAGTCACTCACATTCCTTCTTCTTAATCTTGTTTTTCATACACACCACTGGTTGTGAAAGAATTGGGAACAGTATCTTAATTGGAAATTACAAGTACAATTGATCAGTTGGATGAGGAATACAGTTGAAGTCGGAAGTTTACATACACCTTAGCCAAATACATTTAAACTCAGTTTTTCAACAATTCCTGACATTTAATCCTAGTAAGAACTCCCTGTCTTAGGTCAGTTAGGATCACCACTTTATTTTAAGAATGTGAAATTTCAGAATAATAGTAGAGAGAATGATTTATTTCAGCTTTTATTTCTTTCATCACAATCCCAGTGGATCAGAAGTTTACATACACTCAATTAGTATTTGGTAGCATTTCCTTTAAATTGTTTAACTTGGGTCAAACTTTTCGGGTAGCCTTCCACAAGCTTCCCACAATAAGTTGGGTGAATTTTGGCCCATTCCTCCTGACAGAGCTGGTGTAACTGAGTCAGGTTTGTAGGCCTCCTTGCTTGCACACGCTGTTTCAGTTCTGCCCACAAATTTTCTATAGGATTGAGGTCAGAGCTTTGTGATGGCCACTCCAATATCTTGACTTTGTTGTCCTTAAGCCATTTTGCCAAAACTTTGGAAGAATGCTTGGGGTCATTGTCCATTTAGAAGACTATTTACAACCAAGCTTTAACTTCCTGACTGATGTCTTGAGATGTTGCTTCAATATATCCACCTCATTTTAATTCCTCATGATGCCATTTATTTTGTGAAGTGCACCAGTCCATCCTGCAGCAAAACACCCCGACAACATGATGCTGTCACCCCCGTGCTTCACAGTTGGGATGGTGTTCTTCGGCTTGCAAGCCTCCCCCTTTTCCCTCCAAACATAACGATGGTCATTATGGCCAAACAGTTTCATTAGACCAGAGAACATTTCTCCAAAAAGTATGATCTTTGTCCCCATGTGCAGTTGCAAACCGTAGTCTGGCTTTTTTATGGCGGTTTTGGAGACGTGGCTTCTTCCTTGCTGAGCGGCCTTTCAGGTTATGTCGATATAGGGCTCGTTTTACCGTGGATATAAATACTTTTGTGCCTGTTTCCTCCAGCATCTTCACAAGGTCCTTTGCTGTTGTTCTGGGATTGATTTGCACTTCTCGCACCAAAGTACATTCATCTCTAGGAGACAGAACGCGTCTCCTTCCTGAGTGGCATGACGGCTGTGTAGTCCCATGGTGTTTATACTTGCGTACTATTGTTTGTACAGATGAACGTGGTACCTTCAGGCGTTTGGAAATTGCTCCCAATGATGAACCAGACTTGTGAAGGTCTACAATTTCTTTTCGGAGGTCTTGGCTGATTTCTTTTGATTTTCCCATGATGTCAAGCAAAGAGGCACTGAGTTTGAAGGTAGGCCTTGTAATACATCCACAGGTACACCTCCAATTGACTCAAATGATGTCAATTAGCCTATCAGAAGCTTCTAAAGCCATGACATCATTTTCTGGAATTTTCCAAGCTGTTTAAAGGCACAGTCAACTTAGTGTATGTAAACTTCTGACCCACTGGAATTGTGATACAGTGAATTACAAGTGAAATAATCTGTCTGTAAACAATTGTTGGAAAAATGACTTGTGTCATGCACAAAACTATAGTTTGTTAACAAGAAATGTGTGGAGTGGTTGAAAAACAAGTTTAAATTACTCCAACCTAAGTGTATGTAATCTCCCGAATTCAACTGTATGTGAGTGTTAGCTATCTACAGTATCCATATCCAATGTTACTAGGTATCTAGATAACTAAATAATCTTCAATTGAAGACATTAGACACACCGGATTGCAATTCCCATAGCAGGTATTGCACACACCATTAGTGTAAGGTATCACAAAAAAATCTGTTAAATGCGGAAATATGTGGGTGTTAGTTACAGTATCCATATTTACATTTAAGTCATTTAGCAGATGCTCTTATCCAGAGCGACTTACAAATTGGAAAGTTCATACATATTCATCCTGGTCCCCCCGTGGGAAATGAACCCACAACCCTGGCGTTGCAAGCGCCATGCTCTACCAACTGAGCCACACGGGACATATAAAATGTTATAAAGATATCTAGATAACTAAATTGACATTACAACCTCCTCAATTGTAGACACTAGACACACTAGATTGTAATTTCCATAGAAGGTATTGTACACACTACATAGTGCTAGGTATCACCAAAGAAAACGACTTTGTACAATATGGCAACCTATTCATTTGAGACAGTCTTTGAGTAGATTGTCTGGCGGTGCTGAGGGCATAAGGAGCGTGAGACAATGCACAAAGAGAGAACTGTCTCGAAAGGGCTTAACACAAATCAATAAAAACCTTGCACAAAATGTGAACACTACACCATTTCACACTGGCGTCTGCATTTTCATTTTTTTTTTTGAGAAAATGTTACTTAAACATGAGTGTCAGTAGTATCATTCTCGTCTGAATAAATGGAGGGAGACTACTAAATCCTAATACTGACAAATGAAATAATCTAACATTTGCATAAAAAGTAACATTATCCAGAGCCACTTACAGTCCTCAATAAAGTAGCTATCAGCAAAAGTCAGAGCTAGTAAGAGGGAAAAGAGTGCCTTACAGCTGTAGACTTCTAGGCAGAGTTGCAAGGAAAAAGCCATATCTCAGACTGGCCAATAAAAAGAAAAGATTAAGATGGGCAAAAGAACACAGACACTGGACAGAGTGCTGCCTAGAAAGGCCAGCATCCCGGAGTCGCCTCTTCACTGTTGACGTTGAGACTGGTGTTTTGCGGGTACTATTTAATGAAGCTGCCAGTTGAGGACTTGTGAGGCATCTGTTTCTCAAACTAGACACTCTAATGTACTTGTCTTCTTGCTCAGGTCTGCACCGGGGCCTCCCACTCCTCTTTCTATTCTGGTTAGAGCCAGTTTGCTCTGTTCTGTGAAAGGAGTAGTACACAGCGTTGTACAAGATCTTCAGTTTCTTGGCAATTTCTCGCATGGAATAGCCTTCATTTCTCAGAACAAGAATAGACTGACGAGTTTCAGAAGGAAGTTCTTTGTTTCTGGACAAAATATGCCTTTTCACCATTCATTCAGAACCTAAAATCTTTCAGACGCCTTTTCAACGTAATTTTGCTTACTGGGATCTCTTGTGGCCAAAAGCATATTTTGCACATACAATACAATACTGTCTTCATATGGTCCCTGTTGATAGTAGTAACCCTTGATAGTTCAGCACTGCAGCATCCATCCATTTATTCACACCCACAGGGTAGATTGATGTTGACCTAAAGAGATAAACTCCCACAATATTCTCTGTTGTAGCCTGCAGGGATGAGTTGGCTTGCCCTGTTGGGCACGTCCCAAATGGCACCCTATTCCCTATATAGAGCACTACTTTTGACCAGGGACCATAGGCCTCTGGGTGCCATAGGGCGCAATTTAGGACACAGCCATTGTCTCTGACTCTAACCCGAGGCCACGGCAAGAGATGATCCTCTATCTATGCCATGATTCCCCCTATGGTCCTGTCATTGTGAAAGGTTAGCATTCACACTTTGACACATGGAACCACAGATCAAATGACTTTTGCTGTGGCTTTAGAAAGGCCTCGGCATCTGTTGGTGCAGTGCAAAGGGGATATTATTGTGTGTGGGAGGGGGTGAGGGGAGTTGTGTGTGTGTGTGTGTGTGTGTGTGTGTGTGTGTGTGTGTGTGTGTGTGTGTGTGTGTGTGTGTGTGTGTGTGTGTGTGTGTGTGTGTGTGTGTGTGTGTGTGTGTGTGTGTGTGTGTGTTTCTATAAGTCTGGAAGACATTTTTTAAATCTCTCTGTCATGTCACTCTCCTGTCGTGTACCATGAATATCAATGTCAGCTGTGATGTCAGAAAAAATACTATAGTAATCATTTCATTAACTTGACAAACTCAATCATGGAATGATTAAACAACTGCCAATTAATTATCTATAAATTAGTCAATTATTGAACAGAAGTGTCTAACAAAATATGTGGCTGGCTTTCTGCTTGACAGTGTGGATACATGCACAGTAAAACTCAGTAACGGTATCTTAGTCAGACTGAATAACACAGTGAGATAGTAGAGAGAATGAATAGTAGAGAGAAGCTGAGCAACTCCAGGCTATAGGGTGATGGTATTCTAATGCTTCCATGAACACTACACTAACAGAGACAGAGAGAGAGCCATCCACCACCGCAGTGTCCATAGTCATGTCTCAGTGCCATCGTATCATCATATTCCCCCTGGACTGCTCATCCTTGACCCTGACTGCATCCCAAATGGTACCCTATTCCCTATATAATGGACTACTTTTGATCAAGGCCCATAGGGCCTCACCCATCGAGTCAATAGGAATGGGTTCCAATTTAAAATGAAACTTAATGGCAGCAGTAGACAAGAATATTTCTTGGAAGACGTACTGTAGGTATATTTCTTATGGAAGAGATGTTCTGTGATGATGCGACCTGCATATCTTCCATCTATGTGGTGTTTGTAGCTATTTGTTTGTGTAATATGTTATTTGTGTGTGAGGGTGCTGATGTGTGTATCCTGCGTTTGTGTGTTCGTGTGTCCCGCGTTTGTGTGTCCGGGATCCTAATCCCTTCCTGGAAGCATGACTCTCCAAGATTGTATTGCCTTGAGCATCAGGAGAAACTGACGATCTTGTTATGGTCATTTCCATGTAAAAGAACCCATGAGCACTAATATGTGAAGATCATAGGAACATATCAAATTGGGTGTCAAATGAAGGCTAAGAGCCTAAAAAAAAAAAATTCATTGAGGCATATATTTCATTTTTCTCCCATTTTCTATCCAAAAAAATGTGGAATAAGCAAAGGCTTTGATTTCTTCTGAAAAAAAGTCTTAAAAAGATATTAGAAATACATCAAGACACAATCATGTTGAAGTAGACCCCTGCCACCTAATATCAACACATATTTAGTTTAGAATAATTTATTCTGCTTTCTGTAAGTTCAAGAAAATATTGCCTTGTGCCTTGAAATTCCGTTACTAAAAACCCACGTATCTTCAAGATATTTTCTAATTTCTCTCCATTATGAGGGAGGATAATGAAAGTTCACAGAAGTAACAAGTAAAGGTAGACACATCAATTAGTTGTAGTGTTTTTACTGATATCAATTTAGCTTATGAATTATAAATTGTTTAAAACTTGAAATGTAGTTACCAAATCGATAACAGAGTTTCAGAAAATCTGTCACGGAATCTCTGCGATTTAATTGGCTACAATGGGAAATCCTAGTAGCCGCAAACCACAGTTGGGTCACCTGCTCCTGAACTCCCTTCCACTGGCACTGTTATGTTCAGCTGATGGTCACAGCAAGAGTGTGAAAAGTCTGGACAACCCTTCCATGTCCCTCTCCCTCTCTCTTTCCAATTAATGTCACCTCTTCCAGCTCTTACTGACACTTACCCATGAGCCCCCTCTCTTTCCATTTACTGTAACAAGCATCCTCACCCACTGAGCACCGACCGACACCAGACGCCCACAGACATCATTTTTTGGTCCGATCCGGACCAGCCTTGATTTCTACGTCCACAGACATCTGGACCGGCCTTCACTTGGCCCAAACATAGACATCCATGATTGGTTTGGACCAAATCTGAACCAGTGAGACGTCTATGTTTCACAAATTTGAACAGTACAGTACAGCACATTACAATACAGTAGAGCACAGTGGAGTACAGTACAGAAAAGAAAAGTAGTTCAGAAAAGTAGTTCAGAAAAGTACAGTGGAATAGAGTTCAGTACAGTGCACAGTAGAGTACGCTAGAGTTGAGTACACTATAATGTACTGTAATGAACTATACTCTACTTTACTGTACTGAACTTTACTATACATGACTATAATGTACTGTACTGTACTCTACTGTACTCCACTGAGCTCTACTGTGCTGTACTTTGATGTCCAAACTTGAAACATAGACGTTCACCATGGGTCCCTGTTCTGTGCTACAGAAAAAGTACATAATTAGTGATATGAATGTCATTCTCTTCATGGGGATGTGTCCTAAAAATGTACACAAAGGTAGAAATATGCAATATCCTCCTTAGCATATTTGGGAATTATTCTAAACACCGGCTATTATTTTAATGAGCTTCACCACTAAATAAGACCAAACTTGGTTGGTCAGGACCGGACACAAATCCATAATTATAGCGAAACTGGCTCTCATGAGGACCGCCACAGGGAAGGAATACCCAGAGTTACCTCTACTGCAGAGGATAAGTTCATTAGAGTTAACTGCACCTCGGATTGAAGCCCGAATAAATGCTTCACAGAGTTCAAGTAACAGGCACATCTCAACATCAACTGTTCAGAGGAGACTGCGTGAATCAGGCCTTCATTGTCGAATTGCTGCAAAGAAACCACTACTAAAGGACACCAATAATAAGAAGAGACTTGCTTGGGCCAAGAAACATGAGCAATGGACATTAAACCGGTGGAAATCTGTCCTTTGGTCTGATGAGTCCAAATTTGCGATTTTTGGTTTCAACCACTGTGTCTTTGTGAGTAGGTGAATGGATGATCTCTACATATGTCATTCCCATCATGAATGATGGAGGAGGAGGTGTGATGGTGTGGGGGTGCTTTGCTGGTGACACTGTCAGTGATTTATTTAGAATTCAACGCCACCCATCTGGTTTGCGCTTAGTGGGACTATCATACTTTTTTCAACAGGACAATGACCCAAAACACACCTCCAGACTGTGTAAGGGCTATTTGACCAAGAAGGAGAGTGATGGAGTGCTGCATCAGATGACCTGGCCTCCACAATCACCAAACCTCAACCCAATTGAGATGGTTTGGATGAGTTGGACTGCAGAGTGAAGGAAAAGCAGCCAACAAGTGCTCAGCATATGTGGGAACTCCTTCATGAAAAAGGACCTGTGTGTAGCTGGTGTAGAGAGTCAGGCGCAGGACAGCAGATATGAGTAATCAACGTCCTTTACTCAAAAAGACAAATTTACAAAATAACAATCACGAGCCCACAAAGACGGACCGAATTACAATAAACAATCACTCACAAACACAACATGGGGAACAGAGGGTTAAATAATAAACAAGTAATTGGTTGAGTGAAGCCAGGTGTGATTAGACAAAGACAGAACAAATGGAAAATGAAAAATGGATTGCCGGTGGCTAGAAAGCCGGTGACGTCGACCGCCGAACGGCGCCCGTACAAGGAGAGGGACCGACTTCGGCGAAAGTCGTGACACTTCAAGACTGTTGGAAAAGCATTCCTCGTGAAGCTGGTTGAGAGAGTGCCAAGAATGTGCAAAGCTGTCATCAAGGCAAAGGGTGGCTACTTTGAAGAATCTCAAATATAAAATATATTTTGACACTTTAACACTTTTTTGGTTACTACATGATTCCATATGTGTTATTTCATCGTTTTGATGTCTTCACTATTATTCTACAATGTGGAAAATAGTACAAATAAAGAAAAACCCTTGAATGAGTAGGTGTGTCCGAACTTTTGACTGGTACTGTATATGCCAGTATATTTCAAAGGGCACAAGTAAAAGTTAAAATCAAATCAAATCACATTTTATTAGTCACAAGTGCCGAATACAACAGGTGTAGACCTTACAGTGAAATTCTTACTTACGAGCCTTTAAACAACAATGCAGTTAAAAAAAACAAGTAATAATAACAAAAACAAGTCACAAGTCATTAAAGAGCAGCAGTAAAATAACAATAGCAAGACTATACACAGGGGGATACCGGTACAGAGTCAATGAGCAGGGGCACCGGTTAGTTGAGTTATTATGTACATGTAGGCAGAGTTATTAAAGTGACTATGCATAGATGATAACAACAGAGAGTAGCAGCAGTGTAAAGAGGGGGGGGGGGGGGGGGGGGGGGGCAATGCAAATAGTCTGGGTAGCCATTTGATTAGATGTTCAGGAGTCTTACGGCTTGGTGGTAGAAGCTGTTTAGAAGCCTCTTGGACCTAGACTTGGCGCTCCGGTACCGCTTGCCGTGCGGTAGCAGAAAGAACAGTCTATGACTAGGGTGGTTAGAGTCAATTTTTAGGGTCTTCCTCTGACACCGCCTGGTTTAGAGGTCCTGGATGGCAGGAAGCTTGGCCCCAGTGATGTACTGGGCCGAACGCACTGCCCTCTGTAGTGCCTCGTGGTCGGAGGCCGAGCAGTTGCCATACGAGGCAGTGATGCAACCAGTCAGGATGCTCTCGATGGTGCAGCTGTAGAACCTTTTGATGATCTAAGGACCCATGCCAAATCTTTTCAGTCTCCTGAAGGGGAATAGGTTTTGTTGTGCTCTCTTCACAACTGTCTTGGTGTGCTTGGTCCATGTTAGTTTGTTGGTGATATGGACACCAAGGAACTTGAAGCTCCCAACCTGCTCCACTACAGCCCCGTCGATGAGAATGAGGGCGTGCTCGGTCCTCTTTTACCTGTAGTCCACAATCATCTCCTTTGTCTTGATCACGTTGAGGGAGAGGTTGTTGTTCTGGCACCACACGGCCAGGTCTCTGACCTCCTCCCTATAGGCTGTCTCGTCGTTGTCGGTAATCAGGCCAACCACTTTTGTGTCATCGGCAAACTTAATGATGGTGTTGGAGTCATGCCTGGCAGTGCAGCCATGAGTGAACAGGGAGTACAGGAGGGGACTGAGCACGCACAACTGAGGGGCCCCCATGTTGAGGATCAGCGTGGCGGATGTGTTGTTACCTACCCTTACCACCTGGGGGCGGCCCGTCAGGAAGTCCAGGATCCAGTTGCAGAGGGAGGTGTTTAGTCCCAGGGTCCTTAGCTTTTTGATGAGCTTTGAGGGCACTATGGTGTTGAAAGTTGAGCTGTAGTCAATGAATAGCATTCTCAAATAGGTGTTCCTTTTGTCCAGGTGGGAAAGGGCAGTGTGGAGTGCAATTGAGATTGCATCATCTGTGGATCTGTTAGGGCGGTATGCAATTTGGAGTAGGTCTAGGGTTTCTGGGATAATGGTGTTGATGTGAGCCATGACCAGCCTTTCAAAGCACTTCATGGCTACAGACGTGAGTGCTACGGGTCGGTAGTCATTTAGGCAGGTTACCTTAGTGTTCTTGGGCACAGGGACTATGGTGGTCTGCTTAAAACATGTTGGTATTACAGACTCGGACAGGGAGAGGTTGAAAATGTGTCAAATGTGTCAGTGAAGACACTTGCCAGTTGGTCAGCGCATGCTCGCAGTACACGTCCTGTTAATCCATCTGGCTCTGCGGCCTTGTGAATGTTGACCTGTTTAAAGGTCTTACTCACATCGGCTGCGGAGAGCGTGATCACACAGTCTTCGGGAACAGTTCGTTTTCTCATGCATGTTTCAGTGTTATTTGCCTCGAAGCGAGCGTAGAAGTAGTTTAGCTCGTCTGGTAGACTCATGTTACTGGGCAGCTCTCGGCTGTGCTTCCCTTTGTAGTCTGTAATGGTTTGCAAGCACTGCCACATCCAACAAGCGTCAGAGCCGGTGTAGTACAATTCGATCTTTGTCCTGTATTGACACTTTGCCTGTTTGATGGTTCGTCGGAGGGCACAGCGGGATTTCTTATAAGCTTCCGGGTTAGAGTCCCGCACCTTGAAAGCAGCAGTTCTACCCTTTAGCTCAGTGCGGATGTTGCCTGTAATCCATGGCTTCTGGTTGGGGAATGTACGTACGGTCACTGTGGGGACTACGTCATCGATAGACTTATTGATGAAGCCAATGACTGATGTGATGTACTCCTTAATGTCTTCGGAGGAATCCCGGAACATTTTCCAGTCTGTGCTAGCAAAACAGTCCTGTAGCTTAGCATCTGCTTCATCTGACCACTTTTTTATTGATCGAGTCATTGGTGCTTCCTGCTTTAATTTTTGTTTGTAAGCAGGAAATAGGAGGGTAGAATTATGGTCAGATTTGCAAAATGGAGGGCGAGGGAGAGCTTTGTATGTGTCTCTGTATGTGGAGTAAAGGTGGTCCAGAGTTCTTTAACATCTGGTTGCACATTTAACATGCTGATAGAAATTTGGCAAGACGGATTTAAGTTTCCCTGCATTAAAGTCCCCGGCTACTAGGAGCGCCGCCTCTGAGTGAGCATTTTCCTGTTTGCTTATGGCAGAATACAACTCATTCAGTGCGGTCTTGGTGCCAGCATCAGTCTGTGGTGATATGTAGACAGCTACGAAAAATACAGATGAAAACTCTAGGTAAATAGTGTGGTCTACAGCTTATCATGAGATACTCTACCTCAGGCGAGCAAAACCTTGAGACTTCCTTAGATAAGATATTACAGCTTTGAATGTCCCGTTGGTAGGTTAATCTTCCGCGTAGGTCATCGATTTTATTTTCCAAATATTGCACGTTTGCTAGCAGAATGGAAGGAAGTGGGAGTTTATTTGATCGCCTATGAATTCTCAGAAGGCAGCACGCCCTCTGGCCCCTTTTTCTCCACCTTCTCTTCACGCAAATGACGGGGATCTGGGCCTGTTCCCGGGGAAGCAGTATATCATTCACGTCGGACTCGTTAATGGAAGAAAAGGATTCTGCCAGTCCGTGGTGAGTAATCGCAGTTCTGATATCCAGAAGTTATTTTTGATCATAAGAGACGGTAGCAGCAACATTATATACAAAATAAGTAAAAAGATAAGTTACAAACACAAAGAAACAAACAAAAAAACACAATTGGTTAGGAATAAGTACAATGTCAGCCTTGTTCTCCGGCTCATGTCAGGTTGTTCATTTGTTGTGATTAAATGTCAGCCTTGTTCTCCGGCTCATGTCAGGTTGTTCATTTGTTGTGATTAAATAAAACCTGTCCATTCTGCTAAGTGCTAAATTTAAAAAACACCAGACATCAAGTCCTCTTTTCATGACTTGTCCCATAAATATGGCCTCCATGATCATTTTATCTGTCATTTAGAGATGATTCAGGGCATAGCAACTTAATGAGTAATTCAACAGGCCCCAATTTTAAATTAAACATGGTATTTTTAAGAAGTGGAATGTCCAGATCCTTCAGGAAAAAAACACAGTTTAAATAAGTTTGTCGCTGGCTTGATGGATGTGTGATACAGACATTAGATTAGCAGGAGTTCAATCACCAGGCACTCTATCACTTACTGTATTCAAATTGAATATTCTCAGCAGACTATTCTGTGGCATAAAATTGGAAGATAGAGCTCGATTAATGTCAGCCTCCTTCCTTGATTTACTTTGCAACGTCTTCATAATGTTTAGATTATGTGGGGCATGGCTCTACAGTATATGTTGTTGGGCTATGGGAATAAATGTGGACAAATTCTTGTCTTTTTTAAACAACTAGACATCTTGTGTTTTCAGTGTGAGCACTATAATTGTGCAGGTAACATACAAGAATATAACTTATTTGCAGAGAGAATAGCAAGGAAATGTGACCAACTATGTTTTTCAGCAGCTGTGCATGTTTTGCACTGTTGTAATGGTAGAGTTTAGTCTGATATTTCCATCTGAGCCCACACACTAAAGATCAGGTTCTAAACAGAGCAGTTTAATGGCAGAATAAGAAGGGGAAACATCAAATTATTCACATAGATGGATCTTTTGAGGGGGAAATGTTTTCAGAGGTGATTTATTTTGGGAGGCCTTTCAGAGTCAACCATTATCCAACATTGTTTTACCAGGAATAGAGTAATGATCTCTTCACATGTCACGCCCTGACCTTAGAGAGCCGTTTCATTTCTCTATTTGGTTAGGTCAGGGTGTGATTTGGGGTGGGCATTCTATGTTATCTATTTCTTTGTTTTTGGCCGAGTATGGTTCCCAATCAGAGGCAGCTGTCTATCGTTGTCTCTGATTGGGAATCATACTTAGGCAGCCCTTTTTCCCACTTTCTGTTGTGGGATCTTGTCTTTTGTGTTGCAGGTTGTTGCACTCCTAGCTTTACGTTCGTTGAGTTGTTTATTGATTTTTTGGTGGAACATTTATTTAATAAAGAAAATGTACGCCTACCACGCTGCACCTTGGTTCATTTATGACAGGGAGTTTGAGGACAGCGAGCGTAACATCACATACAGTGGGGCAAAAAAGTATTTAGTCAGCCACCAATTGTGCAAGTTCTCCCACTTAAAAAGATGAGAGAGGCCTGTAATTTTCATCATAGGTACACTTCAACTATGACAGACAAAATGAGAAAAGAAAATCCAGAAAATCACATTGTAGGATTTTTAATGAATTTATTTGCAAATTATGGTGGAAAATAAGTATTTGGTCACCTACAAACAAGCACGATTTCTGGCTCTCACAGACCTGTAACTTCTTCTTTAAGAGGCTCCTCTGTCCTCCACTCGTTACCTGTATTAATGGCACCTGTTTGAACTTGTTATCAGTATAAAAGACACCTGTCCACAACCTCAAACAGTCACACTCCAAACTCCACTATGGCCAAGACCAAAGAGCTGTCAAAGGATACCAGAAACAAAATTGTAGACCTGCACCAGGCTGGGAAGACTGAATCTGCAATAGGTAAGCAGCTTGGTTTGAAGAAATCAACTGTGGGAGCAATTATTAGGAAATGGAAGACATACAAGACCACTGATAATCTCCCTCGATCTGGGGCTCCACGCAAGATCTCACCCCGTGGGGTCAAAATGATCACAAGAACGGTGAGCAAAAATCCCAGAACCACACGGGGGGACCTAGTGAATGACCTGCAGAGAGCTGGGACCAAAGTAACAAAGCCTACCATCAGTAACACACTACGCCGCCAGGGACTCAAATCCTGCAGTGCCAGACGTGTCCCCCTGCTTAAGCCAGTACATGTCCAGGCCCGTCTGAAGTTTGCTAGAGAGCATTTGGATGATCCAGAAGAAGATTGGGAGAATGTCATATGGTCAGATGAAACCAAAATATAACTTTTTGGTAAAAACTCAACTCGTCGTGTTTGGAGGACAAAGAATGCTGAGTTGCATCCAAAGAACACCATACCTACTGTGAAGCATGGGGGTGGAAACATCATGCTTTGGGGCTGTTTTTCTGCAAAGAGACCAGGACGACTGATCCGTGTAAAGGAAAGAATGAATGGGGCCATGTATCGTGAGATTTTGAGTGAAAACCTTCCATCAGCAAGGGCATTGAAGATGAAACGTGGCTGGGTCTTTCAGCATGACAATGATCCCAAACACACCGCCCGGGCAACGAAGGAGTGGCTTCGTAAGAAGCATTTCAAGGTCCTGGAGTGGCCTAGCCAGTCTCCAGATCTCAACCCCATAGAAAATCTTTGGAGGGAGTTGAAAGTCCGCGTTGCCCAGCAACAGCCTCAAAACATCACTGCTCTAGAGGAGATCTGCATGGAGGAATGGGCCAAAATACCAGCAACAGTGTGTGAAAACCTTGTGAAGACTTACAGAAAACGTTTGACCTCTGTCATTGCCAACAAAGGGTATATAACAAAGTATTGAGAAACTTTTGTTATTGACCAAATACTTATTTTCCACCATAATTTGCAAATAAATTCATTACAAATCCTACAATATGATTTTCTGGATTTTTTTCCCTCATTTTGTCTGTCATAGTTGAAGTGTACCTATGATGAAAATTACAGGCCTCTCTCATCTTTTTAAGTGGGAGAACTTGCACAATTGGTGGCTGACTAAATACTTTTTTGCCCCACTGTATATTTCAAATTCATAATCTGAGTAATTATCAAATCTAATTAATGACCTTACACCATCACTTGCTATTAACTCTAGCCTGATGTAAAAGCAATTAAGAAACCATGTTCATTATGCGAGTCTATAGACTGACAGATGGACTGGACATAGCCTAACCTGAACATGGCGAACCAATGACAGAATCCGTCACCAGAATCCAATTTTGCCAACTTGCTCAGTGTTCATGCTTTGTTCAATCAAGACATTACAACCAATTTATCTGCTGTCCTTTCTACTCCGCTTTGGCTGGGACAGTAGTAGCAGCGGGCAGTGTGTGTGTGTATGCGTGGGTGCGTGTGGGGGCACTAGTCTAAAGAAAATTGGAGTATCCGTCAGCCGTCCCTTAGGATCCTGCCTTTAGAAGACACAATATGCATCCCAAATGGCACACTATTCCTTTTATAGTGCACTAGTTTTGACCAGGACACATAGTACACTATGTACAATAGGGCTCTGGTCAAAAGTATTGCACTATATAGGGAATAAGGTGCCATTTGGGATGCAGAAACAGCATCCTCCTCCTCCACTCTCTGCCTCTGACAAACCCAGCGCTCGCCTCACTAGTCAATGTAATTAGTTTTGTTTCTCTGCTATTGTGTTCATCCCAAATGGCACCATATTCCCTATATAGCGCAATACTTTTGACGAGAGCCCTATTGGCTTTGGTGAAATGCAGTGCACTATGAAGGGAATAGGGTGTCATTTGGGACGCATACATTGTGTTTCTCCACAGCACCTTCTTTATTGTTCCCTGCATAGCTTCTGGAATGGCGATGGAAGTGTAACATTACACCATTGCCCAGGATTGTATCAAAGGTTTTTGATCAAGTTTCACTAGTGTGAAAAATAAGTGTTATCCAAAACATTGATCTCTTCCTCTCTTCCTTCTTTCCTCTGAACGGCTCATAATAAGCAAACATGCTCTGTGTATACTTCCTTGCTCTCTCGCCGCTAACTTCTTTGCTGCAAAACAACAATTACAGAGTGGTGTTCCAGTGATTAATCAAGGACAGGTTTAATTCATCAGTGAGATAATACAACTAAACTGCAAATGGTTAGTTATTGATGAAGGGGGTTATGAGGGGCTTGACTCGCCACGGATGGTAGAACAAATCTAAGAGATTGATAAACACAATTTTATTTTATCTGCCCAACTGTGGCCCTCTCGGAAAATACCTCTTATCTAATGTGAACAGGAGGCTGCTGTGTTTAGGGAGTAGAAAAAGACTGAAAGTGTGTGTGTGTGTGTGTGTGTGTGTGTGTGTGTGTGTGTGTGTGTGTGTGTGTGTGTGTGTGTGTGTGTGTGTGTGTGTGTGTGTGTGTGTGTGTGTGTGTGTGTGTGTGTGTGTGTGTGTGTGTGTGTCACAAGGGCACAACTTCGGGCTCTGAATGCGGGTTCTGCAGTCGCAGGGAGTGCATTGTGGACACAGTACATGCTGATATGAAATACCATTAACTTCTTATCACAAACCAGGGCTTCTTTTGACTTTATTCTATACTTTTTGTTTTCTTTTATGAAATTCACACTTGGGAAGTTTGTATGATTTATTTTGGTCAGTTGAAAGTGGTACTACTCTAACAGCCTCAACAGTTTGGAGAACAACATTTTTAAACTAAAATATTGCCATGTACAGTGCATTCTGAAAGTATTCAGACCCCTTGACTTTTTTCCACATTTTGTTACGTAACAGCCTTATTCTAAAATTGATTAAATCGTTTTTTTCCCTCACCAATCCACACTCAATACATGGGGTACAGCAGGCCACAAATGTGCATGTGTCAGCATATGGTCTCACAAGGGGTCTGAGGATCTCATCTCGGTACCTAATGGCAGTCAGGCTACCTCTGGCGAGCACATGGAGGGCTGTGCGGCCCCACAAAGAAATGCCACCCCACACCATGACTGACCCACCGCCAAACCGGTCATGCTGGAGGATGTTGCAGGCAGCAGAACGTTCTCCACGGCGTCTCCAGACTCTGTCACATGTGCTCATGTGCTCAGTGTGAACCTGCTTTCATCTGAAGAGCACAGGGTGCCAGTGGCGAATTTGCCAATCTTGGTGTTCTCTGGTAAATGCCAAACGTCCTGCACGGTGTTGGGCTGTAAGCACAACCCCCACCTGTGGACGTCGGGCCCTCTTACCACCCTCATGGAGTCTGTTTCTGACCGTTTGAGCAGACACATGCACATTTGTGGCCTGCTGGAGGTCATTTTGCAGGGCTCTGTCAGTGCTCCTCCTTGCACAAAGGCGGAGGTAGCGGTCCTGCTGCTGGGTTGTTGCCCTCCTACGGCCTCCTCCACGTCTCCTGATGTACTGGCCTGTCTCCTGGTAGCGCCTCCATGCTCTGGACACTACGCTGACAGACACAGCAAACCTTCTTGCCACAGCTCGCATTGATGTGCCATCCTGGATGAGCTGCACTACCTGAGCCACTTGTGTGGGTTGTAGACTCCGTCTCATGCTACCACTAGAGTGAAAGCACCGCCAGCATTCAAAAGTGACCAAAACATCAGCCAGGAAGCATAGGAACTGAGAAGTGGTCTGTGGTCACCACCTGCAGAACCACTCCTTTATTGGGGGTGTCTTGCTAATTGCCTATAATTTCCACCTTTTGTCTATACCATTTGCACAACAGCATGTGAAATTTATTGTCAATCAGTGTTGCTTCCTAAATGGACAGTTTGATTTCACAGAAGTGTGATTGACTTGGAGTTACATTGTGTTGTTTAAGTGTTCCCTTTATTTTTTTGAGCAGTGTATAATATTTACATGTTTTTACAAGTACATTTACAACATTTACAAGTATTCAGACCCTTTACTCAGTACTTTGTTGAAGCACATTTGGCAGTGATTACAGCCTCGAGTCTTTTTGGGTATGACGCTACAAGCTTGGCACACCTGTATTTGGGGAGTTTCTCCCATTCTTCTCTGCAGATCCTCTCAAGCTCTGTCAGGTTGGATGGGGAGCGTTGCTGCACAGCTATTTTCAGGTCTCTCCAGAGATGTTTGATCGGGTTTAAGACCTCATGGCTTGGTTTTTGCTCTGACATGCACTGTCAACTGTGGGACCTTACATAGACAGGTGTGCCTTTCCAAATCATGTCCAATCAATTGAATTTACCACAGGTGGACTCCAATCAAGTTGTAGAACATCTCAAGCATGATCAATGCAAACAGGACGCACCTGAGCTCAATGCCGAGTCACATAGCAAAGAGTCTGAATACTTATGTAAATAAGGTATTTATGTTTTTTTTTTTTTTTAATGTACAAAGAATTCTAAAAACCTGTTTTCGCTTTGTCATTATGGGGTATTATGTGTAGATTTCTGAGGGGGAAAAAAAGATTTAATTAATTTTAGAATAAGGCTGTAGCGTAACAAAATGTGGAAAAAGTCAAGGGGTCTGAATACTTTCCAAAGGCACTGTATCCTAATAGCTTGCATTGCCTCAAGCTTCAATCAATGTACTGTATGTAGCGTCCTCTTCTGGGGGTGTAGTTATACAATCAATGTCAAACTGAACGCATTTCATTTTCAAAGCAAAAATCACAAACGTCATGATTTTTGAATACATTCACAATTCAATTCCCTATTGTCACAAAATGATCTCTGTGCACTTTCCAGGAGGTGTGTTGTGTCTATTACTGTGCATTCTGAGAGTGATTGCTACTGAGAGCTGAGCAAAAAAACAATTTCCTTTACAAGATGGACAAACAAATTACTATTCAATTCTACATCATCCAACCATAATAAGAGCAATGAAGGGACTTACTGAACTGAATGCAGAGCAAAAGTGCTCTTACCACTACTCCTCTCCACTAATGATTCCCATCCCTACAGTCCATAATGTGTGCGAGTGTGTGTATATGTGTGTGTGTGTGTGTTTCCCATCCCATCTACTCTATAATGACTTTACTCTCCCAAGGACTCAACGGCATGCGGCAGGCAGGAAGCAGGCATGCGGCAGGCAGTGAACAGCATTACCAACACACACACAGCCAACTGCATTAACAACACCACACACACGTTGTGGTTCATCTGTAACAGGGGACACAGCCTTTTAGTAATCAGATAGTGGTTCGATAAGACTTAACGGCTGACTCCCTGAAGAGGCCTTCTGAAGGACGATTTACCGCCTCGCTGCTGATCTGATGTATATCCTCTGTTGGCTTGAGACTACACTCTGTGTCTGTGTGTGTGTGTGTGTGTGTGTGACACAAAAGAAACACTGGAACAAACCTCTATTTTTGTCACCTCCTCAAAGGTTCCAATGCCATGTAGAGCAGCAGTCGTAGCAGATTTGCAGGTGTTGCCATATCTGTCTTCAAGTTGTGAAACTTTTTATCTGAAAAAGAGAGTAAAGAGAATAGCATAAATGGGGTTGATCATCAGCTGTGCACCTGAAGGCAGTTTAACTGGTATACTATACTAGTTAAAGAACCTGTCATAAATCTTGACACTAGTGACACTAGAATGGGGGAATGCATCTGTTGCAACTCAACAATCACTACTACTCAATTATGACTCAGTTGTTATTATATTCAGAATATAGACTGACTGGATGGGTCTGAAACAGCAGGTTGGAGGAAGGAAGGCTCACACAAGGAATGACATCACAACCTGGTGTCTGAATTTGGAAACAGAAATGGTGATGACGTTGCAGTCATATCTGTCTATGTAAGGGTTCCCCAACTGGCAGCCCGCGGCCATTTTATTTGGACCCCCAATTTTTCTGAGCAAAAACATTTGAATTGTTTGACATAAGACTGCATAAAGGCCAGAAAATCAGCTCCAAGTGATTTTAATGTTGAAAATCTGTTCCAATGTATTACCATGCATAATAGAGAGATATGTGTGATTGTTTCCAAATGTAAGCAAGGTTTGAAGTGATATTGTTTTAGTCATCTGTCTGAGCTTCTTGCAGTTTATTTGCAGTCTATACATTTTTTGTAATTATGTTCCGGTCCCCAGACCATCTGCTCAAGAAAAATATCATCCCGCAGCTGAATCTAGTTGATGGTCCCTGGTCTATGTGCTATGGACGTGCCAGACAGACAGAGAGTGGCGTGTATTCATGGATGCCAAGGGAAGCCAGGCTTCCCCACAATATTTACCAAAAAAATTGAAAATATATATATTAAATCATTTATCTTTCATCTCTCTGTGTTTTCATCATTTTCCTTCAATTCGCAAGAGGCTGAATGTACTGAATCTCACCAGAGAAAGCATCCGAGTGAGCAAAACAGCGCCCTCTGTCTCTGTATGTGTAGGCCATCTATCTGAAGCTGTCTGGTCATAAAGAGTATGACATTGTTGCCGCCCGTAGCATTGAATGGAAGGGAAGCCAGCGAGCATTTGGACTCCCTTGATAAAAATAGTATACTAGCCAATCAGCGTTGAGCTAAACTGAGTGAGCGCAACTGTGAATGGTACTGGTGCACCAAAAAAAAGTGTCAAGGGAAGTCAGTTTGGATTTGGCTTCACTCCTATCACAGAGAAATTTGTAATTGACAGACACAACTTGAATTGCTGCATCTGGTTGTGTTGTTGTCCTGTGGTGGCTAGCTAGCTAGCTAAAATTGTCCCTTTCCTAAATTAGCCATGAATGGGGATAGGGATTTGGAGTTGTGGTTTTACTTAATTCTCCTTACTGGCCAATGATTATAATGGCGATTCTGATCCAACCATAAAATGCATAAAATGCATTGTGCCCCTGGAATGAGAGGATGGAAGTTCAATATGTAGCTAGATGTAGAAAGTTAACTAGCTAACATTTCCCATGAAAGGGAGCTAGACTAGCATTTGAGCCAGGTAGCCTAGGACAACAAAAAATAAAAGCATGTACTGTATGACATTCATATAGAATTTGTCAACATGAAAGAGGATGGCATTGGCATTTCTAGGGTGAATCAACATGATTTTACTACTTGCATGAACGCGCACACACACACACACACACAAATCAGAACCATAGACAGCCACATCATATTTAGCTTATGTTGATTGGACTAAATTGCAGTTACTCTCTGTGGTTCTAAATCAATAGTTGTTTAGCAGTCTGAAAATGTCAGAAACATTAACTTGCTAGACCATACGGTAGGTCATGTAACTGTTTGTTACATGCAATATGCTTTGTGGACTTCATTGGACAGAGGTTGCTCTCTGGTTTTGTGATGAAACAAAGGTGTGGTTGAATTTATTCTGCCACTGTGTCTTCTTATTGTCTCAGCCTTAGGTATATATCAGGGTCACAAGGCATATGAACTAACAGGTTATAGAGATAACGCAATTACACATAGGTTGTAATATGGAATTTTTTTCTGTCTTTGCTTCCCTAGTCATATTGCCCACGCACCGCTACTGCAGACAGACACCACACACTGACAAATATAGAAGATGAAAGCTATAATAGGCCTATGGTAGGTTACTCTGTCATCAACCAGCATCACGGGCCAGGGTGGGTGGCAATACTATAGAAATAGCCTAGTTCTAGCGGATAGCCTAGTTCTTTCGACAAACGGAGATAATTATACTTTGACGAGCTCAGTGAAAGAATGTCAAAAGCTTCAAAACAACTCATACTGACGTGTTATCTTTGGCAACTGACTGATGTGGAAGAGCATCCGCACCTTATGCACCTGCGTGACAGAATGGCGAGAAAATCCTTTTCAGTGAATCCATCCATTCACACATTCTAAGCGTTGCCTTCACCTGCTCACTCACTCTTCTAGACGTCTTTTTACCAATTTAGCCGTTTATGTGTATTATAGTACAGGTTAAAGTTGACGTTGCTGCTGATCGAGTCTGTTAAGATTGTGTACGTTTTTCTTAGCGCACCGAATTACGCAAGCAGCAACTGTCACTTTTCTCTTCATGCATTCTTTAGTTGCGCTTTAGTAATGGGCTGCGGAAGCACTAAAGTGCTGCCTGAAAGCTCGGTTAAAAACGGTTACGTGAGCTTCGTGAAGTCGGTAGTGGGCTACAGTCACAAAAGAAAAGAGTTAGACGATGAGCTACAGAAGTGTAAAGGAACGCAGAAAGACTTTTGGAGTGTTGTTCAGAGCAGTGGAGTTACGGGTACACAGGCGCCGTCACGCATTCTACTGCCGACGGGCCAGGATGGGCAGAGGCACAACAAAGTGGCCAAGTACAAGGCGAAGTTTGATCCCAGAGTCACAGCAAGGTAACTGTATACAAATCGTCAAAGTTTGAAGATCAGTAGTAGCAATATAAATCAGTGCCAATACATTGTAGGTACTTAGACTAATTAATTTGCTAATGTTGTTGGTGATGATGACGACTCCACATTCTATGATATTTCATATTTATCTCCCATAGAAGACCTCACCTCACTAGAGTTGAATACAGTAGAACAGAACACTATTCTACTTCCCACTCACCCTTTTCTCTTCTCCTCCCTCCTGCCCTCTCTGTCCAGGTATGATATCAAGGCCCTGATCGGTAGGGGGAGCTTCAGCCGGGTGGTACGCGTCGAGCACCGAGCCACCCGCCAACCCTTCGCCATCAAGATGATGGAGGTCTGTAACTTATTTCTTCCAGTAGACCTAGGGAAGAGGTAGGGGGACAGCGAATGTTCATGAGGAGAGAAACAGAAGGAGAAGGAAGTGTGCAACATTAGTAAGGGCATTTATACCAACAAATTAAAAGTGCAGTAATATCAGTTGTCAAACTATTCAGAATTGTGTGTCATTTTATAAACTGAAATTCAACACCTGTTGCAGGTGGAGGCCAGGGAAGGGCGAGAGGTGTGTGACTCGGAGCTGGGGGTGCTACGCAGGGTCAGCCACCTCAATGTGGTGCAGCTGGTGGAGGTGTTCCAGTCGCCCCAGAGGGTCTACATGGTTCTGGAACTGGCCACGGGCGGGGAGCTGTTCGACCGTGTCATCGCTAAGGGCCACTTCACCGAGCGTGATGCCACCAGAGCCCTGCAGATGACTTTAGCCGGGGTGGGGTATCTTCATTCTCTGGGCATCACACACAGGGACCTGAAACCTGAGAATCTGTTGTACTACCACCCTGGAGCCGACTCACGCCTCCTGGTGACTGACTTTGGGCTGGCCAGCTTTGGGAACAAGGACCCTGGAGGGGGTAAGGATGGAAGTGGAGATGGAGATGGAATGGGCAGTGGAAGTGGAGTTGGGGGCTGTGGAGTTGGATATAGTGGAGTTGGAAGAGGCAGTGGAAGGGGTGGAAGTCTGGGTGGAGTTCCAGGTGGTAAGGTAGCAAATAGGGATGGTAAGGGCAGCTGTGATAGAAGGGATGGAAAAGGCAGTGGAAGAGATGGAAGAGGGGATGGAGGAGGTGGCGGTAGAAGAGACTGGTCCATGACGACCACTTGTGGGACGCCAGAGTACATGGCCCCAGAGGTGGTCTTGAGGATGCCCTACTCCTGCCAGGTGGACATGTGGGCCCTGGGGGTCATAGCCTACATCCTACTCAGTGGCTCCATGCCCTTCGAGGACGACAGCCGGCCCAGACTCTACAGAGCCATCCTCAGGGGAAGGTACAGCTTCCACGGAGAGGTGAGTTGTTGTTGAGTTCCATCATGCGTTTCTTAAAGGGGCAATCTGGGATTCAAACAACAACAAAGCTGTCACCCCACTGCTTTTTTGGTGAACAGCAGAGGGATGGGGCTGGAGCAATGTAACCACTCTCAATTCATAGACTGAGTTATTGGTGCAAGGACTGACCATCCGTGAGATCCAAATCCTAGATTTCCTTCTTTAAATGTTTTTTTACTTTGAATGATCCATCTGTCTTTTTAGTTGTTTTGCTATGTAGTCCCATCGTGCGCAGCAGGCCAATGATCTGAGTGAAGTCCTTCTACATCCACTGCCTGCCACGCATCACACACTTTCAAACACTGTCTTTCACTCATGCAGAAGACACACACACACACTGTCACACACTCTCACACAATTTCTCTCAACAAGGTAACATAAACACACACACACACACACACACACACACAGTTACACACATCATATCCTCGTCATTATTTCACCAGATAATTTCTAATAGTCTGAATCACTGAACTGAATGTCTCACTGAACATCTCAGAACCATCATGTGACGTTTGTCTCCATTGATCCCCTTCAGCAGATCCGCATGGTAACACACTTGAATGGATACGTATGTTTGTTGTGGCGTCTCCATTTGATTTAGCTCTTTGAAAACGCTTAGAGGGTAAATAGGGCCTTGTCGTTCATGTCCTCTCTGCTCCTTTCTGCTCCGTGCTGTAAGTGAACTGGATATTTGAACAGTTCTGTTAGAGCGCTCTCTCTCTCTCACACTCACACACACACACACACACACACACGCTCAGTCTCTGTGGTGGTGTGTTTGTGGGGAGGTTTGGGTCCGTTCTTTCACGCTGATTACACCCCAGTCTGGGATTATTCAGTGAGCTTTAAAGCATGGCCCCGTTCTGTTGTATGCAGCGGCTTGACATTTCAGTCTGCTCTATTATTCCAATCTTTACTGCTGCTACACTGACCAGACAGACCACCAAAGGAATAATGGATATGGCTGAAACCCTGGGTGGGATTACAAAAAACATATTTCACATATTTATGGCTTTATAGAAATATTTCTTATGTAAAACTGAGAAAATATATTTGTGTTTAAGCTGTATAATAACCTTGTCTGCAACGGTTACGAAATGAATAACTAGTCTACTGATTTTGCCGCACTATTTATGTCTAGGGGTCTTAGGCCTAGCTACATGGTCGGTAACCTGATTTGATGTGTGCATAAATGTAAGAAGTAAGCGTGTGCGACTAGGCGTTGAATGTACACGTAACTGCCAAAGTAAAGGGAACACTTGATTAAATGAGGGAAAGAAAGTATTTTGAAAGCAGGTGCTTCCACAGAAGTGTGGTTCCTGAGTTAATTAAGCAATTAACATCCCATCATGCTTAGGGTCATGTATAACAATGCTGGGCAGGCCATTATTTTGGCTACCATGGCTATGCCCCCATAGGATGACAGTGCCCCCATCCACAGGGCACAGAGTATGTGAGCGGAGTTGAGCGGTCGGAAATCCCGCTCATCTCTCATGGAGTGGTGCATGCGCACTGCTCCTGCGCTCCACGTCCTTTCCAACCATTCCGCTAAAAAACGCTCCTTGCTCAAAAGGAAAAAAACTGCCTCTCCAAATTCATTCCATTCATTAAAATCACAATTTATCCAACAGCCATCGATTTTTGTGACTACCTGGACCTACCATTTGGGTATGAAGCATTGAAACCAAACCATATGATTTGAATGAAAAGTATGTTAATAAACAACAGAAAACTTTAAGAAGCGCTCATCATTTTAAATAGGCTATGTGTCGTATTAAACAACATATAAACACTCTAAATAGGTCAGGAGCCAGACAGGTAGCCTAAGAAGGATGAAAATGAATTATTCAGGCTATATTATTTAAATTATGTCAAGGCTGGCAGGGACATTAACCACTCAGCATTTAAACAACATTTCGTTTTATTAAATCATTATAGTCTATAAATTACACATTTCGGCTGTGACTTAATTAGAATTAAATACAAATTAAACGAAAAATGCCTTATTAAGCTACATCTACAGTGCCTTTGGCAGTTACCTGTATGTACGCAGGATACTGCTACCTTACTTTAGGTTCAAGGACAGTTCCTTGACCTCTTGGTCAGCCAGTCCAAGCAGATTATTATTTGTTCAGATGGTGAAAAAAACACAGAAATTTGATCAAATAGAAAAAGGCACACCCAAACTAAAGACAAAAACAAACAAAAGGCCTCATGGCCATCAAGCAAAACTAGCAGCCCTCACGACTCTGCCAGCTGGGACATTGACTGACGAATCACCTTAATTGGCAGCACCTGTATGCAAATAAAAGCTTGGCTCAGCATCTATACCCGGTTGCTGCTGTCACCTGGGGATTGAGTGTGGAAGTGTATAATGGTAGTGTGTTTGTATATGTCCTAACATTAACCTTCCCCCCATATCATAATCCAAGCCTCATTAATTTTATTTAACATATTTATGAAATTAGGGAAATTATATATTGTATCTGTTGCATTAAACAGCTGTAGAAGCCCATCCTTATACATCACATGTTCACAGGTGTGTGCAACCAGACTGTCTGTCTCTCATACCACCCACACACACTTACAGTGCCTTGCATATGTATTCATCCCCTTTGCTATCAAACCCCTAAATAAGATCTGGTGCAACCAATTACCTTCAGAAGTCACATAATTAGTTAGATTGCACACAGGTGGACTTTATTTAAGTGTCACATGATCTGTCACATGATCTCAGTATATATACACCTGTTCTGAAAAGCCCCAGAGTCTGCAACACCACTAAGCAAGGGGCACCACCAAGCGAGCGGCACCATGAAGATCAAGGAGCTCTCCAAACAGGTCAGGGACAAAGTTGTGGAGAAGTACGGATCAGGGTTGGGTTATAAAAAAATATCTGAAACTTTGAACATCCCACGGAGCACCATTAAATCCATTATTAAAAAATGGAAAGAATATGGCACCACAACAAACCTGCCAAGAGAGGGCCGCCCACCAAACCTCACTGACCAGACAAGGAGGGCATTAATCAGAGAGGCAACAAAGAGACCAAAGATAACCCTGAAGGAGCTGCAAAGCTTCACAGCAGAGATTGGAGTATCTGTCCATAGGACCACTTTAAGCCGTACACTCCGCAGAGCTGGGCTTTACGGAAGAGTGGCCAGAAAAAGCCATTGCTTAAAGAGAAAAATAAGCAAATATGTTTGGTGTTTGCCAAAAAGCATGTGGGAGACTCCCCAAACATATGGAAGAAGGTACTCTGGTCAGATGAGACTAAAATGTAGCTTTTTGGCCATCAAGAAAAATACTATGTCTGTCACAAACCCAACACCTTTCATCACCCCGAGAACACCATCCCCACAGTGAAGCATGGTGGTGGCAGCATCATGCTGTGGAGATGTTTTTCATCGGCAGGGACTGGAAAACTGGTAGGAATTGAAGGAATGATGGATGGAGCTAAATACAGGAAAATCTTGAGGGAAACCTATTTCAGTCTTCCAGAGATTTGAGACTCGGATGGATGTTCACCTTCCAGCAGGACAATGACCCTAAGCATACTGCTAAAGCAACACTTGAGGGGTTTAAGGGGAAACATATACATGTCTTGGAATGGCCTAGTCAAAGCCCAGACCTCAGTCCAATTGAGAATATGGGGTATGACTTAAAGATTGCTGTACACCAGCGGACCCATCCAACTTGAAGGAACTGGAGCAGTTTTGCCTTGAAGAATGGGCAAACATCCCAGTGGCTAGATGTGTCAAGCTTATAGAGACATACCCCAAGAGACTTGCAGCTGTAATTGCTGCAAAAGGTGGTTCTACAATGTATTGACTTTGGGGGGGGGTGAATAGTTATGCACGCTCAAGTTTTCAGTTTTTTTGTCTTATTTCTTGCTTGTTTCACAAAAAAAATATTTAACATCTTCAAAGTGGTAGGCATGTTGTGTAAATCAAATGATACAAACCTAAAAAAATCTATTTTAATTCCAGGTTGTAAGGCAACAAAATAGGAAAAATGCCAAGGGGGGTGAATACTTTCGCAAGCCACTGTACATACACTGTACAAAAGGCCACTAAAATGTGCAGTTTTGTCACACAACACAATGCCACAGATGTTTCACTTTTGCAGGAGCGTGCAATTGGCATGCGGACTTCAGGAATGTCCGCCAGAGCTGTTTCCAGATAATTTTGTGTTAATTTCTCTACCATAAGCCACCTCCAACGTCGTTTTAGAGAATTTGGCAGTACGTTCAACCAGCCTCACAACCACAGACCATGTCATGTGTATGGGCTCGTGTGGGCGAGCGGTTTGCTGATGTGAACAGAGTGCCCCATGGTGGTGGTGGGGTTATGGTATGGGCAGGCATAAGCTACGGACAACAAACACAATTTTATTTTATCTATGGCAATTTGGATACACAGAGATACCATGATGAAATCTTGAGGCCCACTGTCATGCCATTCATCCGCCGCCATCACCTCATGTTTCAGCATGTTAATGGCCCCATGTCGCAAGGATCTGTAAACAATTGCATACTTGCCAGACATGTCACCAATTGAGCATGTTTGGTGTGCTCTATATCGACATGTACGACAGTGTTTTCCAGTTCCCGCCAATATCCAGCAACTTCGTACAGCCATTAAAGAGAAGTGGGACAATATTCCACAGGCCACAATCAACAGCCTGATCAACTCTATGCAAAAGAGATGTGTCGCGCTGCATGAGGCAAATGGTGGTCACACCAGTGACTCACTGGTTTTCTGATCCACGCCCCTACTTTTTTTTAAGGTATCTGTGACCAACAGATGCATATCTGTATTCCCAGTCATGTGAAATCCATAGATGAATGGGCCTAATGAATTTATTTAAATTGACTGATTTCCTTATATGAACTGTAACTAAGTAGAATCTTTGAAATTGTTGCATATTGCATTTATATTTTTGTTCAATATAGTTGACATCAGTAAAGTTCTCTTTCATCTCTGCTTCTCTCGCTCAACAGACATTTAGGGACCGGGGAGAAAATGCAATAACTAAAAAAAATGGGAAAGATCTTTCGTGCAAAATGTTCAAATGATATCAGTTTGGCCGGTTTTAAGGAAATTAAAAGCAGTGAGAAAAAGCCAACATGTTTCTGATAAGATTTCAGTTCTGCTTGGATGCATATTATGGGATCCTGAGTGGCGCAGCGGTCTAAGTCGTCACTACAGACCCGGGTTCGATCACGGGCTCTATCACAACCGGCCGTGATCGGGAGTCCCATAGGGCGGCGCACAATTGGCCAAGCATCGTCCAGATTAGGGGAGGGTTTGCCCTGGATAGGCCTTCATTGTAAATAAGAATGTGTTCTTAACTAACTTGCCTAGTTAAATAAAGGTTAAATAAAAAATAAATACAAATATTTTAAATGGTTCAAATACTATCAGCTTTTATGAATCTGATAGAGATAGCGCATTTACAGACAGTCCCTAACCACACATTCATTCTCTCAAGATGCTGAAAGAAAGAAATCATATTTCTCCACTCCTGTTCCCGAGTCAAAATGTACATTTGGTGTATCATTTTACTGCAAAATATGCTTAATTCTGCAGGAGTTTGTATTATATTGGTTATGTGAGAGGTTATAGACCTACACGCAGTGTCCAGATTTCAGTTAGGATTTTATCAATTTACCCATCTAAACAGTAGGCTACAGTTCCCTTGACTTGCCATATTTGAAGTCCCCGTCTTGTAACTCTCGAATGTGTATAGCACCTCACAATAATCACACTGCTATAATCCTCTTTTACCACTTCACAAAATCATTCCCAAACATTACTTTTATGGCCCTCCTTTCTCTTTATTTTAAACTCTCCTTTTCTCTCATTGAATTCAACTTCGACGTTGTCCTTTTTGCCACAGTGGATCGCCATTAACTTTTTCTGGCCAAGTTCCCAAAAAGCATTTGGCCATTGGCGAGTATTTGGCGCATACAGTTAGGCCATAAAGCTTTGGCTTACATACTCCACTAAAAGCGTTTAAGGAGCCCTACAGTACAGTAAATTGTGAGGAGCCAGCCAGAGATGGAGAGAGGGAGAGAGATAGGAAGATAGAGAGGGAGAGAGACAGTGAAAGAGAGAGAAATGGAGACAGAGCAAGAAAGAGAATGGGAGAGAAACAGAGCGAGAGAAAAAGACAAAGAGAGAGATAGAGAGCGACAGAGAGGAGAGCGAAAGAGTGGAGAAGGAAATGGCGGAGGAATGATAGCCCTGGTGTCATCCAAACTTCTTCCATTTAAGAATGATGGAGGCCACTGTGTTCTTGGGGGCCTTCAATGCTGCAGAAATGTTTTGGTACCCTTCCCCAGATATGTGCCTCGACACAATCCTGTCTTGGAGCTCTACGGACAATTCCTTTGACCTCATGGCTTGGTTTTTGCTCTGACATGCACTGTCAACTGTGGGTCCTTATATAGACAGGTGTGTGCCTTTCCAAATCATGTCCAATGAATTTAATTTACCACAGGTGGACTCCAATCAAGTAGTAGAAACATCTCAAGGATGATCAATGGCAACAGGGTGCACCTGAGCTACATTTTGAGTCTCATAGCAAAGGGTCTGTATACTTATGTAAATAAGGTGTTTCTGTTTTTTATTTTTAATGCATTTGCTAAAAATTCTAGAAACCTGTTTTCGCTTTGTCGTTATGGGGTATTGTGTGTAGACTGATGAGATTTTTATTTTATTTAATCCATTATAGAATAAGGCTGTAACGTAACAAAATGTGGAAAAAGTCAAGGGGTCTGAATAATTTCTTAATGAACTGTATGTGCCGGTACTCATTTTGGGTGCCGGTACCTTTTATATTTAGTTGCAGTGACTTTAGTTGCAGTGAATACTTTTGAGCTAATATTATATAGGAGCTGTCTGTATCCTTTTGACTGGTGGTTTTTTAACCAAACTAAATATGCTTCTCTGCATCTCTGCTAAATCTAGGTAAAGGATTGAAAGAAATGTGAGTGTTGTTTGGTACATTTAGTAATTGCTTGCTTTTCTAAAGTCTACCAACCTTGCCAGCAGGCATGCCAGCTAACATAGTTAGACATGCTAGCTACTCTAGCTTGATTGATAGCCTAAAATGGCTGATTGGTAGCTAGTTATGAGGTTAGGAGATTGGGAAACTATCTGGGCTAGCTAAAGCCAACTTTATAAAAGTGCTAGGTGGCTAGTAGTATTACAGAGAAACAACAACAAAAAATGTAACAAAAAATGTTTTAACGGGACACATCTGAGGGGCATGTGCCCCCTATGGGCATGACGCCACACACGCACACACACACACACACACACACCACTTCTCCTTCCCCCACTGCAGTACAGCATCACAGGTGTCACAACCCTGGCCTCAGGCTGTGTGGTAGAAACTCATGTACTGTATACACTACTGAACTGTAGAGGTGAAGGAGGAGGGATGGGGGATAGGGGGTGGGGAGGAAGTTGCCTCTGGGCTATTTGAGCCTTATCGCTCAACCTGTTCACTGCAAGCATGAGTTCATTGTGAACTTGCCTTAGCATGGTGATTTTTCTGCATTTGAACAAATTACAAAAGCCACACAATATTGACCTAAGCATCTGCATGGTAGATTTAGCAGCAAGAGCTATGCATGATTCTAATAGTTAGCCCAGTCTGCCACCTAGTGAGGGGACTGTGAATGAACTCAGCAGTCCATATAGAAAAACCATCTCCTCTTTATTTTCCACTTGAGTCATGACATTTAAATTTGTTTACCACCTGGATTTGATATTTAGACTTTGAATGGTCATTTATGTTTGGTATTACAATATACATGCAGGCCAGTTATTTGGTTGATTTAAAACACCCGGCTACATTCTTCCATTGGCCTTAATAGCTGTGCTATTATAGTGGTATATACTGTATGTACTAATGTTATATAAGGTTGTCTTTGTTGCTATGGAAAATCCCTGCTGGAGTTCCACTTCCCATAACAGCAGCTAATAAATCTTTAGCAGTGACTGTCTGAGAGGCTTGCGTGCAGTTTTACATTATTCAGAGTGCATTATCCACACAATCACATTAGAGCTGTAATCCTAGCCTCTAGCGTTTTCTTTATTTGTTGTAATTATATGTTTGTCAGGTGAGGATGGATCCTGGCGCTAACAGAGCCGGAGCGAAGCGAGTCACTGACGCCTCACATCTTCCTGTCTCTCTAACAGCTAACGGCATGTTGCTCAATAAACCAGGCCCTGTAGTGGTTTCTCTTCTAAGGTTACGTCCCCAAATGGCACTCTATTCACTATATAGTGCACTACTTCTGACCAGGGCCCTATAAGTAGTGAACTATGTAGGCAATGAATAGGGTGCCATTTGGGACATAGTGTTATTCTCCTTCTTCCTCTGCCCAATACCTTTCCCTTTCTCTCCTAATCTGACTTTCTCCTCAGCAATGATATATGGTTCAGGCTCTTGTCCCTTTCCACCAAACCTAATAAAGCCACTGTTTTTTTATGTGAAAAATGTACAAAATAAAACAAGAAAATATACTTGTATTTCAGGTCGTTGGTGCACTACCACAGACAGAGTTGCCACAACTCTTCTCTCTTCTCCAGTGTATTGATATAGAAGAATACTTGGGGAAAGTATGAAGATCCTTCATATTATTATAGTGGAGGCTGCTGGGGGGAGGACGGTTCATAAGGACAGCCGTGATTGGGAGTCCCATAGGGCGGTGCACAATTGGCCCAGCGTCGTCGGGTTAGGGTTTGGCCGGGGTAGGCCGTCATTGTAAATAACAATTTGTTCTTAACTGACTTGCCTAGTTAAATAAAGGTTCAATAAATAAAAATGGGTTGAATGGATTGGTATCAAACAGTTGTGAAAAATTGTCGTACTTGAGTAAAAGTAAAGATATCTGTAACGGCTTTCTTCTGTGGACGACGGAGAGGACCAAAGCGCAGCGCGGTTAGTGTTCAACATGTTTTAATAAAGACGATAAACGTGAACACTACAAAATTACAAAACAACAAATGTGAAAAACCGAAACAGTCCTATCTGGTGCATAGACACAAAGACAGAAGACAACCACCCACAAAACCCAACACAAAACAGGCTACCTAAATATGGCTCCCAATCAGAGACAAACGACTAACACCTGCCTCTGATTGGGAACCGTATCAGGCCAAACACAGAAACAGGAAAACTAGACACACAACAGAATGCCCACTCAGCTCACGTCCTGACCAACACTAAAACAAAGAAAACACAAAAGAACTATGGTCAGAATGTGACAATATCTTAATAGAAAATGACTCAAGTAAAAGTGAAAGTCACCCAGTAAAATCCTACTCTTAGTAAAAGTCTAAACAAAGTATTTGTTTTTTATGCTTAAGTATCAAAAGTAAATGTTACTGCTAAAATGTACTTAGCCTGATGAGGACAGAGGGCGCTGTTGTCACTTTGGGGGAAAAACGTGCCCAATTTAAACGGCCTCGTACTCAATTCTTGCTCGTACAATATGCATATTATTATTACTATTGGATAGAAAACACTCTCTAGTTTCTAAAACCGTTTGAATTATATCTGTGAGTGAAACAGAACTCATTTGGCACAAACTTCCTGACCAGGAAGTGGAAAATCTGAAATCGATGCTCTCTTCTGGGTCCTGCCTATAAATGGGCATGAGACCTATTAGTATACATGCACGTCATACACCTTCCCCTGGATGTCAAGATGCAGTGAGAGAAGAAATGGAGTGATTATCTTGGTCTGAGATGGAATACGTCCTCTTGGAATGACGTGTCACCGATTTCTGGTTTTCAGGAAGGCGCGAGGCGGACAGTGGGATTGCCTTTTGAAAACCTGTCGTTATAGGCGACTACTATCTCCGGCTTTGATTTTATTTGATACATGTGACCATATCATCGTAAAGTATGTTTTTTCAATATAGTTTTATTAGATTTTTGAAATTTATTCGGGACGTTAGGCGTGTTGCGTTGTGTGCCTTTGTTCAGAAAGGAGAGCTTCGAGCCACTTGGCCAGTGTGCTTGCTAATTCAAGAGGGAAAAACGATGTTCTAAATCCAAACAACGACTGTTCTGGACAAAGGACCCCTTGTCCAACATTCTGATGGAAGATCTCCAAAAGTAGGACACATTTATGATGTTATTTCATATATCTGTCGAACTGTGTACTAGTAGTTTTGCGCCCAGGTTTTGGCCACTCTCTCTTGCTATAACATAAGCCTTATGTCGTAATGAAGATATTTTTAGAATTCTAACACTGCGATTGCATTAAGAACTAGTGTATCTATCATTTCCTATACAACATGTATTTTTTTGTAATGTTTATGAATAGCTATTTGGTCAGAATAGGTGAGAGTCTAATAGAAATATCCGCACATTCTGTGAAAAAGAAGCTACGTTAGCATAATGGATAACCACTGATTTCAGCTCTAAATATGCACATTTTCGAACAAAACATAAGTGTATGTATAACCTGATGTTATAGGACTGTCATCTGAGGAAGGTTTATGAAGGTTAGTGAAAATTAATATCTTTTGCTGGTTTATTCGCTAACGCTAACGTGCCTATTGCTATCGCTAACGTGCCTTGATGAATGAATGCGGAAGTGTGGTAGGCTATTGTAGTAAGCTAATATAATGCTATATTGTGTTTTCGCTGTAAAACACTTAAAAAATCTGAAATATTGGCTGGATTCACAAGATGCTTGTCTTTCATTTGCTGTACACGATGCATTTTTCAGAAATGTTTTATGATGAGTATTTAGGTATTCCACGTTGGTCTCTATAATTACTCTGGCTGCTTCGGTGCTATTTTTGACGGTAGCTGTGATGGTAGCTGCAATGTAAAACTGATTTATACCTCAAATATGCACATTTTTCGAACAAAACATAGATTTATTGTGTAACATGTTATAAGACTGTCATCTGATGAAGTTGTTTCTTGGTTAGTTTGGTTGGTTCTTGGTTAGTTAGGTTGGCTTTGTGCATGCTACCTGTGCTGTGAAAAATGTCTGTCCTTCTTTGTATTTGGTGGTGAGCTAACATAAATATACGTGCTGTTTTCGCTGTAAAACATTTTAAAAATCGGACATGTTGACTGGATTCACAAGATGTGTATCTTTCATTTGCTGTATTGGACTTGTTAATGTGTGAAAGTTAAATATTTCAAAAAAATATTTTTTGAATTTCGCGCTCTGCCTTTTCAGTGGAATGTCGGAGGAGTTCCGCTAGCGGAACGCTGGGGCCAGACAGGTTAAAAGTATAAATCATTTCAAATTCCTTATATTAAGCAAACAACACTCAAGACATCATTGACAAACAAAGCATGTGTTTAGTGACCGCCTGCTAAGCATTCAAAATGTACTTTTGCGTGTCAGGGAAAATCCTGCCCTGCCTTTCTAAAGTCTTCGAAAGGCAAGTGAACAAACAGATCACCGACCATTTCGAATCCCACCGTACCTTCTCTGCTATGCAATCTGGTTTCCGAGCTGGTCACGGATGCACCTCAGCCACACTCAAGGTCCTAAACAATATTATAACCGCCATCGATAGGAGACAGTACTGTGCAGCCGTCTTCAACGACCTGGCCAAGGCTTTCGACTCTGTCAATCACCATATTCTTATCGGCAGACTCAACAGCCTTGGTTTCTCTAATGACTGCCTCGCCTGGTTCACTAACTACTTCTCAGATAGAGTTCAGTGTGTCAAATCGGAGGGTCTGTTGTCTGGACCTCTGGCAGTCTCTATGGGGGTGCCACAGGGTTCAATTCTCAGGCCGACTCTCTTCTCTGTATATATCAATGATGTCGCTCTTGCTGCAGGTGATTATTTGATCCACCTCTACACAGACGACACCATTCTGTATACATCTGGCCCTTCTTTGGACACTGTGTTAGCTAACCTCCAAACGAGCTTCAACGCCATACAACACACCTTCCGTGGCCTCCACCTGCTCTTAAATGCTAGTAAAACTAAATGCATGCTCTTCAACCGATCGCTGCCCGCACCCTCCAGCCCGACTTGCATCACTACTCTGGACATCTAACTTAGAATATGTGAACTATAAATACCTAGGTGTCTGGTTAGACTATAAACTCTCCTTCCAGACTCACATTAAGCATCTCCAATCCAAAGTTAAATCTACAATCGGCTTCCTATTTTGCAACAAAGCCTCCTTCACTCATGCTGCCAAACTTACCCTTGTAAAGCTGACTATCCTACCGATCCTTGACTTCGGCGATGTCATTTACAAATTTTCCTCCAACACTCTACTCAGCAAATTGGATGCAATCTATCACAGTGCCATCCGTTTTGTCACCAAAGCCCATATACTACCCACCACTGCGACCTGTGTGCTCTTGTTGGCTGGTCCTTGCTACGTATTCGTTGCCAAACCCACTGGCTCCAGGTCATCTATAAGTCTTTGCTAGGTATAGCTCCGCCTTATCTCAGCTCACTGGTCACCATAGCAATACCCACCCGTAGCACGCGCTCCAGCAGGTATATTTCGCTGGTCATCCCCAAAGCCAAAACCTCCTTTGGCCGCCTTTCCTTACAGTTCTCTGCAGCCAATGACTGGAACGAATTGCAAAAATCACTGAAGTTGGAGACTTATATCTCCCTCACTAACTTTAAGAGTCAGCTGTCAAAGCAGCTTACCGATCACTGCAGCTGTACACAGCCCATCTGTAAATATCCCATCCAACCAACTACCTACCTCATCCCCATATTTGTTTTTGTTTTTCAGCTCTTTTGCACACCAATATTTCTACTTGCACATCCTCATCTGCATATATCACTCCAGTGTAAATTGCTACATTGTAATTACTTCGCCTCTATTGGCCTGTTTATTGCCTTACCTCCTTACTTCATTTGCACACACTGTATACAGATTCTTCTATTGTGTTATTGACTGTACGTTTGTTTATTCCATGTGTAACTCTGTGTTGTTGTTTTTGTCGCACTGCTTTGCTTTATCTTGGCCAGGTCGCAGTTGTAAATAAGAACTTGTTCTCAACTGGCCTACCTGGTTAAATAAAGGTGAAAAAATAAAAAAATGCATGCACGCTTAATACATACATAAATAGCTGTAGAATTAATATCACCATTTTTGAATCTCGCCATCGCTGGTTTTATAATGAGAAAATGTGTAACTAACTCTATGTCGTTGTTTTTGTCGCACTGCTTTGCTTTATCTTGGCCAGGTCGCAGTTGTAAATGAGAACTTATTCTCAACTGGCCTACCTGGTTAAATAAAGGTGAAATAAATACAAAAAATAAAAACACAATTATCTCTAAGGTCCCTCAGTCGAGCAGTGAATTTCAAACACAGATTAAACAACAAAGACCAGGGAGGTTTTTCCAATGCTTTGCAAAGAAGGTAAACTATTGATAGATGGCTAAAAGAAGAAGCAGATATTGAATAATAATAATGGCAAAATTATTAAATACGCTTTGGATGGTGTATCAATGCACCCAGTCACTACAAAGATGCAGGCGTCAGTTGCCGGAGAGGAAGGAAACCACTCAGGTATTTCACCATGAGGCTAATGGTGACTTTAAAACATTTACAGAGTTTTTCTTGTCTGTGATGGATCAACAACATTGTAGTTACTCCACAATACTTACCTAATTGACAGAGTGAAAAGAAGGAAGCTTGTACAGAATATAAATATTCCAAAACATCCATCCTTTTGCAACACGGCACTAAAGTAATACTGCAAAAAATGTGGCAGGGCAATTAACTCTTTGTTCTGAATACAAAGTGTTATGTTTGGGGAAAAACCAATACAACACATTACTTAGTACCACTCTCCATATTTTCAAGCATAGTGGTGGCTGCATCATGTTATCAAATCAAACCAAACTTTATTTATATGAGCCGAATAAAACAAGTGTAGACTTTACCGTAAAATGCTTACTTACAAGCCCTTAACCAACAGTGCAGTTCAAGAAGAAGAAAATATTTACCAAGTAGACTAAAATAAAAAGTAATAATAAAAAGTAACAATAAGAATAACAATAACGAGGCTATTTACGGGGGACATCGGTACCGAGTCAGTGTACGAGGGTACAGGCTAGTTGAGGTAATCTGTACATGTAGGTGGGGGCGAAGTGACTATGCATAGGTAACAAACAAACAGCGAGTAGCAGCAGTGTATGAAAGGGAGTGGGGGGGGGTGAATGTAAATTGCCTGGTGGCGAATTGTTCAACAGTCTTATGGCTTGAGGGTAGAAGCTGTTGAGGAGCCTTTTGGTCCTAGACTTGGCGTTCCGGTACGGGTACAGTGCCTTGCAAAAGTATTCATCCCACTTGGCGTTTTTTCTATTTTGCTGCATAACAATGTAAGGATCCTGTGTGTAGCTGGTGTAGAGAGTCAGGCGCAGGACAGCAGATATGAATAATCAACGTATAAGACAAATATACAAAGTAACATACCAAGCCCACAAAGACGGACCGAATTACAATAAACAATCACTCACAAACACAACATGGGGAACAGAGGGTTAAATAATAAACAAGTAATTGGTTGAGTGAAGCCAGGTGTGATAAGACAAAGACAGAACAAATGGAAAATGAAAAGTAGATCGGCGGTGGCTAGAAAGCCGGTGACGTCGACCGCCGAATGCCGCCCGAACAAGGAGAGGGACCGACTTCGGCGGAAGTCGTGACAAACAACCTGTAATTTAAATAGATTTTTGGGGGATTTCATGTAATGGACATACACAAAATAGTCAAAATTGGTGAAATTAAATGAAAAAAATAACTTATTTAAAAAAAACGGAAAAGTGGTGCGTGCATATTTATTCACCCCCTTTGCTATGAAGCCCCTAAATAAAATCATCTGCAACTAATTACCTTCAGAAGTCACATAATTAGTTAAATAAAGTCTAAATGTGTGCAATCTAAGTGTCACATGATCTGTCACATGATCTCAGTATATATACACCTGTTCTGAAAGGCCCCAGAGTCTGCAACAACACTAAGCAAGGGGCACCACCAAGAAAGCGGCACCATGAAGACCAAGGAGGCTCTCCAAACAGGTCAGGTACGAAGTTGTGGAGAAGTACAGATCAGGGTTGGGTTATAAAAAAATACCCAAAACTTTGAACATCCCACGGAGCACCATTAAATCCCTTATTAAAAAATGGAAAGAATATGGCACCACAACAAACCTGCCCAGAGAGGGCCGCCCACCAAAACTCACGGACCAGGCAAGGAGGGCATTAATCAGAGAGGCAACAAAGAGACCAAAGATAACCCTGAAGGAGCTGCAAAGCTCCACAGCGGAGATTGGAGTATCTGTCCACTTTAAGCCGTACACTCCACAGAGCTGGGCTTTATGGAAGAGTGGCCAGAAAAAAAGCCATTGCTTAAAGAAAAAAATAAGCAAACACGTTTGGTGTTCGCCAAAAGGCATGTGGAAGACTCCCCAAACATATGGATGAAGGTAATCTGGTCAGATGAGACTAAAATTTAGCTTTTTGGCCATCAAGGAAAACGCTATGTCTGGCACAAATCCAAAACCTTTCATCACCCTGAGAACACCATCCCCACAGTGAAGCATGGTGGTGGCAGCATCATGCTGTGGGCATGTTTTTTGTCGGCAGGGACTGGGAAACAGAATTGAAGGAATAATGGATGGCGCTAAATACAGGGAAATTCTTCAGGGAAACCTGTTTGTCTGCCAGATATTTGAGACTGGGACGGATGTTCACCTTCCAGCAGGACAATGACCCTAAGCATACTGCTAGAGCAACACTTGAGGGGTTTAAGGGGAAACATGTACATGTCTTGGAATGGCCTAGTCAAAGCCCAGACCTCAGTCCAATTGAGAATATGGGGTATGACTTAAAGATTGCTGTACACCAGCGGACCCATCCAACTTGAAGGAACTGGAGCAGTTTTGCCTTGAAGAATGGGCAAACATCCCAGTGGCTAGATGTGTCAAGCTTATAGAGACATACCCCAAGAGACTGTCAGTTCTAATTGCTGCAAAAGGTGGCTCTACAATGTATTGACTTTGGGGGGGTGAATAGTTATGCACGCTCAAGTTTTCTGTTTTTTTGTCTTATTTATTTTTTGTTTCACAAGAAAAAATATTTAGCATCTTGAAAGTGGTAGGCATGTTGTGTAAATCAAATGATACAAACCCCCAAAAAATCTATTTTAATTCCAGGTTGTAAGGCAACAAAATAGGAAAAATGCCAAGGGGGGGTGAATACTTTATGCTTGTAGTCGCTAAGGACTGGGGAGTTTTTCAGTATAAAAAATAAACAGAATGGAGTTAAGCACAGGCAAAATCTTAGAGGAAAACCTGGTTCAGTCTGCTTTCCACCAGACACTGCGAGATTAATTCACATTTCAGCAGGACAATAACTTAAAACACAAGGCCAAATCTACACTGGAGTTGCATACAAAGAAGACAGTGAATGTTCCTGAGTGGCCGAGTTACAGTTTTGACTTAAATCTACCTGAAAATGGTTTTCTAGCAATTATCAACAACCAATATGACAGAGCTTGAAGTATTTTTAAAATAATAAATGGGAAAATGTTGCACTATCCAGGTGTGGAAAGCTCTTAGAGACATAACCAGAAACACTCACAGCTGTAATCGCTGCCAAATGTGCTTCTACTAAGTATTGACTCAGGGGTGTGCATACTTATGTAAATTAGATATTTCTGTGTTTCATTTTCAATAAATGTGCAAAAATGTATAAAAACCTGTTTTCACTTTGTCATTATGGGTTATTGTGTGTAGATGAGTGAGAGAGAAAAATCTATTTAATCAATTTTAAATTCAGGCTGTAACACAACAAAATGTGTAATAAGTCAAGGGGTATGAATACTTTCTGAAGGCACTGTAAGCAGTCATCAGTCAGAACATTATGATTCTGAAGGACAGACAAACACTGGTATGTGGTTGTGGAGCTCAATCAAATACTGCTTCTCTCAGGTGTGAAATAACACAGTGAAGGGAGTCTGTGAGGAGCATGTTTATGGTGCTTTGTGTGCAGTACTTTCTGCTCAGTTACAGACAGACAGTTGACTTCTCCCTCTTTCTCTTCATCTCTCTCAGCTCTCTCTAGTGTAGTACACTGTGTCTATGAGTGAGACCTGCTTCTCTTTAAATTCACCTCCCTGGCAACAGTTTTGCAATTGTCAATTTCATGGTTGATTAATTGTCATTACTGGGTGAGAGACACAAAAGGAGAAATGCATTTCTGGATTAAAATGGAGAGGAGCGAGACCTTCCCCGAAGAGCGAGGTTCATCTGCTTTTGCAAGGTTGAATTGAGAATAAGAGAGAAACATTCATTCATCCACTGTTTTCCTTGGGTTGTTGTTGTAGCCCTTATTGTACAGAAGAACATTTTAAAGTGAGATGTTTGATATATTTTGATTAAAGGTACCATGCTCTACTTAGCAGTAAAGTGAGAAAAGCTTATCATGCATTGCATTGTGCATTGACAGTAATAATACAAGTAAATGGCACTTAGCCTGAGGTAACAAATGATTACACTATTACAAATAATCAAAGCCTCAAAAGTATTTATAGAGAGAGCTTAGTGGGAAGGAAATTAGTCATTATTTTTGGGTTTATGACATTATTTTCTCTGTTGAATGACATTGATGAGTTTGAGTCTTGGTTGTTTAGGCGACAGGTAGATTTTGTAAATTTTGTTCTTGAGCTATTAAGGTATTAAAGTATTATAATCAATATACAGTACCACTCAAAAGTTTGGACACACCTACTCATTCAAGGGTTTTTCTTTATTTTTACTATTTTCTACATTGTAGAATAATAGTGAAGACATCAAAACTATGAAATAACACATATGAAATCATGTAGTAACCAAAAAAGTGTTTAACAGATCAAAATATATTTTATATTTGAGATTCTTCAAAGTAGCCACCCTTTGCCTTGATGACAGCTTTGCACACTCTTGGCATTATATCAACCAACTTCACCTAGAATGCTTTTCCAACAGCCTTAAAGAAGTTCCCACATATGCTGAGCACTTGTTGGCTGCTTTTCCTTTACTCTGGGGTCCAACTCATCCCAAACTATCTCAATTCGGTTGAGGTCGGGTGATTGTGGAGGCCAGGTCATCTGATGCAGCACTCCATCACTCTCCTTCTTGGTCAAATAGCTCTTACACAGCCTGGAGGTGTGTTGGATTATTGTCCTGTTGAAAAACAAATGATTGTCCCACTAAGCGCAAACCAGATGGGATGGCGTATCGCTGCAGAATGCTGTGGTGCCATGCTGGTTAATTAGGGATAGCTCCCTTTTTTTCAATTTTCGCCAAAAATGACATACTCAAATCTAACTGCCTGTAGCTCAGGCCCTGAAGCAAGGATATGCATATTCTAGGTACCATTTGAAAGGAAACACTTTGAAGTTTGTGGAAATGTAGGAGAATATATCACAATAGATCTGGTAGAAGAAAATACAAAGAAAAAAACAACCATTTAAAAAAAAAAATCTACCACCATCTTTGAAATGCAACAGAAAGGTCCCACATCTAGCCATCACTCTGGTTGTAATTCTGATGGTGTACACAAGATGGCAGCAGTGTGTGTGCAAACAGATAACTTGAAGTATGAGCAAACTACATGACATTTAGTGTAAAGTCACCCAGGTACATTTGGGCGAATCGTGAAGAAGACATTTTTTATTTATTTAACCAGCCAAGTCAGTTAAGAACAAATTCTTATTTACAATGATGGCCTAGGAACAGTGTGTTAACTGCCTTGTTCAGGGGCAGAATGACACATTTTTTACCTTGTCAGCTCAGGGATTTGATCTAGCAACCTTTCGGTTACTTGCCCAACGCTCTATCCACTAGGCTACCTGCCGCCCCATTACATTTTTCTGCAAGAATATCGTCAAATCGAATACATGGTCTTTTATTTAGCTTTTCCAGTATTAGTAGCCATATTATAAGTTCAACATTTGCAAAACACCCAGTTTTAATAACTTCATAACTCTCCATATTCTAATCATTATTGTCCAAAAGGAAAAGGCTTGCTGTCGCACAGCTACATTTTGCGACAAATACGTGGTTTCCGGATACTCCCGTAAATCCCAGCTCATTGGCTATCTAGCTAGCTTTGTTTGACCCCGATTGGTGCTTATTTGACAAAGTTACAGTCGATCAAGTGAAGACTGCCCGCGTTATCGGCGTGCCATGAAGGCGTCGGTCTCTGACCAAATTTGGTGTCCTATAGGATATACTACACCCCTAATGATATAGTGAAGTCTGGTTACGTTCTAGGATCGCTGAGGAATAAATACAAATGTGATTTGACTGGTTGAAACAACGTTTAGGGTTCGATTTTCACAGATTCCTTTCTTTGCAGTGGAAATACAAAATCGATTGTGCATGCTATATGGACTTTTTTCTGAAATGAAAAAGGATTTTATCTAACAAAACTACACTTCATGTTATCTCTGGGACCCTTTGGATGATACATTCTGAAATCTTGCTATGATTTAAGTACACATTTCACCTTCAGAGGTGAATTTATCAAACCTATTGTGGTGAAAAAAGTGTTTTGTTGTTAGGAGCTCTCAAACAATAGCATGGCATTTTTTTCACAGTAATAGCTACTGTAAATTGGACAGTGCAGTTATATTAACAATAATTTCAGCTTTCAGCCGATATAAGATATATGTACCGGACATTTGTTGTTTCTCAAAAATTTACGATCGTGACACAAGGCGCTGCATGATTTACAACTGTCCCGTTGATGGGTCGCCTATCCCTAAGAAGTTTTTAAGTGTCCCTTGAGTTCTAAAAAAATCACATACAGTGTCACCAGCAAAGCACCCCTACACCATCACAGCTCCTCCTCCGTGCTTCACGGTGGGAACCACACATGCAGAGATCATCTGTTCACCTACTCTGCGTCTCACAAAGACACGGCGGTTGGAACCAAAAATCTCAAATATGGACTCATCAGACCAAAGGACAGATTTCCACCGGTCTAATGTCCATTGCTCGTTTTTCTTGGGCCAAGCAAGTCTCTTCTTCTTATTGGTGTCCTTTAGTAGTGGCTCCTTTGCAGCAATTCGACCATGAAGGCCTGATTCACGCAGTCTCTTCTGAACAGTTGATGTTGAGATGTGTCTGTTACTTGAACTCTGTGAAGCATTTATTTGTGCTGCAATTTCTGAGGCTGGTAACTCTAATGAACTTATCCTCTGCAGTAGAGGTAAGTCTGGGTCTTCCTTTCCTGTGGCGGTCCTCATGATCGCGTTTCATCATAGCGCTTGATGGTTTTTGCGATTGCACTTGAAGAAACGCTCAAAGTTCTTGAAATGTTCCGTATTGACTGACCTTCATGTCTTAAAGTAATGATGGACTGTCGTTTCTCTTTGCTTATTTGAGCTGTTCTTGTCATAATATGGACCCTACCTTGTCACAACACAACTGATTGGCTCAAACGCATTAAGGAAAGAAATTCCACAAATTAACTTTTAACAAGGCACACCTGTTAATTGAAATGCATTCCAGGTGACTACCTCATGAAGCTGGTTGAGAGAATGCCAAGAGTGTGCAAAGCTGTCATCAAGGCAAAGGGTAGCTACTTTGAAGAATCTCAAATGTAAAATATATTTTGATTTGTTTAACACTTTTTTGCTTACTACATGATTACATATGTGTTATTTCATTGTTTTGATGTCTTCACTATTATTCTATAATGTAGAAAATAGTAAAAATAAAGAAAAACCCTTAAATGAGTAGGTGTGTCCAAACTTTTGCCTGGTACTATATGTATTATTAATATGGATTTCACCTGTCACTGTTGTCAAGCCGATGCTAAGCATGCTATACTTTCTAATACCAAAACAATTGCATTATTGCCAGCTGCATCTGTGAATGTGGAGAGGTGACACAAAGGTCACTAAGTCACAGTGCACTTCAGGCTTTTTTAGCACAATTTGGGTTACTTTTAAGAACAACTTGATTATGAGGATCATTGTCTCTATGACAGAATGCCAAAAGGATTCTGATTTATTAAACGGATTATATATTCTTTATTGAAAAGACACTGCATGTTGATGACGGTCTATTCATGAGTGTAATTTTATTCATTACAAAGGGGAATAATTTGATATTTGAATTAACAATGAACTGAAAGACCCCATAGATGTGATGTGAAGCAGGGTTGTTTTGTGAAGCTAGTGTAAATATAATAATTGTCCTAGAACCCATTCCCACATAGACCTAAATCCAGTTCTGTCATATTCAGGTTTCAAAGTAATTCAGCCAAGACCGGTCCATTTAGCCAGTGACATTTAGCTGTTCTAAACTGTTGGGCAGCAGAGGTCAGGGAACACACTCGTAGAGGCCTATGTAATCAAATCTTGGTCTGTGTGTCCCATATGTAGTGCACTGTAAAGGGAATAAGGTGCAGTTTGGGATGTATACCTGGAAGTTGGTGTCAATTTTGATTGAACAGGACTTTGAGATCATCCTGTTGTCTTCCAATTAAGTATTTAGACACTAGATTCACCGAATCAAGGGACTGTTACACTTTAAGGGTATCTAGGGAATAGTGAGAATGTACTCTGCTATTTTAGAAATGTAGTATAATAGACCATCTGGTATTAGTATTTTATTAGGATCCCCATTAGCTGTTGCGAAAGCAGCAGCTACTCTTCCTGGGGTCCACACAAAACATGACATAATACAGAGCAGTAATAGACATAAACAGCTCAAGGACAGAACTACATCAATTTATGTGAGCAGTGGAGTCTAAAGTAAATTAGTTGAGGTAAGTCCTACTTACAATAATAAGGGCAGTAGGACAGATAGCTAATTATTATGAAAGTTGACCTTTCATTTCTAATCGTTATAACAGGTCTGTACTGTAAGTCATATTACTGTATACATAGTGTGAATGATTACCTCTCTCCTCTCCCCATCATAGCCCTGGCCCTCTGTTTCCAACCTGGCTAAGGACTTCATCGAGTGCCTCCTAGGGGTGGACCCTTCATCTCGCCTCACCGCCATCCAGGCCCTCCAACACCCCTGGGTGGTCACTATGTCAGCAAGCTCCTCGTCCATGACCAACCTGCATCGCTCCATCTCCCAGAACCTCCGGCGGCGGGCGTCTCGGGCCTCCGTACCCTCCTCCTCGTCATCCTCCCGATGCCCCAGTAGCACAGGCTCCGGGGCCAGCCACAGTCGATTTACACATCAGTGGGAGAAAGATCTGCTGGAGAAGAAGCAAACCCAGAGACCCACCATCCAGAACCAGAGACGACAGCCAGGGAACCAGGCTACGACCCAGTCTCTAAGACCCACCTCCCAGCCCAACAAGCCCCCTGAGCAGGTTCAGCCAGCGGGCTCCACCACCACCACCCAGCCAGGGTCGCCCTGACAAAAACCCAGTCACAGTCAGGCTAATATCAGCAGCACAACAGCTGTTCAGGCTAAGTCCTGTCTTACTGCTGCAGACATCGGAGTGTCTCCCAAATGGCACCCTATTCCCTATTTAGTGCACTACTTTTGACCAGTGGTGTCTGCGGGTCAGGCTGAAAGCTTTAGCCTGTTCTGTTGCCGCCACTCTGTCTTAGTTACAGACCCATGCTCAGCTATACACTCTGATCCCTCTCAGGCTACCTCAACACTTGGTTGCTCACAAACACGCTACACAGACTGAGGCTTTTCCTAAGACAGTACCATCTCCAACCCCAGCAGAGATGATCAGACTTTGCCTTAAAGAATAGGCAAAACATCAGATAATTTTTATGGTGTCATATAAGTGAAACTCTAGTACAGGCCCTATTTTCTTTCAGGAGAGTAAAGGGTTAAGTAAATAAGTATGAGTGAAACTCTGCGGGATGAGGCTTGACAGGCAGTGGGACGCTACCTCTTTAAACACCCAGCTCTGTAACAGTGTAATAAACCATCATCAATATTTAAATTGAGTACCTGAAAACTTTATTTCAAATCCAAAACGTTCTAGGAAAAGGCTATGAGGAGAGGAAAACAAAAAATAAAATCAAAGTTTGAAAGTGCATTAAAATGCAAAAAGGATGGGAAGAATAATTGCTCCATTTCATCTGGCATTATCACAAATTATATTCATGATTTTTTGTGTTTTGTATTAATCTTGGTGATTCATGTTCTCAGTTGAAGATGACTTAGGGTACGTGCAAAATGGCACTCTATTCCCTATATTGTGCACTACTTTTGACCAGAGCCCTATGGTTCCTGGTCAAAAGCAGTGCACTATAAAGGGAATAGGGTGCCATTAGGGACTTAAACTTGCTGTCTGACTTACTTGGCTAGTTTCCACTTTGGAGAGGAGACGTGATAGTAAAACTTATAGAGGACAATGGGTCCTTACCACTGATGCTGGTTCAATGATGGAGTCAGATGTAACATATCGCCTACTTGTGTGGAAAGGCCTCCCTACATCACCTCTTTAAGCCAGTGAATGGTTGTAAATATAAATATGAAATCTAATCTGCCTGCCACCTGCATGTTTGTTTTCTTAGTTTCTGCATCCTTTCTCTAATTCTGACGTAAGGTGAAATAAACTGTATATTACTCCAACAAGTTAATGTAACAAACGTTTTTAATCAAATGAACATTTGTCATCACCATGTTTTGATGATATATAATGATCTGTATTATTTGTCCACACGGTGAGCACCCTGTGGCATGGGTGAATGAATGCATCCTTAATAGAAATTATGAGAGGAACTAATGTGTGTTCTTCTATTGTCCCTTGGTCTTGAGTTATCTTTCCCATCACAGGCTCAAGGCTCTAAGAGTGAGTAGACTTCTTGAGTTGGTTTAAGCACGTCCATCATTTATACTTTGGATTGACAATAGATGTGATGGCACTCTTGTAGATTGGCTTCTCACCCTGTAATGGAATAGAGGAACACTATCGGTACATATATGATCCCCAATGATTTCTCCCACCACAATCCTAATTCACAGACATTGAAGAGACAAAACAGCTAATGTACTGTATATTGTTGTGAGTCTGGTGAAACACTTTCCCTGATACGTCTGACCTGTAGCTTCCAACCCTCCATGGTGTCTACAGCCACATCAGGGCAAGCCAGACACTGAGAATAGGTCTACGTCCCAAATGGCACCCTATTCTCTATATAGTGCTAGGGGGCCTGGTCAAAAGTAGTGCACTATACAGGGAATAGGGTGCCATTTGGAACGGGGCCTGCGGTCAGAGGGTATAGCAGGGCTGGCAGGACTCGCAATTAGCCAGGTCATCCCTCCCAGTTCTTTGTGGAAGCGGGCAAACTCTCTCTGGTTGTGGATGGAGGTGAGTCGTTAGCAGAGCAGTACAGAGACCAAACCATGGACCCAGACACCACTGCAGTCAGCAGAACTACATCAGAACCTGACAGGCACTCTGGGAGGAAGAAAATAAGATCAAACATTAAAGACACAACCTCCCATTGCAACAGCCTCACTTTTGCCACTTTGAAGAAGCAATTGGTGTGTCATTAATTCAAATTACCTTCGAACAGCAGGAATTATGACAGTGTGGCTTTAAATCTGGGATTTAAACAGCAACAAACTGGTCACCCAGCACTTTTTTGGTAAACAACTGAGGTATGGGGCTGGAGAAATTAACCACAATCAAATGAGTGAACATTCATGAGTGCAAAACGATTATTATCTTTGACAATATAGGTTTTAGTACCTCGCTTTAGGGCTGTGTGAATGTGGGCAAAGCCCTGTCTCTGTCTGGCCAGATACAAGAAGAGAACCAAGCACCCGTCCGTGTCCCTCTCCTTACATCTGTGGAAACCGTTGGAGGGGTGGTGGTGCTCAGAGGCAAGGGGTAGCTGACCAGGTTGCTTCCCCACCAGGGTAAGGTTCAGGTGGGCACATCTCCTCTGACAGACCCTGGTAAAAGGCCAGACACAGGATGCAATCTAGCAATCTGCAATCTGCATTGCTATGTGATTATATGTTTAATGTTTGATGTGTCTCTCTTTCATGAATACTTGTATGTAAACGTTTAACATTTTTGTCATTTAGGAGACGCTCTTATCCTGAGCGACTTACAGTTAGTGCATTCATCTTAAGATAGCTAGGTGAGACAACCATATAGCTAAGCCATAAACTAGGTTTCCATCCAACCTTTTCATGCGAGTAAAGTACATGTCAGATAAAAATGTCACGACAGGCCTGATGGAAACAGAACATTTGTTGGTAAACTTTCCAAATGTCGACAAAACAAAATACGCTAGACAAGGTGGGTTCTTTTCGTGTCGGTAAAATGAATTATGCGATAAATGTCTGTGCGCAAATATTGATATAATAACTATCATAACAAAGTCAACTTGGAGTCACGCGATGACATGTTGTGTGGTCCATGTTGTGTGGAAAGCATGCAGTTTATTAGGCTACAGATGAAATAAATGATGATGAATTTCACAGGGTGGTGTCACACCTGCTCCCGCTCTCCCCCCCCCCCCAGGCTGCCCTGCATTGCGCACTCCTGCCATCATCAATTACGCACACCTGCCTACCCTCGTCACGCGCATCAGCGATTTTGGACTCACTCACATCACCTGTTTATTCCTTCCCCTATATTTGTCAGTTCCCTAGCTCTGTTCCCGGCTGCTGCATTGATTGTTATTTGTCTGTGTTACCCGTGTGTCACGCTGTTCCTGTCTCGTTCTATGTCCGTTCCATATTAAATGTTTGACTCCCCGTACCTGCTTCGCCTCTCCAGCGTCATCCCTTGACAGGTGGTGAAAGTGCAAGGTGCTGAGCTTGATGCTCCTTTCCAATAAATGTCCATGGTCTTATTCTGGTGATATGATAATCTATGCTCGGCTGCGGTTTGGCAAGTAAAAATAATCTCGCTCTTTAGTCCATAATGATCTCATCATGTAGGCTATACCCGCGCTGTACCTGCAAAGCTGTTGGCTAGAGTGCGCGTGCCAATACCAGTGGGCACACTCGCTATGTGACGCAACAATTTTTGTGAGAAAACCATCAGTTGAGTTGAAAATGGGATGGAACCCCAACCCCAACTTTTTATTCAGTACATGGGAATTGAACCACAACATTTGTATGTGCACTATGTCATCACGCACAGCCTTTTATTTCCACAAGTCATTTTGATGGAAACACATCTCTGGTGGGGAAATGCCCATATTGTTTTGATGAAGATTTTATAATATTCACATGAAAGTCTGTCGCCAATTGGATGGAAACCTAGCTATTGTAAGTAACATTTTCCTCAATAAATTAGCTATCAGCAATGTCGGTGCTTGTAGGAAAAAGTCAAGTATGAGTGTAGAGCTCTCCTTGCAGTCAAATTCCAATTTATGCACTTGTTCTTACAAATGTTAGATATTAATGTTCACTTGGCTGCCACTCCATACCTGTGTGCAGTGCATGCGCTAGGGCAGGTGGGGCACAGGTCACAGGTAGGGCCCTTGGTAACGTCTGTCCTGGCAAAGACAAGCACCGCAGCTGCAGACGCCCCTCCCTGCACAGGCCAGGCTGCTATGGGACAAACATCTGTCCGTGCTGAGTGGGCACTCACACGCACTGCCACTGAACCCTAGAAGACACTGGCACACACACACCTGCCCCACCCTGAATCACAGAGACGAACGAACGTGCACACACACACTGACCATTACAAAGACAACGTTACAGTTGACCTGCCTATGTAAAGCAGTAGAAAACAACTGTATGTCAGATGTGAGAGAGAGCACACACCTACCTCCACATGGTAAGCCCCGGTACTGGTCACAGCGGAAGTCACTGCACTCACAGAACTGCACATAGTAAGCATGAAATGTGGGATTTTTGTGGCTATTATGGCACAAACACTTTCCACAAACATACTCCCCATACCCACTGCACTCTTCTGAAACATTGTCATGGCAACACAGGTATCTCCCATGATCCCCTTTGCCCGGCTTTACTTTCTCACACAACGTTCCGACACACCCCTCCCTACAACTGTAAGAGACATGATGACCTCGTCATTCATATTCAATGGGGTAGGATTTGCAACTAGCACTATATACGGAATATGATGCCATTTGGGACACAGATTCTTACCTGCACACTCCACACTCGAGGGCACTGTTACCATGGCTACAGGCTGGGCAGTGTGGAACCCTGTCCCTCTAACATGGACGGTCACATATGGGCTTCAGCAAAATCTCCAGCTCCTCACTATACCCCTGGGGCTTGATGACCCCACGCAACTGTCCCATACTGGTACCAGACAGATATGGAGGGGCAGTGATGGTTCCATTAAACTTCACCTAGACGGGAGATGTGAAAATAGCCTGAATATAGTTATATAGCCCTGATATACATCTGAAGTCGGAAGTTAACATACACTTATGTTGGAGTCATTAAAACTTGTTTTTCAACCACTCCACAAATTTCTTGTTAACAAACTATAGTTTTGGCAAGTCGGTTAGAACATCTACTTTGTGCATGACACAAGTAATTTTTCCAACAATTGTTTACAGACAGATTATTTCACTTATAATTCACTGTATCACAATTCCAGTGGGTCAGAAGTTTACATACACTAAGTTGACTGTGCCTTTAAACAGCTTGGACAATTCCAGAATTATGTCATGACTTTAGAAGCTTCTGATAGGCTAATTGACATAATTTGAGTCAATTGGAGGTGTACCTGTGGATGTGTTTCAAGGCCTACCTTCAAACTCAGTGCCTCTGCTTGACATCATGGGAAAATCAAAATAAATCAGCCAAGACCTCAGAAAAAAATTGTAGACCTCCACAAGTCTGGTTCATACTTGGGAGAAATTTCCAAACGCCTGAAGGTATCACGTTCATCTGTACAAACAATAGTACGCAAGTATAAACACCATGGGACCACGCAGCCGTCATACCGCTCAGGAAGCAGACGCGTTCTGTCTCCTAGAGATGAACGTACTTTGGTGCGAAAAGTGCAAATCAATCCCAGAACAGCAGCAAAGGCCCTTGTGAAGATGCTGGAGGAAACAGGTACAAAAGTATCTATCTCCACAGTAAAACGAGTCCTATATAAAAAATAACCTGAAAGACCGCTCAGCAAGGAAGAAGTCACTTCTCCAAAACCGCCATAAAAAAGCCAAACTACGGTTTGCAACTGCACATGGGGTCAAAGATCATACTTTTTGGAGAAATGTTCTCTGTTCTGATGAAACAAAAATAGAACTGTTTGGCCATAATGACCATCGTTATGTTTGGAGGAAAAAGGGGGAGGCTTGCAAGCCGAAGAACACCATCCCATGGCAGCATCATGTTGTGGGGATGCTTTTCTGTGGATGGTGGATATATTGAAGCAACATCTCAAGACATCAGTCAGGAAGTTAAAGCTTGGGTCTTCCAAAAGAACAATGACCCCAAGCATACTTCCAAAGTTGTGGCAAAATGGCTTAAGGACAACAAAGTCAAGGTATTGGAGTGGCCATCACAAAGCCCTGACCTCAATCCTATAGAAAATGTGTGGGCAGAACTGAAAAAGCGTGTGCGAGCAAGGAGGCCTACAAACCTGACTCAGTTACACCAGCTCTGTCAGGAGGAATGGGCCAAAATTCACCCATCTTATTGTGGGAAGTTTGTAGAAGGCAACCCTTCAACGTTTGACCCAAGTTAAACATTTTAAAGGATATGCTACCAAATACTAATTGAGTGTATGTAAACTTCTGATCCACTGGGAATGTGATGTAAGAAATAAAAGTTGAAATTAATCATTCTCTCTACTATTATTCTGACATTTCACAATCTTAAAATAAAGTGGTGATCCTAACTGACCTAAAACAGGGAATATTTGCTCGGATTAAATGTCAGGAATTGTGAAAAACTGAGTTTAAATGTATTTGGCTAAGGTGTATCTAATTTCAACTGTATGTATCTCTCTCACACACACACACACACACACACACACACACACACACACACACACACACACACACACACACACACACACACACACACACACACACACACACACACACACACACACACACACACACACACACCTCATCACCAATGGATATATTGGAGCACCTCCTTCCCTGGTCCTCTCTCTCCAGCAGCTCTTCATCATTGTTCTTACAGTGGGAGCTGTATGATATCTGGAAGCCTGCAGGCAGCTCACTCTTCTCCATAACAACCTCAGAGGTCAGGTCCTGGGGTCAATAACAGAGTTAACCTTTTTAGCTGAGGAGGAGTGTGTTTTTGTGTGGGTCTGTGTGTGTGCGTGCGTGTGTGTGTGTGCATGTGTGTGTGACAGTTAACCTCTGTAGCTGAGGAGGTGTCAGCAGTTCGTCAGCAGCCTCGTACACACAGAAATAATGACCTGTGTAGGAAGGGAGTATTCTGCTGCACTTACGTTATATGCCTATTATACGCAGGATGTTTTGGGAGTTGTTGGAGAGCGTTCCGACAGCACTTTTTGAGAAGGTGCTCTTCAGGATATGCCAGAAGAATAAAACAACACTACATCCATCTTGATAAAATACAGAGGAGTTACTGTTAAACTATATATACTGTATTGTGCTGTCAAAGATATTTAGTGTAATGTTGTGGTTGGAGAGAGGGAGGAATGGATGAGGAGGAGGAGATAAAGATGGGTTTCTACCTCGTACAGGTGTGTGACGTCCTCGGTCACAGCAAAGATGATCTGGATATATTTTTTTCTCTCAGCTTCTCAGCAAGGTGAGCCACAGAGGGATAGTCCTAACAGGAAGACAGACCGTACACTCTCTCTATTTCTATCTCTACCCCCCACTCTATCAGACAAACATTCCATTTCCTTCTCTGAAAAGGGATAAATAAATCCAATTTAGAAGGAGTGTGGGGATCCATATTTCACATGTCCATTCCCCACCCTGAGTGGGCACTTATCCAAACAGAAATGGTCTGTAACACACTCAGTAGCACAGTGTGGAGGGAGGCTCGATATAACACACACACACACACATAGACACAAACACACAGACTTAGTTTAGGAGATAAAAAGGCTCTGTCAGGATTATTCCATGGTGACCCCAGCTATTTCAAATCAGGAAGTGCCTGACAGTATCCTCTTTACAAATGATATTGACCTTTAAATCACTGCCGTTGACTTCTGTCTGTCTTCTGTAGACTTCTGTCTACTTCTGCAGTCTGTACTGCATGGAGTTACTGCCACTCCCTAATATCCTCTCACACTAGCTACTGTAAGAATATAAAGGAAGATACTACTATTTAGTCTTCCGTTAGAGACATGCTAGTGTGACCAATGGGATTCAAACCAGGGTTTCCTGCATGCACTCTACAAGGCTGTGTTATCCCACTGAGTTTTAGCCTAGGAATTAGCTCAAGGAACTCTGTTATACTTGCAAATCCTATTGTGTTTATTGAGGGGTTCTGGATAGAGCATAGCTGTACCTGGAGGTTACCTCTGGTGTACACATTGTTTTCCAGGTGACATTTCCCATCGTTGGGCAGAACGATCGCTCCCAGGTTCCCCGTCTCCAGCAAAGTGGAAGCCAGCACAGCCCATTGGTCTAAAAATGATCCCAAAAGGAGTTAAGGTAACACAAACACACTAACCCAGACAAAACAACATAACAATCCAACACAGCAGCTCTACCCCCTACTGGGTGTGTATCCAACCTCACTTTATTTCACACATGGCGGCCTGCGTCAAGGCATCCAGGCCCCCCTCTGGTGAGTCAAGGTTTCCGGAGTTCGCTGCTCCCCCCACCACCACCACCAGCTGTGAGGCCCAAGAGATTGTGGTAGGTGAAGGGAGGGGATCAAGGCCAGGACTCCATCCTTTTACACAGGTTCTGGAGCATCCCCTCAATAGGGCATCACTGTCTTGTCCACAAATGCTCCAAAGCCTTCAGAGAAATAATAAAATATACGGTTTAACAGTAATGAATATACAAATCTGGCCCAGTCAGTTCTCCAGGCAGGGATGCAGGCAGCCAGGCAAGCATGCAAACAGGCACATGTGCGCACACAAACAAACACACACTCACACATTCTGACGTTGCTGGTGGTGTTCCTCATCTCCTCCATCAGGTGTGTCCCCAGCCTCTTGACGTTGGCCAGGTCGTCCTTCATGGAGAAGGAGAGGTGCATCAGGTAGCACAGGTCTATGTGGTAGTCCTGCACACGCTTGAACTTCACCTCAAAGGTCTGGGGCTCGCCTGTACCAAGAGGAAGCCACTTATTACATTCACACACTACACCCAGAAAAACCGAGCACATCTATCTGCTTGTCAGAGTTGAGGTGGATACTCAGTCAGTCAAGTAGCCAATACTTACATAGAGAACTCATGGTCTCATCAGAATGGTTAGAAAATAATGGAATTTAACCATTGTAGTTATATGTCCCCTTTGCTGACATACAGTATTACTTATATGTCACTATAATGACCAATGACTTATATATACAATTTATATATACACATGGCCTACCAGGGCACAGGTGTAGCAGGACTCTTTGGGGCTATAACTGGGTAATGTGGTGGGGGTCCAGCCTGGGCTGGTGTTTCTGGTCCTGGGGTCTGGAGGTGACCTTGTGGATCTCCAGGAGGCCTGTGGAACCTCTAGGGTTCTCGAGGTGCTCCACCAGGCAGCCTCTCTCCAGCAGAGCCCTGGAGGTGTCACAATGCTCCCACGTCTGCTAACCTGGTTCTATGAAAGTCTACACATCATGGAAGAACAGTAAAACAAAGTATCATGCTATTTGGACATTATATGAAAAAATAAATATTTTCTAAGACTAATGTACTCCAATAATTTAAGTAGCAAATAGGCCAGATGACTGAACCCTCTTACAGTACCTCCTCCTTACACCAGGCACAGTGTGGTCCAGACTCCAGACACTCTCCACAGCTCTTGACCCCTGACCATAGCACTCCTCCTGTCTTCTCTGGCCTAGGGCAAGGACAACAAGTAGAACAACAACCTTTCTCTGCCACCCACTGCAATGTGCTTTATCATTCTCTAGACTCTCAATAGAGCTATCCTCCTGTATTTAATGTAATATGAAATTGTGAAAGGGGAAAGAATTATGATTATACATTTTTTTTTACATTTATACCTCTATTATGAGAAAGGTATTGATTTACCTTGATTTCCCTTAGTCCTGGCAGCAAAATAACAGCACAACAGCATCTGACCATAAACACAAAAACAGTTTGCTGACTAGAATTTGATATCCTTTCCTTTGTTGAGGAGAGAGTGGAGAATGATTGATCAGCAATTCTTTAGCTTCTGTAGCCCTTTCCTGCAGTCAATGACCAAAAGCGCCCTCTGATCTCATGGTTGGAATGTTATTAATATTATTCAAAATGTCATAATTAATAAGGACTTGTAGTTTTTTTACAACAAAAGTTCTGTGTTTCTATGTCAAACTGTTTTGTTATATTTCAATCTTCTGTGATGTATATAAAGTGTAATATTGGGATGCAAACTCAACAGAGACCTGACCATTAACCCCTCCCTCCTGCAGGACAGCCCTCCCCTTCCACTAATCCAAGACCAGCTCTAACAGCAGCCAACTGCTCAGGATGTCCCAAATGGCACCCTATTCCCTACATAGTGCCCTACTTCAGTAGTGCACTATATAGGGAATAGGGTGCCATTTGAGACGTAGAACAAGTGTTAAATAATACAGGGTGCTGAGCAGCGAACAATCTCTCAGTGGAGACAAAGACTGGAAGACGAAGGACTCCTTACTGAATATCTGGCAGTAACACAGCCTATGCGCAGTAAGTTGAGGAAATGAAGAGGACTCTCTCTCTCTTTCTCCTTCCATGCAGTGATACTTCACACAGTGCTGCTCTGATGATATGAATTATAAAGAGGCAGGAACACTCACTTCAACTCTGCCACATACTGAATCGAAGGACATTACACAGGTCTGCACTGCCCTCTAGATGAGGTCTCAGCCAGGTTTGTACATTACAGTGCAAAGTAGAGAACAGTAAAGTGTATTGTACTTTAATCTACTCTACTGAATTAAACTATACTCTACTGTACTCTACTAAATTAAACTACCCCGTTGAAATGTAAAGCGGTTATGGTTTCGGGTAGAGGCGTCCTAAGGATCACGGATAGCACTGTTTTTTATAAAGGGTAACACTAGTGACATGGAGTGGAAGGACAGTTATTCCCTGTAAAAGATTGTTCATATTTAGTTGATATTTTAGTTTTTTAAGTTGTCAACTATGCAAAGTTAATACTTTCTTTTGCATAATGACATTTAAAGTGTGAACAAAAATATATTGTTTTACTCAAAATATGTCACTCAACCTTGACTCATGACCCGAGGGACAACCCAATTTCATGCTACTGACCGTGTTCTTCAATATATATTTGTAAAAATTGTTGCCAATTTATCTGTCTTACATATGTTTTATTAACAATAAAACCCTTCAATTTGAGGGGCCTCCTGCTAGCTGTGCCACTAGAGATCCTGGGTCGAGTCCAGTCTCTGTCGCAGCTGGCCGCGACTGGAAGACCGGTGGGGTGGCATGCATTTGGCCCAGCGTCGTTTGGGTTAGGGGAGGGTTTGGCCAGCAGGGATGTTCTTGTCCGTTCGCACACTAGCAACCCCTGTGGCGGCCCGGGCACAATGCACGCTGACACTGTCGCCAGGTGTACGGTGTTTCCTCCGACACGTTGGTGCGGCTGGTTTCCAGGTTAAGTGGGCATTGTGTCAAGAAGCAGTGCGGCTTGCCTGGGTTGTGTTTCGGAGGACGCACGGCTCTCGACCTTCGCCTTTCCCGAGTCTGTGCAGGAGTTGCAGAGATGGGACAAGACTCTAACTACCAAATTGGGGAGAAAAGGGGGTAAAATAATGAACAAAAAAATATATATTTAAAAAAAAAATTAAACACTTCAATTTGAACAAAAACACATATTTTTTGTCATTATCTGGCACTTTTAAATGTTTTTCCTGGTGATTGAGGCCAGGATAGGAAAGCCAACATTTTTGTATAATGAACCGCCAATCATATCTCTGCTAGACTGTTCTCACTGTTAACCACAGGGCAGTTCATCTCTTTGTGATCAAATGATGCCACATTTTCACACTGTCAGTTTATCATAAACATTTGTATAAACCTAGATGACTGCTGATGACATTGCTGAGAATGTAATAAATTGTCAGATTAATCATTATGTGCTGTTACCATAGTCCCTCAGTGACACGATGCAGACAGCTAGCTAGCACACAACTCTGTGTGACACGCATAGTTTTTACAGCCAACAGGGGGTGGGCCATGACTAGTAGGGATCCAGCTTTTATCAAATTAACATCAAAAGTAGATTTTTTTTGTTTCATTTTAGCTATAACCCTGACCCTAACCCTTTTCCTAACCTTAAGAATGTGAAATGTCAGAATAATAGTAAAGAGAATGATTTATTTCAGCTTTTATTTCTTTAATCACATTCCCAGTGGGTCAGAAGTTTACATTTTCGGGTAGCCTTCCACAAGCTTCCCACAATAGGTTGGGTGAATTTTGGCCCATTCCTCCTGACAGAGCTGGTGTAACTGAGTCAGGTTTGTAGGCTTCCTTGCTTGAACACGCTTTTTCAGTTCTGCCCACACATTTTCTATAGGATTGAGGTCAGGGCTTTGTGATGGCCACTCCAATACCTTGACTTTGTTGTTCTTAAGCCATTTTGCCACAACTTTGAAGTATGCTTGGGGTCATTGTCCATTTGGAAGACCCATTTGCGACCAAGCTTTAACTTCCTGACTGATGTCTTGAGATTTTGCTTCAATATATCCACATAATTTTCATTCCTCATGATGCCATCTAGTTTGTGAAGTGCACCAGTCCCTTCTGCAGCAAAGCACCCCCGTGCTCCACGGTTGGGATGGTGTTCTTCGGCTTGCAAGCCTCCCCCTTTTTCCTCCAAACATAACGATGGCCATTATGGTCAAACAGTTCTATTTTTGTTTCATCAGACAAGAGAACATTTCTCCAAAAAGTACGATCTTTGTCCCCATGTACAGTTGCAAACCGTAGTCTGGCTTTTTGTCTTCCAGGTTATTTTGATATAGGACTCGTTTTACTGTTGATATAGATACTTTTGTACCTGTTTCCTCCAGCATCTTCACAAGGTCCTTTTGCTGTTGTTCTGGGATTGATTTGCACTTTTTGCACCAAAGTACGTTCATCTCTAGGAGACAGAACGCGTCTCCTTCCTGAGCGGTATGACGGTTGCGTGGTCCCATGGTGTTTATACTTGCGTACTATTGTTTGTACAGATGAACGTGGTACCGTCAGAGGTTTGGAAATTGCTCCCAATGATGAACCAGATTTATGGAGTTTTACAAAAAAAAATCTTAGGTCTTAGCTGATTTCTTTTGATTTTCCCATGATGTCAAGCAAAGAGGCACGGAGTTTGAAAGTAAGCCATGAAATATATCCACAGGTACTCCTCCAATTGACTCAAATGATGTCAATTAGCCTATCAGAAGCTTCTAAAGCCATGACATAATGTTTGGGAATTTTCCAAGCTGTTTAAAGGCACAGTCAACTTAGTGTATGTAAACTTCTGACCCACTGGAATTGTGATACAGTGAATTATAAGTGAAATTATCTGTCTGTAAACAATTGTTGTAAAAATTACTTGTGTCATGCACAAAGTAGATGTCCTAACCGACTTGCCAAAACTATAGTTTGTTAACAAGAAATTTGTGAAGTGGTTGAAAAACGAGTTTTAATGACTCCAACCTAGGTGTATGTAAACTTCCGACTCCAACTGTACATCTTTTTTTATCACCATCGACATTGAATTGGTTTGGACATTTGAGAACTTCTCCAAACTACAGTACTTCTGCAATCAACTAGCTAGTTGTTTTGACTAGCTAGATCATTTCATCTTTCATCAAAATCACAAGTACAATTGTGATTTTCATGTGTGCAGTTTTCTGTACATTGCTTTGGAATGGTTGCTTCAACTGATGGATGGAGGGTTTTTGCAATCAGAAGACTTTCAGCTGCATTTTTGCTGCTTTTGATGTGCTTTTCACCTGTGGTAACCATGGAAACTAAAGACGCAACTAGACACCGGCGCACATGGGATAGCCTGTTTCGTCTAAGACCTCAATTCTACTCTGCACCAGGACTGGATGGAATGCTGGACATAGTCAAGCCACACCAGCATGCCCATGTTTGGACAGGACATCCCAGGAAGCCAGGGGGAATACGGGGAGTGAGGCACAGGCTAAAGAGACTCGCTGCTACCAACGCCGGTAGGTGACAGGTGGAGGGGGTGGTCGCTCCACCATCCGAGGCAGAGACCCAGTGCTGCATGAAGATGACAGAGTTGAAACCTTTGTGGGAGAGTGGACAGAAGTCCATTCAATCGGTCAGCAGCCTTCCTTGGTGAAGGGGAGAACTCAGAGGGCGTACTCAACCAAGTGCCCCAAACGGATCTTCCTGAGGTAGTCTCTTTCAAGCCACTCACGCCCAGAAATGTGCATTGTTTACATCTTAATGTATGCAGTCTACTGCCAAAAATAGATGAGATTTGCTTGCTAGCCAGAAAGAGTAACGCAGGGGTTTTATGTTTCACAGAGAGATCCTTCCATCAAAGACTTAGAAATAGATGTCACGGCCGTTGAAAGAACTGGACCAAGGTGCAGCGTGGTGAGGTACATTTTATTTTATTTAAGTGAATACGCCGACAAAACAATCAACACTACAAAACAAACCGTGAAGCTAAAGGCTAAGTGCCATAAACAAAAGTCAACTTCCCACAAAGACAGGTGGGAAAAAGGGCTATCTAAGTATGGTTCTCAATCAGAGACAACGATAGACAGCTGTCCCTGATTGAGAACCCTACCCGGCCAAAACATAGAAATACAAATAATAGAACATAGAATACCCACCCCAACTCACACCCTGACCAATCCAAAATAGAGACATAAAAAGGATCTCTAAGGTCAGGGCGTAACAGTACCCCCCTCCCCCCAGCCGCAAAACCTAAACCTATAGGGGAGGGTCTGGGTGGGCATCTATCCGCGTTGGCGGCTCAGGTGCGGGACGCAGACCCCGCTCCACCACTGGCTCACCCCACTTTGGTGGCACCTCTGGTGCAGGGACCTTCGTCGCCGAACCCGGACTGGGGACCCTCGTCGCGGGCCCCGGACTGGGCGCCCTCGCTGGAGGCTCCGGACTGGAGAACGTCGCTGGAGGCTCCGGACTGGAGAACGTCGCTGGAGGCTCCGGACTGGAGGCCGTCGTTGGAGGCTTCGTGCATTGACTCCTCACTGGAGGCTTCGTGCTATGGATCATCACTGGAGGCTTCTTGCCATGGATCATCACTGGAGGCTTCGTGCCATGGATCATCACTGGAGGCTTCGTGCCATGGATCATCACTGGAGGCTTCGTGCCATGGATCATCACTGGAGGCTTCGTGCCATGGATCATCACTGGAGACTTCGTGCCATGGATCATCACTGGAGGCTCCGTGCCATGGATCATCACTGGAGGCTCCGTGCCATGGATCATCACTGGAGGCTCCGTGCCATGGATCATCACTGGAGGCTCCGTGCCATGGATCATCACTGGAGGCTCCGTGCCATGGATCATCACTGGAGGCTTCGTGCCATGGATCATCACTGGAGGCTTCGTGCCATGGATCATCACTGGAGGCTTCGTGCCATGGATCATCACTGGAGGCTTCTTGCCATGGATCATCACTGGAGGCTTCTTGCCATGGATCATCACTGGAGTGAGGAGACGTATGGGCAGTCTGGTACGTGGAGCTGCCACAGGGCTCACCAGGCTGGGGAGACATACAGGAGGATTAGTTCTGGGCGCAGGCACAGGACTCACCAGGCTGGAGAGACATACAGGAGGCCCTGTCCTTGGCAGAGGCACCGGATACACTGGGCCATGGAGGCGCACTGGAGGTCTCGAGCTTGGAGCCTGCACAACCCGTCCTGGCTGGGTGGTTATCTTCACCCTGAAAATGAGGGGCGCTGGCACAGGACGCACTGGGCTGTGCAGACGTACCCGGAGACACAGTGCGTAGAGCCGGCGCAGGATATACTGGGCCGAGGAGGCGCATTGGAGGTCTGGAGAGCAGGGTTGGCACAACCCGTCCTGGCTGGATGCTCACCCTAGCCCGGCAGATGCGGGGAGCTGGAATGTAGCACACTGGGCTAAGAACGTGTACTGGAGACACTGTGTGCTCCACCGCATAACTCGGTGCCTGACCAGTACGATGCTCGCCATGGTAAGCACGGGGAGTTGGCTCAGGTCTCCAACCTGACTCAGCCAAACTCCCTGTGTGCCCCCTCCCCCAAAAAAATTGGGGGGCTGCCTCTCGGGCTTCCTTGCCAGCCGTGTTCCCTCGTAACGCTGCCGCTCTGCTTTCGCTGCCTCCAGTTCCTCCCGTGGACTGCGATACTCCCCAGCCTGCCTCCAGGGTCCCTTACCGTCCAGGATTTCCTCCCAAGTCCATGAATCCTGAACACGCTGCTCCTCCTGAGCGTACATTTTCTTTTATTTAGGTGAATACGCCGACAAAACAATAAACACTACAAAACAAACCGTGAGGCTAAAGGCTAAGTGCCATAAACAAAGTCAACTTCCCAAAAAGACAGGTGGGAAAAAGGGCTACCTAAGTATGGTTCTCAATCAGAGACAACGATAGACAGCTGTCCCTGATTGAGAACCCTACCCGGCCAAAACATAGAAATACAAATAATAGAACATAGAATACCCACCCCAACTCACACCCTGACCAAACCAAAATAGAGACATAAAAAGGATCTCTAAGGTCAGGGCATGACAATAGAAACCTTCCTAATTACCCGAAAGGACAGAAATCAGAGAGGAGGGGACGTGAGTGGACATTGGTTTTAAAATGAGAACTGATTTAAACCATGATCACATGGAAGCAGTTTGCCTGGATATATTATTACTTAAGTGCCAAGCAATCTTGTTAGGGGCTCTGTATAGACCTCCAGAATAGGGGTTCTGTATAGACCTCCAGACCAGAGCGACTTTTATGAGATCCTTGAAAATGAGTGTACTGCCTTATGTGATTTTCTAACCTCTGAAGTGATTATTCTGGGTGATGTAAATACTGATGTACTGAACATGAGCTGCCCCCTGTATAAGGCTTGTCTAACTTTTGCAAAACTTTCTGTTTGACTCAGTTGATAAATACGCCTACAAGAATCTCTGACACCAGTCAGACTGCCATTGATCTCAATATGGTATCAGATAATCACAAGATATCCCAAAGTAGTGTAATTGCATATGGAATTATCAACCATGTCTTAATAACCTGCTCTAGGAAAGTGAGCAAAACCTGTTAAATTGTCATAATACCTTCAGGACCAGATCCCTCAAAAACAATGACAAGGAACAATTTAATAAACTACTAGGATAGGTAGACTGGTCTAATGTTATGGAAAGTGAGGGTGTTGATAGAGCATAGGAACTCTTCCAAGGTATATTTCTCAGTACTGTGGACAAGCTGGCATCCCTAAGTGAGGAGGATCAAACAAAGGACAGAACCCAGGATCGTAGGGAAATCTTCCTTCCATCACCATGAGAAACAATGCTCTAAAAGACTTCAAGAGGTCAACATTTCCAGATTCCTTCACTCAACACAAACACCTAAGGAATACAGTTCAAAGATCCAGGGCTCTCATTTATCAATGTTGCGTAGAAAAGATTCTCAATGAACTCGTACGAAGAACATTTAGAATGTTCACAAGTACAAAAAAGTAGGTATTTATCAAATGCTCGTACGCTTGATTTACACACACCTGTAAGTATTTTGCCTTGTTAAATCAGACACGTTCTAAAACACTGTGCTAGTGCTCGTGAAGTCTCATTTACATAAAGAACCACCCTAAATGACCATTTATGGTCACAAACCTTCCCTTTAAAGCTGCAAGAAATGTCACTAATTTCTGTCAGCCAACATGGAGAAATCAAAGAAGACAAAGAAAAAACACTTTTCGGACACAGAAATTGAAGATTTGATCACCGAAGTGGAAGCAAAACAAGCCATACTTTTCGGAGCCCTCAGCAATGGCTTGGCAAATAAGAGAAAAAATATTGCTTGGGAGCAGGTTAGAGCTGTGGTAAATTCTGCCTCATCTGAGTGCAGAACAGTTAACGAAATTAAAAAGAAATGGTTTGATTTGAAAACATATGCCAAAAAACAAAAATCCACCAAAGGGAAATAAGTGCAACAGGAGGAGTGACAGAGTGACTCTTCACTGTCTGCTATGAACCATCGCATTGGCAGCATGATTGGATAGACCTCAGTGTCTGGCATCATTTGTGATGGTGATACTGAGGACCCTCTTCCAGACCCTGAAGGAATACCAGATACACCAACTGATGATAAGTCAAGCTTTATTTTCGCAACCACATTCAGACATGAAATCTTGACAGATGTGGGTGATTTGCCTGATCCCCTCATCCCCAGGCCTACCAGAACGGTGTCCTCTTTGGCGAGCGCTTCAGGACTGACGCAGTCCTGAAACAACAAGAAGAGAACAAAACATACTCTTGAGGATGTATGCAATGGCCTGAGAGAGATAAATCAATCATTGAAAGATATTGATTGTGTCAAACATGTGAGACAATAAATTCTGGTGCAATGTAAATGTGTTTTCCTTGTCGATTTGATTACAATATTTGGAAGAACAGATACCTAAAACCGATATTGACTATTGTCCTCAGTGCCAGAGCTATGGGTGGTGGGAAACACTCCCTGTCAGGCATGGGCTCATCGGGTCTGGGTGGATCATTCAGTGGAATACTGTTTTTGATTGCAATGTTGTGGAGCACACTGCAAGCCTTGACAATGTAGCAACCCTAAAAAGGAAATTGTACATTTTATTACATTCACGTAATGGCATTTGAAGGAATGTCATTTCAGAGACAAACCTTGCTAGGCTGGTATTGCAGTGTGCCTCCTGTCCCAGACAAGCACAGCCAATGCCCTTTCAGCAGGCCTATGGTGCACTCCACTATTGTTCTTGTGCATGCGTGGGCTTGGTTGTACCTGGCCACTAGCTGGTTTGAGGGGTTTGTGAGGGGAGTCATCAGCCATGTTTTTAATGGGTAGCTCCTGCGGTTATGAACAGAACATTCAGATATTGTTTCCCAGTAGAGGTCTAACGAGGCAAATAAAATTGTGCAAATAAAGCATAAGTCACTTACCAATAAGCCGTCCATCCTCAACAGCTCCTTCCTGGAGGCTAAGGCCTACTGAACTGTTCTGCACAATTAATTATTCATGTGTCCAACCTGGCCATTTGTCCACTAAATTCAACAAATCCAAATGTGATTCACAGATGACCTGCACATTGACAGAATGGAAACATTTTCTGTTGACAAAGTTGAATTCTTTCCATTATGGTGCTTTTATTGAGATGTGGGTGCAGTCAATTGCTCCAATGACATTGGGAAATCCAGCTACGGTATGGAAATCCCTTTTCACTCTGGCCTGTTGCACAGCAGTGTATGGAAACTGTATGTATTGTGGGGGTCGATAAAATAATGCCACGAAGGACTGCAGGCAATATTCGGCTCATGGTTGGTTGTGAAATGCCAGACTGATCCGCAATCTCCCTTTGGAATGTTCCAGTGGCCAAAAATCCCAGGGTGGAGAGGACTTGGGTATGCACTGGGATGGCATTGGTGCGATTCGTCTCCCTTTCTAATACTGGAGAGTTGGTTGCAGAGATACAATAAAATATGCCTTGGAAAACGAAATCTACTAATAAGCCAAGTGTCGCTCTCAGCAAAAAATCTGCACGCTCATTGAAAACCCGCTCCCTGCGTAATGCAGCTTGTGCCAGATCCTCTAGCAATGCAAGATTTGCCATTTTTGACAAGTCACAATGCCTCAGTGTTGCCTTTTATATTATTTAACTGGTTTAACAAAATTGACTCCAACCGTACATTCCACTCTCTTTTTAATTTACTTTATTATTCAATTAGGCTTAAATGACTTCATGTTTATGAATTCGATAGCACCCTGAGAAAACTATTAGTAGCTTAAGAGTCTATAGAAGAAATACATGAATAAACTATTAATGTATTATCTTTTATCGTCATAGTTTATGATTTGGTCCAGTATGTCAATCCTTTCTCCATTTGGTGGGTGGTATTTCATAAGCAGTTAGACTTTTCTACCACAATGTGCTGTGTGTACGCATGGTCCGAGGTGTGCTTAAATTTACACACATTCTCAAGTATAAGTACAAATGGATAAATCCCACACTTTGCTTAGAAATGATCGCACGCATGGTTTACGTGTTCGTACGCAACATTGATAAATGAGCGCCCAGGACAATAAAAACGACCCCAGGGCCCTCTGGAAGACTTTCAAGGACCTAGGCAGTAGCAACAAGCCAAAAACAAAGTCAAACAGCATTGGACTGAATATCAATGGTACTGTAACCTTTGACAGAGCACAGGTGAGTGATCATTTAATGAGTTTTCCCCCACTATTGCCAGCAATCTTGTTGACAAACTCCCAGAATGCTCTGGCACCTTTGGAAACCATCATATACAAACCTATTATTCAGCTAAGGGCATCTCCGAAGGACAGTTTGCGTTTTCCCAGGTTTCAACTTCAGATGCTTAAAGATCTAGACAAACAGAAAGCCACAGGACTGGATAACATCCCAGCTAGATTCCTGAGTGATGCTGCTGATAATTTTGGACCTTATGTAACACACATCATCAATCTTTCAATTCAACATGGAAAGGTACCACCAGAGTTGAAACATGCAAGAGTTGTTCCTTTATACAAGAAAGGAAGCAAGGTTGAACAAGGGAACTACAGACCAGTGTCAATCTTGAGTTTGTTGTTAAAGGTTTTAGAAAGAGCACTCCATGAACAGATCATAAAGTACATTGATGACCATAACATTTTATATGACCTTCTGTCCAGTTTTAGACAATCCTATTCTACTGATACTTGTTTAATATAAATGACAGATTTTATCAAGCAAGTAATTGACAAGGGCAACTTCTGTGGTATTGTCATGCTTGACCTACTAAAAGCATTTGATACTGTGAACCATAAAATTGTGTTGTACAAACTGAAAGCAATTGGTTTTGCACCGACTCCTTATTATGGGTGGTCATACTTAATTGATAGGGTCCAAAGGGTGGATGTGGGCTGAACACTGTCTGATGCTAAGGAGATAAACGGGTCATCTCCACCCGGCACAGCCAGAAGAGGACTGGCCACCCATCATAGCCTGGTTCCTCTCTAGGTTTCTTCCTAGGTTTTGGCCTTTCTAGGGAGATTTTCCTAGCCACAGTGCTTCTACACCTGCATTGCTTGCTGTTTGAGGTTTTAGGCTGTGTTTCTATACAGCACTTCTAGATATTAGCTGATGTACGAAGGGCTATATAAAATAAACTTGATTTGATTTGTATCGCCCAGGGGAGCATTTTGGAGCCTTTGCTTTCTTTGCTCTACATAAATGATATGCCCTCTGCCTGTTCATGCCCTCTGTTCTGGATGATTCTGCCCTCTTGGTTTTACATAAGAAAAAGGATATTGTTGAAAAGACCCTATGCAGCAAACTGACTAAAGTCAGAAAGTGGTTATCCAACAGCAAACTGTCTCTGCATTTAGGAAAGACAGAATGTATCCCTTTTGGTTCTAAACACAACGTGAGAAACTCTTCCAACTTCTTGGTCAAGTGTAATGGTGTAGAGCTGAAGTAAAAATGCTCTGCTACATACTTTGGATGTGAACTGGACCAACACATGGCAGGTGAACTCATGGCTCTGAAGGTCATTGGCCAAGTTCCTGGATACAGAGACTATGAGGACCCTGGCAATATCTCTGATACAGGCCACTATGACTATGCTTGTATCGCATATTTCAGAGGCATAACAAAAAATCTTAAGCACAAATTTAAATGGCCCTAATCAAACTAATGAGAATTATGCTCATGCTCAGCCCTAGGACGGACATTGGTCCTAATAATTTCAAGGAACTGAACTGGCTTCCAGTTGATCTCCGGGTGGTGCAAATCAAACTGTTGATGTTTTTTTTAAAGTTATACATGACCTTGCCCCCAGTTACCTGTCTGGTTATTTTCATTTCATTAGACTCTCATAGCCATCACACCAGAGCCAGTGTTGCTAATATCAGACTCCTGCGCTATAGGAGCATGGCTGGAAAAAGCTATTTCCTTAACACTGGTGCAGAGGAATGGAATGGTGTACCAAACCATATCAAATCCATCCCTACACTAGAGAGTTTTAAGATAAAGCTTAAGAAATGCTTTATGGGCAAAATGCTTTAGAACTGCACAGGCTTAAATAAAGTATAATTGTTTCCAGAACGTTACTTGGTAATCTATTTTATTTGTTTTATGGTTTCCTCCCTATTGATAAGATGTATTTTGCTTTCATGTTATAATCTTCTATACCTTTGGTTTTCATGTATTTACATGAGGACCACAATGAAAATACATGTTTTTTAAATGTTTTATGTCATCCTCGATTATTTTAATGGCATAGTGCCATATCCACATGTGTAGTTGTATTGTTTTGAAATGGTCAAATAAACATAATCAAAACTCATCTGTGGCTGATGGGCATTAGCCCATCCAAAGGGAGGCAGAAGCAGCTGAAAGCAGGACAGATCTCCTCCCCCTCCTTTCCCTTGCATCACACTGCAACAATCTGTTTCAGAAGGAATGTTGTCACTGTGTATGTCTGGTATATGATCAATGTGTCTACACTACACTACCTCTCCAATAATACTCTCCCACACTAAATCCATATTATCGGGTCAGATGATCCATGTACATAGTCTACATAGTCTAACATTTATCAGATGAGCCATAAATGTTTAAAATATAAAAGTACTACAATTCATTTGGTAATTTCACAGTTTTACGATTGACTTTAATATAAAATTATCTGTCCCTTTCTACTAGTTTTTTGTTGGTTTTTACTCGGTCCTTCGAAGTAAAGTAACCAGTAAGCTCATCGTCCCCTAGCTCTCAACAGGTGATTGGTGCCACTCGCTGTCCAATCACAAACAGTCTGTTTGCCAACGCAAAGTTATGGCTTGGTCAGCTGTAAGTAACCTTTTGGGTGAACAGATTTTCCGCTACAGCTAGCTAGTTATCCCTTCCGACCCGACGTTGACAGCAAACTACTGAAACAACACACATAAAATGTTGCTACATTCTAAATACCGCATAGTGTTTGTGGATTGCGTGCTAGCCAGCAAGATAGCTGTACCAACCCAGCAATAACTATGTATGCGCGGTTTGCAATGGATAACGTTCGCTAGCTAAGTATGCTATTGCTAGCTGGAATATTCGTCATGTCGACTAGTTATCATCCTCCCTGGTAAGTAAATGTTCTTGTTTTGTCTCTTAGATCCTGTAACTATTCTAGCTACATTGACTAACACATTTAATAATTTACGTTTTTGAATGTAGTTAGCCAATACAATTAGACGTCGCCAAGACAATCGACGCCCATGCTGTTTTAAATCACAACCCTCGTTTTAAATACTACTTGGTGTAAAATAATCAAATGTGCTTCCCCATAATATAGCCAGCTACGTAAACTTCTCATTCTATATACGTTAATGTTGTAGCTATAACGTTAGCTACCTGCTAGCAACCGCTCTCGTTCTTGAGGAAAACTATTTGATAATAATTTCAGTAACTCACGTTAACGCTGCCCCAACATCTGCCTGACCATATTCGCTGAGGGCAAGCATTGAAAAATCATTCGTAAAGGCAGATTTTATAGTGGGTGGAACTCTACAAGAAGTTGGCTGGCTACTGTGCTGTTTGCTAGTCAACAACTATCTAACGTACTTTTTGATGACCGCTAATTTAGCTAGTTACAAATTAGCCAACCATTCGTAACCAAGTCAAGCGACCAAAGCGCAAATCTCACTAGCTCACTTTAGCTAGTTAATGTTGTAGTTACCAGTTTTGTGTCCGTCTCTAACTAACTGAAACGTTTGGTACATTTGATTCCCACTTGTCTAGAATCTGGTTGCGGCCAGCTCATTTCCTCAAATGGTCTTCTCTCTGTCCGCAGTTTTATTATCGACAGCAAAGTAACATTCGTTTACATTTTCTTGGCCATCATTGAGGGCGGGGTTTTCGTCGACTATGTGGTGGCGCTGTTGGCAAATATTTTTTAAACTAACCCAAGGTAGACCACAGCTTTTCGTTACCAATTCAGGAAATGAATCATAGTGGGCAAACAAGCAAGGTGGGCAGAGCCAAAAGCGAGCTAGCATGTATTTGCATATTTCCGTTCGAACGCCTACTCTGAAATGCGCATTTGCAGTAACTCAATTCGCCCTTGTGCTCTTAAACAACGCAATTTACTTAGGCACAGGGTAAAGTCTACAAAACTTAGTCCATTCTGTTCGTAACAAAGCTGTATTGGGATCAAATGTTTCATGGATGAGAACATTTGCAGAATGTCGGCCAAAATTCATCTTGCCCAATCTTCTCCCACTGCCGCCCACTGGGCATCCTTTCATCATATTTGGTGTTGAGTGGAAACGCCAACAGGATGCGTTAGATTTATACATAGTGAACAATCTGGGTCATTGTTCTATATGTGCTATATGTGCTGTTGCTCTCTCATTGAGTGGCTAGTGGCTACTCATGCACATGGCTTGGCTACATGAAATCTAGCTAGTAACTGTTCCTACACCATTGAACATTCTAGTACAGTTAAATAGTTAACACACACATGGACGCAGCGGTCTAAGTCACTGCATCTCAGTGCAAGAGGCGTCACTACAGTCCCTGGTTCGAATCCAGGCTGTGTCACATCCGGACGTGATTGGGAGTCCCATAGGGTGGATTACAGTTGGCCCTGCGTCGTCCCGGCTGTCATTGTAAATAAGAATTTGTTCTTAATTGACTTGCCTAGTTAAATAAAGGTTACACACACCACACTGACCAAAAGGTTAATTTTGTTGGAATTTACGTATGTCCCCATTACCAGTAAAACATAATCGAAACCTATTTCTTTCGCTTACTTGCGGTGCTATTTCGTTGTTCATTTGTTAAGTCGTTCCATTCTCAACCAGGATTTCTATGGAACGCCGTTTGGGTCTTGCGTGTCAAAAAATATACCCTCTTTGACGTGTCAAATAACACTATGGCCAATCAGGACTTGAATATGGCTGCACATCGCATAATAATTTAACGCGTTCATACATTTTTACGTAATTATTACACATTGATTACACTATCACTCGTATTTCATATGTCACAACGATTCATGGATACGTATGCTATGATGCTAGTAAAGTTGTCTCACGGACCTACAGTGCTGGTCATTAAAAAAAAGCTAGCTAGCTCATGGATGCAAACAATGTTCTTCTCCAAAAACATAGCAAAACCGCATCTCTTTCGGTTGTTATAGTTAGCTAGCTAACTATATAGCTAGGTGTCATCTAAAATAACCTTAATTTATAAGACAGTTCTTATTTGATTAATGGTGGTCGGGCCATCTATGGATGAGCTAATAGTGGACTTTGCAGTTAGACTTCAAAATGAAAGTATGGCATAATTCTACTATTTGTATTAATTTGCATCACTGTCAATTACATACTTTTATTTTGAAGGCAAACCGCAAATTCCACTATTGTGCCTAATCCTTATTGTGGCTAGCTTCACAACACATAACCCAGTCCGGTCGAGTGTCACTAGCCAGGTGAAGCTAGCTGCCTGCTTATAACGTTAGCTTTGGGCAACAGGGTTAATTAGCTGGCTAGCTATTTATTTTCATGAACTGAAGTTAAATTTCAGTAGGCGAACAACAAGTGGCAACCTAGATAATACTTATCATTGCTAGATTCCTAAGTCATTGCTAAGAATAGTGAAAGTGACTGCAGTTTCTACTGGTCATTGTTTTCAGGCTGGTTGTATTGGTGATATCTAGGTACCAAGCTAACTATCCCAGAAGTTGTGGTCAAACAAATTGCTTTATTACCAACGCGGTATTGTAAACTAGAGGTCGACCGATTAATCGGAATGGCCGATTTTAATTAGGGCCGATTTCAAGTTTTCATAACAATCGGAAATCTGTATTTTATTTTTTTACGCCTTTATTTATCCTTCATTTAACTAGGCAAGTCAGTTAAAAACACATTCTTATTTTCAATGACGGCCTAGGAACGGTTGGTTAACTGCCTTGTTCAAGGGCAGAACGACAGATTTTTACTTTGTCAGCTCTGGGATTTGTTTTTGCAACCTTCCGGTTACTAGTCCAACGCTCTAACCACCTGCCTTACATTGCACTCCACGAGGAGCCTGTGTGGCAGGCTGACTACCTGTTACGCGAGGGCAGCAAGAAGCCACGGTAAGTTGCTAGCTAGCATTAAACTTATCTTATAAAAAATAATCAATCTTAACATAATCACTAGTTAACTACACATGGTTGATGATATTACTAGTTTATCTAGCGTGTCCTGCGTTGCATATAATCGATGCGGTGCTTGTTAATTTCTCATTGAATCACAGCCTACTTCGACAAACGGGTGATTTAGCACTGTCGTTGCACCAAACCTAACCATAAATATCAATGCCTTTCTTTAAAATCAGTACACGAGTATATATTTTTTTTACCTGCATATTTAGTTAATATTGCCTGCTAACATGAATTTCTTATAATTAGGGAAATTGTGTCACTTCTCTTGCGTTCCGTGCAAGCAGTCAGGGGATATGCAGCAGTTTGGGCCGCCTGGCTCGTTGCGAACTGTGTGAAGTCCATTTATTCCTAACAAAGACCGTAATTAATTTGCCAGAACTGTACATAATTATGACATAACATTGAAGGTTGTACAGCAATATTTAAACTTAGGGATGCCACCCGTTAGATAAAATACGGAATGGTTCCGTATTTCACTGAAAGAATAAACATTTTGTTTTCGAAATGATAGTTTCCGAATTCGACCATATCAATGACCAAAGGCTCGTATTTCTGTGTGTTATTATGTTATAATTAAGTCTATGATTTGATAGAGCAGTCTGACTGAGTGATGGTAGGCACCAGCAGGCTCGTAAGCATTTATTCAAACAGCACTTTTGTGCATTTGCCAGCAGATCTTTTCTGTGCTTCAAGCATTGAGCTGTTTATGACTTCAAGCCTATTAACTCCCGAGATTAGGCTGGTGTAACCGATGTGAAATGGCTAGCTAGTTAGCGGGGTGTGCGCTAATAGCGTTTCAATCGGTGACGTCACTTGCTCTGAGACTTGGAGTAGTTGTTCCCCTTGCTCTGCAAAGGCCGCGGCTTTTGTGGAGCGATGGGTAACGATGCTTCGAGGGTGGCTGTTGTCGATATGTTCCTGGTTCGAGCCCAGGTAGGGGCAAGGAGAGGGACGGAAGCTATACTGTTACACTGGCAATACTAAAGTGCCTATAAGAACATCCAATAGTCAACGGTATATGAAATACAAATGGTATAGAGAGAAATAGTCCTATAATTCCTATAATAACTACAACCTAAAACTTCTTACCTGGGAATATTGAAGACTCGTGTAAAAAGGAACCACCAGCTTTCATATGTTCTGAGCAAGGAACTTAAACGGTAGCTTTTTTACATGGCACATATTGCACTTTTACTTTCTTCTCCAACACTTTGTTTTTTCATTATTTAAACCAAATTGGACATGTTTCATTATTTATTTGAGGCTAAATTGATTTTATTGATGTATTATATTAAGGTACAAGAAGTGTTCATTCATATTGTTGTAATTGTCATTATTACAAATAAATAAAATAATCGTCCGATTAATCGGTATCGGCTTTTTTTGGTCCTCCAATAATCGGTATCGGCGTTGAAAAATCCTAATCGGTCGACCTCTAATCTGTACAATATGCAAATTTCGGTCAATTTTGTTGCCGACTAACTGACCCTCATTAACCGGTCAACAAACGGTTACATTTTTTCCAAACAGTAAAATGGCGTGACCAACAGAAAATACTATCATAGATCTGTATGTAATGACAAGATGCTTATGTTTCCCCCCTAACAATGGGGGTAGTCCCAATGTGGGAAGGCAGGCGACAAGCTTATGCCCATAGAAACACATTGGACTTATTTTGGCGAGAGTAAAAGCGTGCGCTTCGCCTATAACTCTCTGATACTATGCATGCATACAAAGACCGGACATTTTTCATTAAGAGCTTAATGTAAACTTGCAACAAGTGCAAGCCTATTGTCTTAGTCAAAGGCTATGGCCTATTATTGAACATGCAACTCGTGTAATGAAACCGCTAATAAAACTTCCTTTTCAAGCATTTGCCCAAATGCAATTCACGGAAAACAGTTCTAAACTGTGCAGCTAATGAGAGCAGTTCCATATATAACAGAGATTAGAATCTCCATTAGAAATTTAGAGGGGGAATCTAATGCAACTACTATAATGGGTTGCTAATATGACTAGGATTGTGCCTTTTGGCTTCTGGACAACAAAAGAAAGTTGGCATAAAAACCAATAGAACCGGAGAAAATTGCTGGTTAATGGCATGAGGAAGTCTTTATAAAATAATTGCCTCCAAGTTTCTATGGGTGGATTTTCACAAGGCTACTTTGAAGCAAGGTAAGAAACCTCATTATTTGTTTAAGTAAAGTAAAACATTCAGGTTTCAAACAATTATACTGCCTCAAGCTCACATTGCAAAGTGGTGGCTGATAGTCAACGGTTGGCAGGCTATAGCCTATGCATGCGAATGGGGGGTGCGCTTTACAAGTTGAGATTGAGAAATAAAAATAGCTCCTCCATTCTAGAACTGATGCAACTCTGTTGAGGGTTGCAGTGATTTCACTAGCTGTGGTTGCTGACGCGTATAGGGTTGAATCATCCGCATACATAGACACACAGGCTTTGTTTTAATGCCCGTGGTAGGTCATTAATAAAAATAGAAAAGAGTAGCGGGCCAAAAGAGCTGCCCTGCGGTACCACACTTTATATGTTGAACATTAGAGAAGCTTCCGTTTAAAGAATGCCATATAGATTCAGAGCTGAGGTTGAATAGCCATAACAAGTTTTTTTTACAACACGTTATGGTCAATAATATCAAAGGCTGCACTGAAATCTAACAGTACGGCTCCCACAATGTTCTTATCAATTTCTTTCAACCAATCAGTAATTTGTGTCAGTGCAGTACATGTTGAGTGCCGTTCTCTATAAGCATGCTGAAAGTCTATTGTTCATTTGTTTGGAGAAATAGCATTTTATCTGGTCAAACACAATTTTTTACCTTAAGTTTGCTACGTGTCGGCAGCAAGCCGATTGGTCAGCTGTTAGACCCAGTAAAGTGTGCTTTACCATTTACCATTCTTGTGTGGGTTGTCTTGCAGTTGATGTAGCTTGTGTCATTGGGTCTAATCATGATGATTGGGGGGGATTATTTCACTTTTCATCTCCTTTTGTCTTTCCACTATCATCAAACTAATGAAATACATGTTGTTTTTGTATTCAACATATACTGTGTCTGCACAGCTTCCCAGGCAACCATCACAGGAGGAATGCTGTAATACAAAAACAGCTTTCCCAAGGCAAAGAAGGATATGCTGTGAAGTCTGTGAAGACAGACCCAACATTCTGTAAGTCATTTATTCATATCAAATCTGCATTAATTGTGCACACAGAAATTCCACATACAAACATTGAAAAGTTTCACAAAAGTGCCTGAACAAATATTGCATATTTAAATTTCAGCACTTGAAAACACAGTGTAGAATGAGTAGATTTCTACATTAACAAATTGATAGCATCATAAATCAGAACATTTAAATTCACTACATATTTAACAAACATTTGCCTTTTCCAAAACATTACAGGCTACGCAGACAGGCTCTTGGATCAATGTCCCCCTTGATCCAGCGCCGTATGTGGGGAAGCTGTGCGAGCTATCTCCCCCATGTAAGAGGCCTGACAAGGAGGCCATAGCTGGATTTGTCTCCCGCTTCAGTCTTGGGGGGGTGACTGAAACCAAGTGGGTGACTGACGCCTGCTTGATTGAAGCGGGGTACATGGGTCCCCCTCCTCTCCCCATCAATCTTTGTAGTTGGTTGCATTTCCTAAACCCTTAGTAATTCACTTTACTTGATATCACATAATTTTGTTACTTTTTATATAATTTTTCAAGCATTCGGACTGGAGATTTGTGTTACAAATTGAACGAATCAATGGGTCCTGCGCACTGTAGGGACACAAGGGCGGCCGAGTGCCTATACTAGGCTTATGGCTGTAATTATATTTTTATGTCAAATGTCTCAACATTATTTCTCACTTTTTTCTCATGTTGATCAATATTTTGGATATGCTAGCCTATTGTAAATGATCAAATGTCTGATCAATACATACAATTCTGAATATAGTCATTTACAATGCTAATGCAGAGGCACCAATAAATTGTCCAGTCCACTTATTGTATGCTGTTTGTCATGTACATTCCCTTACGTCTAAGGTGATTCAGGCTTTACAAATTGTTGTGACGTGTATCGGTGAACTATATTCTGTAATTTAGTTAAAACAATAGAAATACAATTGTGTATTGCTGCGGTTTGTCTGATATCCAACAGTCTATGATCAACTCAGAGCATTTTGCAGAGAAAATGGGTTGATGCATACATACTATTTAGGCTCGGAATGACGTGGCCCATTGTTTACCTTGTTACCTGGCAATGCCCACAAGGGTGTTTCAAACAGCTGTCAGTCAAGGCGAGGTCATGAATATAAGCTCTCTGCCCAAGATACAACTTCTTATTCTGAGGATTTTAATAGCATACAAATATTATGGGTTTTGGTCATAGGCTATTTTTACTTCGGAAATAGTATGACTGCGGGACCTTATAAACGTTAAAACGAGGGGGTCGAAATTGTACTTCACTCTGAGCCAGCCGTGTGCGAAGGTACCCACTGAAAACCCTATGGAGAGAAGGGTTTGAGAGCTAGGTTGGAGCATGTGCTTGCATGTCCAGTAGCTCTCTAGTAGGTTTGGGCCTACATCCTATCTTCTGATCAACAAATGATCTCTAACCTTAGCGGCATAGGTTTCTAAAGCTTGTGTTGGCATAGGTTTCTAAAGCTTGTGTTTAAGGTTGAGCATAATGTTGCTAGCAATAATCAGGATATTTTAGATTAACCTTTACTTGCCGATACTTTCTTTGTTCTCATTCTGTGAGAACTGTGTGTGTAAATATTGTGTGTGTAAATCTTTGTGTTTGGGTCACACTGACGCGCTGTCATACCACCTCTAAATGTGGCCAGGGGGCCTTCTTTCGGATGGGATGTTAAACTGGTGTCCTCTCTGTAGTCACTAAAGATCCCATGGCACTTATCGTAAGAGTAGAGGTGTTAACCTCAGTGTCCTGGCTAAATTTCCAATCTGACCCTCATACCATCACGGTCACCTAATCATCCCTAGCTTACAATTGTCTCATTCATCCCCCTTCCTCGCCCCTGTAACTGTTCCCCATGTCGTTGCTGTAAATGATAATGTGTTGTCAGTCAATTTACCTGGTAAAATAATGGTTAAAAAGAACATTTATTGGGAAGAGCGGTTGAAGTAGGAAATAACCAACACTGCGCAGTACTCTTAGGTTATGCCACAAGAGGGCGACATTGACTAACAAATGGGTCCCATAGAATTAGTAAACTCATCTTTGATACATTGATTCGTGATTTTCTTTTCATATTTAGTTAGCAAATGATTTTCACAACAGTCTGATGCACTTGTATACAACTATTCAAGTACCCCATCTAGAGTTCGTGCATCGTAACATTATACAAACTGTCAGTTGCTTTAGTTTATTTTACAATTCAAATTAAGTTATTGTATTCCAGTTTTTTGCAAACTATTAATAATCGCGCCAGGGCATTCTGTCGCCCTGTGCTGTAGAATAATAAAAAACATTTACAGCAAGTGATTTCGTTCGCGGGTAGCGCGCACTGGTTTGCAGCTGCCTCTCATAGTATGTGAATATTCATGCCAGGCAGTTTTTACGGTGGGAACGTGTGAGTACTCCCCTTCCCCCAGTACCCCCTCCCCCGGGCTCCGCGAGCGCGCACGCGTGCAAAACCGTGTGGGAATGGCTGTTGTGTGACCGGGGGTTGGGCCGCTAGGAGCTGCTAGAGTTTGTAATGTCCGCCATGTTGGCCATGGCGTATTGAACCAGGGAGAGCGGAGCCTCGGAAAAAAGAGACCGACAGAGAGCGATCAAAACCCGGGCCTTCCCGGCTCCGTTCGCATCTCCATATACCTACCCTACTACCAATCGAACGGTTGACTTCTGGCGAACATCACAGATCCATCCATGAGAACTCAAAGCAGTACTGTTGTGAACCTTAGGTTATCGGTTAGATAAATGCTGAATCTTACATTATAAAAAAAACATGAGTAAATTGTCGTTTCGGGCACGGGCGCTGGACGCTACCAAGCCTCTACCCGTCTTTCGCTGCGAGGACTTGCCAGACCTGCACGAATATGCCTCTATCAATCGGGCAGTACCGCAAATGCCAACTGGGATGGAGAAAGAGGAAGAATCGGTATGTTTTATCGCTGGCAGATTCATATTTGATATGTTTTCCACATTTTCACAATATGGGGGGCGTCGCTATCTTGCCTGCGCAACTTTGCACAAAATGGCGGCCATATCGGTTTACCGTGAACACGGTAGATAGCGACGAAATTTGCGTGTTACACCTACATTTTTCCATTAATCTAATCCTAACCGTGTATTGTTTTGAATTTGGGTTCGTTAGCCGTGTTGTGTCCACTTATTTCAAATGGAATTGTATTGGAAAGCACAAAGGGGTCACGTGATTCGTTTCGCATCCGCCATTTTGTTGACTTTCACTTTGCCAAAGACTGCTGGGGATGGGCTTTGAAGTGGTGCCCTTACCATGAACAAATACCAGGGGGAGACATTGAGTCGACATGTTTTGAATGGGCAACACATTTGGACAGATCGGTAAAACCGACCATGTACGTGTCTGTGGGAGTGTCACTAGTAGTAGTGTTGTCACGATACCAGAATTGATACCAAACCAGGTTTAATATCACGATACTCTATACCGAAACGATACCACAGCAAAGAAGAGGGTATTAGTTGTAGTCATAGAATAACCACTGACTTTTCCCCCTTTTTTTTCTCACATTGAACAATCTTATATAGTGTTTTCAATTTCTTTCAAAACATAAAACTTCATATTACCCTTACAAAAATAGATTGCTGTTTTTAAACTGAAGTAAAAGTATAGTCACTGGTTTTGGATGCAGTAATTGCAGAATAACTACAGTGTAATGCAGATACACAGCAAATTTACTGCAGTAAAAGAATAAAAAAATATATATATTGGAAGCAGTATTTGCTGCATTCTGCAGTTTCACTGCACTCTTTTTTTGTAAGGGAATATCTTAAATATTCCTTGTGCCAAACCCTGAGACTTGAAGCATACAAAATAATTGTACAATTTAAATCTAAACCGTTTTAAAATGTAATTTGATACATCTATGACCATATTGGGTCAACTGCTATTCATTAGACCTATGATTCATTACAGCTAAATAATTGAATGTATTAAATGAATAGTTTATTTCCAAAATGACAACACATTGAAGATCATTTCTGAAACTTCTATTTTGCAGTAGTCTACACACCATATGATGGATTTTACACAGCATAATGATTCCCAGGGTGCAATGCTCCGCCCAGGGCTGCTGGCTGGCTAGTGGCTACTGCTAGCAAGACCAGACAAAAGCGAAGTAGTCTAAATATATTGCTGTCATAGCTAACTTATGAGTGCATTTCACATTAATTTGGGGTTTTAGTCATATCAGGCTCACATGAATGTCAGGCTGAATATATGTTCATGTCATTGTCGCTTATGAACACTTTACATTTAGTTGATAGTAGAATGTTAATATGCAAATTAGAGGTTGACATAGTAACAGGACTCCCTCCGACATGTAGGATTCAGGCAATATTGGGGGGGGTATAAATATGTAAAGTGTGGTGAATTTCATATAATAATTTCAAAAAAATGATGCTTAATATAGTTTACTTAAAGATGCAATATGTAACTTTTTGGGCATTTTGATCAAATTCAGATAGAAATGAGTTATAGATCTTTCATTCTCATTGAAAGCAAGTCTAAGCATTAGCTCTGCTCTCTTCCCCGTTACTGTTTTTCTTTTGTAAACCAGCTTCAAACAGCTGCAAATAATGTTTTGGTTATGGAAAAGGGTACAGTGATTCTCTACACTAAACTTTCTTGTTTTGTCACACAAACTGAAATTTAAGTGAACTATTTTAGCAACCAGGAAAAGGGTGATTTCTGCTTTATTTTCTAATAAAAATGATTTCCTTCAGTCAGCACACACTCTCACCTCGCTCCAGTTGTAGTCATTTACTACTGTACCTCAGATGCACACGGAGACGCACACAATTACACATGTCCAATATCCATGAGTTCATCCGACTCTTGAGTAAGTACAAGGGCTGCCGTCATTGCCAAAATCTCGTAATGTGGTTATCAGCTGTGTACAGGCAACTGTCTCCTGAGCACTGAGCAGCAACATGGAGCAGTTGCTATGACTACTCAGAGCAGCTGTATTGCATTAGTAGAAACCAAAACTGTTCTCAGGGCATTTCTGCCGCTTTTGACCAGCAGAAATTACTTTTGCAGGTTAGGATTAGCTAAAATTGTCCCGTTGTGACTAACATCTAGCTACAATGAGGCTTGCCCAGAGAAAAGTTTTGGTTTCCACTTATGCAATGCTGCAGAATTGGGATGGGACAGGAAAGTTCCAGGGTTATAGAACTATAGCAGTATGGGAATTTTGTTGACAGGACAGAACAGGAATACATTTTTACTCTTGTGTCAAACTCTAATGAAATGTCACGTGTTAAAATAGTTTGTCGTTTGCAACTAAACCTTCCTTGCGCTGCAGTGCTTTGTAACACATTTTACATAGTTGTTTCGGTGGACTGGTCCTCATCTGCCCTGTAAGCAAAGTATTCCCATAGATCGCCTCTGGAGCCAGTTTTGTCAAGCTGCGGGTGGAGGTATGATGTTTTCGTTAGAAGCCGTGCTGTCAGCATTTTCTCTCTCTTGCTTCTCAAGTGGCTTGTGCTGTCAGCTGCATGCGGAAGCACAAGTAGCGAGCTTACTACTGCCCCCTTGAGAAGATTGAGAGACACATTTAGTATCGAACTGTTTTTCATGTTATAGTATCGAAAAAAACTAGTCAATCATTTTGATTGTGAACAGAAAAATAAGCATGTCTGCATTTTCTAATTCAGAAGTGTGCCCAGAAGCTTTTCTTAGCCATGTGTCTCAGTGACAGGAGTACGTAGAGATGGGATCTGTTGTTGGAAGTTTGACCATAGTCTAATTCTTCATTCAAGCTAACTACAGCTGACAGAAAACAAGCATTTTAGAAGCCAGTATTCATAAAGCCAGTATTCATAAAGGAATGCTGCTAGTTGTTAGATAGGTAGCTATGGAATGAAGTAGCAATCTATGGGTATAGTGAAGCCCAGACTCCTGAATGTAATATAGCTAGATCTGAGTTCAGGCCAGGGATTTGAACCAACATGATCTTCCAGTGCTTCGTTCTGAACAGAACCATTAAAAAAAAAAAATCTCACGTTTTCCGACCGGCAAAATACATTTCTAAACCGGTGCGAAACCCCACAAAGTACCGTTTTATCGTTCCTTTAACTTGTGTAATCACGTTTTTTACATTTAGCTCATTAAATGACTTCACTAATCAGTGCTGCTAGAGCAGGCAAGCTAGTTGTTTACATGCGTGATGGACAGACAAGTGCCACCAATGGTGCACGACGCAACAGAAATTTTGCGGGTGGAGAGCGAGCGAGAGTGGATTGAGGAGGCTTGAAGCGCGGCGCATCTTATGACATGCATTATCTGACTTAGGTCAACAGAATTATACCTAGGGAGGAACTTTGAATATCCTTTGAGCTCGCTAGCTAACAAAACATGTCTTTTTGTAGTTAATAAATCTAACGGGAAATGTGAACTATACCTATAGTATCCTTAACTAGCATTGGAAATGTTAATCCATTCTCCTCTAATTAATCTAATTAAAAAATCTCCATCTTCTGAATCACGCTTGTAACGTTTATGCTTCGGAGGGGGAGGCGCAAGTAGCCTGAACACACACTGGCAAAGATGTTCAGCTTGCATGCAGACACTGGAATACATTTGATTGACAGTGAAGGCTTTGCATAGGTGCTTTGTTTAGTGTTTTCTTTTGGGGGAGGGGGGGGCTAGAAAAAATGCCTGGAGTGTAACATAACGTTATTAACCGGTTCCCATGCTTTTGAAATAACAGTTCTGTTCCGGGAACAGTGTGGATAACCTTTTGTTCCCTGTTACATTTCTTTCTGTACCTTCAAAAAAAATGTTTTTGGTTCTGTTCTGTGAACCAGTTCCACCCCCTGGTTCAGGCTGATGCTGTGTGCACATTTTTTACTGTCGGGGGGTTTGATGCAAAACAACTTTGACCCAGTTTTGGGTTATAATCCAAAACAAACCCAGTGGCCAATTTTGAGCATTGTGTTATGGTCTGAGAGACAGTGGGTTATTGCCTCTTCATTACCTCACCAGGGCATCAGAGGGGGGCGTCTTGTGCTGAGATGCCTCAGTGAACGCAAACAGAGGAAGGGACTGGGGGTGCAGTTAATTTAACTATCAGAAGAATCCCACCAGCCCCTCTCTGTCCTGTGCTTTCTCTGTTATGTAACTGCTTGGAGTGACAGAGACCGAGGGAGATAGAGGCTGTTTTACTTCAGGGGCCCAAGTGATATGCAGCGTGGCTGCTTTGCTGTCTGACCCACATTTACACCAGTGGGAACTGGATGGGGAAACCCTGGATCTGTACCTAAATGGCACCCTATTCCCTTTATGGTGCACTACTTGTGAACAGGGCACACATTGTTAGTGGTCAATTAGTTCATTATGTAGAGAATATGGTGCTATTTGGGACACACTCTGGGAGCTGATTGACTTAGGCAGACTGGATGGATTGGTAGCTAGCTTCCCCTGACCAGGAACTGGTCTGGTGGTTTTAAATCTGGAACGCAAAGCTCTCTGGCTGGCGGGCTATTGTGAAACCATACCGGAATTAACAGTATGCATATTTTATACAGCTCAATGTTTTATGTAGTGTTTGTGGAATTTTGAAATGGAGGAAAGTGTTTGGCTGGATCTATAATGGCCATAATAACTTTCCCTTTACTGTCCTGTACCAAATTGATTGTCATTGTCTTGTGGTGGATTTGTCTTTGTACAGTTGGGCTACTTGGTTAGTGAATGGACTGGGTCAGTAACCAAGCGATCGCTGGTTCGAATCCTGAGCCTGCATGGTGGGAAAATCTGCAGTTCCGCCCTTGCGCAAAGCAGTTAAGCCCCGCACTTCAATGCAGAAGACACATTTCGGTTGAATGCATTCAGTTGCACAACTGACTAGGTATCCCCTTTGAGCGCTTGGCTATTATGTCCCATGTAGTGAACAATTTCAAACCCCTGCTTGCCTCGCACAGTTTGAGTTTTGTAATCCGTCAAGAGGAACATGTCAAGGACTGGGAGCTAGTGTTTCATGATCCTACGCATTATTACACCTAGCTAGATAACATCACAGTACACACAGCCTTATACATCCCTGCTTAAATGTTGAGATGCTGCATGATTGGAGTTCAGTGCACCTGCTACTTTACTAGAATTTACTATACTATTAGGTTACTATAATCTGTACAGAGATCTACTCAAATACTGAGCTAGTCCTTGATCAGGCATGTGTGGACAGTTTAAAAAAAAAAAAAAAAAAAATTGAGTGTAAGAAATTAATTTAGGGCTGTCACCGACTTAAAAAAAATGTAGACCAGGAGTCGTCTGTTCTTTCGACCAATCGTCTGGTCAACATTTTTACATGTGTATTTCTCCATATGGACATGCCCTATATGTTTTAATAAAATCAACAATATGTAAACTACAGCCAGCTTGCCTGATGCTTCAAGCAATCTGTGATTCAATAATTAAAACACAAATGACTCGGGGGAGCTAGAGAGCCTAACCAGAAGAAAAAAACCTGTTTCCGAACCACCGCTGCTGCTGGCTTTCGCAGATTCTGCCACTATGTTCCCAAAGTTGCCAGTAATAGTCTACACCAGGGGTCAGCAACCTTTTCCATTTGCAGTGCCAATTTATCTTACCATTTCAACCGATCTGCATGCCAGTTCTGATTTTCATATGCACATTTTCATGGAACAGTTTCATTTATTTTATAATAGTCTTCGTATCTCAATCATTGTCATGTGGTTAATCAAAATTGTATCTAAATGAAAATATACAAATCTAAAATTTAACTTCCATTGCCTACGATGTAAAAATAGCCTACATAAATCCAGCAAATAAAAACATTGCAGCCTGCAGGTAGAACATATACTGTGTGGTAGCTATGCATGGCCTGTGTGCAAGGAACTTGAAACATTGTATCAACTGTGTCCACCCCAAAAGTGAACAATCTTGCGACGTATAAAATGTTATGAACCCTCAGTTTCCCATGCCAGTGAGCTCCATACAGACAGCTGTATTTGCGCAAGGATAAGTAATCAGGTAGGCCTATTTTAAGACGTATCCGAGCATAATGTCCCCCCTTACACGCAGAGTGGTTATCGAAAGGGGGAGAGCTGGAAAGATTTTTCAAATTGACAATAGTTCTTCAATATAGGCTTTCTCAATGGATGTAAATTGTGATTGGGAGTCCCATAGGGCAGCGCACAATTGGCCCAGTGTCGTCCGGGGTAGGCCGTCATTGTAAATTAGAATTTGTTCTTAATGGACTTGCCTTGTTAAATAAAAAAAAATGTTTTTTTTTTATTGCCGTGCAGGCCAGGTAGCCTAGGCCTACATTTATGCGTAATCACGTGCGTCTCCTTACTCAACATTGACCGGAGCACTCCAAACAAAATGATTAATAAATTGACCACTTGTAAATGGAATTAAATAAACCAAAACTTTTCACAAGTGTTGCCTAGGTTGTGCGCTCCGCAAACGTGTCCACTCTGACAATGAACTTTAAAAGTAATAATAATGCAAAACAAATGATATCTCTAGCTTAGTCACCTCCCTGACCAAGGCGCCCCCCCCTCCCCAGATTGCTCAGTTTGGCAGGCGGCCAGCTCTAGGAAGAGTCTTGGTGGTTCCAAACTAATTCCATTTAAGAATGATGGAGACCACTGTGTTCTTGGGGACCTCCATTGCTGCAGAGTTTTTCTGGTACCCTTCCCCAGATCTGTGCCTTGACACAATCCTGTCTCGGAGCTCTACCGACAATTCTTTCGACCTCATGGCTTGGTTTTTGCTCTGACATGCACTGTAAACTGTGGGACCTTATGTAGACCTGTGTGTGTGCCTTTCCAAATCAAGTTGTAGAAACATCTTAAGGATGATCAATGGAAACGGGGTGCACCTGAGCTCAATTAAAAGCAAAGGGTCTGAATTCTCATGTAAATAAGGTATTTGTGATTGTTTTTAGTTTTTTTATATATTTGCGAAAAATGTAGAAACCTGTTTTTTGCTTTGTCATTATGGGGTATTTTGTGTAGATTGATCCATTTTAGAATAAGGCTGAAATGTAACAAAATGTGGAAAAGGGGAAGGGTTCTGAATACTATGTGTGTTTAGATATTTTATTGTCCTTTTATTTTCCCCTAACCCTACCAACCCCTCCCCTAATTGGAGTAAACTAATAGACTAAACTTATGCTTCTACTTCCAGCTTATACATACTATATACATTTCACGGACACAATAGTTATCTTTTTTTATTTTTTTATCCCATCCTTCAGCTACCCATCTATCTCTAAAGACCATCCAGTTCTATTTGCCATATAGTTTAACTGTGCTGTTTCACAAAAGTGCTGAACCTATATAGGGTTTCAGATGTTTTCAGAAGATGGGCAGGGACTCTGCAGTCCTAGTTTCACGGGTAACCTGGTTCTACCATTGGCGTGCTGTTGCTTTTCTCAAAGCAAGCATAGAAGGCATTTAGCTCGTCTGGTAGGCTCTTGTCGCTGGGCAGCTCTCGGCTAAGTTTCCCTTTTGTAATCTGATAGTTTGCACGCCTTGGCACATTCGTCGAGCGTCGGAGCCGGCATAGTAGGTTTCAATCTTAGTCTTATATTGATGCTTTCCCTGTGGTTCAGGCTAGAGTCGGTCGCAGCCTGACGTTCTCCAGAGAAGGGAAGTCTGGCTCTGGCCTGTTACTAATTGGTTCCTTATGCAAGATCTCACCTTGCCCAGTGTGTTCATTAGTGCACATTGTTTCTTGTAGGACAAATCCAGGAAGGTCCCTCCCTGTTTTTGGCCTGTTTGCTTCCTAGTTAATACACCTCGAAGTATTGCTTGTCCCTCGCCTTGGGTTGGCCATTATCATCATAGAACATGATGTAAATTGTGTTTCCTCGCATTGAAGAAAATGTGAGCTGGGTGTTGAGTCAAGATTTGCTTCAACTGAGAGAAATGAAGGCCCAAGACCGGTCTGTTTGTAGACTAACTTCATATACTAGCTTCTCGTCTTGCGCCGATGTACATCATTTGTTCTAAGAGATTAACAACATTAATTGGTTTTGGCAGCAAGCAGAAGGCCGTTTGTTGCTGAATCATTGGTATGTCACTTGGCTAGCCTAAATGATGTGCATTGATGGTGGTGCTACGTTACCTCTTGAAGGTAATGTTGCTCTGTCCTGTTGGTTGGAACCTTGCCAATTCATGTATTGAAGAGAATTGTTTAGGCTAACTGTTAGACACATCTTGTTGATTCTGCTTCCTCTGTCTAAACTGTTAAGGAAATTGACCACACCATGTGCTAAACCATATAAACATTTGGTCTAGTGAGTGACATTAATCTAGCCTGGTTGCCAGATTATAATCTTCGGGCAATTAAAAACAATGGGCAAGTGCCCTTGAGCGCCTAATGTCAATCCCTATGGTTGTTATGTAAGCTCTCGGTGATGGCTTTCCCCTGTGAATTGGACATGCCTACTCGGTGTGAAATGTTATCATAGTTAACCAGAGCACAGGCAGTCACAGTTTGCTTGAATAGCCCATCTGCTCTCTTCATCCCTTTGATTTGACCAGGTAAATTAACTGAGAATACATTGTCATTTACAGCAACGACATGGGGTATAGTTACAGGGGGGATGAATCAGCCAATTGGAAGCTAGGGATTAGTAGATGGCCATGGTCAGATTTGAGAATTGAGCCAGGACACCCCTACTCTGTACGATAAAGGATCTTTAGTGACCACAGAGAGTCAGGAAACACGTTTTACGTCCCATCCGAAAGACGGCACCATACACGGGCCAATGTCCCCAATCACTGCCCTGGGACATTTTGGATATATGTTTTAGACCAGATGAAAGAGTGCCTTCTACTGGCCCTCCAACACCACTTCCAACAGCATTTGGTCTCTCATCCAGGGACCAACCAGGACCAACGCTGCTTAGCTTCAGAGAGAGGCAAGCCAGCAGTGGGATGCATGTTGGTATGTAAAGGCTAGAGTGAGTCAATAGGACATATTGTGATGGTAGTTTATTTTTTATTGATATGATATGGTTTATTTGGATAATTGCTCGTGAATTCTAGGGCTGGGCATAAAAATAGAGTACTCGAATGGAGAAAGAAATCTAGTTTTAGAACACAAGGCCCCCATTGGAAAAATATGTGCGCAATTATCTAAGTCTATGCCAACAGTGTGTAACAATGCCTAATCTATCATAACCATTACAGATAACAAATCCTAATTGCTAAATTGCAACACATACAGTGAGCTCAAAGTATTGGGACAGTGACACATTTGTTGTTGTTTTGGCTCTACTCCAGCACTTATGATTTGAAATGATACCATGACTGAGGTGAAAGTGCAGATTCATCTTAAATTTGTGGGTATTTTCGTCCATATCGGGTGACCGTTTAGAAATTACAGCACTTTTTGTACATAGGCCCCTCCATTTTAGGGAACCAAAAGTATTGGGACAAATTCACTTATGTGTATTAAAGTAGTCAAGTTTAGTATTTGGTCCCATATTCCTAGTACGCAATGATTATATCAAGCTTGTGACTCTACAAACTTGTTGGATGCTTTTTGCAGTTTGTTTTGATGGTTTCAGATTATTTTGTGCACAATAGAAATTGTAATTTTGGAACCCCTTTTATTGTAAATAGAATATGTTTCGAAACACGTCTACATTAATGTGGATGCTACCATGATTACTGATAGTTCTGAATGAATCGTGAATGAGTGAGAAAGTTAGACGCACAAGTATCATACCCCTGAGACATGTTAACCTCTCACTATTACAATAACGGGAGCTTAGCCTTTCTGGGGATATGATATAAATGCCTCTAACTTTCTCACTCATCATTATTCACGATTCTTTCAGGATTATCCGTAATCATGGCAGCGTCCACATTAATGTAGAACTGTTTGAAGCATGTTTTAGAAACCTGCAATGTGAATTAAAACTGGATGAGTACTTTGGATGTGACTTCAGATGGGGACACTGGACCTACTGCTAGATGGAGCCGGGGTTATAACATTGTTAGCCTATTTGGAATGGCCTAAGGATCGGATTGTGTAACACAAGGTTTAGCTTACACTCCAGGCTCCAGACTAACGGTTTTCCCCTGCCACTAACTTTTTCAATTGGCACTAGCCTATGATTTGGTGGCACCAAAATTGTCACGTCGTAACGCAATAGAATAAATTAGTAGCCACTAGGGATGTGACAAATTGAAATTTTACATAACGTTTAAACAGCCGTTTCTTGGGGGGGCTGGTTCCTTTAAATCGCAAACATTAAAAAAAATATATACTTACATGTCAATTCACAATGCAGAATAAGTGTTCTATTACATGTATGTAACCGCTAGGGCCTGTGCAATGGAGTTGTATCTACCACAACCCTTTACAGAGACAACGCAGCTACAGTAATATGTCGATAGCGACAATTGCTAACATTTTTTAGGCGTAGGAAAAAAGTGCCGCGTCAGAAGCGTCCCTACCTTTTTAAGACAGTACAATTCTGCTCTGCATAGAATGTTCGGTATCGTTTCCCTGACAGCAGTGTACGTTGTTGGTTGATGTGCTGCTTTTTTTTAATGCTGATTTTTATGGTAGAGTAGCTAATGTTTTCTTTCTATTAAATATCTTGGTAAGACATGGTATTTAACAAACTTTAAAGTACTTTTTTTTAGTAGAGAGTGGTCTGCTATGCAGGCAAGCTACATGCAACAGCTCAAGTTTAGGTCACCTAGTGATGGATGTTAGTCTCGCTTCTGCTGCATTCCTTTACAGACTAGTAAAATGCCCGTTTATATCTCCAGAGAGGGTTTTGTGAGCTTTTTAAAAAGCCGTAGTGTAGTCTACCCTAACAGGCAACATGCTGTCGCCGAAGAGCTTTCAAGGGGCCACATTCAATTATGTCTGAAAAGGGTAATCGATACAGGCAATACAGGCTTTTTTAATTGTGGGAAAAAGAACAAAACATTTTTATTAATGTTAATGATCCCGTTTAAACTTTCACACCCCTAGTAGCCACAGTGCTTAAAATAAAATAGACTACGGAGATGGTATAATAAATAAAATGTTAATCAAAGCAGGAATGCATGAAGTAATTTTGATGTGCAACATAAACCAGTGATGGTCATGCATTCTGGGTTGACAATAAGGCTATTGTTGCTATAGGTTACTGTCAACATAGGGCTCCAGAATTTGTAACTATATATTTTTTTGCTGAATAGTTAACCTTGGTAAAATGGGCAAGTCAGGCACTTTCATAGCAGGAATCAATGCACTTTACTTAAGGTGTACCGTTTAACCAAATCATGCTTCTAGCCTCCCAAAAAATAGGACGTTTTAGGTGTGTTGACCAGTTAGAATTTGTAACTTGCAATGATGCGACCAATAAATGTTTTTACTCGCACAGCCAAGTCAAATGGTCGCAAAATACGACTCAAGGGTCAGTGTAGAGCCCTGCTACACAGTGAGACTGCTTCATGGTTGAACCTTTCACATAAGGGCGCAAACTCCTGTTTTTAAAGGTGTTAGTCAGTGTGTTATGTGGTTTACATTTCACCGAAGCGATGATGTTGCTTTGTTAATGTAGCTGGCCTCCAGTCTAACCTCGTTTTAATGTTTTCCTTGTGTATGTCATTGCATCTCACCAAAGCACTGTTGTTGATGATGTAGGCCTAATGACTGAATCTATGACCTTTCCTTTGTTATATTCCTCCCCCACAGGAGCACCATCTCCAGCGGGCCATCTCTGCACAGCAGGTGTACGGGGAGAAACGGGACAACATGGTCATCCCCGTCCCCGAAGCAGGGAGCAACATCGCCTACTATGAGTCCCTCTACCCCGGGGACTTCAAGATGCCAAAGCAGCTCATTCACATACAGCGTGAGGACTATTACTATTCATGTAGCCTGTGTGTCTGTCTTTCTCCTGTGTGTCTGTCTGCCGCGCCTGTGTGTCTGCCGCGCCTGTGTGTCTGTCTGCCTCTGTCTGTTAGCTCTATCTGTCTGCAGTCAGTCGGCAGATGTTTGTTTTTCTTGTCTTGAGTGTGCCTGGTGTGTCTGCTGGTTTTCGTGTGTGTGTGTGTGTGTGTGTGTGTGTGTGTACGCATACTGCAGTTTGTTTGTGTGTTCATGCTGCTGCGTGTGTGTGCTCTGTCTGAGGTATGTTTAAGTGATTGTGTCAGCCCCTGGGGTGTCTCTAATAGCAGCAGTGTGATCTCAGACGTGTTCTGCTGTCTGAAAGCATTTGAGCTCACTCACTCACACACCACACACAATCACACAGGCTGCGGCGGGGGGAGAGTGGGACACTGTCTGTCTGAATACTCAGTAAGCCCAGGGGACCCCCTCTCAGCCCCAGTTTACAAACACTCCTGTCTGCACTGTTTTTTTTAAAGGACTTTCATATAGAACCAGATATGCAAAGGGATGGCAGGCTTTTTGCAAGCTTAGCGTATTTCTGGAGTTGGCAGCATTACGCTGCTGATTGTGGGCAAAAAATAGAGATGTGTTTTTATCAGAATTCCCATTTATCATCTTTCTGTAACACCTATTCACTATAAAGTACACTACTTTTGACCAGGTCCCTTAGCTCTCTGGTCAAAGGTAGTGCACTATATAGGGTGCCATTTGGCAAGCACTCTAAAAGTACTGCAAAGTGTTGTTGGCGTTATTTCTTACTTCAACCCGTGTTCTCTATCACAGCTTTCAGTTTGGATACAGAGCAGCCGGACTACGACCTGGATTCAGAGGACGAGGCGTTTGTGAATAAGCTGAAGAAGAAGATGGAGATCACCTCTCTGCAATTTGAGGAGATGATTGACCGGCTGGAGAAAGGCAGTGGCACACAGGTACTTTAATTCTTATGGCTGAGAGCCCGTTAACGGGATCAACTTGACAACAGCCAGTGAAACTGCAGGGCGCCAAATTCAAACAACAGAAATCTCATAATTAAAATTCCCCAAACATACAAGTATTTTACACCATTTTAAAGATAAACTTGTTGTTAATCCCACCACAGTGTCCAATTTCAAAAAGGCTTTATGACGAAAGCACCCCAAACGATTATGTTAGGTCAGTACCTAGTCACAGAAAAACACAGCCAGAGTCACAAAAAGCAGAAATAGAGATAAAATGAATCACTAACCTTTGATCTTCAACAGATGACACTCATAGGACTTCATGTTACACAATACATGTATGTTTTGTTCGATAAAGTTCATATTTATATCCAAAAATCTTAGTTTACATTGGCGCGTTATGTTCAGTAATGTTTCGCCTCCAAAACATCCGGTGATTTTGCAGAGCCGCATCAATTTACAGAAATACTCATCATAAACATTGATAAAAGATACAAGAATTAAACATGGAACTTTAGATAAACTTCTCCTTAACCTGTTTGGCGTGCAAGCCCGACGTCGGTACACTTATGACAACAGCCAGCTCAAAGTGCAGGGCGCGAAATTCAAAAGATTTTTTTTTTAAATATTTAACTTTCACACATTAACAAGTCCAATACAGCATATGAAAGGTACACATCTTGTGAATCAAGCCAACATGTCCGATTTTTAAAATGTTTTACAGGGAAGACACAATATGTAAATCTATTAGCTAACCACGTTAGCAAAAGACACCACTTTTCCTTACTCCATCAGTAGCTATCACAAATTCGACCAAATAAAGATATAAATAGCCACTAACCAAGAAACAACTTCATCAGATGACAGTCTGATAACATATTTATTGTATAGCATATGTTTTGTTAGAAAAATGTGCATATTTCAGGTATAAATCATAGTTTACATTGCAGCTACAATCAGAAATTGCACCGAAAGCAGCCATAATATTTACAGACACCAACGTCAAATACCTAATTACTCATCATAAAACATTTCTGAAAAATACATAGTGTACAGCAATTGAAAGACAGGCATCTTGTGATTCCAGACAATATTTCCGATTTATCAAGTGTTTTAAAGCAAAAACACAATAGAGCGTTATATTAGCGTACCACAATAGCCAAAAACACAAGCAATTTCCCATTAGCAAAAGTTAGCGATCGTAGCAAACAAGCAAAAGATATATAATTTTTGACTAACCTTGATTTTCTTCATCAGATGACAGTCCTATAACATCAGGTTATACATACACTTATGTTTTGTTCGAAAATGTGCATATTTAGAGCTGAAATCAGTGGTTACACATTGTGCTAACGTAGCATCTTTTTCCCACAACGTCTAAACAGCAACGATGATTTTCTGACACGTTTTCTGACACACATATTCTGACCAAATAGCTATTCATAAACATAAGTAAAAAATACATGTTGTATAGGAAATGATAGATCCATTAGTTCTTAATGAAATCGCAGTGTTAGAATTCTAAAAAATAACTTCATTACGACATCCAGCTTTGGTATAGCTGAGTACCCCAAAGTTGGGCGCCCACGACTAATTCACATGCACGACAGATATATGAATTAGCATCATAAAATGTTTCTTACTTTTGGTGATCTTCCGTCAGAATGTTGGACAAGGTGTCCTTTGTCAAGAACAGTCGTTGTTTGGATTCAGAACGTTCATTTTCCCTCTCGATTTAGCACGCACACTTGCCAAGTGGCACGGATCTCTCCAACGTCAACAAAGTCAGAGAACGGAACACGGCAAAACTCCCGAAAAAATTTCAATAATCTGATTAAACTATATTGAAAAAACATACTTTACGATGATATGGTCACATGTATCAAATAAAATCTAAACCGGAGATGTTAGTCGTCCATAACGACAGCTAAACAGAAGGCAAATCCATGTCCCCTTTCGCGTGCTCCAGAAACAGGAAATGGACGGTCACGTCATACAAAGAGCTTTAATTCCACCTCAGACCAAGATAAACACGAAATGTCTTCTCTCACCGCCTCTTGACAACCAGGGGAAGGTGTATGAAGTGTACGTAGACTCTTACGTATCATGCCCATGTATAGGCAGGAAGTTGAACAGAGCATCGATTTCTGACATTCCACTTCCTGGTCAGGAAATGTGCTGCAGAATGAGTTCTGTTTCACTCAGAGAAATAATTCAAACGGTTTTAGAAACTAGAGAGTGTTTTCTATCCAATAGTAATAATAATATGCATATTGTACGAGCAAGAATTGAGTACGAGGCTGTTTGAAATGGGCACGATTTAACTGGCTACTCAATACTGCCCCTTGCAGCCATAAGAAGTTAATGCAACCGCTGTGTCAGATTTTTTTTTTTATTACAGGAAAAGCGCACCATGCTATAATCTGAGTACAGCGCTCAGAGCCCAAACAAGCCATACAGATATCCGCCATGTTGTGGAGCCAACAGAAGTCAGAAATAGTATTATAAATATTCACTTACCTTTGATGATCTTCATCAGAATGCACTCCCAGGAATCCCAGTTCCACAATAAATGTTTGTTTTGTTCGATAACGTCGTTAATTTATTTCCAAATACCTCCTTTTTGTTCGCGTTTAGTTCCAAAATCCAAATTGATGACGCGCAGGTCAGACGAAAAGTCAAAAAATTCCATTACAGTTCGTAGAAACATGTCAAACGATGTATAGAATCTATCTTTAGGATGTTTTTAACATAAATCTTCAATGATGTTTCAACCGGAGAATTCCTCAGAAATGCGATGGAACGCAGGTCGCTTTCACGGGTGCGCGCGTGACCAGACACCTGACTCAAAGAGCTCTCATTCTCTCACAGTAGAAGCATCAAACAAGGTTCTAAAGACTGTTGACATCTAGTGGAAGCCTTAGGACGTGCAATATGACCCAAAAGACACTGTATATTGGATAGGCAAACCTACAAACTTCAGATTTCCCACGTCCTGGTTGGATTTTTTCTCAGGTTTTTGCCTGCCATATGAGTTCTGTTATACTCACAGACATCATTCAAAAGTTTTAAAAACTGCAGAGTGTTTTCTATCCAAATCTACTAATGCATATCTTCGCTTCTGGGACTGAGTAGCAGGCAGTTTACTCTGGGCACCTTATTCATCCAAGCTACTCAACACTGCCCCCAGCCATAAGAAGTTAACCACACCACAATGTTCAAGGCATTTCTTAGGCCAGTGTTAGGACATAGGACAGTGTTTCTCAAACCTCTTCTTGTGTACCCCAAGCCGTTCTGCCTATTTGGTCAAATAAGTGGAATGGCTAGGGGTACTTTTAAGGAGAAGTTTGGGAAGCACTTTTGTCGGCTGTAGGTGTTCATGATTAGTCTAGGTGCTTTATTGAGTACTAGAAAGAACAGTGTGACTAAATGTGTGTTGCCTCTTCTCCTCAGCTGGTGAGCCTGCAGGAGGCCAAGCTGCTGCTGAAGGAGGATGACGAGCTGATCAAGGAGGTGTTTGACTACTGGACGAGGAAGCGAAAAAACTGTAAGAGTGGCTCGCTCATTCCCACTGTGAAGCAGGAGAAGAGAGACGGATCCAGCACCTCAGACCCCTACGTGGCCTTCCGCAGGAGGACCGAGAAGATGCAGACCAGAAAGGTGAGGCTGGAGGCCAGTTCCCACGACAGGGTCTTTAAAGACCCAGCCATCACCCAGACACAATTCTGGATTTAGTTGTAACCTAGAGCTAGTTTCCTAGGGCCTGCATTGGGCATACATTTTAGTTCCAGAAATCTGGGTCCAGGAAACTGGCCTACAAAGAATAGTAAAGAGAGAATCTTGTTTACTTACATGTGCCTCCATAAATCGATCTTTAGAACCGTAAGAACGACGAGGCTGGGTATGAGAAGATGCTGAAGCTGCGGAGGGACCTGAGCCGAGCCGTCACCATCCTGGAGATGATCAAGAGGAGGGAGAAGAGCAAGCGGGAGCTGCTACACCTCACCCTGGAGATCGTAGAGAAGAGGTGAGAAAGCCCTTCAAAGCTTGTTTTATCTCTGGTTTCTCGCTGGGTTTTGGACCTTGAACAACTTTATTTGTCTCAGTTACTATCTAGGCTTTAGAATGCTATTTGCTGTGGGTATAAATTATTGGTCCCCCAAATCAAAGAAAACAGTTGCTTTCTCCGTGATTGCAGGTTAATGACTGTCTGCAGCTGTTAGTTTTCAGGCTGATTACACACCTGCCATTTTGGTTCTGTGACTTGGGTAGTAGCCTGTCTGGTTGATTTTAAACCTGCTGTTTGTTTGCCAAAGGAGGCTCCTTGGGTTGTCAGGGCAGGCTGAGGATGTATCCCAAATTGCACCCTATTCCCTATATAGTACACTATGGGCCCTGGTCAAAAGTTGTGCACTATAATAGGGCAGTGATCATCAACTAAATTCAGCTGCAGGTCGATTTTCTTTTGTGAGTGGATGGTCAGGGGGCCGGAACATAATTACAAATAATTGGTGGACTGAAAATTGACAGCAAGAAGCCCAAACGGATATAATATTTGACTACAACTTAATCATTTCAAACCTTGCTTACATTTATCTACGATCACACATCTATTTTATGTGTGGGAATACTTTTTATGTGTGGGAATAATTTCCAAAATTAAAATCACTTGGAGCTGATTTGCAGTTTTTTTTGTCATGTCTTTTGCTGAACAAACTTGGGGTGCCAAATAATATCACCTGCGGGCTGCCAGTTGGGGAACCCTGATATAGGGAAGAGTGCCATTTGGGACGAATCCTATATGATGGGTATTAGCAGAGTAGACCAAGGCTCTGTATTTTTTTTATGTAGTCAGGCTTTGTTGCTCATGTTAATTGGGGGCATCATTCAGTGCTCTTTTTTGCATGCATTATCAATTAGAATTCACCTTATTTGTGCAGTAAGGTCAAAGCAATGAGCTCATTCACTTTCACTCAATTCACTGGCCATAAAAAAATTGGTTTTGTCAGTATAGAATAAGCTGGGCTTATTGTTGGTTAGTTGCATTTATATCTCTTAATTACTCTTAATTAGTTTTTTTGGGGCTTGCTATTCTCTTGTGGGGCACCTTCTGTCCCAATAGCACCCTATTCCCTGCAAAGTGCACTACTTTTGACCAGGGCCCTATGGCCCTGATCAAAAGTAGTGCACAATGCAGGTTGCCATTTGGGAATCGCATTTCCAAACATGACATATCAGAATGGGATAGATTCCATCTGAAAGTAGATGTCACTGCGAGTTTAGATTTTCCTTCTTTCCTTGAGTACTTTTGATTTGTAGTGACATTTCAATTTCCGCCTGTTATCAGCCTGCCCTGCGCTAGCGTCTGCATCCTGATGCTTTTATTTTTACTCACACAGTTGGATTGGCGTATTGTTCTATGATGGAAGATGTTTTGCCCTTGTATAGCAGAGATCCAGGTGGCCAACTTCCTTCACTACTTTTCGGAGTATTTTCTCTGATTTTAGAAATGGTGTAGCCTGCTCACATCCAGTAACTTGCCTGTGCAAAGTACAAAAAGTACTTATGAAAGACATATGGTTAGGCCTACTTGCACACTGCTGAATGCTCCTGCAGTTTAATTGTGCAACGTTTTGACCTAAAAGGGTATTTCTCCAATAACCCTCACCCCCTCTTCCTCTGTGTTCTCACTAGAAACGGCATGCCTGACTACGGGAGTGAAGTTATGGCAGAGGCCCTGGCCCAGAGGGCTCTGGTAAAGCCTGTCTACACGATACCCATCATTCCCCTCTCCAACAGCAACCAGTACCGCCACCAAGACCACATGGACATGAAGGAGTACAAAACTAAAGTAAGAAACACATATCAAATCACATTTTATTTGTCACATACGCTGAATACAACAGTTGTAGACCTTACCGTGAAATGCTTACTTACAAGCCCTTAACCAACAATGCAGCTCAAGAAATAGAGTTAATAAAATGTTTACTAAATAAACAAAAGTAAAATAAAAAATCCAATCTAAAAGTTACACAATACATTTACATAACAATAACAAGGTTATATACAGGGGGTACCGGTACCGAGTCAATGTGCCGGGGTACAGGTTAGTTGAGGTAATTAGGTGTTGTATTGATAAGGAGATGGGACACCATTATGGTAGCTTCGAGAACGTCTTTACTAAGATAACACCGGATATGTTACACAGAGCATTATGGGTACTGTAGTAAATCATGCTACAGCTCTCGTGACTTATTTAGCTAGCACTACTAAGGGTGCCATTGGGGACACAGACCCTTCTCATTATGACTATTGAGCAGTCAATCAACCAACTGGGCGATGAGTGACTCTCCTATTGTTTATCCCCACACTCATCTATTGATGTAACTGTGTCCCTCCACACTCCTAGTCCACACCCCCACCTTGCTTTCATTCCTTCCATTGATTTAACGGATGCCCCCCCCCGTACTGTAGCCTTACCCCCCTACCTCTTCCCTCTGGGGCCTTGGGTTGAATGAGAGTTCAGTTCACTAACCTCTACTAGTGGTATGGAGGAGTGTGTTCAGTCAGTGAGGGGTGGGGTCTGCTCTTTGGGTAGGCAGGGAGGGGTGGAGTGTGTTGTGGTTGGAGGGGGGGGGGGGGGGGGGGGGGGTCCTGTCTTCAGGGAGCGGCACAATCTGTCTGGGCAGAAGCATCTGGTGCATGCCTCCGTGCCTCGCCTCTCATCTGCATACCAATGACTCACTGTTCTGTTTCTGAATGGCACCACCTCCATATGAAATGCTACAGGGCTCGGAATACCTTTTTGTAGCACAGCCTCTATCCTTCATAGGACTTGCTATATATGTTTGTTCATTTATTGAATAGGACAGAGGTAGAGAGGATATATGGACATGGAGTGTGTTAAAATAGCAGTGGGACGGATTCAAACCCATGCTGCAGCTGTGTCTGTGATCTGGAGGCAGCGGCTTCGACCGCTAGACCAACCTAGGCCACGCTCTGAATCCCTTTAATGTAGACAGCTGTTTAACAGTTTTCCTTTTCTGGTTCTCCTCCTTCCAGCCGGAGAAGACGGAGGTGGTCAGAACGAAGAGGAAGTACGAGAAGAAGCCTAAGATCCCTCCTCTCTCTGCACCCCAACACTCTGGCCCCTCTGTGTTCAACCCCAAGGACCTCAACCAGTATGACTTCCCCAGCTCTGACGACGAACCCTTCTCACAGGTAAACTCATAAATAACGCCGGTGGTGGTGATGTTTGCGTTCTAAATGGTACCCTATTTCCTATTTAGTGCACCACTTCATGGGCCCTGGTCAGAAGTAGTGCATCTGTATAGGAAATAGGGTGCCATTTGGGGTGCAGATAATGATGGTAATAATGTTTAGTATCGGTCTATTTGTTGTAGTTGTAGTAGCAGTTGGATATGTGATTGCAATCATGGCTGTTGTCTAAGTAGCCAGCCCCATTGTTATTGTCTCTGGCTCTTATCGTAACTCACCCCCCCCTCGTGTTTGTTTAGATCCATTCAGGTTCCTCGGAGGCAGAGGAGGAGAATGACCCAGATGGCTGCTTTGCGTTCCGGAGGAAGGCCGGCTGTCAGTACTACGCTGTGAGTAGAGTAGCTGCCTGCGCTCCTGTGACTCCGCTGCTCTATTTATAGCCCATACGCTGCTCTTTCGGCCAGCCACACACACACACACACACAGCCAGGGCTGCCGCTTTTTTCTCTTCCATGCTCTGCTGACCACATCAACGCCTTACTGACGGAGCCTTCCTGCTTTGTCTCTCTTTTCCCTCTCCTCCCTCCCCTCTCTCTTCACCCTTTTTCTATTTTCTTCTCTCTATTGCTCTCTCTCTCCCCCATTCCATCTCGCCATCTCCCTTGCGCTCTCTCTCTCTCTGTCCCTCTCTCCCTCCCTCAGTCTCGTCTGGACCAGAGTGGTAACTGGCCGTGGGTCAGCCCCTCTGGGGGTGGTTTGGGCGACCCTCGCTTCCGCTACTGCCTCACGTCCCTGACGGTGCCCCGGCGCTGTGTAGGGTTGGCAAGGCGACGCACGGGCAGAGGGGGCAGGTGAGTTCAGACGCCCTTACTGCTGCCTAGGGCTGTGACCCAAATGGCACCCTATTCCCTATGTAGCTCACTACTTTTGGGCTCTGGTCAATAGGAAATGGGGTGCCATTTGGGACACATCCCAAATCTCGCCTTGAGGCTCTACTTGCCTGTTGTAGTAGCTGTTCATTTGACAGGGGATCCTATTTCTGTGCTGGATGTCATTGAGGAGATTAAGTTGGCAAGTGGCGACAGTTTCTGACACACTCACTGCAACACGTGCACACAGATTGGAAACAACTATCAGGTCTTTTAGGAAGGCTAGAACTATAATACTCTCATAGTGTGACATGCAATTACAGCTGCAACATTTTATCATGCATATTCCACCTGCCCCAGGCTCTGAATTTGAGGTCTTCATCGGTCTGAAAAGTTTGGCTGTTCCGAAATGGACCTGGGGCTTTCCCATCCGGACCCAATATGCGTAAAAAATGTTTTTTTAATTCCCAACCCACCCAAGAATAACTAGACCCGGTACGTCGAGACCTGAATGGATCCTGACCCGGTCCGATCTGAGGGAAACAGCAGAAAATGATATATTTTTAAGCTACTTTATTAAACAGAGCTGATAAAGCGCGAGGTAGAGAGAGGTACCGCTCTAGCAGGGACAGTGCTGTGTTTACTCAGTGTGTGTGAGCGAGTGACATGGGGAGGGAGGGAGAGAGAGATGCAACCAACCAAGCCGACTCGCCCTACAGTAGATAGTTTATTGAAAACATAGATACATTTGCACAATTGGCACTTCTTGTCTCTCAAATACATTGTTACAGTTGTTGGTTAGCTAGCTAGTACATTTGAGCCATATTAGCATAGACATGGCATCAGTCAAAACACCTCAAAACAAGGTATCATTAACAAAATACAACAAGCTGAAGTGATTCCCTACATGGCAGCTTCTTGTCATTGTTGCTCGCTATTTGACCGTTACGAATAATAACGCACACCTTCCGGCCACATAGATGCGTGCGCATGATTTTCGTAACATTGTCAGTCAACCTGTCTATTGCCGCTTTGATGACTTAAGATTGGTAAACAAGCTACATGTGCCACTCGTGAAAAGCAAGGGCAGGAGCATAAACTACTGCAGCAGTCTCGTTCGGATCTATACAGGCCTTTCCGTACAAGTCAGTTAAAATTACACATACCCGTGACCATCAGATCTGACCAAGACCTGTTACTAGGGCTGTTGCGGTGACCGTATTACGTTATGGTTATGAGTCATGAAGGCGGTCAAATTCCACGTGTCCGTTTAGTCACGGTAGTTAGGCTTCTCCAAGCTCTGATACTGCTGATGGTCATTAGTAGCCTACCAAACTTGCTAACTGCCTGCTACTCCACACTCTATTGTCCCTCTAATCACTCTGACATAAATGCAAATGAAAATGGAATCAAACACTTCATGAGAGCTCATGTTGCTCAACATTTCTATAGGCTATGCAATTGCGTGAGAAAACAGTAATGGCCACTACTAAAAAGAGGAGGATCCCATCAGCTTTCTATGGACTAGGCCTACGCCTACTATATTTATTTCTCAATTTTCCTAATATTAAGCACATTGTTTATTTTTACAACAGGAGTATAGCCTACCTGGCTGGCATGAAAGCGTTCTCCATTCTTTATTTAAGTGCATAGGTGACATGTATTTTTTTCCCACTGCCCCTGTTTCGAGACATTCTAAATCAAAACAAATTTCACACACATATTATTTTGTATATGTAAAGACAAGATTGAATCAAGAATAGTCTGATGGGTGACAATATTAGCCTATCACTTGTGAATTAAATATTATCACTTGTGAATGATACCCAGAAACGGCCTTTTCCCGCGACTTTTTGAAATCAGTCGCACACCGCATGTAGTCTAGGCTTATATGTTTTAATAAGATTTGTATCACAACTAAAATTATCAAATAACTTCTTACAATTAAGCACATTTATTTTGCTTTACAAGGGTGTAAAATAAAACATGCCTACCACTTTGAAGATGCAAGATATTTTTAATTGTGAAAAAAGCAAGAAATTAGACTCAAACAGAATTTGAGCGTGGATAACTATTCCCCCCCCCCCCCCCCCCCCCCCCCAACGTCAATACTTTGAAGAGTCACCTTTTGCAGCAATTACAGCTGCAAGTCTCTTGGGGTATGTCTCTATAAGCTTGGCACATCTAGCCACTGGGATTTTTGCCCATTCTTCAAGCCAAAACTGCTCCAGCTCATTCAAGTTGGATGGGCTCCGGTGGTGTACAGAAATCTTTACGTCATACCACAGATTCTCAATTGGATTGAGGTCTGGGCTTTGACTAGGCCATTCCAAGACATTTAAATGTTTCCCCTTAAACCACTCGGGTGTTGCTTTAGCAGTATGCTTAAGGTCATTGTCCTGCTGGAAGGTAACCTCCGTCCCAGTCTCAAATCTCTGGAAGACTGAAACAGGTTTCCCTCAAGAATTTTCCTGTATTTAGCGCCATCCATCAAAAACATTTAATTTTTATTTTATTAAGCTTTGTTCAATTGTTTTCTTCATACTATAAAATAATATTAAATATTGCCACGGAATTCTAAACAAATCTTGTCTGCTAAATGAACTAGTCTAGCCCACAGCCATTTGGTGTATCCACATTAGGACTTAAGGACTCAGAGTATTCTATGTTCTTCTGAAATAATTTTCTTCAAATCATGCTTCTTTAGACCCGTCTAAAATAAATAATGGATTAATTGTGAAGGTGTAGGCTATATTACATGTATTTATTATACTTTTTTTTAAATGTAGAGGTTCCAACAGACTTCCAACCACTGATGCAGACCATGTGTGGAAACCAGGAGATGCTAAATGTGTTTATGTTAATTACTGGTCTATTACCGTGGGACCGACAGTTATTTGCTTGACAAATCACCGTCTGACTAAATTTCATGACCGACACAGCCCTACCTGTGACATCATTTAGAATTTTTGGTCCCGTCTCGGGTAAAGGTAGCTCCGTGAATCCACGACTTCATGTTGTGTAAACAGGAGTCTGTGGATGCGTCCCAAATGGAACCCTGTTCTCTCTATATACTTTTGACCACGGCATGTGTTCCCTATATAATGCTCTACTTTTGACCAGAGCCTTCAAAAGCAGTGCACTATATAATGAATAGGGTGCCATATGGGACTCAGTCTGGGTGTTATCGTTGCTGTGATTGTAACGAGTCTCTCTGGTTCTGTTTCAGAGTTTTGCTGGACAGAGCGCACACAGATCTGGACAATGTTTTCCACAGCCTGGACTCGGACCCCGAGACCGAACCACTTCAAGCCTCATCTCCTCCCACAAGCTCTCCTCTCCGCAGTGCAGCGCCTGCCAGTACCTCAGACACCAATACCTCGGACCGAACCAATGCTCCCAACAACCACCACCCCTCTTCGTCATCTGTGGACCTCAGTGAGATTCTGTTGAACATTAAGTCGGGCCGCTGGAGGCACTTTAGGCCGCGGACGCTATCCCATCACCCCCTGGGTGGAGGTGACATCTCACGCTACAGAGGATTTAGAGGATTTACCCGGAGTACGTCCTTGGGACAGAGCAGGCTCTTGGGGAGTGGAGCTAACGCCCTACCCCGCACTGGCCCAGGAGCTACACCCGTCACCGGTGAGTTGTGCTCCTCCTGCTTTGTGGTTTACGCTAGAATTCAGGTATTGTGGGTAACCTGCCAAGTCCTGCTTGAGAGTACTGAAGGGTGTTTGTTTGTCACTTACCACTTTGCTTTACGGGCAATATACAATGCAGATATAGGCATAGTATGTGCTGTTTCTGAGTACTGGTTTGTTAAGAGTTTGCTGTGCCTCAGAGTCCTGAATGTAATGTACCCCAGCCCAGTGGCGGAGGAATATCTGCTCTTCTGTGTTCCACATAGCACCTTATTCCCTATATAATGCATTACTTAAGTTTTGACCTGGCCCGTATTCACAAAGAATCTACGAGTAGGAGTGCTGTCCCTGGGATAATTTTTGACATTTAAATGATAGTTAAAAGGGGGGACCTGATCCTAGATCAGCACTCCTACTCTGAGATGCTTTGTGGATATGGACCCATGGCCCATAGGGCTCTGGTATATAAAAAAAAAAGTAATGCACTATAAAGGGAATAGGGTGTCATTTGGGATGTAGTATTCCACCCCCTTGCTTTAGGGCACTATGTTGACGCTCTTGAGGACAGGTATTCTCTTTAGAAATCGGATAAATAGATAAGTGTTTGGCAGGGAGAAGAGAGGAGGCGTTTGTTTTGACCTAGTCACAGGAGCATTATTTCTTGAAAAGACAGTTTTTCTGTTCTGGCAGAGCTATAAAGGTTTAGTGTGAATCAGAATGAGAGAATTGAGCAGGCTTTGAGTGAGTGTGTGTGTGTGTGGTATGTGGGGAGGGGTGTAATTGGGAAATGTCTCCATGCATGAAATTGTGAGCTACCATTGTTTAGTGTATGTGCCTGCGTGTGCCTGCAAGGGGGAGGGTGCGAAGGAGAGATAAATATGCATTTTTCAAGGCTCACTGTTTAGCTATTCTGTATCTGATCCTGATTAGGTATTTAATGGTTTATTTTTCTCCTTCAGAAAGCGACGCCTTTTCTGGCTGTAAACCAAATGAACATTCTGTATTCATACGCTGCTTCCTTATAAGAGTACATTAATTCCTGTTCTCCCGGCTCAGGGAGTCAATTAGAAATGGTGTCGTATAATTAGATTCAGAAGAGGGCCAATGGCCGTAGAGATGAGTCTGCTGCATGCTAAACACTGTCAGGCTTACCTATATGACGAGCAGTATCTCAAGCTAGAGTCTTGGCTTGTTCGAGTTTAGCCTTGATAGTCCTATCCTTCATGCTATGGTGTCTGAAGACTGGAATATGGAGAGCAATAGTAATGGTGTCTTTTTGTAGGCAATAGTGGAGGCTAACTCCGCCATGGCATCGTTGGCCAAAGCCTATGGGGAAAGTACTGCGGTTTTTGGATAAATGCTGAAAATAAGGTCTGTGTTAAACACAGGCTTAGGAGATCTTACATGCTGACTACACCGGCTCATGTTGATTTTGTCTATCCCTCCAGACGCGATCATGACACACAGGTTAAAATACCAAACTCAACTGTGAATCAATGATAGATTTTGTGGCAGGTCAAAACACAGGACACATTCATGGACATTTAGCTAGCTAGCTGTTGCTGTTGTCCTGGGAGATGAACATTGGGGTTGTTATTTTACATGACATACATATTGTCATTTTAGATGGATCTTTGTAGAATTTTGACCCAGAGTCATACAAAATTGTGTGTTTTTCTTCTCTGATAATTAATCCACAGATAAAGGTAAACCTAGTTTGTTTTTAGTTATCTTTTATTATTCTCTCGTTTTTCTTTCAAGCATCCTGATATCCAATAAGGAAGGTACTTGTGGAGCGTTTCAAATACATCAAAGTTCTATTTTCGTGCTTGCGGTCTGGGTGAGATGATTGAATAACATGTATGTGTAAATCTATTTTGCACCGCTCGCACACATCACATCCGATGACGTTTGCATGTTATACGTTTTGTTCTATGAAATCATCAACAGATAGCATCACTTTTTGTGCATTTTTTAGCATTTATTTATTCAGAACAATCATTTAAAGGCTTCATAATTCACGACGGTCTTGTTAACTTAATGATATTAGCAACTACACTGATCAAAAATATAAACCCAACATGTAAAATGTTAGTACCATGTTTCATGAGCTGAAATAAAATAATCCATCCACCTGAGGTGTGGCATATCAAGAAGCTGATTAAACAGCATCATCATTTTACAGGTTCACTTTGTGCTGTTGACAGTAAAAGGCCACTCTAAAATGTGCAGTTTTGTGATGCAACACAATGCCACAGATGTCAACGGTTTTGAGGAAGTGTGCAATTGGCATGCAAGAATGTCCACCAGACCGGTTGCCAGAAAATGTAATGTTCGTTTCTCTTCCATGTGCGGCTTCCAACATCGTTTTAGATAATTTGGCATTAGGTCACAACAGCAGACCATGTGTAACGTGGACCTTCACATCCGGCTTTTTCACCTGCGGGATTGTCTGAGACCAGCCAACCGGACAGCTGATGAAACAGGGGGGTTGCACATCCAAAGAATTTCTGCACACTGTCAGAAACCGTCTCAGGGAAGCTCATCTGCGTGCTCGTTGTCCTCACCAGGGTCTTGACCTGACTGCAGTTTGGCGTCATAACTGACTTCAGTGGGCAAATGCTCATCTTCGATGGCCACTGACACGCTGGAGAAGTGTGCTCTTCATGGATGAATCCCGGTTTCAACTGTACCTGGCAGTGTGTATGGCTTTGTGTTGGCAAGCGGTTTGCTGATGTCAAGGTTGTGAACAGAGTAGAGGTCGACCGATTATGATTTTTCAACATTTAAGTCATTTAGCAGACGCTCTTATCCAGAGCGACTTACAAATTGGTGCATTCACCTTATGACATCCAGTGGAACAGCCACTTTACAATAGTGCATCTAAATCTTTTAAGGGGGGGGGGTCAGAAGGATTGCTTTATCCTATCCTAGGTATTCCTTAAAGAGGTGGGGTTTCAGGTGTCTCCGGAAGGTGGTGATTGACTCCGCTGTCCTGGCGTCGTGAGGGAGTTTGTTCCACCATTGGGGTGCCAGAGCAGCGAACAGTTTTGACTGGGCTGAGCGGGAACTGTACTTCCTCAGTGGTAGGGAGGCGAGCAGGCCAGAGGTGGATGAACGCAGTGCCCTTGTTTGGGTGTAGGGCCTGATCAGAGCCTGAAGGTACTGAGTTGCCGTTCCCCTCACAGCTCCGTAGGCAAGCACCATGGTCTTGTAGCGGATGCGAGCTTCAACTGGAAGCCAGTGGAGAGAGCGGAGGAGCGGGGTGACGTGAGAGAACTTGGGAAGGTTGAACACCACACGGGCTGCGGCGTTCTGGATGAGTTGTAGGGGTTTAATGGCACAGGCAGGGAGCCCAGCCAACAGCGAGTTGCAGTAATCCAGACGGGAGATGACAAGTGCCTGGATTAGGACCTGCGCCGCTTCCTGTGTGAGGCAGGGTCGTACTCTGCGGATGTTGTAGAGCATGAACCTACAGGAACGGGCCACCGCCTTGATGTTAGTTGAGAACGACAGGGTGTTGTCCAGGATCACGCCAAGGTTCTTAGCGCTCTGGGAGGAGGACACAATGGAGTTGTCAACCGTGATGGCGAGATCATGGAACGGGCAGTCCTTCCCCGGGAGGAAGAGCAGCTCCGTCTTGCCGAGGTTCAGCTTGAGGTGGTGATCCGTCATCCACACTGATATGTCTGCCAGACATGCAGAGATGCGATTCGCCACCTGGTCATCAGAAGGGGGAAAGGAGAAGATTAATTGTGTGTCGTCTGCATAGCAATGATAGGAGAGACCCATGTGAGGTCATGACAGAGCCAAGTGACTTGGTGTATAGCGAGAATAGGAGAGGGCCTAGAACAGAGCCCTGGGGGACACCAGTGGTGAGAGCGCGTGGTGAGGAGACAGATTCTCGCCACGCCACCTGGTAGGAGCGACCTGTCAGGTAGGACGCAATCCAAGCGTGGGCCGCGCCGGAGATGCCCAACTCGGAGAGGGTGGAGAGGAGGATCTGATGGTTCACAGTATCGAAGGCAGCCGATAGGTCTAGAAGGATGAGAGCAGAGGAGAGAGAGTTAGCTTTAGCAGTGCGGAGCGCCTCCGTGATACAGAGAAGAGCAGTCTCAGTTGAATGACTAGTCTTGAAACCTGACTGATTTGGATCAAGAAGGTCATTCTGAGAGAGATAGCAGGAGAGCTGGCCAAGGATGGCACGTTCAAGAGTTTTGGAGAGAAAAGAAAGAAGGGATACTGGTCTGTAGTTGACATCGGAGGGATCGAGTGTAGGTTTTTTCAGAAGGGGTGCAACTCTCGCTCTCTTGAAGACGGAAGGGACGTAGCCAGCGGTCAAGGATGAGTTGATGAGCGAGGTGAGGTAAGGGAGAAGGTCTCCGGAGATGGTCTGGAGAAGAGAGGAGGGGATAGGGTCAAGCGGGCAGGTTGTTGGGCGGCCGGCCGTCACAAGACGCGAGATTTCATCTGGAGAGAGAGGGGAGAAAGAGGTCAGAGCACAGGGTAGGGCAGTGTGAGCAGAACCAGCGGTGTCGTTTGACTTAGCAAACGAGGATCGGATGTCGTCGACCTTCTTTTCAACGCCGATACCGATTAATCGGACCATTTTTAAAAATGTATTTGTAATAATGACAATTACAACAATACTGAATGAACACTTATTTTAACTTAATATCACTTAACATCAATACAATCAATTTAGCCTCAAATAAATAATGAAACATGTTCAATTTGGTTTAAATAATGCAAAAACAAAGTGTTGGAGAAGAAAGTAAAAGTGCAATATGTGCCATGTAAGAAAGCTAACGTTTAACTTTTACCGCCTCTCAACCCCGGATCCGGGATCACCCCCCCCCCCCCCCCCCACACTGATTAGCATCGCTAGCATAGCGTCACAATTAAATAGTAGCATCTAAATATCATTAAATCACAAGTCCAAGACACCAAATGAAAGATACAGATCTTGTGAATAAAGCCACCATTTCAGATTTTTAAAATGTTTTACAGGGAAGACAAAATATGTAAATCAATTAGCTAACCACCTTAGCAAAAGACACCACTTTTCTAACTCCATCAGTTTCTTACTCCATCAGGTGCTATCACCAATTCGGCCAAATAAAGATATTGATAGCCACTAACCAAGAAAAAACCTCATCAGATGACAGTCTGATAACATATTTATTGTATAGGATAGGTTTTGTTAGAAAAATGTGCATATTTCTGGTAGAAATCATAGTTTACAATTGCACCCACCATCACAACTCGACTAGAATAAATACAGAGAGCAACGAGAATTACCTAATTACTAATCATAAAACATTTCTTAAAAATACACAGCTCACAGCAATGGAAAGACACAGATCTTGTGAATTCAGACAATATTTCAGATGTTCTAAGTGTTTTACAGCGAAAACACAATAAATCGTTATATTAGCATACCACATGTGCAAACGTTACCCGAGCATTGATTCAAGCCAAAGAGAGCGATAACGTTATCATCGCCAAAATATATTAATTTTTTCACTAACCTTCTCAGAATTCTTCCGATGACACTCCTGTAACATCATATTACAACATACATATAGAGTTTGTTCGAAAATGTGCATATTTAGCCACAAAAAAACGTGGTTATACAATGACAATACTAGCAAAACTGGCCTGAAAATGTCGGGCGCCATCTTTCACAGTGATCTTGTCTCATGGATAACTATTCATAAACTTGACTAAAAAAATATAAGTTGGACAGCTATCGAAAGACAAATTAGTTCTTAATGCAATCGCTGAATTACATTTCTAAAATTATCCTTACTGTGCAATACAGGGTTCGCCAAGCGAAGCTATACCAAAAAAAATGGCGGAATATGCGTTTAACATTTTTCGACAGAACAACGATTTATCATCTTAAATATTTCTTACTATGAGGTGATCTTCCATCAGAATCTTGGGCAATGTATCCTTTCTTGGGTCTAATCTTCTTTTGGTCGAAAGATGTCCTCTTGTCCGTCGAAATGCCCACTAACGTTCGACCGGGACCCCGAAACGTGCCCGGCGCTTCAAAGTGCATCACAAAGCAATGCCTCAAAATCGCACTAAACGGATATAAATTGCTATAAAACGGTTTAAATTAACTACCTTATGATGTTTTTAACACCTATAACGAGTAAAAACATGACCGGCGATATATTACTGGCTAAACAACAGCTTGGAAAGAGAGCAGGTCCGACGTCCATCGTGCGTCAGGCGCAGGGAGCAAAAGAACGGTACATCCGGTCTTTGGCCTTTTATACAGGCCCTGATTGCGCAATCGACTCCATTCAAATTGTCACCTCTTACTGACATCTAGAGGAAGGCGTGGGCAGTGTTTGTATCCTCATAGGATTCACAGGGACTTTAAAACTGACCTGGGACCAGAGGCCAAGATTTCTGAAATCTCACTCCATATCAGGAAAAGTGCTGTAGAATGAGTTCTGTTCCACTCAGAGACATAATTCAAACGGCTATAGAAACTAGAGAGTGTTTTCTATCCAATAATAACAATAATATGCATATTGTACGAGCAAGAATTGAGTACTAGGCAGTTTAATCTGTAGAGCAAATTATGCTAATGCGAAACAGCACCCCCTATAGTGGCAAGAAGTTAAGTTCCTTTCTCAGAACATGAGAACATATGAAAGCTGGTGGTTCCTTTTAACATGAGTCTTCAATATTCCCAGGTAAGAAGTTTTAGGTTGTAGTTATTATAGGAATTATAGGACTATTTCTCTCTATACCATTTGTATTTCATATACCTTTGACTATTGGATGTTCTTATAGGCACTTTAGTATTGCCAGTGTAACAGTATAGCTTCCATCCCTCTCCTCACCGCTACCTGGGCTCGAACCAGGAACACATCGACAACAGCTACCCTCGAAGCAGCGTTACCCATGCAGAGCAAGGGGAACAACTACTTCAAGTCTCAGAGCGAGTGACGTTTGAAACGCTATTAGTGTGCACCCTGCTAACTAGCTAGCCATTTCACATCGGTTACACCAGCCTAATCTCGGGAGTTGATAGGCTTGAAGTCATAAACAGCACAATGCTTGAAGCATTGCGAAGAGCTGCTGGCAAAACGCACGAAACTGCTGTTTGAATGAGTTCTTACGAGCCTGCTGGTGCCTACCATCGCTCAGACTGCTCTATCAAATCATAGACTTAATTATAACATAACACACAGAAATACGAGCCTTAGATCATTAATATGGTCGAATCCGGAAACTAAACGTTTATTCTTTCAGTGAAATACGAAACGGTTCCATATTTTATATAATGGGTGGCATCCATAAGTCTAAATATTCCTGTTACATTGCACAACCTTCAATGTTATGTCATAATTACGTAAAATTCTGGCAAATTAGTTCGCAATGAGCCAGGCGGCCCAAACTGTTGCATATACCCTGACTCTGCGTGCAATGAACGCAAGAGAAATGTCACAATTTCACCTGGTTAATATTGCCTGCTAACCTAGATTTCTTTTAGCTAAATATGCAGGTTTAAAAAAATATATACTTCTGTGTATTGATTTTAAGAAAGGCATTGATGTTTATGGTTAGGTACACGTTGGAGCAACAACAATCCTTTTTCGCGAATGCGCACTGCATCGATTATATGCAATGCAGGACACGCTAGATAAACTAGTAATATCATCAACCATGTGTAGTTATAACTAGTGATTATGATTGATTGTTTTTTATAAGATCAGTTTAATGCTAGCTAGCAACGTACCTTGGCTTCTTACTGCATTCGCTTAACAGGCGGGCTCCTCGTGAGGCAGGTGGTTAGAGCGTTGGACTAGTTAACCGTAAGGTTGCAAGATTGAATCCCTGAGCTGACAAGGTAAAAATCTGTCTTTCTGCCCCTGAACAAGGCAGTTAACCCACCGTTCCTAGGCAGTCATTGAAAATAAGAATGTGTTCTTAACTGACTTGCCTAGTTAAATAAAGGTGTAAAAAAAAAAAAAAAAAAAACTGCTAAATTGGCATCCAAAATGACCAATTTCCGATTTGTTATGAAACCTTGCAATCGGCCCTAATTAATCGGCCATTCCGATTAATCGGTCGACCTCTAGAACAGAGTGCCCCTTGGTGATTGTGGGAATATGCTATGCTCCGGCATAAACTACGGACAACGAGCACAATTGCATTTTATCGATGGCAATTTGAATGCACAGAGAGAACATGACAAGGTCCTGGGGCCCATTGTCGTGCCATTCATCCGCCGCCATCACCTCATGTTTCAGCATGATAATGCACGGCCCCTTGTCTTAAGGATCTGTACACAATTCCTGTAAGCTGAAAATGTCCCAGATCTTCCATGGCCTGCATACTCACCAGACAGATCACCTATTAAGCCTGTTTGGGATGCTCTGGATTGACGTGTACGACAGCATGTTCCAGCCAGTGGGACAACATTCCACAGGGCACAACTAACAGCCGGATCAACTCAATACAAAGGAGATATGTCGTGCTGCATGAGGCAAATGGTGGTCACACCATATACTGACTGGTTTTCTGATCCAAGCCCCTACCTTTTAAAAAAAAAAAGATATCTGTGACCAACAGATGCATATCTCTATTCCCAGTCATGTGAAGTCCATAGATTAGGGCCTAATTTATTTATTTAAATTTACTGATTTTCCTTACACGTGATGATTTTTTTTGATGGAGCAGATAATTATAATAATTTGTAGACTGCAAATTTACCACAACTAAGCCCAAAAAATAGATTTTATTTGAAAATAATAATAATTTCATACATTGACAGGATCACGTCTTTTTTTGTGTGGGAAAGAACAGATTTCCTAAATTATTTGCAGCGTTGATCCCAAAACCCCCATACATTTTTCGCATAGCAAACAAACCAGAAGTAGAAAATGCTAACTAATTTATGATTTTAGGACTACAAGCTGGTGAGCTCTATACTTTATAGTAATTTTTACGTTTTAGAATTATGTTTGATGTCAGAAAGCTAACCTTGGTGTGTAGGGCTGACCCCGTTTAGTCGACTGGTCAATTGTTTGGTTGTTGGTCAACTGACATTTTTTATTGTCGAATAATTACAAATATTTTTTTTTAAATGCATGACACACATGACCTGTCTCAGTGGACTAATCCATTGCGGAGGCCGCGGGGATGGCACACCCGTATCACCAGTAGTACATTTACCATTAATTACCATAATTTCTGTTAATGCATTCAATTTATTATTATTATTATTATTATTGCAGGCTTACTGTTGTCATTGTTGGAGTGGACTTGTTGTTTGCAGAGCACACAACCTAGGCTACACTTGTGAAAGTTTTGGTTTATTTCATTCGATTTACAAGTTGTCAATTTATTAATTCATTTGTTTGGAGCGCTCCTTTCAATCTTGAGTAAGGACACTCACCTGATTACACATAGAAATAGGCCTAGGCTACCTGGCCTCATATAAATGTGCCCATTTGGGAATCTGATACTATTTCTGATTGTCTTAACTCACCACCACTGTGGAGCTTCTCAAAGTAATTTTTTCTTTGCCTCAAACAGCAAGTAAACAAAGTCTGTTTTTAAAATCCATTGAGAATGACATTAGTTCCTCAACGTAGCCTATTGACTTTGCTATATTGATCTCTGCCTCCCTCTTAAGTCACTTGTCATTTTTAATTGAATTGCTTAGTGCATCAGGCAAGCTCAGTAGCCTACAAATAGTTTATTTTATTCAAGCATCTGTATATGGGAAAATACATGTTTAAAACATGTTGACCAGTTTAGATGACTCTTGGTCGACCAATAATTATTTTTTTTGTCGGGGACAGCCATATCGGTGTGTTTTCCTTTCATACCCCCTTGCGGTTAGCTAGGCCACACGTTGAACTGCATCACCATTTTGGGGAGGCATATTTTGCCATGCACGTGCTTCTGTGGGCACTGGTGTGTATGTTTATGTTCACTTAGTCAACTTTTGATGTCGCTAAGTGTATATTGTGAACGAGTAGCCTACGTTCTGGCTGTCACACCTGTTTTGTTTAGATCAAAAGGATAACCATAGGAGCTAGTTCATAGCTAAGCCCAGTTCATCTCCTGATAAGTTATCTTTCTGAAGGAGGTATTTTTATAGGCTCGGTCAAAGGTTTGACCCAGTGTAGAGAGTGGCCCGATAAGAGGTTACTTGATTCTCAAACCACACCTGGAATCTGAAAAGATGTGTTGACCCAAACCACAGCGGCTGGCTAAGTGTAGGATGTGGATTGATAATCTCTTGACTTGGGCTTTGAGGTAAACCTCTTGTCTGTGAGCTCAAACATGGGCCTTTACAGGGGTTCAGCACAGCCTTGTGCATCACCGTAACCTTAGGTTTAGGGCAATTTTAGTGTTATGGATATGACATTTGCACACACAATGAGAAACAGAATGTCTCTCAGAATTTCCTTATCAAGCATAAATTAAAATGTTAATGTTTTTATATTTGTAGAACCCTAAAGGGGAAGTGTAGACACAATTCTAAATAATACCACAGTAATGCAACAACAAAACGTTCGTTATGGATATGACGGAAATGGACAGGCATTTTAGGGACAATGGACACATCAGCAAAAGTCAATCTCAGTCTTAGGGTAAAATATTAATAGCCACTTTGAAAGTAAGGATTGACTACACAGAAACCAATGATGAAAATATAAAAATTGTTACATACATACACACACTTCAGAGAGGAAAATTGACCGTTATGGATGTGACGCTGTGGATAATATGTGTTTATATATTAAAGATTTCTTTACCAAACTTCATCATACTTTTGTTGTCATCTGAAAATGCAGTGTACCTCAAATAACCAAGAAATCACCAGTATCTTGAATAATTATTGCGTAGGCTCTCAAAGTGCACTTGTGGGTCCCATCTTAACCAACCATAAATGCGTTTACATTTCTTTATTTGAAAAACTCCGTTCTCATTCCGAATTGGAGTGCTACATACCTCAACAATTCATAATAACTCTAGAGGTAAATGTTGTTATGGATGTGACATTCTGCATTATGGATGTGACAGGGTCCCAAAAGACAGACTGCAAATGACACTGCACTCCATTTCAAATGTACAATGTTTCAGTCATTTCATTTTAGATCGTTAATGACTGTTTTATTTAAAATATTAATGTTTATTATCAATCACCTAAACATACAAAAACTCAATTAAAAAAATGACCTCATACTTTATTAATCTCACACCCTTTAATCTGCCAGCACATCAGGCTCTAAATCAGGCTTTATGAAATGTTACCTCCTCCCCCCTGTTGTCCACAAAATGACAGGGACTGGACAACTTGACCTGCAGCCACCCAAGCCTTGTCCTCCTTGGCTTGCAAGATGTACACACATCCTGTGTGGTAATTTCTCTTAAACAGCATCTGAGTCAGTCTTTATCTGTTACCAGTCCCACAAACTGCAGAGTATTGCCCCCCCCCATATGGACTCTACAAGGTGTCAAAAGCGTTCCCCGGGAATACTGGCCCATATTGACTCCAATGCTTCAGTTGTCAAGTTGGCTGGATGTCCTTTGGGTGGTGGATCATTCATGATACACACGGGAAACTGTTGGGCATGAAACCCAGCAGCGTTGCAGTTCTTGACACAAACCGGTGCGTCTGTCACCTACTACCATGCCCCATGGAAAGAGCAGTTAATGTTTTGTAGACTCAGTGTATATGTCTAACCCTAGACTCAGGGATTGATACACTCATTTCATTCTCTTGTTCATTTGAGATAGCTGTGCTCATTCCTCACTCATCCCTTATCATCTCTACTATATCTTGACATATGTCCTTATGTTTGATGTCTTTCCTGTGAACTTCATTTTTGTTATGTGAAATGGCAAAACATATGTTTCATTGAATTATAATCTACCAGTGGCACAGGGTTTGCACTTTCACAGACATTTCTTGTCAGGTTGTAAATCACCTGAGACTTGATAGCTGCAGACTACACAGATACAGACAAATATTGTCACTGGGGGGTACCCGTAGTTACTCAAGGAAGTAAACAAACTCAGCATGACCAGTGAAAGTTTCTTATGGATTTTTAAGACTAATTATGTTTATGAATTTAAGACCTTTATTATGCCATGTGATCTAAGGCAATGGTCCAGTTAGCAGAACGCATGATTGCAGTTCATATGAGAACGGGAGTACACCCGAAATAGATCACACACACACAGATTGCCCGCTAGCTTGTTTATGAACATAAACACACTTCTGAAGCTGTAGGAAGGGCATGAACATTCTATTATGATCGCGTTATGCAGTGCTGCTGACTAGTGAGTCATTGATCATGTTATGCGTCCGTAACGGTCACATCCGTTACGCTTAGAACGAGTACTGACAGAAAGGAAACCCATTATACATCACCTAAGCCCTTGATGAAAGTTAGCTTTGCACAGAAAGTTTGCATACAATCATACTTGAAACGCATCCACAATAACAACCTTTCCTCAAAAACATTACGGATGTGACACTCCCTGTCCAAATCAGCTTTCTAGCTTCACTAGAATTTTATACTAGCACTCACTGGACAAACATTTGTTTGATATTGTATCATTAACCTTACGATTTGGTTAGAAACACAGGGGGACAGAGATTTGACTACTAAAACAAGTTCTGTGAGCCATTGCTGAAAGTTATCAAATCTGGTTGACAAATACTTATTTTGAGACTTTGTATTCTACTTTGTAGTAACAATAACATTCAATTTGGCAAATATATAGGCCAAATGTAGTCTTTACTTCAAAAGGCACACATTCAAGGCAAATATGAAAGTAGTTTAATTAGGAAATAAGCCATTTTGTTTTTTCATACTCCGGTTGACCTTACTATGAAATACCTCTTTAGCACAGATTTGTCATTGCTTTGTCAACTTGCTTTAACCATGTCTCTGGTGCGAGACACTGCCAGTCTTCGATTTAGGGAAATGTGCACTTTATAGTGAACAGAGCGCCATTTGGGATGTGGTCTTGGCGTGCGAAGTGAAATGAATGAGTTAGTTTGAGACAGACTAGCAGCTGCGTATCCTGTTAGACCAGTCACACAAGGCACTAATGATCTGATCTACTGAGTTAACTGGAAAAAACATGAGCACAGGAGTGAGTCTGACAAGTTTATATTCCTGGCTAATGTCTTAGAGGGCTAGGTATTGTGATGCATTTTGTCAGCCACGCTAAGGGTCAAATGAGGATATTTAGGACTTAGATCGAGGGTTATACTGGGTCTGATTATTTGATTACAACGGTAGGCCTATCACTGAACAAAATTGACGTCGTAGAAAGCTAGCTATTTTTATGTCTTCTATCAGCCATGCTATTGACTCAAATAAAGAGTCACCAGCTTCGTGAAGATATTGAATGTTCTGTCTAGAAGACAATCTACAGGTGTACAAAGTCAGCCTTGGAGCCAATTACAGTTGTGTATATGCAGGAAATGAAAGAATATGGCATGAGAGTGGCAAATTGCCTAGTGTGTGCACTGTGCAGGCTTTTCTTTGCTTTATTATGACTGGTGGCGAAATATAGGATCTGCATATCACCTAAACTCTCAGGGATCTTTCTATCATGAAAATCCTGTAAATCCTGAAATTTTTAAATGGTGTTTTCCAGGCCTGGAAAAGTTTTAGAAAATGATCAAATCTGAAAAGTTATGGAAATGAATTTAATAATTTCTCTTAATGTAATTTATTTAGGCACCGTTTTTTAAATATTTTATCAAATAAAAAATCAACCTGTCAGCTAGGATAAGAATGACACTTTAGCCCTTGAGTTATTGCACGCACCTCACCTGCATCTGCGCGAGACGAATAGGCCGTTGCTCATAGAGAGAGAGAGCCAGTCGGACATTGCATCAGCAGGTAGGCCTAGACTTTAAAATATGATAGAAAACAGACTAATAAGTAGGTAGCCTATTCAAAACATACAGTATCTTGTACGCTCTAGTTAACTTTTTAGCTATTAGCGTGTATTAATGTTTTCGTCATGTCCCAGAAAAATGTACACCGACACTCACGAATAAGGACATATGAAGTTGATTTACTTTTTAAAACATCTACAGGATGTGTTCCCCCGCGGGACGGTTGAGCTAATGTGATTAGCATGAGGTTGTAAGTAACAAGAACATTTCCCAGGACATAGACATATCTGATATGGGCAGAAAGCTTAAATTCTTGTTAATGTAACTGCACTGTCCAATTTACATTAGCTATTACAGTGAAATAATACCATGCTATTGTTTGAGTGAGTACACAGTTATGAACTTGAACATCTATTAATAAACCAATTAGGCACATTTGGGCAGTCTTGATACAGCATTTTGAACAGAAATGCAATGGTTCATTGAATCAGTCTAAAACTTTGCACATACACTGCTGCCATCTAGTGGCCAAAATCTAAATTGCGTCTAGATTCCTTAGTCATATATAGGCCTTTCTCTTGCAGTTCAAAGATGATCGAACAAAATGACAACAACAAAAAATGCATTTTTCTTGAAAGCTTGTTTTGTAGATGCTTTCAGTTGATTTGGCCATCCAATGTAGGGGACATTGCAACTCAATAGATGCTAGTCAGCCTGCAAAGTAAACACTTCTAATGTAGCTAAGATAAATATGACAACTAGAAAAGGGGAATTTCCTGTATAAAATTTGTGGGCTTGCTTTAGCTGATTTAAAAATACTGAGTCTACCATTAGGCTTGGTCTGTATACCAGGGTATTTGGAAATAACCATGGGATGTTTTTTCAATACCGTTAATACCATTGAAACTATTTAAGTAAATACCTGCAGTCAACTTGTGCAATATGTAAGAAGATGAAGCAGTTTGCGTTCTTCGTTTCACCTGTCACATTATTTTACATTATGAAGCTTACCGTAGTTTCCCAGCAGGAGCAGGTGAGTCCAGCTGTGTATTGACAGGGCTGTGTTTTATATTGAAAGTTAACTTTATTTATTTATTTATTTAAATGTTGGCTTCAATAGCGTGATCAGGGACATTCAACTATAGTTTTCCTTACCAGAAAATACATTAGTGAAACATCTTCGTCAGAAAATAGCTTCATTTTCATCAGATGACAACAGAAGTAAATGAGCTTACAATTAAAAACCAAGGTATTTTGGGGAACAACTATGCATGTCTATAATCTTTCTGTTTATCATAAAGAATGTAGCCAGCTACATTTCCTAATGTTTTTCTTGCATTCTACCCGGAGAAAAGTAGGCTGGCTACACCAATAAAAGTACCAGAGAAAAGTAGTTGCATATCAGTCAGAGCACTGTGCTGATAGAATGGCAGTTAGTGAATTGTATTCTCATCTGAGTGGAGAAATGCAACTGAGCACAAACAAAAGTACATTAAGAAGCATTTTATATCTGCATTTACAAAACGCAGCAAAATGTTTCTTATGCGTAATCATTTTTTTCTAAGAATTCTGCGTAAACGCGACACCTAAGTTTAACTTGCTAGTTATCAAGGTGACTGGACATCATATTGTTGGCTTTCTGCCATGGTGAAGTCAAAGCCCTTTGTTTGAGTTCTGTACAGCTGCCACTTATCTTTTGATTTCCTTGTTTTTTTCTCCTCTCAGTTCTCAGCCTGTCTGCTGCTCCTCCATCTTCTCAGAGCAGTCAGGCCTGTTGCCCTAGCAACTCCAGTGGACATATGCTGCTCCAGAGCTAGTACTGTTAATTTGCATGATGTCTACCATTCGCTTGTAAATGTCCAAACTCACCAAAAATGACATTCGGTAGCACCTACCAATATACACTTAACAAAATGTAAAGTCTTGGTCCTATGTTTCGTGAGCTGAAAGAAAAGATACTAGAAATTTTCCATACGCACAAAAAGCTTCTCAAATGTTGTGCAAAAATGTGTTTCCCTCCCTGTTAGTGAGAATTTCTTCTTTGCCAAGATAATCCATCCACCTGACAGGTGTGGCATATCAAGAAGCTGATTAAACAGCATGATCATTACATAGGTGCACCTTGTACTGGGGACAAAAGGCCACTAAAATGTGCAGTTTTGTCACACAACACAATGCTACAGATGTCTCAAGTTTTGAGGGAGTGTGCAATTGGCATGCTGACTGCAGGAATGACCACGAGCTGTTGCCAGAGAATTTAATGTTCATTTCTCTACCGTAAGTCGCCTCCAACATCATTTGAGAGAATTTGGTAATGCGTCCAACCGGCCTCACAACCGCAGACCACGTGTATGGCGTCGTGTGAGCGAGTGGTTTGCTGATGTCAACATTGTGAACAGAGTGCCCTATGGTGGCGGTGGGGTTATGGTATGGGCAGGCATAAGCTACGGACAACAAATGCAATTGCATTTTATACAGTTACCTAACCCGTATTCTACTTTGATGTATTCTACTTTGTGGGGGGGGGGGTTAATGACAGGAGGTGGTATATGTGATCTGAGAGCTCCCAGTGTCAATACCACATGGTGCTTGTTTTTTTATATGTACATAGACGCCGCCAATTGTTGGTCATCGAAATTTGCTTAAGTCATGGAAAAGGAATTTCATGACATCTGTCAGTGTGTATGAACCCTGACTCTTCATTCATTCTCCTGTGACCAGTTTGTGTATAACCCATGTGTGTGTGTATAACATTGTTATCCTGTCTCTGTAGCATTCACAGCAGAGCAGTACCACCAGCACCAGGAGCAGCTGGCCCTGATGCAGAAACAGCAGCTTGAGCAGATCCAACAGCAGCAACAGGCACAGCAGCAACAGGCACAGCAGCAGGCAAACACAGACCCATCCTCTACTACTACATCCACAGCACCACCACCCAACACACAGGTCAGTAGCACTCCTCTGCTATACACAAACCAGCCACTCACCTACTATACCCAAATCATCTTTTCCAAAACAGTTTTGTGTAGGTTTGTTTGTTTCGTTACGTTTCTTAGTCAAGCAGTCGCAAGTACAGTACCAGTCAAAATGTTGGACACACCTACTCATTCCAGGGTTTTTCTTTATTTTTACTATTTTCTACATTGTATACTCAACAAATAAAAGGTATTTGGTACCTTGGGTCGGGTGTTAGCACCAACTCACAAAACTCCGGTTTCTCGACCTTGTAAATTGGGGCCATGTCTTTGCAGATGTAAGTTGTAACGGCAGCTGTTATCTCCTTCCATTTTCATGGTTCTTTGCCATATGGTGTGCCGTGGGCAAAAGCCTCTTGCAACGTCTGAGTTGGGGGTTTGTTTTGAGCACTCCGCTGTACTTTTTGGGGTCTCATCCGTAGACTCTCTCTGTACTGTTTCACATGATTCTTGCTTGATTCTTACGTAGGTGGTTAAAGAGGTTAGTGGTGTCCCTGTGGCATATTGCCTGTGGCATATTTTGTAGAGGACGGTTTTCTGGTCCGTGTCAGACTTTTCATACCCAAACCACGTCCATGCGACTGAAGTAGCCCCTTTTTTAGGTACGGTCTCCGTGCTCTGTGTCGCGTTCACACTCCATGTTTGTTTGTGTTGCAAATTTGGAAGAACGCAAAGCGACGTCCAATTGATGAAAAATATTGCCGTAAAGAGTGTGATTTGCGACCCAACGAAATAAACGATAGAGCATAATATGAAACGATAGAAAAATGTCTATTGTCACACGATATACACTGCTCAAAAAAATAAAGGGAACACTTAAACAACACAATGTAACTCCAAGTCAATCACACTTCTGTGAAATCAAACTGTCCACTTAGGAAGCAACACTGATTGACAATACATTTCACATGCTGTTGTGCAAATGGAATAGACAAAAGGTGGAAATTATAGGCAATGAGCAAGACACCCCCAAAAAAGGAGTGATTCTGCAGGTGGTGACCACAGACCACTTCTCAGTTCCTATGCTTCCTGGCTGATGTTTTGGTCACTTTTGAATGCTGGCGGTGCTCTCTCTCTAGTGGTAGCATGAGACGGAGTCTACAACCCACACAAGTGGCTCAGGTAGTGCAGCTCATCCATGATGGCACATCAATGCGAGCTGTGGCAAGAAGGTTTGCTGTGTCTGTCAGCGTAGTGTCCAGAGCATGGAGGCGCTACCAGGAGACAGGCCAGTACATCAGGAGACGTGGAGGAGGCCGTAAGAGGGCAACAACCCAGCAGCAGGACCGCTACCTCCGCCTTTGTGCAAGGAGGTGCACTGCCAGAGCCCTGCAAAATGACCTCCAGCAGGCCACAAATGTGCATGTGTCAGCATATGGTCTCACAAGGGGTCTGAGGATCTCATCTCGGTACCTAATGGCAGTCAGGCTACCTCTGGCGAGCACATGGAGGGCTGTGCGGCCCCACAAAGAAATGCCACCCCACACCATGACTGACCCATCACCAAACCGGTCATGCTGGAGGATGTTGCAGGCAGCAAAACGTTCTCCACGGCGTCTCCAGACTCTGTCACGTCTGTCACATGTGCTCATGTGCTCAGTGTGAACCTGCTTTCATCTGTGAAGAGCACAGGGCGCCAGTGGCGAATTTGCCAATCTTGGTGTTCTCTGGCAAATGCCAAACGTCCTGCACGGTGTTGGGCTGTAAGCACAACCCCCACCTCTGGACATCGGGCCCTCATACCACCCTCATGGAGTGTGTTTCTGACCGTTTGAGCAGACACATGCACATTTGTGGCCTGCTGGAGGTCATTTTGCAGGGCGCTGGCAGTGCACCTCCTTGCACAAAGGCGGAGGTAGCGGTCCTGCTGCTGGGTTGTTGCCCTCCTACGGCCTCCTCCACGTCTCCTGATGTACTGGCCTGTCTCCTGGTAGCGCCTCCATGCTCTGGACACTACGCTGACAGACACAGCAAACCTTTTTGCCACAGCTCGCATTGATGTGCCATCCTGGATGAACTGCACTACCTGAGCCACTTGTGTGGGTTGTAGACTCCGTCTCATGCTACCACTAGAGTGAGAGCACCGCCAGCATTCAAAAGTGACCAAAACATCAGCCAGGAAGCATAGGAACTGAGAAGTGGTCTGTGGTCACCACCTGCAGAATCACTCCTTTTTTGGGGGTGTCTTGCTAATTGCCTATAATTTCCACCTTTTGTCTATTCCATTTGCACAACAGCATGTGAAATGTATTGTCAATCAGTGTTGCTTCCTAAGTGGACAGTTTGATTTCACAGAAGTGTGATTGACTTGGAGTTACATTGTGTTGTTTAAGTGTTCCCTTTATTTTTTTGAGCAGTGTATATCGTCATATTCCCCAGCCCCCTACATGCAAGTAAACAAAGTCTGTTTTTAGAGTACATTGACAAGGGAGGCAGGTAGCCTAACAGTTAAGAGCGCTATGCCAGTAACCGAAGGCTGCTGGTTCGAATCCCTTGGCCGACTAGGCGAAAAACCTGTCTGTGTCCTTATTGCTCCTGTAAGTCGCTCTGGATAAGAGCGTCTGCTGAATGACGTAAATATAAAATGTGACAATAGTTCCTCCAATGTATTAGAAAAAATATTCGCCGATCTCACTTTTGATAACTACTCGGCATGAAATGGAAAGATGTAATGCTCTGATCCAGTGGAAACGTCATAAAACACCTGATTTTACTTCTTATCCTTTGCACAAGTTGCTTGTGTCTGTCCCGAGCTCACTGGCGGGGGGAGCTCTGAGGACCCAGATCATGTTGCAAGCTTGCTAGCCTGAGCTTCGGACCAGACACAGTTGATAGTTGATACGATGTTTCAAGTTTTTTGCAGACAGGCCATGCGTAGCCAATATGATTTATAGGATGCTTTATTATTATCTGTATATTTTCTACCTGCAGGCTGCAATGTTTTTATCTGTTGGCTTTGTGTGCTATTTTTACATCGTTGGCAATAGATGTTACTTTTAGATTTGTATCATTTTCTTTTAGATATAATTGTTATTAACCACATGACAATGAAACTGTTCTACGGAAATGTGCATATGAAAATCAGAACTGGCACGCCGGGTCGGTAGAAATTGTAAGAGAAGTTGGACCTCCCAAATGGAAAAGGTTGCCGACCCCTGGTTTAGCCTGTTTCTGGCAACTTCAGGAGCGTAACAGCAGAGTTGGAGCAGGGTCAAGAACAGGTTTTTTCCCTTCTGGTTAGACCATCTTGATCTCTGGCTCTCTTGAATAATTTGTGTCTGAATTATTTAATCAAACAGTGTTCTTAAAGCATAAGACAAGCTAGATACATGTAGTTGATTTTATTAGAACACATAGGGTGTCTTTATATATAAAAGTTTCTCAAATTCAGACCAATCGATTGGTCGAAAGAAAAGACTACTATCGATCGACCAAGATTTGTTTTTAGTCAGGGAAAGCCCTCGAAGCCAGAAAGCCTTTGTGTTGCTTTGAGGGAGCTTTGCATCCTGCCTGAAAAAATAACCAGGGGAATGACTGGTTTCACTGACTCTTCCATGTTTAATATGCTCAGTGGTTGTACAATCACATCACTCGGTCTGTCTCCATCTGTCCTTCCTCCAGTGTATAATATCTAAGACGTTAGACTCGGCCAGCGCCCAGTTTGCTGCCTCTGCCCTGGTGACCACGGACCAGCTGATGGGCTTCAAGGGCAAGGAGGAGGGGGTTCTGGGAAGTGGCGTCAACGGGGTCTTTCCAGGCTCAGGTGAGCAGCAGCGCCAATGGGATCTGAGCTCTATTGGCCCTGGTTAAAAGTAGTGCACTATATATGGATAGAGTACCATTGTAGGACGCAGACCAGATTTGCAAATAAATACAATTGAATAGAGAGACAGGACTGTAGAGTTGAGGAAGTTCTCTAGTCTTATCAAAGTATTTTCTTTACCCATCTCCTCACAGCATTTTACTGATAAATGACATGTATGGTATAGTCTAATGTATTAATGTCTCCCTCCCTCAGGAGTGTACAAGGGCTTACACCTCGCCAGCACCACCCACACCCACAACACCAACCAGACTCCCACTCCTCCTCCATCAGCCCCCACTTTCCTCAAGCCCTCCTCCACCACTACGTCCCCTGTCACCGCCTCCTCCCTCAGCTCCCCAGCTAACGCACACGGGAATCCCCTCCACCTGGGTAGCAACGCTGCCAACTCCACCCCCACCACCACTCAGGTCCTGATAGGGAACAACGTCCGTATGAGCGTACCCTCCTCCCCTGTCCTCCCCAGTCTGGGCGGCACCACCACACGCCACATACCCAGGGCTCTGGGAGCCTTGCCCTCTGCCTTAAAGATGGCTGCCAACACCAACTGTCAGATGCCCAACAAGGTCACCGGGGCTTCTACCATAGACATAGGATCCAGGTGAGTTGATTTAACATATTCTAACAAATGAACTTTGAATAACATATAGTTTAAGGCATGCCCTGACTTTAACTGAAGGCTATTATAAAAACATACTCTGACACAGACCTAGGCTATTCACAAATGATACGGTTAGAGGTTGTGATGAATCTGTTATTTGTTTTAATTAATTGGTTAAGCCATGCCTTGACTTAAACAAATGTTATCAACATACAAAGTTAAAGTTAATAGGGGTCTAATGGAAGCAGTTTTTGAAATGGTGTTTGTCTTGTATTCTTCCAGGGATAATCACGATCAAGACAAGCCAGCTCTGAACAGTATAGCGGACAACACAGTGGCCATGGAGGTGACGTAGCAGAGTGGTGGTGGTGCTGCTAGCTACCGTGACAGACCAGCCAGGCCCAACGCTACCCAACCCTCTGCTGCCCAACCAGTCCTCTGCTGAGAGTCTGCTACTACTCTCTGAATCCACTCTTTAGGTGCTGTGCATCGTAGCATTGGGAATGCAAAAGGGACGGCAGGCGGGTGGTCGGCGGGACTCCACATACGGACTACATACGGAGTACGGACATACACGTTTCCACGGCAACTGTGGGGATTACATAGGTTGCAATTCTCATCTCTCATGCTTTTTAAATGTTTTTGTTTTTGTATTCGTTACTGTTAATAAGAGTAAAAATTGACATTGTGTAAATTATGAATATGGCAAATTAGTATCTGTACAGTAACTAAATATTTGTAATACCCCCTTGTATATATGTTACTTGAATACAGAAACTTGTTTATTTGTGATGTTTTGCACTTGGGAATAAAAAGAAAAAAAGCGATAAACTTGTGAGTGTGAGATGTGAGAGTTGTATAAACGAAAAGAGACATTTCAGAAGAGACGTTTCATCACATGCATGGTGCAGAGCCTGCTGTTTTATCTATTTATTGTGCTGTGTTTACAGTTTCCTTATTTTATTTCTGCACTGTACCTTAATTGGTTCCTGTGCTGTAGTAAATGTTAGGTAGCTACGGACTCCTGGGTATTTTGTATATTGTAAACACAATGCAGGTTTTCCCCCCTTTGGGTCCCTGCGCTTTTCTTTGGATCATGTGGAATTCAATGGTGATTTACAGATAGACTCTTTGGGGAGGGGAGCCAGAGGTGGAGGACATGGTCAGCTTTGGTTCACTTCACTTAGCGGGGTTAAAGCTCTTCCTGGGATCTTCCATTTACATTATCCCGATACAAGTAACAAACTAGGGATGAAGTCTCTTCCTAGAAGCATCTATCATGTTTCTGATTCAAAGCACTATCGATTTTGTTTAATTTTCTGTTTTTTTAATCAATATTAATGCTGCTTTTGTATAATTTTGGTCCCTTGTTTTCATGCAATGCCCCCCCTTTAATTATTTTAACCCCACACACATTTTTGTAAAACAGAATTTAGTTATTTTTGTATTTTTCTCCTGTTCTTGTGGTAAAAAAAAATATGATTGTAAGCTTCTTCGTATTGAAAGACTTCATTATTTTGTTACTTGTTTATGCATAGGTGATAAGGGAGGTGAATGGCAGTTACAATTGCTGTATGTATCATCATTCCAATTTCTGACAAGAAAAAAAAAATGCTAATGGGGGGTAGCTATGGAGAAAGGCTTCTTTTTCTCCTCTTATCTCACCGTTTCAAACTCCAGACGGCTGCAAGGCCAAAAACCACAAGTGTCGGGTGCCTTCCCTTGGGGGGAAAAAACGTGCTCTCTTCTGTGAAGAGTAAGGCACAAAGACAGTGCTACTCCTAGTAGTACTTTTTGTCTATGTCGTCAGAATCTGAATGCCCAGTCCAATGGCAGGATTTATCCTTGAGGTTTTCTTGTCCCACCTGGAGGCTGAAAAGAATAATGAAAATAAAAAAGTGACAGAACTCTACGATAATATAAGACAATAAAGACCAGGTCATTATATGTGGATTATGTGACTCTTTGTGTTCTGTTGGGTGAATGTTATGGTCGTGTGTGTAAGCAAAAATTGTCATATTTTAAGAATGAGACGTTTTGAATAATGTGTGTAGGCCTATGGATGTTTCAACTGGGTGGCTGTGTGTGTAAGAGAGTGGAGAGCGCAATGTTTGGGGGAGTTTAAGACGGTTTATACTGCATTATTGCATCATGTTTACATTATCACATTTTGATGCTGTAATTAAAGCACCAGTACCACCGAGCTGAAAGCCATCCGGTTTCTCATTTAAAACGGATTACTCAAAGGGGAATTACATGTTAGTGGGATTGTGCGTGTCTGAGTGCATGCCTCGCAGGTTGACATTACCTAAACTATTAGCACCCTGTTTGAAAGGAACAATGACATACTGAAAGAAAATACCAAGCATTCTTTGACCAAGTGTAACCTCATTATTTGATTGTTATTGGGAACAAAAATGCCAAGCATTACATGCAAAGGGAATTATCCCCCTTTCTTGCCCAAATGGTATCCTATTCCTGATGTGGTGCACTACTTTGGACAAGGGCCTAGTGCTTTATTAAAAAGAAATAATGTACTATATAGGGAATAGGGTGCCATTTGGCACTCAGACAATGCAAGCATGTTCATAATTGATTCCACACCAGCGGATCCCAACAGCACAGGCAAGATAATTCAGTCCCTCTGTAACCAGATAAAACAACTAATCAAGTCAGCTTTCTCATTACAACAGTCTTAGGGAGCATCCCAAATGGCACCCTATTCCATACATAGTGCACTACTTTGGACCAGGGCCTGGTCCAAAGTAGTGCACTTTGTCAGGAATAGGGTGTTGGGCTGCTTCAAGCACTCTGACGTGAGAGAGAAATAAAACTGCACACACACTCCCAACAATACACTCACACTGCTCCCAGGGACAATTCACCATGACAACGCTGTGCTGTCAAGATATAGCTAGGCAGCACATGGAATTACTCTGCTTTCCATTAACCCCTCCAAGCAAACAGCTGAAATATAAAGCTCACTCTCTTTGTCTGTCATTCACTCTGATTGCCCTCATTCTGTAAATATGAATTCTTTGGCATGGGTTTAGCTTTCAGAGTATAGAACAAAATGGACAGCGTGACCAAAATAACCCTGGTGGAAAACAAGATGCATCTGTTCACAACTGGATCAGATGTCTTCATCAGGGAGGTGATTGGAAGGGCTGACAGCCAAGCAGGTTTAACCCCTTGCTCGCCACCTCTCTCTATCCCCTCTGTCTCCCTCTTTCCCCCTCAGTCCCCCATCAACCCTCTCCCTGGCCAACAGGTGCAGTAGTCTGAAAGGGAATGGGGACTTTGTTGATTGATAGCCTGGTACTGTCTATGATATGACTTATCATAAATATAATTTTACCTCTGGAGAGAGATAGCCTTTCCTGTATAACATGATCACGTTACTCAGGGATGAATTATGCTTTACTTCTCAGTAGGGTTAGATTAGACTTTTTCGAAAGAGAGATGGAAGAATGAAGAAGTTTCATGACTATGTTACGCCCCAAATAGCACCCTATTCCCTATGGGCCCTTGTCAAAAGTAGTGCACTATGTGGGGAATATGGTGTCATTTGCAGTGGTGGGAAACGTCTCCAATTGTGATGCTTGAGTAAAAGTATAGATACCTTAATAGAAAGTTTCTCAAGTAAAAGTTAGTCACCCAGTGAAATACTACTTGAGTAAAAGTCTAAACGTATTTGGTTCTAAATATATTTAAGTATCAAAAGTAAAAAATAATTTCAAATTCCTTATATATAGCAAGGCAGATGGCACCATTTTCTTGTTTTAAAATGTTATGGATTGCCAGGGGCACACTCCAACACTCAGACATAATTTACAAGTTATGCATTTGTGTTTAGTGAGTCCGCTAGATCAGAGACTGTAGGGATGACCACGTGTTCTCTTGATAAGTACATGAATTGGACCATTTTCCTATCCTGCAAAGCATTTAAAATGTAATGAGTACTTTTGGGTGTCAGGGAAATTGTATGGAGTAAAAAGTACATTATTTTCTTTAGGAATGTAGTGAAGTAAATGTAAAAGTTGTCAAAAATATAAATAGCAAAGTACAGATACCCAGAAAAACTACTTAAGTAGTACTTTAAAGTATTTTTACTTAAGTACTTTACACCACTGGCTATTTGGGGCACAGCCTATTTCATTCAAGTGAGGTGATATAGTCAGACTCAGCTCTGTTTTCAAGCTGGTTGTCTTCACTTTGACATGTGAGCAGAATAAAGTGCATCATGTGAAGCTGTGGTAAACAGAGCTTGTGTCCCAAATGACACCCTATTCCCTTTATAGAGCACTACTTTTGACTAGGGTCCATATTGCTCTGGTCAAAAGTAGTGCACTATATAGGGAAATGGGTGCCATTTGTGATGTAGCCACAGAACCATTCAGGGCCAAAACTACTCTCCCCTGCTGTCACTGTGGACACAGTTGTGGTGTGAGATCAATCTGTACTGAACGTTTCTATTTCACCGGGTGTCTACTCTTCAATGGACACACATACACACATTGCAACACTCAGTCACCTATGCTGGACTGAAACAAACTCAAGCTGAGGAGCGTCAAGCCAGGTTAGATGTTGCAGCCAGCCGGTGCTGTTGGACTTGTTGTGCTTGCGCAGTCCTTGAGTGAAAATTGCACTCAATAGAGAGTGGCAATTTTCCTTAGATGGCCATTCTCTGTAGATGGCCATTCTCTGTAGATGGTACTATGAGTGTTCCTCCGTCTGTGCTCAAGTGGAGAAAACACTTATGAAAACACTCTAGTGTGGCAGCCTTTTACAGAGCTCTCAGTAAGAGTGGGTTTTTTAACAGGAACGTTGGGTTTTTATTGGCTGATCTCAAGAGTGTTGACTGTTTCTGTTCTGGTTCTGTGTGTCTTTCAGCAAGAGAGCTCAACCAGTGATTTATGTGATGTATGTTTCTTCATGTATACTGATTTTTTTTCCTTCTGATCTAAGTGTGTCTGCATGTTTGGACATTTGTGAGCTTCTGTTGAGTTTTTTCAGTGTCGTGTCAACCTGACGCAGACGGCCTGCAGTGACAGTGTGACACACTAGGGAATAAGGCACTAGTCTGGGCTGAGCTTGGGGACACCAAACAGAGTGGGCACTTACAGAATAACCACATGAATTTCACATTTCCATTTGACAGACACTCTTATCCAGAGCAACTTCCAAGAGCAATTAGGGTTAAGTGCCTTGCTCAAGGGCACATCCACAGATTTTCACCTAGTTGTCTCGGGGATTTGAACCAGCAGCTACCTGCCTAGGGAGATCACGTGATCTTATGTGAAGTTACTGTGATAACGTGACAACATATAAAAGTAACATGTGATAACATAAAACTACACGTGAAAACATGATCTAATGTGAAATAAATGTGAAAACATACGGATGCAAAATTTCAACATGTGATACCATGAAACTACAAATTTGAGCACGTGAAAACATGAGCTCGTGAAATAAATGTGACAACATGGGGATGCAAAATTTCGACAATGTTTTTCACATGTGAGAAGGCAATTTCACATGAGAGTTAGATTTTCACAGGTGAAAATTCACATGAGGTGAAAACGTTATTCTCCTCAAATGTAAAAAGGTGGTTTTAACATGTGAACTCTAAATATAATACATGTGAACATATGGTTTCCAATGGAGGCTGCTGAGGGGAGGACGGCTCATAATAATGGCTGGAATGGAGTCAAAGATGTGGTTTCCAGGTGATTGATACCACTCCATTGACTCCATTCCAGACATTATCATGAGCCGTCCTCCACTGATGGTTTACATGTGAACAACTGAACATTTCAGCTCAACATGTGAAAACATCTATTTCACATGTGAAACTCAGTCATTGACAGACATGGTGGCGTGGCAGGAAGATCGGCATGAGGTTGTGAGTTCAAATCCCAGGTGAGGACATGTTTAATTATAATTACTGTATAAATAAACACAGGCAATGTTATCAAGTGTGATAAATCTCTAAATTGTATTCCAAAAACACATGTGAAACATCATGTTAATTATCCTCACATGTCAAGTGTTCCAAAAGCACATGATTTCACAAGCTGGTGTTACATTAGATTGCAAATTGTCATGGTCAAGACATAGATTGTTGTAAAGTTTGGGAGAGGTCTGTCTGTGATGAAGAGATGCTCTGCATTTTTAAAACCACATTCACCCCAAAAAGTCCTGCAGGCTCTGGTTTTGGCCCATCTTGGCTATTGCTGGTTATATGGTCAGGAGCTGCAAAAAAAGACCTAGGAAAGCTGCAGCTGGCCCAGAACAGAGCAGCATGTCTTGCTCTTCATTGTTAGCAGAGGGATAATATCAACAAGATGCATGCCAGTCTCACTTGGCTTAAAGGAGAAGAAAGATTGATTGCATCACGTCTTGTTTTTACGAGAAATATTACTGTGATGAAAATTCCAAATTGTCGGCATAATCAAATAACATATCATGCTGACAGACATACGTACTCCACCAGGCATGTCACCAGGGGTCTCTTCACAGTCCCCAAGTCCAAAACAAATTGAAGGAAACGCATAGTATTGTATAGAGCCATGGTTGGATGGAAAGGACTTGCATCTAAAATGACCCAAGCAAACAACAAAATTACACATCACAGAACAACGCCTCTCCCTTAGCAAGTAATGTTTTACCAGTCCCACTTTAAACAACATTCAGCTTATAAAGGCTTCATAAATCCTTCATAATGCCTCCATAAGCACTACGTAAATGTGTTACAAAGCATCTATAATTGTATGTCATGCTTTATAAAAGGTTCATAAATGTGGTATAACTGTGTGACATAATCCTCTATGTCGAATATGATATAAACATGTGCTTTATAAAGGGTGACATGTTGTGCTGAAGGATGGCATACGCTCTAAAGTGATGTCATATTAGTCACATTACACCTAATCTCAGACACTTCCGCCCAAATGCGCAGAAGGTCTGGTGGACCAACGCATCAAATTTGTCCTTCATTAGTTAGGGTTAGGTTTAAAATCACATTTTAAGAAGACAAATTGTGGAAATAGGAAGGTTTAGAAATAATTATGACTTTTTGACTGTATTAAGTAGTGACGATGACAAATACTTTACGCAGTAAGGTCCCTCCTATAGAATTCTATGGACACTCCCACTAAGGCCAAATTTGAATGGTTGATATCATGACTGACCTTCATGTCTTAAAGTAATGATGAACTGTCATTTCTCTTTGCTTATTTGAGCTGTTCTTGCCATAATATGGACTTGGTCTTTTACCAAATACGGCTATCTTCTGTATACCCCCCCTACCTTGTCACAACACAACTGATTGGCTCAAAGAAGGAAATAAATTCCACAAATTAACTTTTAACAAGGCACACCTGTTAATTGAAATGCATTCCAGGTGACTACCTCATGAAGCTGGTTGAGAGAATGCCAAGAGTGTGCAAAGCTGTCATCAAGGCAAAGGGTGTCTATTTGAAGAATCTCAAATATAAAATATAATTAGATTTGTTTAACAATTTTTTGGTTACTACATGATTCCATATGTGTTATTTTATAGTTTTGATGTCTTCACTATTATTCTACAACGTAGAAAATAGTAAAAATAAAGAAAAATCCTTGAAAGAGTAGGTGTGTCCAAACCTTTGACTGGTAGTGTATGTGTTGTGATAATTACATTGTTTGCTCTATCACCTGTTAGTTCATATGCCTTGTGACCTCGATGTATGCCTAAGGTCGAGACAATAAGAAGACACAGTGGCAGAATAAATTCAACCACACCTTTGTTTCATCACAAAACCGAAGAGCAACCTCTGTCCCGTGAAGTCAACAAAGCATAGGCCTTATTGCATGTAACAAACAGTTACATGACCTACAGCATGGTCAAGAAAGTTCATGTTTCCGACATCTTCGGAATTTTAAACAACTATTGATTTCAAAACACGCAAAAAAACAGGAGCTGCCTCCACTATTCCAGCACAATTTCAACTTCAACATTTAAACATCATCAAATCCCCTATGCTTAGTCTAATACAGTGACAACTAAAAGATACCAAAAACAATGTAGTCCAATCAACATAAATATGATGTGGCTTTCTATGGTTCTGATTTGTGTATGTGTTCGTTCGTGCAAGTAGAAAAACATGTTGACTCCCCCTAGTTGTAGAGAAATGCCGATGCCATCCTCCTCGCTTTCATGTTGACAAAATTGTCTATGAATCTGTCATACAGTACACGCTTACATGTTTTGTTGTCCTAGGCTACCTGGCTAAAATGCTTGCTCGCTAGCCTTACTTCCTTTCATGGGTAACGTTAGCTAGTTAGCATTAGCCTTCTACATCTATCTACATATTGAACTTCCGTCCTCTCAGTCCAGGGGCACAATGTATTTTATGGTTGGATCAGAATAGCCGTTATAATCATTGGCCAGTACAGAGAATTAAGTAAAACCACAAGTACAAATCCCTATCTCCATCCATGGTTAATTTAGGAAAAGGACAATTTAGCTAGCTAGCTTGCCACATAAGGACAAGAACACAACGAGATGCAATATTTCAAGTTGTTTCTATCGATTACATATTTCTCTGTGATAGGAGTGAAGCCAAATCCAAACTGGCTTCCCTTGACACTTTTTTTTGGTGCGCCAGGACCATTCACAGTTGAGCTCACTCAACTGATTGGCTATTATTTTATACTTTTGTTATCAAGGGAGGCCAAATGCGAGATTGTTTCCCTTGCATTCCTTGCTAGGAGCAGCAACAATGTCATACTCGTTACGACAAGACCGCATCAGATAGATGGCCTAAACATACAGAGACAGAGGGGCGCTGTTTCTATTGATCGGATGCTTTCTCTGGTGAGATACATTCAGCCTCGTGCGAATTGAAGAAAAATTCTGAAAACACAGAGAGAGAAAGATACATTTTTTAATGTTTTTTTCTTGGTCCATTTTTTGGGGAAGCCTGGCTTCCCTTGGCATCCATGAGTACACACCACTGGAAAGGACAGCAACGGTAATACCAGTGCACTCATGTAGGAGAGTGCACTTTTTGTAAAACACAAAGGGCAAGTGGTGTGGTGGAGGCTATATGCATGTATTCGCCGTATACCCACAGTGGACATTGCGTATGCTCACTTCTTAATCCCCACTGATGCTTATTAAAGTAGTGTAGTGTAGGTATACGACTTATCAATTATGTAGTACAATAGTGAAATCCAGTGGTGGAAAAAGTACCCAATTTTCATACTTGAGTAAAAGTAAAGATACCTTAAAAGAAAATGACTCAAGTAAAAGTAAAAGTCACCCAGTAAAATACTACTTGAGTAAAAGTCTAAAAGTATTTGGTTTTAAATGTACTTAAGTATCAAAAGTAGAAGTATAAATAATTTCAAATGTCTTATATTTAGCAAATCAGACAACACGATTTTCTTGTTTTTTTATTTACGGATAGCCAGGGTCACAGTTCAACACTCAGACATAATTTACAAACAAAGCATTTGTGTTTAGTGAGTCCACCAGATCAGAGGCAGTAGGGATGACCAGGGATGTTCTCTTGATAAGTGCATGAATTAGACAATTTCCCTGTCCTGCTAAGCATTCAAAATGTAACGAGTACTTTTGGGTGTCAGGGAAAATGTAAGGAGTAAAAAGTACATTATTTTCTTTAGGAATGTAATGGAGTAAAAGTAAAAGTTGTCAAACAAATAAATAGTCAAATAAAGTACAGATACCCCAAAAAACCACTTACTTTACACCACTGGTGAAATCATGCACAAAGTAGCCTACAAAATCGCAAAGCACATGACATATACTCACATGCGCGCTACACACCTAGTTTCAACTGAATATAATCTGTAGGCAGCAAGAACACACAGCTCTCAACTGGTTTTGGCATGGAGCAGCTCACAGAATAATGTAATCAGTAGCCGGTAGGTAGGAAAGACGTTTCAACATATGATCTAGGAGTAAATGCTAGCTAAGGCAACAATGGGTATGCAAATCAGGTATTGAAAAAGTTTGGTCCGAAGTCTTGGTTTAGTAGGCTATTTGTGATGTGCAATTCAGTCAACATGTGCTGTTTGCATCAGGGGCGTAGACATGGATGGGCCTGGTTGGACAAAGGCCCACCCACTGGGGAGCCAGGCCCTGCCACGCCCACCCAATCAGATTGAGAAAAACCAAAAAATAATACATTATTATTACAAAAAACACAGTTCCTCTCACCAGATGAGGGTAATGACCAAAAGCCCCCATGGCCTCATGAGTAGAATATATTCATATTTTTTAAAATAATTAATCAAGTTTTTTTTTAATTATGAAAATCTGTTATTTCTATGTCAAACAGTTTTGTTTTATTTCAGTCTTCTGAGATATATGAAGTGTAATATTGGGATGCTAACCAAACAACAGTACAGGGCTTGCTCACTGAATTGACCTCAAAAGTCATCCCCTGATGTGGTTTAAGCATTGTTGTGAACACAGAACATCCAATTTAGTTGTTTTTCTATTAGAAAAGTGTGAAAAATGGGGTGAACCAGAAGTAACGGGGGGAAATCCGAAACCTGGAAAAAGAAAATAACAAGAAAATGGAATTTGTGAAAAAACAGCAGTAGTCAAAAAATACAAACAGATTTTAAAAGGCCCTACCAAATTAACCCTTTATAAAGCATCGTATACGGTTATAGATTATTTGTAACACATTTATCTAGTGTTTATGAAGGCTTTATGAAGCCTTTATAAGCTGCATGTCATTTAAAGCCGGACTGTTTTTCAAACACAGAAGTGTTTTGTCAGCACAGGACCTTATGTATTTCTATATTTATTTTAAATATTTGTAGCTCTGTCCTTGAGCTGTTCTTAGTCTATTATTGTTCTATATTATGTCATGTTTTGTGTGGACCCCAGGAAGGATAGTTGCTGCTTGTGTGTGTGTGCGTGAGAGAGAGAGAGAGAGAGAGAGAGAGAGAGAGAGAGAGAGAGAGAGAGAGAGAGAGAGAGAGAGAGAGAGAGAGAGAGAGAGAGAGAGAGAGAGAGAGAGAGAGAGAGAGAGAGAGAGAGAGAGAGAGAGAGAGGGGAGAGAGAGAGAGAGAGAGAGAGAGAGAGAGAGAGAGAGAGAGAGAGAGAGAGAGAGAGAGAGAGGACAGAGTAAGGTAAGGTACGTAGGCGGTATGTAGGGGCCTCAGAAGAACAGTTAGAGGGACATGAATGATAACGACTCTCTACTTGAGCTTCTCCAACTTGATACTGTCTGGATGATTAGATGATCAATTTTCCAATCATTGTGTACTAGTGAGGAAGATTACAAATGCGTGTTTATTCTTGCACATAAGAGTTGACAGGGATAACAATTGAATTACTGTCATTCAGGTTATACTGCTGTTTAAGCGCAGTTGCCACAGCAACCTTTTACGCTCATCATCTAGATCCTTACTTTTCCGATTCAGTCTTTTCCGATTCAGTCTTTTCCGATTCAGGCTTCTTAGAAATGAATAAGGAGGGTTTGAATACAGTACATTTATGTATGTTTGCTCAGGGATCCAAGATGGCGTAACAATCAGACGTCTTTGTCTTTCGTCTTGTCGTGTCCCATGTATATATTTTTTGATATATTTTTCTTTGCATATGTTTTTAAAATATTTTCTAAACCTCAACTTCAAAATACTCTCCTGCAACCCGCCTCACCCAATGTGGTGTGGATCTGCTTTTTTCTAAATAATTTTTCTTTACCTCTGAATCGGAATCCCCCAACAGAGGCTAGCCAGCTAACTAGCTACTAGCTAGTAGTCAGCTAACCACTGCTAGCGGTCATCAGCTACCTTTAGCTCGGACGCGATTCAAACCAGAGCATACCGGACCTATTTTCTCTCCATATCCCCGGATTCCTACCGCAAGCTCTGAACCTTCTCACCTGGATCATCGCAGCTAGCTAGCTGCAATCTGAGTGACTACTCCTGGCTAACGTTTATGTCCCGAAGCAAGCACCAATTTGCCTGGAGCTAGCCCATGCTAGGCCCATCTCCCGGCTAGCTGAAGAGGTCCATCAGCCACTCCTGGACCCCTTTTACTGCCGGTACGATGTACGGAAACCTGCTGATTCTTCACGACTGGACTACCGACGTAATCTGCTCGAGGGGGTTACTCAACTGGCTCCTACGTCACGACGTCCACTGAATGCCCATCTGCTAGCCTGCTAGCCGCAGCCGCTAGCTGTCTAGAGCATATCGGACTGTTAGCTAATAGGTTCATCGGCCAATTTCTCGTGCCACTATTCCTATTTTGCTAATCGGCCTGGGCCCCTTTTACCACACGAAGCCCTGCTTATCCATCACGACTGGCCTACCGACGTAATCTGCCCAAGTGTTTTTTTTCCAACAGGCCCCTGCGTCGCGACGTCGCCTGAATGCCCATGTGCTAGCCTGCTAGGTGCGGCCCGCTAGCTGTCTAGAGCATATTGGACTGTTAGCTGAATAGATCCATTTGCCAATTGGACTGGAACCCTCTGCTACACAGAACCCTACTAATCCATCATGACTGGTCTATCGACGGAACCGCACGAGGAGGCTAAAACAAACTTTCCTCCGTCCCGACATCCCTCTAAGGCCCTTCTGCGAGCTTGCTATCCCCGGCCTATTAGCTGTCTGAATCGCCGTGTCTCCAGACAGCCCAACCATTCACTGGACCCCTATGATCACCTGGCTATGCTTGCCTCTTCCTAATGTCAATATGCCATGTTCATTACTGTTCTGGTTATTGTTTATTGTTTTATTTCACTGTAGATCCTTTAGCCCTGCTCAATATGCCTTAACCACCCATTTAGTTCCACCTCCCACATATGCGATGACATCACCTGGTTAAATGTTTCTAGAGAAAATATCTCTCTCATCATCACTCAATGCCTAGGTTTACCTCCAATGTACTCACATCCTACCATACGTTTGTCTGTACATTATGCCTTGAATCTATTCTATCGCGCCCAGAAACCTGCTCCTTTTACTCTCTGTTCTGAACGTACTAGACGACCAGTTCTTATAGCCTTTAGCCGTACCCTTATCCTACTCCTCCTCTGTTCCTCTGGTGATGTAGAGGTTAATCAAATCAAATCAAATGTATTTATATAGCCCTTCTTAAATCAGCTGATATATCAAAGTGCTGCCTAAAACCCCAAACAGCTAGCAATGCAGGTGTAGAAGCACGGTGGCTAGGAAAAACTCCCTAGAAAGGCTAAAATCTAGGAAGAAACCTAGAGAGGAACCAGGCTATGAGGGGTGGCCAGTCCTCTTCTGGCTGTGCCGGGTGGAGATTATAACAGAACATGGCCAAGATGTTCAAATGTTCATAAATGACCAGCATGGTCAAATAATAGTAATCACAGTGAACAGGTCAGGGTTCCATAGCCGCAGGCAGAACAGTTGAAACTGGAGCAGCAGCACGGCCAGGTGGACTGGGGACAACAAGGAGTCATCAGGCCAGGTAGTCCTGAGGCATGGTCCTAGAGCTCAGGTCCTCCGAGAGAGAGAAAGAAAGAAAGAAAGAGAGAAAGAGAGAATTAGAGCATAATTAAATTCAGACAGGACACCGGACAAGACAAAATAAATACTCCAGATATAACAGACTGACCCTAGCCCCCGACACATAAACTACTGCAGCATAAATACTGGAGGCTGAGACAGGAGGGGTCAGGAGACACTGTGGCCCCATTCGATGATACCCCCGGATAGGACCAAACAGGCAGGATAAGGTTAATCCAGGACCTGCAGTGCCTAGTTCCACTCCTATTCCCCAGGTGCTCTCAGTTGTTGACTTTTGTAACCGTAAAAGCCTTGGTTTCATGCATGTTAACATTAGAAGCCTCCTCCCTAAGTTTGTTTTATTCACTGCTTTAGCACACTCTGCCAACCTTAGCCGTGTCTGAATCCTGGCTTAAGAAGACCACCAAAAACCCTGAAATTTCCATCCATAACTATAACATTTTCCGCCAAGATAGAACTGCCAAAGGGGGCAGAGTTGCAATCTACTGCAGAGATAGCCTGCAGAGTTCTGTCTTACTATCCAGGTCTTTACCCAAACAATTCGAGCTTTTAAAAATCCACCTTTCCAGAAACAAGTCTCTCACCGTTGCCGCTTGCTATAGACCACCCTCTGCCCCCAGCTGTGCCCTGGACACCATATGTGAATTGATTGCCCACCATCTATCATCAGAGCTCGTGCTGCTACGTGACCTAAACTGGGACATGCTTAACACCCCGGCCATCCTACAATCTAAGCTTGATGCCCTCAATCTCACACAAATTATCAATGAACCTACCAGGTACAACCCCAAATCTGTTAACACGGGCACCCTCATTGATATCATCCTAACCAACCTGCCCTCCAAATACACCTCTGCTGTTTTCAACCAAGATCTCAGCGATCACTGTCTCATTGCCTGCATCCGTAATGGTGGTCAAACCACCACCCCTCTGTGGTCTGTGGTCAAACAACCACCCCTCATCACTGTCAAAAGCTCCCTAAAACACTTCAGCGAGCAGGCCTTTATAATTGACCTGGCCGGGGTATCCTGGAATGATATTGACCTCATCCCGTCAGTAGAGGATGCCTGGTTATTCTTTAAAAGTGCCTTCCTCGTCATCTTAATTAAATAAGCATACTCCATTAAAAAATAATTGAACCAGGAACAGATATAGCCCCCGCGATATGCAACTTTTCAGGGAAGTTAGGAACCAATGACAGGCATTTAAGAAAGCTAAGGCTAGCTTTTTCAAAAATAAATTTGCATCCTGTAGCACAAAGCAAAAAAGTTCTGGGACACTGTAAAGTCCATGGAGAATAAGAGCACCTCCTCCCAGCTGCCCACTGCACTGAGGCTAGGAAACACTGTCACCACCGATAAATCCACTATAATTGGAAATTTCCATAAGCATTTTTCTATTGCTTGCCATGCTTTCCACCTGGCTACCCCTACCCCGGTCAACTGTACGGCACCCCCCACAGCAACTCGCCTCCCCATTTCTCCTTCACCCAAATCCAGATAGCTGATGTTCTGAAATAGCTGCAAAATCTGGACCCGTACAAATCAGCCGGGCTAGATAATCTGGACCCTTTCTTTTTAAAATTATCTACCGAAATTGTTGCAACCCCTGTTACTAGCCTGTTCAACCTCTCTTTCGTATTGTCTGAATTTCACAAAGATTGGAAAGCTGCCGCGATCATCCCCCTCTTCAAAGGGAGAGACACTTTAGACCCAAACTGCTTCAGACCTATATCTATCCTACCCTGCCTTTCTAAGGTCTTCGAAAGCAAACAGATTACCGACCATTTCAAATCCCACCGTACCTTCTCCGCTATGCAATCTGGTTTCAGAGCTGGTCATGGGTGCACCTCAGCCACGCTCAAGGTCCTAAACGATATCATAACCGCCATCGATAAGAGACATTACTGTGCAGCCGTATTCATTGTTCTGGTCCAAGGCTTTCGACTCTGTCAATCACCACATTCTAATCGGCAGACTAAACAGCCTTGGTTTCTCAAATGACTGCCTCGCCTGGTTCACCAACTACTTCTCTGATAGAGTTCAGTGTGTCAAATCGGAGGGCCTGTTCTCTGGACCCCTGGCAGTCTCTATGGGGGTGCCACAGGGTTCAATTCTCAGGCCGACTCTCTTCTCTCTATACATCAATGATGTCGCTCTTGCTGCTGGTGATTCTCTGATCCACCTATACGCAGACGACACCATTCTGTATACTTCTGGCCCTTCTTCGGACACTGTGTTAACTAACCTCCAGACGAGCTTCAATAACATACAACTCTCCTTCCGATGCCTCCAACTGCTCTGAAATGCAAGTAAAACTAAATGCATGCTCTTCAACCGATCGCTGCCCGCACCTACCCGCCCGTCCAGCATCACTACTCTGGACGGTTCTGACTGGCCAACTACAAATACCTAGGTGTCTAGTTAGACTATAAACTCTCCTTCCAGACTCACATCAAACATCTCCAATCCAAAATTAAATCTAGAATCGGCTTCCTATTTCGCAACAAAGCATCCTTCACTCATGCTTGCTAACATACCCTCATAAAACTGACCATCCTACCAATCATCGACTTCGGCGATGTCATTTACAAAATAGCCACCAACACTCTACTCAGCAAATTGGATGCAGTCTATCACAGTGCCATCTGTTTTGTCACCAAAGCCCCATATACTACCCACCATTGCGACCTGTATGCTCTCGTTGGCTGGCCCTCGCTTCATACTCGTCGCCAAACCCACTGGCTTCAGGTCATCTACAAGTCTCTGCTAGGTAAAGCCCCACCTTATCTCAGCTCACTGGTCACCATAGCAGCACCCACTCGTAGCACACGCTCCAGCAGGTATATCTCACTAGTCACACCCAAAGCCAATTCTTCCTTTGGCCGCCTTTGCTTCCAGTTCTCTGCTGCCAATGACTGGAACGAACTGCAAAAATCACTGAAGCTGGAGACTCATATCTCCCTCACTAGCTTTAAGCACCAGCTGTCAGAGCAGCTCACAGATCACTGCACCTGTACATAGCCCATCTGTAATGTAGCCCATCCAATTACCTCATCCCCATACTGCATTTATTTATTTATCTTGCTCCTCTGCACCCCAGTATCTCTACTTGCACATTTAGCTTCTGCACATCAATCACTCCAGTGTTTAATTGGTATATTGTAATTACTTTGCCACCATGACCTATTTATTGCCTTACCTCTCTTATCTTACCTCATTTGCACACACTGTATATAGATTCTTTCTACTGTATTATTGACTGTATGTTTGTTTATTCCATGTGTAACTCTGTGTTGTTGTATGTGTCGAACTGCTTTGCTTTATTCTAGGCCAGGTCGCAGTTGTAAACTTGTTCTCAACTAGCCTACCTGGTTAAATAAAGGTGAAATAAAATAAACAAAAATCAAATAGAGCAGCTGAGAGCTTTATGAGTGGGACTGGTGCCGAGTGTTCAGATAGGGTTTACAGTGTAATACGTGGCTGTGTAATTAGAGTGTGTTTATGTTTGTCTGTCTGTGTCTGTGTGTGCAAGTGTGTGAGTGTGTGTGTGTGTGTTTTTGTGTCAGACAATCAGACATTCAGCTCTCCCGGGAAGCAGAGAGAGGGGAGATGCTGCCCTGTCCTGTCACTTCAGAAGAGGTACTGGCTAACTGGGAGGGAGGTGGTAGGTCGATTGGTTGGTTGGTCGTGTGGGTGATTGAATAACAACCTCCAGTATTGTACCGTACAGCCTCTCACAATACATCCCCCTCAGGCCAACTCCCCCGCTACGTCTCAAATGCATCCTATTCCCTATACTACACTTCGTAGGGGATAGGGTGCTATTTGGGACGCACACACATTTCATAATTTTAACACGTCACTTCACACTGGGCACACATTTCAACATACATTATCTCTTTATTTAGGTTGACAGCATGACATTGAAACAATGACGTTGATTCAAACATACAATTCTACTATCAACATTGAAACAAGGTGTCACGCCCTGACTTTAGTTATATTAGTTTTCTTTATTATTTGGTTAGGCCAGGGTGTGACAAGGGTGGTTTGTTTAGTTTTTTTATTGTCTAGGGTTTTTTGGTTATCTATGGGGATTTTGTATTGTCTAGGGGTATGTAGGTATATGGTGGCCTGAATGGGTTCCCAATCAGAGACAGCTGTTTATCGTTGTCTCTGATTGGGGAGCCATGTTGGTTTTGTGGGTAGTTGTCCATGTTTAGTTGCCTGTGAGCACTACGTTGGCTTCACGTGTCGGTTGGTTGTTTATTGTTTTGTTGGCGACATCGTTAAATAAACAAGTATGTACGCTCAAAACGCTGCGCCTTGGTCCACTCCTTTAAACGGCCGTGACAGAACTACCCACCAAAAGAGGACCAAGCAGCGTGGTAGGAGGAAGCAGCATTTGTTGGAGAGTTGGACATGGGAGGAAATCGTGGACGGCAAGGGACCCTGGGCACAGACGGGAGAGTATCGCCGTCCTAAAGAGGAGCTGGAGGCAGCTAAGGCGGAGCGGCGACGCTACGAGGAGTTGGCTCGAGGAGGCGTGCACGAGAGGCAGCCCCAGAATTTTTTTTTGGGGGGGGGCACACGGGGAGATTAGCGGAGTAAGGTCATAGACCTGAGCCAACTCCTCGTGTTTGCCGTGGGGAGAGAGTGACCGGGCAGGCACCGTGTTATGCGGTGAAGCGCACGGTGTCCCCAGTGCGCACTCATAGCCCGGTGCGCTACATCGCAGCTCCTCGCATCGGCCGGGCTAGAGTGGGCATTGAGCCAGGAGGGATGGTGCTGGCTCAGCGCATCTGACCTCCAGTGCGTCTCCTCGGCTCGGGTTATCCTGCGCCAGCCCTACGCACAGTGTCCCCGGTTCGCCAGCTGCCAGAGTCGCCCTCCTGTCCGGAGCTGCCAGAGTCGCCCTCCTGTCCGGAGCTGCCAGAGCCGCCCTCCTGTCCGGAGCTGCCAGAGCCGCCCTCCTGTCCGGAGCGGACAGAGCCGCCCTCCTGTCCGGAGCTGCCAGAGCCGCCCTCCTGTCCGGAGCTGCCAGAGCCGCCCTCCTGTCCGGAGCTGCCAGAGCCGCCCTCCTGTCCGGAGCTGCCAGAGTCGCCCTCCTGTCCACGTCCCGCACCAGAGCCGCCACCGCGGAGAAATGCCCACCCAGACCCTCCCATACAGGTTTAGGTTTTCGGCCGGGAGTCCGCACCTTTGGGGGGGGGGTACTGTCACGCCCTGACTTTAGTTATATTTGCTTTCTTTATTATTTGGTTAGATCAGGGTGTGACAAGGGTGGTTTGTTTAGTTTTTGTATTGTCTAGGGTTTTTTGGTTATCTATGGGGATTTTGTATTGTCTAGGGGTATGTAGGTATATGGTGGCCTGAATGGGTTCCCAATCAGAGACAGCTGTTTATCGTTGTCTCTGATTGGGGAGCCTATTTAGGTTGCCATTTTCCATGTTGGTTTTGTGGGTAGTTGTCCATGTTTAGTTGCCTGTGAGCACTACGTTGGCTTCACGTGTCGGTTGGTTGTTTATTGTTTTGTTGGCGACATCGTTAAATAAACAAGTATGTACGCTCAAAACGCTGCGCCTTGGTCCACTCCTTTAAACGGCCGTGACACAAGGTCAAATAAAATATGTCTAATCAAATATAAAAATCTATGTAATTTCAACCACCCAACAAGATATCTTGAATATTGAAATTTTTTTTTGTTTTTATGTGGAATGATCTATGAAATTTAAATGTATGTTGAATTTAGATTGATATAACAACCTGTTAGTCAGGTTAAGTCAATGTATTTTCAAATCCAATGTATTTTCCGCGTTGATTCCACGTCACAATATGATGACAAATTACGTTGAAACAACATTAATTCAACCAGTGTGTGCCCAGTGGGTTATCATTTGGCACAAAAGCCCTGAAATTATTAGACACTTTTCTGTTCACTACTCTGTCAATAATGCCTTTAATGGAAAAAGGCTCTTCAGAATGACTAGCAGTGAAGGGCATGCTAATTCAGAATTAAACAGGGGCTGTGTCCAAAATGGTGCCCTATTCCTTATATAGTGCACTACTTTTGACCAGGGCCTATGTAGGGGATAGGGTGCCATTTTGGATATAGCGAGGCTTTCACATTCATACACTTGGCTTCCGCAGTGTGTTCAGCCTGCTTTAAATGAGCCACTTTATTGATAAAACGTTACATTCACTAAAGTGAGAGGGATGGAAATCCATCTCGGTCCTGATTGCTTCATCTGGGAGAATGCACAAATGTATAGCTGTGTGTTGTGTGAGAGGAATCCCAATGAGGTGATGATGGAGGACAGAAGCTCTCGTCCCTCAAATGCCAAATTAGATGCCTTTTTTCCAAAATGATGTTTGTTTTATTTCCCTTCTGGGATAAATAAAGTATATCAAGCTATTTTCCTTTTGGAGAGAATACTGTGTGTAAAAGCAGTTCAGAAGAGGCAGTACATCTCCTTGACTCAAGAGTGAGAGGTCCACTGGACACTGGGTAGGCTTGCAAAATTGCGGTAACTTTCCAAAAAATCCAAGCTTTTTCAAAAATCCAGAAAGTTACCGGAATTTTGCAACCCCACTGCGATGTCAAACAATACTTTAACAGAGCAATATTCAATGTGGGTGACAGGCTATGGCTGCCCTTCCCATTGTCCCCAAGTGGATGTTTTGTGCCCACAGACAGATAGACAGAGTTAAACCTTTCTTCTGTAGATAGACAAGTGGAGGAGTGATGTGACCTTTCCATCTGCCCCTGGGGACAGGAAAATGAGGATCTTTCCCTGACAAAAGATTGAAAAACGGCAGCCGGTAGGCTTCTGTTGCTAGGCAGCAAGGCCTCATAGTGACAGTGTGTCAACAATAAAAGACAAATGAAAAATAGGTTGCATTTCAGTGCATTTGAGAATGGACACAATGGAATCAGCGATGTCGAGGCTCGTACTGTATGTATGACTGCATGACTTTGTAACCATTTTGTAACCATGGTTGCAACATAGCTTTTTAGAAGACATGAGAGCTGGTAGTAAAGGCTAAGGATGCATCCCAAATGGCAGCCTATTCCCTATGTAGTGCACTACATTGGGAACAGGGTGCTATTTGGGAAGCACGACCGTTAGAACATGGCTATACACATCATGGCAAGACAGCAGCCAATTGTCACCTTTGGTATGTGTCAATAGACAGCCATTATTATATCTGACTCATACATCCAGCAGTCAAAGGCAATGTTAGGATTGGAATCAAATACTAGGGATACCTCCCAAATGGCACCCTATTCCCTATATACTGTGCCACACCCTGATCTGCAATTCCGCGGGTTGTCTGTCAGGTAGCCTACCACGATGGTAACATCCCAGCCCCTCAGTAACCCGGCTGTTAGCAGCGCGGGCTCCCCGGCCGCGCTCGGGAACCTGTCGGGCAATTCTGGCGCATTGTTCTCTCATCATTGAGCTGCAGCCCTCCTCCTTCCCCTCTGTCCGCTCGACGACTGCGTACCTCATCATGCTGATGTCCGGAAGGGCTCTCGCATGGGCTACGGCTGTGTGGGAACAACAGTCGTATGCTTCAGTCTGGAGGAGTTGGTGGCGGAGGTGAAGAAGGTTTTCGATTCTCCATTGTCATTGAGAGAGGCTGCCCGGAGGTTACTCCAGCTTCGGCAAGACTCCCGCAGTGTGGTTCCGGGTTCCAGGCACTTTCCCTCTCCGCCGTCTCTTCGACGGCCCCCCTGTTTTTGGAATAAACTTTTGTTACTTCGAAACTGTCTGCATCTGGGTCTTCTCCTGAGCCTTGACAGTACTGCACTACTTTTGACCAGATTCCTATGGGCCCTGGTCAAAAGTAGTGCACTATATAGGGAGTAGGGTACCATTTGGGATGCACACTAGGTCTACTTCAAATTGACAAACTGAACTGATAGTATTGAGATGGAATTTAATTACGCAGTCTATTCGAAATATGTTGACTTGTTATTGGTGGATTGACCTCAGCAGAGGGTTGTGAATGAATCCATACAGCATTATCATCATGTGCTATTCAACAACGACTTTTATTGCCCCCAGTCAGAACACTTTACCCTTGACGATGCTGTCATGACAATGTAATCACCGTGACATTGTTGTCACGCCCGCAGGGTCCAAAGGGATTATTGAGCTCATGGTCAGGTGAAACAGGAGCTTGGGGCTGTGCCACAAATGGCACCCTCTTTCCTATATAGTGGGTAATCTGGTCACAAGTAGAGCACTAGGGTGCCATTTGTGATGCAACCAGGATCCTATAGACTCGGGGGATTCAGGAGTTGCGTGTGACAGAAAGAAACCTTGATGATGATGGCAATAACAGCAATATTTAAACTGGTCAATAGACTGTGCATTTTAGAACAGCATGGGCGAGACAGCTGAAGCAGGACGTAGAGAGAGAGAGAGAAGAGAAGGAGATGGAGGGATAGAGGAAGAGAGTTGGCAGGCAGGGAGGCAGGGATTCACACATACACCTGTTTCCTAGTGATGGTGTGAGTGAGAGAGGGTTGAGAGTGGAGGAGGAGTGAAGAGACTGAGATGACCCACAATAGAGTCCCTGTTCCTCAGCACCTGCCTCTCCCCACCCTCCCTTCCTCCCTCCCTCCACAACCCACAAAACAGGCCCCCTCTTAGAACAGGCTTCAGTGGCTTTAAAGGGGATGGTATATCCTCTCTCTCGCACTCTCTCTATCTGCATTTAAAGCTCTGACTCAAACCAACAAAGAGGGCTTTTTACTGTTGAGTTTAAAGCCAAAATCATCTCTCTAATATCTGCCAGGTAAGCTACTTCCTCCCACCAGTGGTTTTTGAGGTTGTCTGTCTCCCAGTTCATAAAATGCCACCTGCGTGCTGCCATTATCTAACATCTCTACACAGGCTCCACTAGTCTACTAGAGATGGCATCTACATCCCCTTTCCTCAAAAAAGAGACACAGTTCTTTAAGGGCGTTCTTTCTGTGAAATCCACTTTGCTTCCTCTTAGGAAATCAATGAAGGATAAAAGAAAAGAAAACATGGGAAAATGCTGAAAAGCAATTTTCTACAAGAACACACGTTTCTCCCCGTAAATGGTCATTCTCCCCGTCTTGAAATACAGCATGCAGGTTTGAACATAATAATTACCATGATTGCATTGGTTTATCTGCTGTCTTTGCTGCCATTTTTTGGGGGGGGGGGGGGTGTTGCCTACAACTATTGTAAAGTGCTTTGCATCACCTGTTTATCATCCTGTTCAAGAGTTCTTACATACTTAAACAATAAAACAAAAATAGAAGAAAACTCAGATAAACTCAGCAAAAAAAGAAACGTCCCTTTTTCAGGACCCTGTCTTTCAAAGATAATAACATCACAGATCTTCATTGTAAAGGGTTTAAACACTGTTTCCCATGCTTGTTCAATGAACCATAAACAATTAATGAACATGCACCTGTGGAACGGTTGTTAAGACACTAACAGCTTACAGACAGTAGGCAATTAAGGTCACAGTTATGAAAATATAGGACACTAAAGAGGCCTTTCTACTGACTCTGAAAAACACCAAAAGAAAGATGCCCAGGGTCCCTGCTCATCTGCGTGAACGTGCCTTAGGCATGCTGCAAGGAGGCATGAGGACTGCAGATGTGGCCAGGGCAATAAATTGCAATGTCCGTACTGTGAGACGCCTAAGACAGCGCTACAGGGAGACAGGACGGACAGCTGATCATCCTCACAGTGGCAGACCACGTGTAACAACACCTGCACAGGATTGGCACATCCGAACATCACACCTGCGTAACAGGTACAGGATGGCAACAACAACTGCCCGAGTTACATCAGGAAGTACAATCCCTCCATCAGTGCGCAGAGTGTCCGCAATAGGCTGAGAGAGGCTGGACTGAGGGCTTGTAGGCCTGTTGTAAGGCAGGTCCTAACCAGACGTCACCGGCAACAACATCGGCTATGGGCACAAACCCAACGTCGCTGGAACAGACAGGACTGGCAAAAAGTGCTCTTCTCTGACGATATGCGGTTTTGTCTCACCAGGGGCGATGGTCAGATTCGTGTTTATCTTTGAAGGAATGAGCATTACACCTAGGCCTGTACTCTGGAGCGGGATCAATTTGGAGGTGGAGGGTCCGTCATGGTCTGGGGCGGTGTGTCACAGCATCATCGGACTGAGCTTGTTGTCATTGCAGGCAATCTCAACGCTGTGCGTTACAGGGAAGACATCCTCCTCCCTCATGTGGTACCCTTCCTGCAGGCTCATCCTGACATGACCCTCCAGCATGACAATGCCACCAGCCATACTGCTCGTTCTGTGCGTGATTTCCTGCAAGACAGGAATGTCAGTGTTCTGCCATGGCCAGCGAAGAGCCCGGATCTCAATCCCATTGAGCACGTCTGGGACCTGTTGGATCGGAGGGTGAGGGCTAGGGCCATTCCCCCCAGAAATGTCCGGGAACTTGCAGGTGCCTTGGTGGAAGAGTGGGGTAACATCTCACAGCAAGAACTGGCAAATCTGGTGCAGTCCATGAGGAGGAGATGCACTTCAGTACTTAATGCAGCTGGTGGCCACACCAGATACTGACTGTTACTTTTGACCCCCCCCCCCCCTTTGTTCAGGGACACATTATTCCATTTCCATTAGTCACATGTCTGTGGAATTGTTCAGTTTATGTCTCAGTTGTTGAATCTTGTTATGTTCATACAAATATTTACACATGTTAAGTTCGCTGAAAATAAATGCAGTTGACAGTGAGAGGACGTTTCTCTTTTTGCTGAGTTTAGAACTAATCCCATTGTATATAGTGTATATAAATCCAACTACTTGGGCTCAGCCGAAATTTGGGATACCTGAATTATTCACTATTTAGTGCACAAATTTTGACCTACGGTATGGACAGTAAATAGGGAATAGGCTTGTCATTTGCGATGCTTTGATACGTTTCTGTGAAGGTGGTGGACCGTGGCTTGTGGCATCATGCAGGGATGAAAGAGCCATTACAACACATCTGGGGCATGGCGTGTGGCTACACATGCAGGCACATGTCGAGCAGGTTGACGTTTATTGTCATGAGTCTTGTCCTGGAGGCTGAGTGATTTCTCCTTGTCGGACATTACATTTAGTGTTAGATGAATTGCATGGCTGTCTAGCACCATTATCATATTTACAGTTAGAAATCTAGCTAATGTGTTTTGAGTTCTCGTTTCCCCAGGTGGTAAATAGCCTAGGCCATTATGCACAAACAACATGCAGGCAAATTAATCTCTAAAGAGCCCAAAATAAATGTTGCACATCAAAATATATCTAGCATGTATTGTATGAACTAACAGATAAAGTAGCTAACTTTTTTCACGTCTTGCTTGGCACTGGATAAAGTCAGTCTCGAGCCCTTCCGCTTAGCTACCTTGCTTCAAAGTATAGCCATCTGATATCTGATTCCCTGAATGAGGGAATTGTTGTTGTTTTTTTACAACTTTTTGGTTGTAGTCCAATGTTACAGCGTCATATCTCCAGGAGAGCTACTAGGTGTGTCGACGTTTGTTCCAGCCCCACTCGAACACACCAGATTCTACAAATCAACTGCTCAACAGGACCTCGTTAAGCTGACTCAGGTGTGTGTTGAGCAGTGATGGATCAAACGTCTGCACACCCAGTGGCCTAGCTCTCCAAATGGAGAGTTGACCACATGTGTTTAATACAGTAACCGTGTTGTATATTTGACTTTAGGGCATTTTCTCAACAGTGGTATCATTATGATATTGAGTAGCATTAGTTGTTGTTCGTTTTGAGTCAAAGCCAAAATTCTGAAAACCTGGAGTGATCTAGCTAATGATTAGCCCATTGGGGTAGCCTAAATGCATATGATCAACCCCATGCTTCAGCCATCTATAGCCTAGCCACTATGCTACTACATCCGTTAGGCTACAGGAGAATGTACAATGCAAATGCTCATTGCTAAGATAGCGCACCTGCCTGATAATATGAGCCATGTAGGCTATAGCCTGTTGTGAAAGAGCCAGTCCTAAAAATTCTACTTTTTGCCAACGTGGGCTCATTTCTGGAGGGGAATATTAGCAGGTGTGTGGCGCACATACTTCAAAATGTGTATTAAATTACATTCCAAGTGGCATTAGAAAGGTCTTAAAATTTCTACTTCATGGAACCTGCAGATACCCTGTAGATAGCCCAGCTGCAAAGTCAAAATTAACTCTATTGTAAAAACTCATAAAATCAAAAACTAGCTTTTTGGTCTTAATTAAGGTTAGGGTTAGGCATTAGTGTTAGCAGTGTGTTTAGGGTTAGGTTTAAAATCTGATTTTAGGACTTTGTGGTTGTGCCTGCTAGTTGTGCCACTCTGCAGAGCTAACTCAAGAACATGACGAAAAACACTAACCTGCATGTGTCGACAAGGATCACCTATTCTGTGGTTCTCCAAATGTCATGGTAACAAGGATACACTCCGATCAATAAGGTTACAAAGGTTGCACTGTTCTGTTTGGTTATTTCAGTTAATGTTCTTCAAATCATAATAGACCTAAATGAATAGTATAAATCAGAGGGCCATTCAATTGAACTTTATACCTATGAAGCAGTTCTGTTTGCCAATAAGCAATGAACAGGAGAAATTAATGTCAGCTTAAGTCAAAAGTATGAATCTTGCCAAACTGCCTCCAAATTCACACAGAAACGCTATTTATAGATGGTGACACAAAGGTTTTGTTTGTGTGTTTGTTACACCGGTGCAGCGCGTGTGTGTGAGTATGTGTGTGTCTGTGTTACACCCACGTAGTTTGGCACAGAAGCTGAGGAGTGCGTGTACCATATACACTACTGCTGTGTGACTAAACATCTCTGGCTTTACTCATCTTTCTATTCTATTCCTTCGCAAGATTCTATTAACATTTACATTACATTTAAGTCATTTAGCAGACGCTCTTATCCAGAGCGACTTACAAATTGGTGCATTCACCTTATGACATCCAGTGGAACAGCCACTTTAAATTTCCTCTATTACTTATGCATCTTTACTGACAGCTATAAGTAAATAATAACACCATGGCTGTTCTATTAGTTATTTACATATACAGTGGGGAGAACAAGTGTCACGTTCCTGACCGGTTTTCTGTTATTTTGTATGTGTTTGACGGTCAGGGCGTGAGTTTGGGTGGGTAGTCTATGTTATGTGTTTCTATGTTGGTTAAAGGGTGACCTGATATGGCTCTCAATTAGAGGCAGGTGGTTTTCATTTCCTCTGATTGAGAGCCATATTAAGGTAGGTGTTTTCACATTGATTGTGGTGGGTGGTTGTCTCCTGTGTCTGTGTTTGTTCGCGCCACACGGGACTGTCTCGGTTTGTTTGTTCGTTCGGTTTTGTGTAGTCTGTTTTCCTGTTCGTGCGTTCTTCGTGTTACATGTAAGTTCTTACGTTCAGGTTAGTCTACTTCGTTTGTTGTTTTGTATTTTTTCAAGTGTTCTTTGTGTTTTCGGTTTATTTAATAAATATCATGTCAAATCGCAACGCTGCATTTTGGTTTAATCCCTGCTCCTCTTCGAATGAAGAGGAGGAGGAACGCCGTTACAACAAGTATTTGATACACTGCTGATTTTGCAGGTTTTCCTACTTACAAAGCATGTAGAGGTCTGTCATTTTTATCATAGGTAAAATCCAGAAAATCACATTGTATGATTTTTAAGTAATTAATTTGCATTTTATTGCATGACATAAGTATTTGATACATCAGAAAAGCAGAACTTAATATTTGGTACAGAAACCTTTGTTTGCAATTACAGAGATCATACGTTTCCTGTAGTTCTTGACCAGGTTTGCACACACTGCAGCAGGGCTTTTGGCCCACTCCTCCATACAGACCTTCTCCAGATCCTTCAGGTTTCGGGGCTGTCGCTGGGCAAAACGGACTTTCAGCAAAATCGTCAGTGTATCAAATACTTGTTCTCCCCACTGTATATGCTGCATCCCTTACAGAAAAATCACATGAATTTCACGTGATCTTATGTGAAGTTAATGTGATAACATGAAAATCAGCGACACATGGAGGGGGTGGAGACAATCACAAGGACAGGTGAAACAGATCAGGGCGTGACAATGTGGGGGTTAGACCTTCACATGTGAAAGTGCAATTTCGATTTTCACGTAAAAAAAAAAAAATCTTCTGAACATGTGAAAACAGCTATTTCACATATAAAACTCACTGACAGACATGGTGGTGTAGCGGGAAGATTGGAATACTGTGGACTAAGATGTTGTGAGTTCAAATCCCAGGTGAAGACGTGTTGAATAATACTTACTGTTTAAATAAACCAACACAATGTAATCATGTATGTCAAAGTGTGCCAAATATGTATGTTGAAAACATTATGTTAAAAGCACTGTTTGTGTATCCTAATGACACATGTGTTTTTGCAGGGCATCACCTGTGAATTCTCCTGTGAAAAATATTCACATGAAAAAATGCGAATCCACATGTGAAAGGTTATGTGATCACGTGAAAATATTATCACGTGTTCCAAAAACACATGGTTTCACATGTGAAAATCCACATCAAACTTCATGTGAAATATCATAGTGTTCCAAAAACATGTGAAATAAAATATCACATAGAAAACAATGATACATACAGTATGTGTGTTTCAATGAATGATTGCCTGTGTGTTTCACCACTGTGTGACTGTTCATCAGAGTGTTTATGCTATGAAAATGGACACATACAAACCAGCTGTGTGTGTCTATAATGATCGCTGTAGTGTGTGTGGTTACTGACGTATGACTAGAATTGCCTGCAGTCCTTGGGGAGAATCCCCCCTTCGACACACACACACACACGCACGCACACACACACACTGCCAGCTGGTGCATCTCACACTCGCATAATCTCTCCTCAATTTGTCACCCCTCTAAATCGCATTCATCTGGCTTCCTATCCATTGTGTGTGGTGGGCTGTTTACACAACTCTCCTCTCTCCAGTAGAGTTGATGTCTCTGTCTAAACCCCTGGTCCCTCAGGAGGATGACATTTATTCATGAGCAGCTTAGATGCCCCCTGTGCTGTTCGTAGCTATTATTTGTAGTGTTGTTTGGGGTTTGTGTGAGGGTGGGGTAACCATGAAAAAGAGGATTTGGATTTTTAAAATAGCCACACAGGCCTCGTGGTAGCACACAACACTGGGATGGCTGAGGCAAGGTGGTTGGTTGGATGATCTAGGTATCACAGTCCCTGATCGCCCCTAGCTTTGTTTTGGGTGTTTGGCGCCCCCTACGATGAAGTAACGCTCAAGACATGAGCATGAGGGAACTGACTGAAAGTAACACCATAACTAGTGTCCAATATTTAACCAAGCTATTGGTAAAGGTATTAGAAGCCTGTTTTATTAATAACAAGGGGTCTTATTGTGCGATTCAGTTCAAGCATTTGTGGAATACATCAATCTCCTCTGCCTGCACAGTGCTTGTTGTGTTGTCTATTCAGATTTTACCACTGAGTAAAGTACATTTTAATCCGTTAACCAATGTCTTAACAAACCGCTTAATGCTAATCTGGAGCAACCTTATGCTAACCGTGCTAAACTAGACTAGGGCACTAGCACAAATCATGCCCTGACCAACACTCTAGGCCTTAGGGTCCAATGACCCAGACCTGCATGGAGATTAGGCGTGGTCTCTGTTGACCTTTTACCAGATTACACCTGGTTATCCCATTCAGAAAATAAGATTGACAAATTACCAATCTGGTTCCCTAGTAACCCCCTACGACATAACCTCATGGCAACAATCGCTATTATTATTACGTGCAGCCCTCATACTTAGAGTCACAGTATCTTGAGGATAGATTACATGAATAACATGATGCCTTTTCATGGATTGAGCCACATTCAAAGACAGAGTACACAGTCCCATCGATTTTATAGTCTTGTTTTACATTGTTCCTAATGACAATGAGCAAGTCTGGGCGAGTGAGAGTGGATCCCCATCTTTGCTGTGGTTGTAGGCTGATTATTGATCCATCCTGAGATTGAGTGTTTATCTGAACCATTCACTTCACTGGTTACATCTCATGCATATCTCTCAATGAAAAAGAGAACTGTGAACCAATCCGAAAGCTTCTCTTCCAGAATATGTAGATTGTTTGGTTCTGGAGTCGTGTGACCCATATTACAGTGGCACTGTTGTGATAATCTTCACATCAAAGCTTGTTTAGAAAGGAGTGGAGTTATATTTAACCTGTCTTCTGGTTCACAGTGGGTTAGTAGCCTTGCGGCGGCAGGTAGCCTAGTTGTTAAAAACCGGAGGGTAGCCAGTTTAAATCCTGGGTCCGACAGGAAAAATCTGTCTGGAAGTGAGCTGGTATCAAATCCTATATGCCGTTGCGGCCTTGTGCAAGGCACTTAACCCCCCCCACAACAACATCTTCCTGGGCGCCCAGTGTGACAGATCCTGCAGATCCTGCAGATCCTGCACAAAATCTGTGTCTTCTGGAGGAGTTGGGTTGAAAGTGGATGTAAAATTTGAGTTTGACCTTGTGTGAAATTGACCAATAAAGTAAACTTTGTGCTGGCACTTTTTTTGCCAGCTTTTGGAATTATGTGTGAACTGATAACGACAAAAGCTGAAATGGAGAATAACATCATCTTCCTCCCCCATCGTTGAATGTGTTCCCTTTAAAAAAATAAGGATCAGTATCATATGGACACCCAGTATGGCACCGACAGAGATGGTCGACTCGCTTCAGGTCCTTAGAAAACCATGCAGTTATTTGTTTTTTTACTGTATTATTTCTTACATTGTTAGCCCAGAAAATCTCAAGTGTTATTACATACAGCCGGAAAGAACTATTGGATATAAAAGCGATGTCAACTTACCATCATTACGACCAGGAATACGTCTTTCCCGAAGCGGATCCTTTGTTTGGACCTCCACCCTGGACATGGGATCTTATCCCAGAGGCCGACCCAAAACAACGCGGTCGCCGCAGGAGAGGCAGACGGAGCGACGACTGGTCAGACTCAGAAGGCGAGCACACCATCCACCGCTTCCGAGCATATTACTCGCCAATGTCCAATCTCTAGATAACAAGGTGGACAAAATTAAATTAAGGCACGAGTTGCCTTCCAGAGAGACATCAGAGATTGTAACATTCTCTGTTTCACGGAAACATGGCTCACTTGGGATATGGTGTCAGAGTCGGTACAGCCACCCGGTTTCTTCAGACACAGAAACAAACATCTCTCTGATAAAAAGGAGGGTGGATGTGTGTATGCCTTATGATTAACGACTCATGGTGTAATTACAACAACATACAGGAACTCAAGTCCTTATGTTCACCCGACCTATAATTCCTTACAATCCAATGCCAACCACATTATCTTCCAAGAGAATTCTCTTCGATTATAGTCACAGCCGTGTAAATCCCCCCCCCCAAGCAGATTCCTCGTCGGCCCTGAAAGAACTTCACTGGACTCTATGTAACCTGGAAACCATACATCCTGAGGCTGCATTTATTGTAGCTGGGATTTTAACAAAGCTAACCTAAGAACCATACTTCCAAAATTCTATCAGCATATCAAATGCACAACAAGAGCTGGTAGCTTTCTGGATCATTGCTACTCGAACTTCTGCGATGCATACAAAGCCCTCGCCTGCCCTGCCTTCGGCAAATCTGAACATGACTCAATTATTTTGCTCCCAGCCTATAAACAGAAACTAAAACAGGAAACGCTGTGCTCAGGTCAATACAACGTTGGTCTGACCAATCGGATTCCACGCTTCAAGATTGCTTTGATCATGTGGACTGGGATATGTTCCACATAGCCTCAGACAATAACATTGGCGTATACGCTGACTCGGTGAGCGAGTTTATTAGCAAGTGCATCGGAGATGTCGTTCCCTCTGTGACCATTAAAACCTTCCCTAACTAGAAACCATGGATTGATGGCAGCATTCGCGTGAAACTGAAAGCGCGAACCACCGCTTTTAATCATGGCAAGGCGACCGGAAACACGACCAAATACAAACAGTGCAACTATTCACTCCGCAAGACAATCAAACAAACAAAGCGTCAGTAAAGAGACAAAGTAGAGTCGCAATTCAACGGCTCAAACACGAGACGTATGTGACAGGGTCTACAGTCAATCACTGATTAGAAAAAGAAAACCAGCCCCGTCGTGGACACCGACGTCTTGCTCCCAGACAAATTAAACAACTTCTTTGCTCGCTTTGAGGACAATACAGTGCCACTGACATGGCCCGCTACCAAAGCCTGTGGGCTCTCCTTCTCCGTGGCCAATGTGAGTAAAACATTTAAACGTATTAACCCTCGCAAGGCTGCCGGCCCAGACTGCATTCCTAGCCGCGTCCTCAGAGCATGCGCAGACCAGCTGGCTGGTGTGTTTACGGACATATTCAACCAATCCCTATCCCAGTCTGTTGTCCCCACATGCTTCAAGATGGCCACCATTGTTCCTGTTCCCAAGAAAGCTAAGGTAACTGAGCTAAATGACTATCGCCCCATTGCACACACTTCTGACATCATGAAGTGCTTTGAGAGACTTGTCAAGGATCATATCACCTCCACCCTACCTGACACCCTTGACCAACTCCATTTTGCTTACCACCCCAATACGTCCACTGACGATGCAATCGCCATCACCCTGCACACTGCCCTATCCCATCTGGACAAGAGGAATACCTATGTAAGAATGCTGTTCATTGACTACAGCTCAGCATTTAACACCATAGTACCCTCCAAACTCGTCATTAAGCTCGAGACCCTGATTCTCGATCCACCCTGTGCAACTAGGTCCTGAGCTTTCTGACGGGCCGCCCCCAGGTGGTGAAGGTAGGGAACAACGTCTCCACCCCGCTGATCCTCAACACTGGGGCCCCACCAGGGTGCGTTCTCAGCCCTCTCCTGTATTCCCTGTTCACCCATGACTGCGTGGCCATGCGCGACTCCAACTCAATCATCAAGTTTGCAGACGATACTACAGTGGTAGGCCTGATTACCAACAACAACGAGACACCCTACAGGGAGGAGTTGAGGGCCCTCAGAGTGTGGTGTCAGGAAAATAACCTCTAACTCAACGTCAGCAAAACAAAGGAGATGATCGTGAACTTCAGGAAACCGCAGAGGGAGCACCCCCCCCCCCCCCCCCCATTCACATTGAAGGGACAGTAGTGGAGAAGGTGGAAAGTTTTAAGTTCCAAGGCGTAAACACAACACAGACAAACTGAAATGGTCCACACACAAAGAAAGCGTGGTGAAGAAGGCGCAACAGCGCCTCTTCAACCTCTGGAGGCTGAAGAAATTTGGCTTGTTATCTAAAACACTCACAAACTTTTACAGATGCACAATCGAGAGCATCCTGTTGGGCTGTATCACCGCCTGGTACGACAATTGCACCGCCCTCAACCGCAAGGCTCTCCAGAGGGTAGTGCGGTCTGCACAACGCATCACCGAGGGCAAACTACCTGCCCTCCAAGACACCTACAGCACCCGATGTCACAGGAATGCCAAAAAGATCAAGGACAACAACCACCCGAGCCACTGCCTGTTCACCCCGCTATCATCCAGACGGCGAGGTCAGTACAGGTGCATCAAAGCTGGGACCGAGAAACTGAAAAACAGCTTCTATTTCAAGGCCATCAGACTGTTAAACAGCCATCCCTAACATAGAGAGGCTGCTGCCAACATACAGACTCAAATCTCTGGCCACTTAAATAAATAGACTTAATAAAGGAATCACCAGTCACTTTAAATAACGCCACTTTAATCATGTTTACATATCCTACATTACTCATTTCATATGTATATACTGTATTCTACACCATCTACTGCATCTTGCTTATGCCGCACGCCATCGCTCATCCATATATTTATATGTACATATTCTTAGTCATCCCTTTACATTTGTGTGTATTTGTGTGTACAAGGTAGTTGCTGTGAATTTGTTAGATTACTTGTTAGATTTTACTGCATAGTCGTAACTAGAAGCATTTCGCTCCACTCGCATTAACATCTGCTAACCGTGTGTATGTGACCAATTTGATTTGATTTGATTTGATAGCACAGTTATGTAAAAACAAAAGTTTTTATTTTGAGTCCATTTTTCCTTTTCCCCGTGCACAAAAAGGGATCAAAAAGAAGAGTGAGATGTGGGAATGATGTGCGTCTCACTTTAAAACATATCACTTTCCTGCTAGCTACTACCATTGCTTTAGGGCAATTTGGTGGGGAGCATGTCATAGGAAGCAGAGATTAAATGACCATCCTCAATGAATGGGAGTAATACAGGCACAACACATGTCACATTTATTTCGTGCCAATTCAATTCATGTTTTATCCTGCTTTAGTATATTCCTTCCTTTCTGGTTGCCTTGGATCATTTTTTTTACAACTTTCAAATTGCCTCTTGAATCAATGTGATTGAATGGTTTGTGTGGTTGAGGACTGAGTTCATTCATACTCTCTCTTTCTCTCTAACTCTCCATTCACAAGGACTGTATGAGCACTGGAGTGTGGCCCTCTGTAACCCTTTGACCCTCATCTCTTTGTATCCTATCCATCGTTCTGAGAGTGAATGTGTGTGTGATTTGTGTAACCATCGCCAAGGAAAGAAGTCAGTGTAATGTCAATGCTCATTAGTGGATACAGTCTCAACATCACCCTGGGTGCTGCGGCGCGACGTGTATGTGGCTCAGAGACTGTGATTAAGGATGGAGAAGAGAAGAGGGTTCAGCGGGTTGGTCGGCTCTGTGCTGGACCAGAAACCACATGCACGCACACAAACACACACAGAAAATCCCCATTTTCTCCATCAAAATGCACACCAAAGGGTCTCACTTTTGTTGCTGCATCGCTTCATCCAGACTGCCTTAGCTCAGAAATGATAGTGTGACAGTATGGCACAGACGTATCAGTAGCCTATTTGTTATTATTGGCCTTTGCAGTTCTTTTGGTTTGCTGTCTCTTTCCTGTTCTTGTTAATTGTATCATTGTAGTTCCCTCCTCCTTGTCGGTCACCATGGCAACCATCACACCTGGGAGCTGCCACACCTGAGCCTGATGAGCTTAACAAGCCTTTGCACCATATAAAAAAGAGCTCCCAGCTCATTTCTGTCTCTCTGGCTTCTAGAGAAGCAACATTGAAAGGAGAGGGGGAACTTGGGGCTGGAGTACTTTAAAAAATGGCGTCCCTCGAGAGGGAATGAGATCTATGTCAGGAGACATACAATATTATCATAAGGAGACATATACTTGGAATACGGAGGAGGAATGGAGGGTAAAAAGATAGGTGGAGGAGGTCAAAGAGAGTGAGGGAGGTAGACGGTGAGCTTGAATCGGTTCAAGGTGGTAGGGAAAAAGGGAGATGGTTTGTCGAAGAAGAATGGTGGAAAGTGTGAACAGAGTGAGCCGTACGCCAGATCCCGATCTGGAGGTGAAATGGAAGTGGATGAGGGTGAATTATCTGAGATGGCAGGTGTGGTGAAGTTCTCGGAGTCCGAAGCTAGCACCGATGGTCAGGATAAAGATGAGTCTGTGACAGGGAGTGACACTTTGGGAGAAAGTGGACCCCTGCCTTTTAGCTAATCCATATATGATTTCAGGGTTGGTTAAAACGCCGTTGGGTGCTGTGGAATAGGTGAAGATAAACTGAAGTGGTCTTGTGATAATTGTTTGTTTTTTCTGGTCAGAGGGAGCAGGCGCTCCGCTCCAAAATAATGGAGACAAGGGCTGTGAAGTGTTTTGTTCTCAAGAAAAGGGCGGCATTGAAAAGGAGTGATTACTGGGGTAGCGGAAAATGTGAAAGTGGACCAACTGAATGGGAAGATTCCCTGTGTTTTTGATGCTCGTCGTTTGGTGTGACTCAGACCGGTTGCGTGAGTGGTGAAACAGAAGTCGCTGTCTGTTCTTTTGAGTTTTGATGTTGAGTCTTTGCCCAACAAAGTGACGTTAAGATATTTCAGTTATCCAGTACGAGCTTCTGTGCCAAATCCATTGTTACAGGTGTCAAGCTTATGGTCATGTGTGCAGAAGGGCATGAGACAAAGGAATGTGTAGTATTGGGGAAAGAAGCGGTATGTGTTAATTGTGGGGGTGCCCATGGGGCTGGGGATCAGAAGTGTCCGGTGCGAGAGGCAGGTTGAGATCACCAGGGTTAGAGTAGTACAGAGGGTGTTGTCTGGTGAGGCAGTGAAGAAAGTAGAGGAAGATGGGTCAGGGGGGAAGGATCCTGAGAGGATTCATGTGAGTAGTAGGTCTGTGCCAGGACAGAGGGACAGGCCAACGAGTGATATATGCTTCAGTGAGATTGGCTTTTTAGCGTTCATAGCAATGGTTATTAACTGTACCGCAGGGATGGAATATATAAGTCGCAGAAAATAAAGGTTGTGGTGACAGCTGCAGAGAAGTATTTGGGTGTGCGAGAGTTGACGTCAGAAGAGTTACATGGTGTGTTGAGAGGTGGTGTCCCGTCTTCCCAGGCTGTGAGTGGCAGGGTATTTTTATTTATTTTCAAGAAAAGTATAAGGGATTTATACCCCGGTCTAGTTGATGGTGCTAAAGTAACATTTATTGGATCACAACCGCAATTAAACCTCATCGAAGAAGACACTGCTGCTGGTGAGAACATCGACCACAACTGGGTGTGAGGTCGCCATGCTATCGTCGCCGACTCTGCAACCAAACCATGCTGCCGCCTGGAGGGGAATGGAGGACAGGGCCGAACGATGAGTGCTACGATGCACAACACCTGCTATTGACCAGATAAGAGATGGTCAATTTCCTGGACTGAGAGACTGCGTGTTTCTGAGATTGCGCCCCCCTGGCCCCTGATGTTCTTTCCCCCTGTGCCGGTGGCGAGGCAGCATGTGCCGACGGTGACCCAAAAAGCAGCCGGATGGGCAACCTACTGGCGGCAGCCATCTTCACCTCACCAGCACCAGGGACTTAATCTTGGGACTGAGTTGTATGTTTGGATTTTTTTCATGTTTGTAACTTGCCCAAGTCTTACAAGTAAAAATGGTTGCCTTTCAAAAACTCTCTGTGGTGGCCTGGGATCCGTAGAACCTGTTGTGACATAAAACAGTTCTAAATTGGCTGGTAATTACTGTAGACCCAGGCAGAGCAGGTGGGTTAAAGAATGAGATGGCTCTAGTCAGAGGTAAAACATTTCAGCCAAACTGACTTTTTAAAGGGTTGGCAGAAGACATTTTCTCAGAACCTGATTTCAAGGCATGAGAATGAGTCATAGTTCCATTGATAATATTGTTTCTAGACTTCAATGATAAATTCAGTGTAAATCAATAGAAAGAGCTTGCTTGTTCACAAAAAACACAAATGGTACAATTCTACCTGCTACTAATTGAGATTCTACATAATACTGTAGGGTCTGGGTCAAACATTGTTAATCTTACAGAAAGGGTTACACAGAATTGTAAGCCTACCCAGCATCCTCAGACTAGAGCTCCATCTGCCATCTAGTGGCCAAAAGGAATACGTTGTACTATTCAAGAAGGGATGATTAAAAAATGAATACTTTTCTGACACAATGTTTGCCGCTGCCTATGCTTAATACTCAGTCAGTCTTTTATTTCAGATGTCTCCAATCATAATATTCTTTGACTGACATTTTGATTTGTATTTTAACATCCATTGATTGAAAAGCATTAACTAAGCAAATGTTAATTATTTGAGAGGTGAAAAGATTGCAATGTGTTCTTCACAATTCCAATTGACACCAGGCAGTCCCAGACTGACAAGTGTAGTGGCATCGTGGCTGTCAATCGTGCTGCTGTGTGTCTGATGATACCCTTTAGGTCAAGTAATTAACCTACAACAAATTGGAAGCAACAGTAGAATTCCAAGAACACCACAGCCACCATTACCACAGAAACTTTAGATGAATTCAATGGCTTCTGATGCTGTATGGTACGTGGTGCCCACATATTCACGTTTTCTGCATGTGTGGGTGGTGGGTTGTTCCTTGCGAATGTACAAAACTAAAAATACATTAGGCATACACAAGTCTCAAGTAAATTCCACTGTACATATAGAATATTATGCAATAAAGTACAACACAATTCAGGTGACAAACTCCCTCTTGTAGACAATCATCTTGTAGTTAGCTGGAAGCTCGTAGAGTGGTGGGGATGGATTCTGTGAGAACTCGAAGTGAACCGTTAAAAATGACAGTGACCAGCAGAGCCAACCCCATTGTTCGGGTTCTGAGATGTACAGTATGTTCTCTGAACCTGTAAAACCAGAATGACTCATCTCTCAGACAGATACCCTTTTAGTTCTCTAACCGTGATGACAAGCCTCTTTAGATGAAAGTCTAGAACATTCTCAATGCCATCTTTTACTTTATGAATAGCTCATATGAATAGCAAGGTGACTGTCTACCATACCTCTTTGAATCATCCATTTCAATCATCAGCACATTCTGTTTTCATCCTTTGAAATATTGTGAATTAAAGAATAAGAATCTGCTCTGTTTAACAGCAATTGTGTATAACATGTTGTTTAGCATTGTATACATGCACAGTGACGATGAATGAAAAGAGAATGTGTTTGTGTGCAGCCAGTGTAATGACAGCGTGGTTTGTGTTGTAGTCATTATCAGTGTAGTTTGTATAATTAAGACCATTGGGACTGCTACACTAATTGGCTGCCGCAGAGGCCCCCCATAATTAAGAGGCTGTTCTGCTGGGAGACGGACAGGACGGCATTCTCACAGACAGGGAGTGTGTGTGTTTTGGAAGAAGCTGGGCTGAAGCGCATTTGGGTATGTTTTCAATCTCTTTTGTGTGTGTGTGTGTGTGTGTGTGTGTGTGTGTGTGTGTGTGTGTGTGTGCGTGTGTGTGTGTGTGTGTGTGTTTGTGTGTGTGTGTAAGTTAAACAATCAACATAAGAATGTCATAATTTCATACCAGGTTTAGGTTTCAACTGGGTAGCCGGGTAGGCCCTCGATCTCATTACCATACCTCAGTGAAGGACTGATCCTAACCACAAGGAGGCAGTGTTTGATAGTCCTGGTTTGTGTGTTGACAATATATTTTCCATGGGGTTTACCTGGATTCTATATCAGTTCATCTCCAGAACAGACAGTCTAAAAACCCATTTCACCTTCCCAAAGTGATGCCAAAAAATCTCCTATAATCCCCATGTAACCCTCTCCATTGCAGCAGGAAGCAGCTTTCTCCAAGAAAGCCATGGTATGCATCCCAAATGGCACCCTATTACCTACATAGTGCCCTACTTTCACCCAGATCCCATAGGATTTATATAGGGAATAGGATGCCATTTAGGACAGAAACATGGTTGACATGAGTATCTATCTGGGGATGGGGACCACCTGTTCAGTTGGGCTGGTGCCCAAACCCCTGTCAACATAGGGCTGGGCACACACTTCAGAGGTGTCAGATGAGAGGGATGCTAATCTAGCTCTCAGATAACAACTGGCTCCATTGATCTTTTCTTAGACTCTCGTTTGTTACCTAAACATTAACATGCACCTCGGGAGGTTGTCTTTGGACAGCCGCACTGTGTGTGTAAAGGTGTACTGGACAAATCTGGGGTGTACAGAGACAGTGTACAGCACATGGCTTGATGTGTAGAATGTCTTTTGGCAGTACATTCTTCCATTACCTTCAAAGAGCCGGCCCAGGGCCAGGTTTGTATGTCAGTCCTCTCTGTCTAAGGTACTGTGTACAACTCAATCTCTGCAGAAAGAACCAAACGAGAGGCTACAGTGTAGGTAACATGCCTATGCTTTTATATCACCAAGTAAAGCCACTGGAATGGATATTTTAGATGTGTAGCTGGTATATTACTTGAGAAATAGACACACAAACACAGGCACAAATGCATTTACTGTCACTTCCTGACCATAGAGAGGGTGTGACTGGGGGGTTAGTCTAGTTTATATTTTCTATGTGGGGTTCTAGTTTTGTTTTCTATGTTGGTGTTTGGTATGATTCCCAATTAGAGGCAGCTTGCTATCGTTGTCTCTAATTGGGGATCATATTTAAGTAGCATTTTTCCACCTGTGTTTTGTGGGATATTGTTTATGTGTAATTGAATGTCAGCACGCCATTGTCGTTTCGTTATTGTTTTGTGGTTCACTTACTTTAAATAAATAAAGATGTGGAACCCAGATCACGCTGCAGCTTGGTCCGATATTTATTCCAGCAAATGTGACATTTACACACACGCATCAAGCGCACACATCACATACACACAAGCATGCCCACGCATTAGGCAGAATTAGGCAGGCAGATTGACGAGGGCTGTAGTTTCTGAGCTGAATTGACCAAGACGCACCAACAACAAACTTCACATAATCCTGCCCCAAAATAATGGCAATTTCTCTCAACCAGTGGCATGTGGGCTTTCTAGATGTGCGCTGATGCCACCCTGTGATATTAAACCTTTATTTAACTAGGCAAGTCAGTTAAGAACAAATTCTTATTTACAATGACAGTTTACCCTGGCCAAACCCGGACGACACTGGGCCAATTGTGCGCCGCCCTGTGGGACTGCCAATCACGGCCGGATGTGAAACAGCCTGATAAGCAGTGCCCACTTTGTCAAAGGCAGGGAGGGTGCTGTTGGAGAGACGCATCTCTGCAGTGCTCCAACAATGTTCCGTGTAACAAAAAATCACCTAACATAAATCATGTAGCAGATATAAGATATGGTAGAAAGAATTTGTGGCATTTTCTGTAGCCTTCAGGCTGGGGATCAAATGTATGACAATGTAATGAGACGGACACTTTTTACATCATGCAGGTTTCTCCGATCAAATAGTCTAATCCAATACAAAATGCGCTGTCATGATAACAACAACATATCCTAAAATCTTGACAGGTCAAAGTAAAATGGACAATATGGAATGGACAATCACAGCTGTTGTCCAGGAGTTTCATCCCATTGTCATGATCAGTGGTTTCAAGTTTGTATCCTCAATATTTGACAAGCTGATCATGGCGAAACATATAACACTAGTGCATTTCCTGCTGTGTAAACACATTGCAAATAGGCTCACGATAACTCCTGATCAAGTTGGGTAGCTGATGTAGAGAGCTTAAATAGCAAAATTGATTAGTCAGGAATCAGGACAAATAAAGCCAATGCAATGGCCTATTTTACAAATGGTGGGCCTACCACATGGATGGGCATTCATAAAATTCCATTGCAGGCCACATGGTAGGCTACACCCCAGTAAGCACGAGTCAATGTCTTTTGGGCGTCTTTTTTGGTCCTGGACATGACGTCTTTTTTTGTGTTTTACAAACGGTAGGCTTACCACATAGTTGGGCATTCATAAAATTCAATTTCAGGCAACACAGTAGGCTACACCTCAGTAAGCACGGACCAACATCGACGCCTTTTGGACGTTCTGGACCGGCCTTGATTTCCACATCCACAGACATTGGTTTTTGGTCTGGTCCAGACCAAATCTAAACCAATCATAGACGTCTATGTTTGGTTCAGATTTTGTCCGGTCTGGATCAGCCTTGATTTGGCACAAACATAGACATCTGTAAATTACTTCTTTTCAACTTTCCTTCAGAACCAAAAACGAGCCTGATTTCAACATCTGGAAAATATATATTTTGAAGGTCTGGAAAATACGCATTTTAAACATCGGGGAACAAAGTATTATCAATTTTTATTCAGAACTGAAAATTAACCTGATTTCAATGTCCAGAAAATACAGAAAAAGTTTGGACACAACTACTCATTCAAGGGTTTTTCTTAATTGTTTTACTATTTTCTACATTGTGGAATAATAGTGAAGACATCAAAACTGTGAAATAGCACATATGTAATCATGTAGTAACCAAAAAAGTGTTAAAAAAAATCACAATATATTTGATATTTGAGATTCTTCAAAGTAGCCAACCTTTGCCTTGAAAACATCAATTATTCCGGAGCTAGCCAGCTGAAGAGTTCCATCAGCCACTCCTGGAATACAATCACCTATCCGGACCCGTTTTACTGCCAATGCGGAGCCCCACCGGGCCTTCACGACTGACTACCGACGTTATCTGCCCGAGGGAGTTATCCAACTGGCACCTCCGTCGCGACTTTACCTGAACGCTCATCTGGGGCGCGCTAATCGTTAGCTGTCTTATCGGCTGCTATCTGAATAAGTCTATCGGACAATTTTTCCTTGGGTCACTATAACTATATCTATTTTGCCAATTGGATTGATCCCCTCTACCACACGGAACCCCACTAATCTACCGACGGAAACGCACGAGGCGGCTAAAAACAGACCTCCATCCTATGCTAGCTTGCTACCGATAGCCCGGCTAGCTGTCTGAATCGCCGTGACCCCAACCAACCTCTACTCACTGGACCCTTAAGATCACTCTGTAACGGCAGATTTCCTCCTCTTCGTCTGAAGAGGAGGTGTAGCAGGGATCGGACCAAAGCGCAGCATGGTTTGTGTTCATCATGTTTAATAACGACGAAAACCGTGAACACTACAAAATACAAAAACAACAAATGTGAAAAAAAACGAAACAGTCCTATCTGGTGCATAGACACAAAGACAGAAGACAACCACCCACAAAACCCAACACAAAACAGGCTACCTAAATATCGTTCCCAATCAGAGACAATGACAAACACCTGCCTCTGATTGAGAACCATATCAGGCCAAACAACAAACCCAACATAGAAACACAACACATAGATAACCCACCCAAATCACGCCCTGACCACACTAAAACACAGAAAATACAAAAGAGCTATGGTCAGAACGTGACACACTCGACTAAACATGCCTCTCCTTAATGTCAATATGCCTTGTCCATTGCTGTTCTGGTTAGTGTTTATTGGCTTATTTCACTGTAGAGCCTCTAGCCCTGCTCACTATACCTTATCCAACCTTTCAGTTCCACCACCCACATATGCGATGGCATCACCTGGTTTCAATGATGTTTCTAGAGACAATATCTCTCTCATCATCACTCAATACCTAGGTTTACCTCCACTGTATTCACATCCTACCATACCTTTGTCTGTACATTATTCCTTGAAGCTATTTTATCGCCCCCAGAAACTTCCTTTTACTCTCTGTTCTAGATGTTCTAGACGACCAATTCCTATAGCTTTTAGCCGTACCCTTATCCTACTCCTCCTCTGTTCCTCTGGTGATGCAGAGGTGAATCCAGGCCCTGCAGTGCCTAGCTCCACTCCTATTCCCCAGGCGCTCTCTTTTGATGACTTCTGTAACCGTAATAGCCTTGGTTTCATGCATGTTAACATTAGAAGCCTCCTCCCTAAGTTTGTTTTACTCACTGCTTTAGCACACTCTGCCAACCTGGATGTTTTAGCCGTGTCTGAATCCTGGCTTAGGAAGACCACCAAAAATTCGGACATTTTCATCCCTAACTACAACATTTTCAGACAAGATAGAACGGCCAAAGGGGGCGGTGTTGCAATCTACTGCAAAGATAGCCTGCAGAGTTCTGTCCTACTATCCAGGGCTGTTCCCAAATAATTTGAACTTCTACTTTTAAAAATCCACCTCTCTAAAAACAAGTCTCTCACCGTTGCCGCCTGCTATAGACCACCCTCTGCCCCCAGCTGTGCTCTGGACACCATATGTGAACTGATTGCCCCCCATCTATCTTCAGAGCTTGTGCTGCTAGGCGACCTAAACTGGAACATGCTTAACACCCCAGCCATCCTACAATCTAAGCTTGATGCCCTCAATCTCACACAAATTATCAATGAACCTACCAGGTACCACCCCAAACCCGTAAACACGGGCACCCTCATAGATATCATCCTAACCAACTTGCCCTCTAAATACACCTCTGCTGTTTTCAACCAAGATCTCAGCGATCACTGCCTCATTGCCTGCATCCGTAATGGGTCAGCGGTCAAACGACCTCCACTCATCACTGTCAAACGCTCCCTGAAACACTTCAGCGAGCAGGCCTTTCTAATCGACCTGGCCGGGGTATCCTGGAAGGATATTGATCTCATCCCGTCAGTAGAGGATGCCTGGTTATTTTTTTTAAATGCCTTCCTCACCACCTTAAATAAGCATGCCCCATTCAAGAAATTTAGAACCAGGAACAGATATAGCCCTTGGTTCTCTCCAGACCTGACTGCCCTTAACCAACACAAAAACATCCTATGGCGTTCTGCATTAGCATCGAACAGCCCCCGTGATATGCAACTTTTCAGGGAAGCTAGAAACCAATATACACAGGCAGTTAGAAAAGCCAAGGCTAGTTTTTTCAAGCAGAAATTTGCTTCCTGCAACACAAACCCCAAAAAGTTCTGGGACACTGTAAAGTCCATGGAGAATAAGAACATCTCCTCCCAGCTGCCCACTGCACTGAAGATAGGAAACACTGTCACCACCGATAAATCCACTATAATTGAGAATTTCAATAAGCATTTTTCTACGGCTGGCCATGCTTTCCACCTGGCTACCCCTACCCCGGTCAACAGCACTGCACCCCCCACAGCTACTCGCCCAAGCCTTCCCCATTTCTCCTTCTCCCAAATCCAGTCAGCTGATGTTCTGAAAGAGCTGCAAAATCTGGACCCCTACAAATCAGCCGGGCTAGATAATCTGGACCCTTTCTTTCTAAAATTATCTGCTGAAATTGTTGCCACCCCTATTACTAGCCTGTTCAACCTCTCTTTCGTGTCGTCTGAGATTCCCAAAGATTGGAAAGCAGCTGCGGTCATCCCCCTCTTCAAAGGGGGGGACACTCTTGACCCAAACTGCTACAGACCTATATCTATCCTACCCTGCCTTTCTAAGGTCTTCGAAAGCCAAGTCAACAAACAGATTACCGACCATTTCGAATCCCACCGTACCTTCTCCGCTATGCAATCTGGTTTCAGAGCTGGTCATGGGTGCACCTCAGCCACGCTCATGGTCCTAAACGATATCTTAACCGCCATCGATAAGAAACAATACTGTGCAGCCGTATTCATTGACGTGGCCAAGGCTTTCGACTCTGTCAATCACCACATCCTCATCGGCAGACTCGACAGCCTTGGTTTCTCAAATGATTGCCTCGCCTGGTTCACCAACTACTTCTCTGATAGAGTTCAGTGTGTCAAATTGGAGGGTCTGTTGTCCGGGCCTCTGGCAGTCTCTATGGGGGTGCCACAGGGTTCAATTCTTGGACCAACTCTCTTCTCTGTATACATCAATGATGTCGCTCTTGCTGCTGGTGAGTTTCTGATCCACCTCTACGCAGACGACACCATTCTGTATACTTCTGGCCCTTCTTTGGACACTGTGTTAACAACCCTCCAGGTGAGCTTCAATGCCATACAACTCTCCTTCCGTGGCCTCCAATTGCTCTTAAATACAAGTAAAACTAAATGCATGCTCTTCAACCGATCGCTGCCTGCACCTGCCCGCCTGTCCAACATCACTACTCTGGACGGCTCTGACTTAGAATATGTGGACAACTACAAATACCTAGGTGTCTGGTTAGACTGTAAACTCTCCTTCCAGACTCACATCAAACATCTCCAATCCAAAGTAAAATCTAGAATTGGCTTCCTATTCCGCAACAAAGCATCCTTCACTCATGCTGCCAAACATACCCTTGTAAAACTGACCATCCTACCAATCCTCGACTTCGGTGATGTCATTTACAAAATAGCCTCCAATACCCTACTCAATAAATTGGATGCAGTCTATCACAGTGCCATCCGTTTTGTCACCAAAGCCCCATATACTACCCACCACTGCGACCTGTACACTCTCGTTGGCTGGCCCTTGCTTCATACTCGTCGCCAAACCCACTGGCTCCAGGTCATCTACAAGACCCTGCTAGGACAAGACCCTTATCTCAGCTCGCTGGTCACCATAGCAGCACCCACCTGTAGCACGCGCTCCAGCAGGTATATCTCTCTGGTCACCCCCAAAACCAATTCTTCCTTTGGCCGCCTCTCCTTCCAGTTCTCTGCTGCCAATGACTGGAACGAACTACAAAAATCTCTTAAACTGGAAACACTTATCTCCCTCACTAGCTTTAAGCACCAGCTGTCAGAGCAGCTCATATATTACTGCACCTGTTCATAGCCCATCTATAATTTAGCCCAAACAACTACCTCTTTCCCTACTGTATTTATGTATTTATTTATTTATGTTGCTCCTTTGCACCCCATTATTTCTATCTCTACTTTGCACATTCTTCCACTGCAAATCAACCATTCCAGTGTTTTACTTGCTATATTGTATTTACTTTGCCACCATGGCCTTTTTTTGCCTTTACCTCCCTTATCTCACCTCACTTGCTCACATTGTATATAGACTTATTTTTCTACTGTATTATTGACTTTTGTTTTACTCCAAGTTTTACTCCAAGTGTAACTCTGTGTTGTTGTATGTGTCGAACTGCTTTGCTTTATCTTGGCCAGGTCGCAATTGTAAATGAGAACATGTTCTCAACTTGCCTACCTGGTTAAATAAAGGTGAAATAAATAAAATAAATAAATAAAAGGCAAAGGGTAGCTACTTTGAAGAATCTCAAATCTCTATTTGTTTAACACTTTTTGATTGCTACATGATTCCAAATGTGTTATTTAATAGTTTTGATGTCGTCACTATTACTCTACAATGTAGAAAATAGTAGGTGTGTTCAAACTTTTGAATGGTACGGTATTTTTCAACGCCATTTTATTTACGAGGACTATTCTGCCTAGGGCAGTATAACTAACCTTGTGGGGACACACAATTCAGTCGTATTCAAAATCCTATTTTCCCTAACACTAACGCTTGCCCTAACCCTAAATATAACCCCAGAAAACTGACCTTAACCCTAACCCTAGGTCCTAACCCTAGCTTCTAACCCTGAACCTAATTCTAACCCCAACACTAATTCTAACCTTAACCGTAAACCCCCTAGAAATAGCATTTGAACTTGTCCCCAGTTTGTCAAATTTTTGTTTATTTACTTTTCTTGTGGGTACTTCTGGTGCCCACAAGTAGTTAAACACGTCCACACACACCTAGTGAGTAATACAGGTTTTTGGTTTCATTAGTCCTAGAGATGTTTGCTTTTCTCTGTGCTTTGTCAAGGGCCACACTGATAATCAGTGGTGTAAAAAGTACTCAATTGCCATACTTGAGTAAATGTAAAGATACCTTAATATAAAATGACTCAAGTAAAAGTGGCAGTCACCCAGTAAAATACTAATGGAGTAAAAGTCTAAAAGTATTTGTTTTTAAATATACTTAAGTATCAAAAGTAAATGGAATTGCTAAAATGTAAAAAGTAAAAGTATAAACCATTTCAAATTCCTTGTATTAAGCAAACCAGAAAGCACAATTTTCTTGTATTTTTTTTATTGATAGATAGCCAGGGGCACACTGCAATACTCCTTTACAAACAAAGCATTTGTGTTTGGTGAGTCCGCCAGATCAGACGCAGGATGACCAGGGATGTTTTCTTGATAAGTACTTTTGGTTGTCAGGAAAAACGTATGGAGTAAAAAGTACATCATTTTCTTTAGAAATGTATTGAAGTAAAAGTTGGCAAAAATATAAATAGTAAAGATACCCCCAAAAACGAGTGAATTAGTACTTTAAAGTACTTTAATTTAAGTACTTTACACCACTGCTGATAATTAGGACATCCCAGAAAAAGAAGGGTGTATTCTCAGCAGGAAGGTAGCCTAGTGGTTAGAGCATTTGGCTAGTAATTGAAAGGTTGCTAGATTGAATCCTGGAGTTGACAAGTTAAAAATATGTTGTTCTGCTCCTGAACAAGGCAGTTAACCTACTGTTCCTAGGCTGTCATTGTAAATAAGAATTTGTTCTTAACTGACTTGCCTAGTTAAATGAAGGTTAAATAAAAAAAGGTAATTCTCAAATTAAAATATAGTAGTTTTTTGTGTGTGATGTCATATGAATTAGTATTTGCACACCACTTAGGCAAATCCCATTGAAATTTGATTATATATCTTACCCTAGTGGATTGGAGTTAGGCCCCTCTGAAGTTTGGCCTGCCTAAAGCACATGCAACAGTTGTGATAAGCATTCCTACATCATGAAATATGTTCAGTGTGACCACTTGTCTGAGTGTGGTAGTAGCCTACAGTCTAATAGAACACGAATAGATTGCATGTGAAGAAAATAATCCAGTATAGTCAGTGACACTGTCCAGATTAGTAATGTCAATTAATTAAAGGTGGCGTGTTCTACAAACTGATCCTGACAAAACCCATTGGTTGTAGTTTGTTAATAATTTATGCCGCGTTCATGTGCTATTCGGAACTAGGAAAATAGGAAATTCCAGAAAGTCGGAAATATCCGAGCATGTGAACGCGGCAGTAGGCTTTAATGCCACGTTCAAGTGCTAGTCGGAACAAGGAATCTCGTAAATGTCCCACTTGCTAACTGTTTAAAGTTACACACGTGTCGCATTCAACGAATCAGCAAATTGGACATTCCAGAGTTTCCTAGTTCCGACTAGTATATTAACTCCGCATAACTGCAGAGGTGACGTCACCGGGTTATTCAGACCACAGGTAATCCGTTACATTGACCAGATACTCTAGCGGCCGCTCTAACAAGGAAAATAAATGTATCCAAAAATGGAATGCAGTCTGGAGGAGACTAGATCAGGTGGGACCATTTTAGCCAATGAGAGTGTAGATACGTGAACAACAGGCACAACAGTTTCCAGTCAAAATTGGTTATATTGTAATAATTACAAACACTTGCTTGTTGGTTTTATTTAGGCGTAAGGTTAGCAGTGTGGTTAGGGGTAGGTTTAAAATCACACTTTAAGAAGATACATTTAGAAATAGGCGGGGTTTATAACTGTGGCTGAGGTAATAGTGACGACCAGGCATTACTCCGATATAAAGTGTTTTTTCTCAAAGTTTCCGGGATGTCACGTGTCCTACTTATATTAGTACACTGGTAATAACCGAATCCTTACGAAACTTCTATTCGATCAAATAAGATACACGTAGCAAATAAGCAATTTATGTTTTTGTTAACCAAATTAGACACTCTCTCGTTGACCTCCACGCAAAAACTCATCGCTTGGTGAGCGAAAAAAACGCCATCTGCTGGTTAAGACATATTTGGGTCTAGTTTATACCTCTCGCTTCGCTTCTTCCTCTCTGTTCAGACCCGCATACACAGAAGGGTCCCTCCTGACTCGAAGAGCAAGTCAGAGTACAGTACTTTACAGCCGGGTCGTCAACATGACTTCCATCTTTTGAATGGATGTCCTTTTAAAATAATATGTCTGATGAATAGTCGACTTGCTACATTTTACGAGGAGGGAAGAGATTGACCAAACTAAACAAGCATTCACTGGGTGCGGCATCTCTTTGCCTCCCAAAGGGGTGATCGATCGGGCGCTTCTTCTGTGGTAGCAGGTAGCTAGCGAGCAGCCGCAGGAGCTTGTCTGGTGTGACTCCATTCATTCACAGCGGCGGCGAAGATGGTGGACCCGGCGGAATGCACCATCAAAGTGATGTGCCGTTTCAGACCATTGAACAAGTCAGAGGTGGAGAGAGGGGATAAATACATACCCAAGTTTACAGGGGAGGATCAAGTGTCTATCTCGGTAAGTTGGCGTTCAAACACGGCAAACATTGGCCTACGAAAACAGTCCCCCGGCCTTTGTAATGCTAGCTAGGCTAACGTTAGTTAGCTAAGCACTAACTAGCTAGCTAACGTTAGCTTGCAAAGCCACACCAGCCAAGGGCACTTTGTTTACCCCTTCTCATAATACCTAGCCATATTGATGTATTACTGTATCACATTCAAATAGCTACAATTTCGCATGAATCTCGAATCGATTCAGAACACATGACGCCCGCAACACCCTTGCGCGCCAGCTAACGTTAACTCCGCTAGCTAGCTAGCTACTGTTTGTTTTGCTGTCTAATTTGAACTAGCAGCTAACTAGTTAGCTAAAGTAAGTTATTTCCGCGGCCTACTTTTATTCATTGACTTGAATTTAAAGAAGTGTAATTATCTTGGGAGGGGATGGCCGTACAACTGATTTGGCTATCAATCCTGTATCTTAACTCTCAGCCCTATTTTCGAAGTTGGCTACCTACTTATGATCGCACAAATGTGGCTAGGTATCTAACTATCCGTCCCTTGTGCGGTATTGAAATAGTAGCTAGTTACTAACGTTAGCTACCTCGGGATAGCCACGTCGCAGATGCCATCGCCTCATTGACAGCTGTCATTTTTGGGGCGTATTGAATGGGGAATGGTTTAACTAACTAGGCCCGACAATTTACTGCAATTTAAATTTTCCCATAACTGACTTCAGATACGGTGGTATAGAGCCGGTGCTTTGTTCTGGAATAACAATTTGGGGTGCAATACTAGGATAGAAAACTTGCAGTCAGGTGATCTCACCTGCTCAGTACACTACCCCACCCCTTCCATTGCCTTGTAAAAAGGAAAATGACAACGACCATAACTGCTGGGACAAAATGTATGGACTTCTAAGTTACAAGAACTTACCACAATAAAAGCACAAACACTTCCCTCAATTCTGTAGCCTAATGATGTTCATTTCATAAATGAAAAACAGTTTTTTAACAATTCCCAAAGAGATGTGGATGAATAGAGGTTGAAAACTGGAGAAAGAAGTCCCAACAACAGTGTCAACTGTACTGTAGAAGCCAAGGGTGTGGCATCTGGTCATAGTGACTGAATACACGTTTGTTATGTCATGTGGTTAGGAACAAAACTTTTGGCCCCAAGCATAACATATGATCCACAGCAGCTTAACTTTCTTCATCTTTGAAAGATAAATTGTCAGGCTTATTTATACTAAACTAAGAAATAATATTTTCCTTGTCTTTCCTATCTCTCTGGAGCGGAAACAATGTGTCCTAATGACACCCTATTCCCTATATAGTGCACTACTTTTGACTGGGGCCATACCCAATATAGAGCATGGGGTGCTGGGTGCAGTGTGTCCCACAACATTCCTCCATATGAGAGAGACAGAAAGAGACTTATGTTGTCATTGGCACATTCTATTTTACAATGTAACTGGGAACAGTTGAATGGATGGATGAGGGGTGTGGTGTTTTTATGGGGGAGGGATGTCATGTCATTTGAGTAGGCAGTGACTACTGGAAACATTTCTTTGTCCAGATTTCTTTTAATAGAAGCTCACTATGCTTAGTCTACTTCCTAGTACGTCCACCCAGACCTCAGGGTATGAGGCCCAAATGGCGCACTCTTCCCTACTTTTGACTGGGGCTCTGGTCAAAAGTAGGGTTGGACTCATTAGTAGTATTAGGAAGGATGCATATTTTGTTGGTGTTGACCAGTCTCTGCCTTTGCATTCATTTGAATAACGTTGACCTAACGTTGACCTTTGGTGAGATGTCCAGCTACTGCCACAGGGTAACCTATAATCCCATTGGCAACCCTAGTGTTACCCATGGCAAGACTACCCAAATACTGTACATCAGTCATGGCCCAGAGACTGACCCTGATGTGCTGGAAGATTGGGGTGTGTGTGTGGGGCTTGCCTAAAACCTGACATTCCAGCTGTTTCTACCAGTCAGCATCATGCTCATTCTAGTTCAACAACCCTACTCTTCTCTGCTAGGAGCGATGGATTGTGCTTTTCAGAGAAGCAGGCACACAGAGACAAATTGGCCAGTTTATAGTCCAGTAATGGAGGACAGCAGGGAGACTGTGGTATAGTATTAGATCCACAATCTAAGAGGTTGGCTGGCTGCAGGCACTGGCAGGAATCAAAACTGTGGAATAATCTGTGTCACAAATGGCTCCGTATTCCCTACATAGTGCACTACTTATGACCAGAGCCCGGGGGATAGGGTGCCATTTTTGTCGCAGTATTGAACTACTTATGACCAGAGCAAGAGGAATAGGGTGCCATTTGGGACACTGACATATAAAAGCCTGAGTCAGTCTGATGATCAAGTCATTTCCTTTATGGGTGGTTCCATCTCATTTCAGCAAGCCATGACACTCACCATCTCAGATTATTCTAAAATCATTTTTGTAGTTAGAAATGGATAAGATAAGCATTCCTGCAACATTATTTTGTTGAGTTAGCTTGGTTTCTCAGAGATCAAATTGTAACTGATTGCATCCAAATTGCCCGTTTTAATGTATAGGATTCATCTAATATTACCTAACAGCTGATTTGGACCACACTTTTTTTCTTTCTAACAATGAGTAAGACATGAGGAATCCAAAGAAATGGTCAAAAGCCATGTCCCATCCTACATCCTGTTAGTTCCATGTTCTGACCGCTAGACGGTGCTGTTCCTGCTATTAGGTGAACTTTTTTAAAGAATCCCCCACCCTCAATGTTATAAAAGGGATAGATCACCCAAATTACAAAATGACATTTGTTTCCTTAACCTCTAAGCAGTTTATGGACAAAGTATGACAGCAACCCATGATTTGGTTTTGTTTACCCGGCACTGTTTTACAAATCCAATGTGTGGTATCTATATTAGCATTTTCGTGCTTCATATCCACATCCTCTAAGTAATATCATTGAGTTACACAATACATATTTACATACTTTGGATAATTTGGACATAAAGTGTCAAAATGCTAATATAGATACCATTGACTTGCATTGGATTTGTGCCACAAATGCAAAAAAGTTTACATTTGAAATGGTGGACAACAAAACCAAAGCATGGATTGCTGTCATAAGGAAACCAACATGTAATTTGGGTGAACTATCCTTTTAACATGGGGGGGTAAAAAAAGTACCCAATTATCATACTACTTAATTAAAGATAACTTAATAGAAAATGACCCCAAAAATTGTCAGACTCCAGTCACCCAAGTCATAGACTGTTCTCCCTGCTACCGCACAGCAAGCAGTACCGGAGTGCCAAGTCTAGGACCAAAAGGCTCCTTAACAGCTTCTACCCCCAAGCCATAAGACTACTGAGCAATTAATCAAATGGCCACCCAGACTATTTACATTGACACCCCCCCCCCCCCCCCCCCCCCCCACCACTGTAGCTCTGCCTGAAGCTCAGTATAATTGATATGCTTTTTGTTCTACTTTAGAAGTAGAAGTACTTCTTCCCCTTTAGAATGGCTCTGTTTGGTGCCAGCCCAGGAGAATCAAGTCAGTGGCCCAAATGGCATCCTATTCCTTATGTAGTGCACTATGGGCCCTGGTCAAAGTAAAACACTACATACAGAATAGGGTGCCATTTGGGACACCCCCAAGGCTTCCTAATAGAATGGCGCAACCCATCACTACTACCAAAAAGCCTAGTCCTTGGCTGGCATTTTGGTGGTGCTCACAGGCACATAATCAGAGTGATCATTCAGAATGAGAACACCCCACGTCGGTGTCAAGGCAGCAGAACCATAGATAAAGACTATTTTGGAAGAGCTCAGTTATGCACAGTCCATAGCAGCACAACACAAAGGTTGCGTCCCGATTCTCCACCCTTCTCCTGAAGTGTGCCCTTGCACACGTTCCGTCATGGATTTAAAATCATTGGATTGGTTCAAGCATTGGCTGGAGGGAGTTTCCACCATTGTTATTCCATGTGAGAAAGTGCACGCTTCGGGAAAAGGGGGAGAATCAGAATGCAAACAAAGATTAGGATCGAGGTAGTCAGACTATTGCCAGGGTTGTAGATGGAGGCACTATTGTAAAGTGGTTGTTCCACTGGATATCATAAGGTGAATGCACCAATTTGTAAGTCGCTCTGGATAAGAGCGTCTGCTAAATGACTTAAATGTAATGTAGTGGATAATTTTGTCCTACTCAGACTAGTCTCAGACTAGACGTAACATAGTAAATGTAAATCCGGGTCACTCAAATTAGGATGATATGTTACGTTTGGTATTGTTACATAAGACAGAAGGTTACTTAAGTCAAAAACAAAAGTACGGTTGCTGGTTCGGGGTGGGCATATAATGTGAATGTCTAGCAACCCAAAGGTTGCGTGTACGAATCTCATCACGTACAACTTTAGCCGTTTAGCTACTTTGCAACGACTTGCCATTTTATTTAACCCTTTAACCTAACGGCTAACCTTAACACCCAGAGCTAGCTAGCGTTAGCCACCTAGCCAATGTTAGCAACAACAAATTGGAATTTGTAACATATCATACAGTTTGCAAATTTGTGACATTGTACATTTGAGCAAATTCGTAACATATTGTACAAATTGCCATTTGTAACATATGAGATGGAGTGTCTCGGATTTATACAGAATAATACAAAATGCTCAGAGACCACGTTGCTGCTCTAACACCATCACTCACACAGAGCGATACAGTATGAATGTCAGCAGCACACAACTTTTCATCAAAATAACCTTACAGGTTGTTTCCATTTATCCTGGCAGATATGAACATAATGTTACCCACAAGGAAAGCTTCTGTAGCTTTTAATTCCCAAACTGTTTTAGCTAATGCACTGTAGTTTGACTATTCCATTTTATTTCCCCATACTTTTTAATGACATTCATTTGGCCAAGGAAAGTGGACATTTTCTCTTTCAATGCGCCGTTTTTAAAGTAGGCTAACTCAATAAAAACAATTGTTCTCAAAACAAGGTAAAGTAGGCTTCTAGAGATCCCGCCTCTACAATGATGGAGGGAACGCTGTGTCATCCTAAAGAACTCCCTCTGATGTAAGCTGTAATGATTGATGTTGGCTGCTGCTGTCAAATGAATAGCCTGAAGTGCCCTGCTGATCAGTTGCCAGTCAGTAAAGCCCTTGCATCTTCCAGAGACACAGAGGGAGGATGCTGATGTTTCTGAGCTGTCTCTGGCCCTTAGTCACACTGAGAAGGGAAAGGCCAGGGCTACATCCCAAATGGCACCTTATTCCCTATATAGTGCACTACTTTAGACCAGGTCCCATCAATTGCACTGTATAAGGAATAGGGTGCCATTTGGGACTCAGCCTTGGTCTAGTGTGCAGTGGATCTCTTTACAAAGGAGTCCATTAGTGGACACAAACCTCATTTTGAAAAGGCTGTGTTTGGACTGAGTTGGTCTGGTGGTGAATACCGTATACTGTAGTGTTTCTCATTGACCTGCTGGACGGCTAATGTAATCTCTTGTGCCTGTTTTGAATACCTGTCTACCGGTATTTCAATTGTTGGTTGATTTGTTCATTATAGAATAATGGTCTTTGGTAAAGTATTAAAATGGAGGTCAAGTGTCTAATAAATAAATAAATAAATATATATATATATATATATATATATATATATATATATAGGCCTGGCTAGTAGGCCTATACAATATACACACCTTGTATAATGGGTAAGGCTATATCAGTCAACCTATGCTACCACAGAAAATAGGCCTCAAGTAAATGTCAACATTAGAACAAGTTTGTTTCACTTTTCTTGTCATTCCTGCTATTCTTGTACTCTAGGTATCCTTTGTTGCTGATTCACTTTTACCTATTGTCCTACAGGGTAAACCGTTCATGTTTGACCGAGTGTTCGGGTCCAATACGACACAGGAGCAGATGTACAAAGCCTCTGCTCAAAAGATTGTTAAAGGTAAGGAAGGATGGATACAGCGTGCCCAGGTAGCTAGCTCTGGTGCTGTGCTAGCAGTGTGAACCTTTTGGCAGTTTAAAATGATGCTTTAATAAGTTCTCCATGTATTTTCCTCTGTACACAGATGTGCTTGATGGCTACAATGGGACTATATTTGCCTTTGGGCAGACATCGTCTGGAAAAACGCACACCATGGAGGTGAGTGAAAGGCCTATACAGTACATGCTTAATGTGTTTGGTCAAATGCTTTCAACCAGCGTTGGGGTCAATTCCGTTTCAATTCAGTCATATCAGGAAGATAACACATTCCAGTTCCACATTTTTCTCATAGGAAGGCATTAAGTAATATTGGAATTGGAATTTAAGTTTACTTCCTGATATGACGGAATTGACTCCAACCCTTCTTTCAACTGTTCTATGATTGACGGGAACCTGTCTCTGTCCTGTAAAGGGTAGCCTCCATGACCCGGATGGTATGGGGATCATCCCCAGAATAGTCCAGGACATCTTCAACTACATCTACTCCATGGATGAGAACCTAGAGTTCCATATCAAGGTATGGAGCACTTCAACCACACAGCTGGCCTCAAGTGCTTCTATTGCGAATTGGACATTTTTAATAAACTTATGACCGAGTACATTCTGCCCGTCCGTCCCTCACTGGGCGCTGATCAGCTAGTTATTCCATATCGGCTACAGAATACTAATTAAAAAAACACTGCACAGCAGGATTGTTTCTAATCAGAGGTATCTCTGTTGCAGGTTTCATATTTTGAGATTTACCTGGACAGGATCAAGGACCTACTGGATGGTATGTACTGTTTGTTGTGGCACAGCAGGCATCCTCATTTGACCATTCTGGAGATATACAGTGCCTTCAGAAAGTATTCATACCCCTTTGACTTATTCCACATTTTGTCTTACAGCCTGAATTCTAAATGGATTTAAATCGAATTTGAAATACAGAAATGTATTCACACCCATAAGTCAATACTTGTTTATCAGCTTTGCACATCTGGATTTGGGGATTTTCTCCCATTCTTCTTTGCAGATTTCCTGAAGCTCTGTTAAGTTATATGGGAAGCGGTGGTGAATAGAAATCTTCAAGTCTTTCCAACAGATCTTCAATGGGATTCAAGTCTGGGCTTTGGCTGGGCCGTTCAAGGACTATCACATTTTTGTTCTGAAGCCGTTTCAGCGTTGCTTTGGTTGTATGCTTGGGGTCATTGTCCTGTTGGAACTTAAATATTCACCCCCAGTCTAAGGTCGTTTGCACTCAGAAGCAGGTTCCCATTAGGGATTTGCCTGAATTTGGCACCGTTCATTGTTTGCTTTATCCTTACCATTCTTCCCGTCCCTGCCGCTGAAAAGCATCCCCATAGCGTGATGCTGCCATCGCTATGCTTCACGGTAGGAATTGTGTTAGAATGGTGATGAGCTGTGCCTGGATTTCTCATTGAGGCCGAAAAGTAATCGTTTTTCTCTCATTAGACCACAGAATCCTTTGCCTTATGCTCTCTCACATGCCTTTTTGCAAACTCCAGGCGTGCTGTCTTGCCTTTTTCTCAGGAGTGGCTTCCGTCTGGCCACTCTCCCATAAAGCCCAGATTGGTGAAGTGCTGTAGAGACTGTTGTCCTTCTGGCAGGTTCTCCTGGCTTAGCCAAGGAACTCTGTAGTTCTGACAGTTTGGGTAGTTACATATTCTTTCTCAATTTACCAATGATGGTCACTATCAAACGTTCAACACTGTAGAACTTGTTTGATACCTTTTCCCAGATATATGCCTCCTAAATGATATCTCTGAGATGTTCAGACAATTCCTTTGACTTCATGGTTTAGTTTCTGCTCTGACATGAACTGTCAACTGTGAGACCTTATCTAGATGGTTGTCTCTTTCTAAATCATGTCCAAACAATTTAATTGGCCACAGGTGGACTCCAATCAAATTGAAGTGAAATCTCAAGGATGACCAAAATAAATTGGATGCACTTGAGCTAGTGCTGTGGCGGTCATGACATTTTGTCAGACAGTTATTGTCATGCAAAAGTCTGCCGATCGAGGTAATTGACTGTTATTTAACATAAACACGTTTAGTATATCCTGGCCTCCACGCAATCAAGCTGCATGCTAGCCGGTGATGCGCACCGTTGGAACATCTACATTAAAAAATTGAATATACACAATCACAATAAACCCATTATTTATTTTAGTCAGGTCTAAAGAAACATTATGATATGAAGAAAATGTATTTCAGAAGATGAGACTGAGTTGACAACATAACTATATGTTATCTAGCTATGCTCCATGCCATAAGCTGTAGGCTTGTTCATTTAGCAGACCAGATGTGCCATTATTTAATATTATATGATTTTATAGTGAGAAGAATATAATTGAACTTAGCTGAATAAAATAGAACAGATATTTTTCCCATTCCGGAGCCAGTGCGCTATGTTGAATGTGAAACGCTAGATTTAGAGTTATTTGGCAACTTTAGTTGTGAATGATACCAACCATAGAATGTCTTAGAAATGAAAACATATATGGGCTACAAGATAGGCTATTTCATAAAAATAAAAAAATGTTTTAAATATTAAATAAACACAATCCCAACCGCCAGGCCACCAGCCCTCCAGGATCCCCCCCCCACAGTTCCCTAAGAGCTGCCCCTCAACCATCCGAGACAGTCCCTGAGAAAAATCTAATATTTCCATTCCCCAAGCCCCTGTCCCCAATGCACCAACAACTAACAAAATGAACAAAAGGAGAGAGACACAGAAAACCAGAAAACAACAATGCAAAAGACATCAAGGACAACTGAATATGTTTGAGTGCATGTATGGCACTATTTACATGTGTGTGTATGTGTGCATTTGAATGAGAGTGTGTGTGCACAAACACCTGCACGGCATCAGCATCAGACATACCGGAATTAAATGTAACGTCACTGCCTCTCAGTGTCATTTAAACTTACTTTTTATATTTTATTTGTATTTTTTTTTACTTTAATCTTTGACCGTCATTCTATCCTCCGCCCAGCAACTCGACTCCCACTTGTCGCCAATTCCACATCCCAACCCTCAGCTTCCCTCAGCCCATCCCATCTATCTCTGCTGGCCACCCTCTTCGGATTTCTACGCACCATATATCTTTCAACTATGCTGTGATGTTTAACATACAATTTCAATCTATCTAATTGAATAGAATCCACAGATTGCGAGTTGAATATAAATACTTTTACTAAGAGTATTAGTAATTGACTGACCCGGTCTCTCCAGATCTCCCAACAGTACTATTTATTATTTTTTTTACCCCTTTTTCTCCCCAATTTGTATCCAATTGGTCTTGTCTCATCGCTGCAACTCCTGTACGGACTTGGGAGAGGCGAAGTTCGAGAGCCGTGTGTCCTCCGAAACCCAACCAAGCCGCACTGCTTCTTGACACAGCACCCATCCAACCCGGAAGCGTAGGAAACACGGTACACCTGGCGACCGTGTCGGCGTGCACTGTGCCCGGCCCACCACAGGAGACGCTAGTGCGCGATGGGACAAGGACATCCCTGCCGGCCAAACCCTCCCCTAACCATGCTGGGCCAATTGTGCGCCGCCCCGTGGGTCACCCGGTCGCGGCCGGCTGCGACAGAGCCTGGACTTGAACCCAGAATCTCTATTGGCACAGCTAGCACTCCGATGCAGTGCCTTAGACCACTGCACCACTCGCGAGGCCTCAGGTTAGGCAACAGTACTATTTCTAGGGTAAATTTTAGATTGATTTACTTTTTCTTTTTTTCTTTTCTTTTTACCCCCTTTTTCTCCCCAATTTCGTGGTATCCAATTGTTAGTAGTTACTGTCTTGTCTCATCGCTACAACTCCCGCACGGACTCGGGAGAGGCGAAGGTCGAGAGCCATGCGTCCTCAGAAACACAACCCAACCAAGCCGCACTGCTTTTTAACACAGCACCCATCCAACCCGGAAGCCAGCCACACCAAAGTTTCGGAGGAAACACCGTACACCTAGCCTAGTACCTGGTCAGCGTGCACTGCGCCCGGCCCGCCACAGGAGTCGCTAGTGCGCGATGAGACAAGGATATCCCTGCCGGCCAAACCCACCCTAACCCGGATGACGCTAGGCCAATTGTGCGCCATGCCCCATGGGCCTCCCGGTCGCGGCCGGCTGCGTCAGAGCCTGGGCTCAAACCCAGAGTCTCTGGTGGCACAGCTAACACTGCGATGCAGTGCCTTAGACCACTGCGCCACGTGGTAGGCTGATGTTAAGCATTTTCAGTCATTCCTGAACCTGAGACCAGAAACAGGCTACCTGAGGGCAATACCAATATAAATGGTCTATTGATTCTGTATCCTCACAACAAAATCTGCAGAGCTGCGATGATTGTATGCCCCAAATATTCAAAATGTTGTTGTTGGCAAGAATTCTATATAATAATTTTAGCTGAAAAGCATGAATTTTGCGTCATTTTATATATCAACTCATACCATGGAATCGGTACATCAAAAATCTCTTCCCAACTATTTTGCAATCTGTATGGCACAGCTGTCAACATCCGGGTCCTCAAATTTAATTGCTACAATTTCCTATTTTTATTCCTCCGCCAGTTTTGATCCTTTTATATTGGGCAGACAGACCAGCTCGCTACCTCCTCCCGCTGCCACCTGCCTCCTCCATTTGTGTGGTAATGCAGTAATCAATTGGTTGTAATTTTTGATTGAGCAGACCGTCTCATACAATTCTGATAACTCCATGAAAGACAAAATACCCTTTTCAAACATCTTTCCCATAAATACAGGTATTTTATCAACCAGCACATTTGAGGTCAGCCATAATATTTGTTGTAATATAAGTTCCATCTTTTCAGGGAGATGAAATTGAAATGATAGGCTATTGATGATTTGATAGTCCCTCTGTTCCTTGCCTGAGGCTGCACAGAATGGCCCTGCACAGAATGGACCATTATTAAATGTGCAGGGGGGAAAAGACATATCTGTATCCACTCTATTAGCAAATAGAGGCGGCACGCAGGTAACCTAGGTGTCAAAGCGTTGGGCCAGTAACCGGAAGGTTGCTGGATCGAATCCCCGAGCTGACAATGTAAAAATCTGTCGTTCTGCCCCCTGAGCAAGGCAGCCCCCCGCACCTCTCTGATTCAGAGGGGTTGGGTTAAATGCAGAAGACACATTTCTGTTGAATACATTAAGTTGGACAACTGACTAGGTATCCCCCTTTTCCGCTGGAAAACCGTTATTTCACTCCACACACAAACCACTGTTTGAGGAGCATGCCTACGCTGTGTGACCGGTGATATTCTGCCCAAACTCTTTATGCCCATTATCTACTCCCCCATAGCCAGATGAACTCGTGGATACCGTTTGTGTGTCTCTGTGTCCAATATGGGGGATGTTAGGTTGTTTTGCGAGCCAATGCTAACTAGCATTAGTACAATAATGGACGTTTATGCTAGCAGATACCCATAGACTTCGTCATTGCGCTAGCTAGCAATTGCTAGCAATTAGTTAGCAACTTCCTTCAAACTGCACGCAGAGACATACAAATGGTATCCATGAGTTCATCGGACTCTGCAGAAGTAGATTATTACATTTTTTAAATTGAACCTTTATTTAACTAAAGTCGGTTAAGAACAAATTCATATTTTACAATGACGGTCTACCCCGGCCAAACCCTCCCCTAACACGGACGACACTGGGCCAATTGTGCACCGCCCTATGGGACTCCCGATCACGGCCGTTGTGATACAGCCCGGGATCGAACCAGGGTCTGTAGTGATGCCTGTAGCACTGAGATGCAGTGCCTTAGACCGCTGCGCCATTCGGGAGCAAGTAGATAAAGGGCCTCCGATGCCAAGTATCCCTTTAAATGCAGGCGCTTGCCTGGTGATGATTCCTTGTTACAACGTTGGTCAACAACCTGAAATAACTTTTTTGTTTGTTCCCCTCTCTGCAGTAACAAAGAACAACCTGTCTGTACATGAGGATAAGAACAGGGTGCCCTATGTCAAGGTGAGGCACAGGTTTATTTATGGTCAAGTGAGCCAAACATCTATAATGGTACCATAGATAGATTCATGAACGTTTGGTCAGGGGGATGAATCGATAATACAGTTCAGTAGATGAAGAGAATGATGGATTGCCTATAGATCAATTGGAAGAATGGTTGTGGGTCACATGGCACCCAATTCCCTTTGTAGTGCACTACTTTTGATATATGGTCGCTGGTCAGAAGTAGTGCACTATAGGGAATAGGGTGCTATTTCGGATGAGTTGTTTGGAGAAAGTTAAAGGACTTAAAATACCGATCTAACTTCCGGATTGTCCTCGACTTAAATGCCAATGTTAACAAAAAATGTATCCATAATCGCCTCTTTGTCTATGAACGTCTACTGTGTCAAATGAAATTGTTGTTCCTTGGTTCTCTGTGTGTCCCTAGGGGTGTACCGAGCGCTTTGTGTGCAGCCCCGACGAGGTCATGGATACTATTGACGAGGGCAAATCCAACCGGCACGTTGCCGTCACAAGTGAGTCAGTACCACACAGTCCCTGCTGCTTCTCATGGGTTCATCATCCTCCTCAATGGATCTCCTGATCAACCAAGACAATCTCACACAGCAGTGCCAGGCTACGTCCTAAATGGCACCCTATTCCCTTGATTGTGACTACTTTTTACCATGGCCCATAAGGGGATAGGGTACCATTTGGGATGCAAAATATAGGGTGCCATTTGGGATGCAATTACACATCCATTACATAATTATTACCGGGAGTTTTTCTGACCAGGAACCAGGAAAAACTGTAGACCGTAGTTATGAATAAATGTTGCTGTTGGCATTAGATTTGTGTGTTAACGCTTGTGTGTGTGTTCCAGACATGAACGAGCACAGCTCCAGAAGTCATAGTATCTTCCAGATCAACGTGAAGCAGGAAAACACTGCTACAGAGCAGAAACTCAGCGGCAAGCTCTACCTCGTCGATTTGGCCGGGAGCGAAAAAGTACGTCTCCATCTTATTTTTCTCTCTGTGCCTTCCTTCCTCTGTGCCTGTGTTCCGGTCATTCACCCTTTTTCAGAAGTGTTTTTTTTGCATGGATTTTACAATGGCTGTAACTCATTACAGTCTGTGCTTACGTCAGTCCTATGCTTTTAAAATGCATGACGGTGAGATTGCATGGTCACACTTGTGGAAAATCAGGACGTAGCATAAGCCAGGGATCAACAACTATATTCGGCCGTGGGCATTTTTTTCTTTTTTTTTTCTTGAGTGGATGGTTAGGGTTCCGGAACATAATTACAAATTTGTGTACAAAAAATTGACAGCAAGAAGCCCAAACAGATATAGTACTTGACTGAAACATAATCATTTCAAACCTTGCTTACATTTCATATACAGTCTATCTCTTATGTGTGGGAATACTTTGGAACAGATTTCCAAAATTAAAATCACTTGGCTGATTTGCAGGTGTTTACACAGTCCTATGTCCAACAATAAAAATGAAATAGAACTTTTTTACTTGTGGGGCCAACTAAAATCGCCCCGCGGGCTTCCAGTTGGGGAACCCTGGCCATAAACTTTTCTTTCTCTCAGTCTAATTTTCCTCTGTTTCCTCCCTTTTCTTATCTCCAATCTTAGTGTTCAAGTTCATCACATTCACTTTTGCACAAGGCCTGCTTTCTCCTACTGGCACTGTACTGTACATTTACCTAACATGCTGCTATTGATTTGAACATTTGGTCAAAATTAACTAACTAGCCTAGAGGTCGACCGATTATGATTTTTCAACGCCGATACTGATTTATTGGAGGACCAAAAAAGCCGATACCGATTAATCGGCCGATGAGAGAGAAAAGAAAAAAAAATATATATATATATATTTTTTTTTAAATGTATTTGTAATAGTGACAATTACAACAATACTGAATGAACACTTATTTTAACTTAATATAATACATCAATAAAATCAATTTAGCCTCAAGTAAATAATGAAACATGTTCAATTTGGTTTAAATAATGCAAAAACAAAGTGTTGGAGAAGAAAGTAAAAGTGCAATATGTGCTATGTAAGAAAGCTAACGTTTCAGTTCCTTGCTCAGAACATGAGAACAAATGAAAGCTGGTGGTTCCTTTAAACATGATTCTTCAATATTCCCAGGTAAGAAGTTTTAGGTTGTAGTTATTATAGGAATTATAGGACTATTTCCCTCTATACCATTTGTATTTCATTAACCTTTGACTATTGGATGTTCTTATAGGCACTTTAGTATTGCCAGTGTAACAGTATAGCTTCCGTCCCTCTCCTCGCTCCTCCCTGGGCTCGAACCAGGAACACAACGACAACAGCCACCATCGAAGCAGCGTTACCCATGCAGAGCAAGGGGAACAACTACTAGAAGGCTCAGAGCGAGTGACGTTTGAAACGCTACTAGCGCACGCTAACTAGCTAGCCATTTCACTTCGGTTACACCAGCCTAATCTCGGGAGTTGATAGGCTTGAAGTCATAAACAGCGCAATGCTTGACGCACAACGAAGAGCTGCTGGCAAAACGCACGAAAGTGCTTTTTGAATGAATGTTTACGCGCCTGCTTCTGCCTACCACCGCTCAGTCAGATACTTAGATACTTGTATGCTCAGTCAGATTATATGCAACGCAGGACACGCTAGGTAATATCATCAACCATGTGTAGTTAATTAGTGGTTATGATTGATTGTTTTTTATAAGATAAGTTTAATGCTGGCTAGCAACTTACCTTGGCTTACTGCATTCGCGTAACAGGCAGTCTCCTTGTGGAGTGCAACGAGAGAGAGGCAGGTCGTTATTGCGTTGGACTAGTTAACTGTAAGGTTGCAAGATTGGATGCCCCGAGCTGACAAGGTGAAAATCTGTCGTTCTGCCCCTGAACAAGGCAGTTAACCCACCGTTCCTAGGCAGTCATTGAAAATAAGAATGTGTTCTTAACTGACTTGCCTAGTTAAATAAAGGTATTAAAAATATTTAAAAATCGGCGCCCAAAAATTCCGATTGTTATGAAAACTTGAAATTGGCCCTAATTAATCGGCCATTCCGATTAATCGGTCGACCTCTAAACTAGCCTACCACATCGACGGCCATGGATTAGCATCCTGTCCATGGGGTGTACTTGTACGTCAAGCTGCGTCACGCTACAGAAATAGGTGATAGGCTTCTGCCCTATAGGCTCTGGCTTGGACAAGGCCACGTACTTGTACCACCACATCTTGGATTGCCTCGAGTGTTCAGCACATCTGTTACTCATCACTCACACGACAACCGCAGTAATCTGTGTATTATTAATCTGATGATAATCCACAGGATGGCATTAAGATCAAGCAAAGCCATTAACATGCTTTGTGGCCCTCTTTCATAATCAGTTTTTGTTACATCAATGTTTGTTGTGGTCTTCTGTGGTCTCCTGTATCTTCTTTGTTAAGACTAGTGTGTTTTGGCAGCATTATCTACCTTAATCAGATATGGGCTGCGAACCAAAATGTCACCATATCCCCTACATAGTGCACATAGCACCCTCCGTGTTTCCCCTAGGATTTGCGGGTTACCTTTTTTAGAAGGACTGTGAGAAGGTCACTTCTGGGGACTTTTTAAAAGCACATTCTACTCAAATGCTTGAAAATGTAATTATGTTGACACCATCTGAAATGTAATTGATGGTCGCTGCTGCACTGTAGGGAGATGAGGAGGAAGGGATGGCTGTACGCTCGTGGCTCTTATTTGCGCCACTGCTCACTCATTTTGCAACAAATATACTTTTTAATTTGTCACTCTGACCTTAAAGGGATAGTGTGAGATTTTGGCAGTTAAGCCCTTTTTCTGCTTGCCCAGAGTCAGATGAACTCATGGATACCATTTATTTTAGGTGGCAGGTAGCGTTGGGCCAGTAAAGGTCGCTGGTTCGAATCCCTGAGACAACTAGTTAAACTCTTGTCTGTGTCCTTGAGCAAGGCACTCATCCCTAATTTGTCCATTAAGTCGCACTGGGTAAGAGCATCTGTTAAATGACTGAAATGCAAATGTCAAAATGTTATGTCTGCATGCAGTTTGAAGGTAGTTTCGGAAGCCATTCATTGCACTTCCGCTAGTTAACAATTGTCCTAACGCTAAGTAGCAACTTTATTCAAACTGCATGCAGACTTACAATTTGTATCCATGAGTTAATCTGACTCGGGTAGAAAAGGGGTTTAATTGCAAAAATCGTGCACTAAAAGCACATCTGGAAGAAATATTTAAAGGGGCCGTGCAGTTAAACCTGACTTCCCGTTTAAAAATAAATACATTTAAATTATGATATTTCCACACAGGTCGAAGTAACACTGAAAATGATAATGCCCTTTTTTGTGTAAAAGCTGTTTGAAAAGAAATACTGGAATTTCAGCTTGTTCAGGTTGAATAAACCTTTTTGTCCCACCTCATGATGTCACAAATGTGAACGGATTTATGATACCCAGACGAACAGTCGTTGGTCTAAGGTGGTGGCTCTACACATCCTATTAGCCAATCAGGGCTGTGTATGTAAATATCTTCAAACTTGTTTCCTAACACCCACACGATCAAACGGAGCATTTCAAGGGCCAAAGGAGGCTCAGGGAAATAAATTGTGAAAAATATATTTTGGATTTATTTTCATTAAATAAAAAGTGATTTGTTAGACATAGTGATTTAAACATACAATTATGATGACTGCATGGGGGATTTAATAAAAAAAAATATTTTGAGTGACGGCAGGCGCTGCTGCTAAATGAATATAGGGGAAACACTGGCACCCTTTTCCCTATTAATTATATATATATATCTCGTGTACCACTAAATCGGGAATGGGATGCCATTTAGGACGCAGCCATGTTTATCTTAGAATTTTCTGATCTAATATGATCTCAAGTGATACACTCTTGTGCTAGTGTTGTCATGAGGGTGGATTGTGATCTCCTACATTTTGTGTGTGTAGGTGGGTAAAACTGGAGCGGAGGGTGCGGTGCTGGAAGAAGCTAAAAACATCAACAAGTCCCTGTCTGCACTGGGCAACGTCATCTCTGCTCTGGCTGAAGGCTCGGTGAGATGACCGTAACGCTTCACTTGGCTCCCTTGGTGCTGGGGAGAATGGCTGCGTCCCAAATGGCACCCCATCCCTTACGTAGTGTACTTCTTTTGAAAAGTTGTGCAGTATATAGGGAGTATGGTGCCATTTGGGACTCAGATGTCAACAAATAGCTGTTTTAGCAGTAGGGGAGGAGATGGAGTACATATTGGATGAGGACATTTTGGAATTATGAATAGGGTGGGGGGGGGGGGTGGGTGTATGGGTGGTGGGGTAAATATGCATGTGTCTAGCACAAAAGCACCATACCAATCTTACCGTGAGTCAAAGCTGTGGCACTTATAAAATGTATGTTTTTAGTACATGAGACAATGAGTTGGCTAGATGGCACACACAGATCTGGGACCAGGCTTTAATGTATTACCCTCCAGGACAAAGCGATTAGTATTGAAGAATGACAGTGAAGCTAATGTCGCTCTCCCCCCTCCTCTCTCCAGACCTATGTCCCATACAGAGACAGTAAGATGACCCGTATCCTGCAGGACTCTCTGGGTGGTAACTGTAGGACCACCATGGTCATCTGTGCCTCACCTTCTGCCTACAACGAGGCTGAGACCAAGTCCACACTGATGTTCGGACAGAGGTACGCTCTCAGCCCCTGGACTGTATATTTTTTGGGGTTACTGTACCCCCAATAACATTTTAATCTGCCCGGACTACCCCCTCTATACAACTGATCATTAGGCCTATGTTTTTCGGTCATGGCTAGAAGGTATCCAGCTTTTGTCAAATTAACCCATTACACCTCTTAGTTTAGGATAATTAATGTAGCAGGTTTGGAGAATTAGGTTAGGGTTAGCTAAAATGCAAAAAAAAAATATATGTTTTACGTTAATATGACAAAAGCTGGATACCATCTTGCCATGACCATGTTCTTCTGAGTCTTCCCAAGCACCCTGGTGTGGATTGGATAGGTACCCCCATGTCTACTAGTAACTGAGTTGAGAAACAATGCTGTAAATGACTCAGAACCAATAGTGTTAAAGTCAGTCAGTGGACGGAAGTGTTATAAATGTCAATTGAATGAAGGTACCACAGAATTAAATAGAACGGGTGAATTATTGGTTCTCTATGCTTAGTAGGATGTTAGCAATGGCATGAATGCACTACAGTCAAGTCTATATGCTTTGAGTGGTCGGAAGTGGTTGACTTGTCAAACGCACTCCCACTCTGAAAGGTAACCGTTGTTGTAACTGTTTTGTTGTTGTTGCTGTTGTGTTACCTCAGAGCAAAGACCATTAAGAACACAGTGTCTCTGAACGTGGAGCTGACGGCAGAACAGTGGAAGAAGAAGTATGAAAGAGAAAAGGCGAAGAACACGACCTTGAGGAGCACCGTGACCTGGCTGGAGAACGAACTCAACCGCTGGAGAAACGGTGAGAGAAAAAAATAAGTAGATATTCAGTTGGTGTTCTAGGATAATTGATTATATAATGAATAACGCTTGTGTCCTATTAGGATTGAACAGGATAGTGTTCATTAGTGCCCTGCACACCGTAGCAAAACGTTTTGCAACGAAATCACGTTTAGAGTAAACCGTTTCCGTTGCAATAATACATAGGACACAGAAAATTGTCTGCCTGTTGAGTAGATACTACAGAAGCTGTCTTCTCTAACCAGGGCCTACAATGTACTTTAAGGTCCACCAGCCACTGTGGCAAGTAGATTTTTAAAAAATCTACCAGCCACTCAGATTTTTTTAACAGCCAAAATATTGCTTGTCATAATTACATAAAAACAAAAAAAATACAATTAAAATAAACAGATGACTATGCTCTGTAATGTTTCTAAAACATGACATGTATTTTTAAGACATGTGGTATATTGCTACATTTTATTACTTTTTTTGGAACCTAAGTCTTTTAACCAAAATATCAGATGAGAGAAAATGTTCAACTGCCCCTTTAAGGGGGGGGGGGGTTACAGTGGTAACAGGGCCACTTGAGTCCTAAAGTTGAAAAACAACTGAACTTGTGAACAAAACGATTCGCACGTGCTCATTATTAACTTTGTACTTTTTACTTGCGAATGTAATGCTTGTATTGTAGAGCACTGCAAATTCACCACCCGCAAACATGGCTGGTAAAATAGATATTCTTACGCACCAATACCTAAATCTACCCGCTTTTGGCGGGTGTTAATTTTACGCCATGTCTCTAACCCTGTGTTGTCTCCCTCTCCATGGCTGCATCCCTCCCCCTCTCCCTTCATCCCTCCATCCCTCTGTGCTGTGTCCTGTAGGTGAGAGTGTGCCGGTGGAGGAGCAGTTTGACAAGGAGAAGGCTAATGCTGAGGTTCAGGCTCTAGACAACGTGGTGAATAATGAAAAGATGACCCCCTCGCCCAGCATCCCAGGGGTTAAGCTGACTGACGCAGAGAAAGAGAAGTGCGAGGCTGAGCTGTCTAAACTCTACAAGCAGCTGGATGATAAGGTAAGGGAGCAGAGCAGAGCATCACACTGCAACCCTAGTGTGCCATAAAGATTTCAATGACGTAGTCATTTAAAATATGTTTTACTGACGATATAGGTTTCCTTGACAACACTTTGGTCTCAAAAACACCCTTACTATCTCTCTCTCTCCCCCCTCCTTTCTCTCTCCCTCTTCTCTCTCTCTCTCCCTCCAACAGGATGATGAGATCAACCAGCAGAGCCAGCTGGCAGAGAAACTGAAGCAGCAGATGCTGGACCAGGAGGAGGTGAACCCCCCCACCCCCCCCTATTTTGCACCCCCCCTGCCGTGCATCTACTGCCCCCCTGCCGGGCCATTCTGTTAACTATGCCATCAATCTGCCTGTATAGGCTCATCGGGGCCCTGAGAGGGGGTCAAGCTGTTAGCTGACTGTTAACCCAGACACAGCTGAGTTAAAGAGGCACATCTCAGCCTGCTGCTCAGCCTGGGGAGAATCTGACATCCTAAAGCATGAAACATAATGAGAATCTCACTACCGATAGACTGCCGATATGTACTAATCACAGTGGGAGGCCCTCCCTTCTCTTGCTAGAACAGAAGTGGTACCTGCTGCATGCTGACCCGGTAGCAATGAACCTACCGATTCTACTTGTAGAACCGCAATGCTTGTCAGTTGCCAACATCTTGTCTTTGACCAAATCAAAGAGCACAAACCCCCATATAGCAAAGTACACAGATGCAATGCACAAAACACTAAATACTTCCTCCAAACTAGCTAACCACTGTAGCTAGTATTGACATAATTAAATCACAATGGATTAGCTAGTTTCCATGAAACAGCTGCCTGTTAGTGCAGTGTCCTTAGCTAGCTAGCGTTGTACAAAGTAGCAACATTAGCGCAGATAGCTTGGAATCTAGACCAATGTGCACGTATAACGCTACTGCCACCTTCTGGTTTGGAGTATTTTAACAAGGCTGAGCGGCTGACGACTTCCAAGGTCTTTGCGGTGTGAACACAAAAGAGGTTGACTTCCGACACTCAAACGTTTGACAATCCTACGATGTAGCTGAGCTTTAACACTCTCAACTCAGCCTTCAGTACACTGGATTTTTTTTATTACAGATGAATGTTCAGGGTCTTATTAATGGTTACTCCCAGGCCTGGGTTGTGTTCAGTAGGGCACATAGTATAATGTTCTGCAACAGAAAGCATACATCCATCTTATTGGCCAAGTTAATACGTATTGGACAAGGTAATACCTCCCACCTACCTGTTTCAAAACGTTTTCTCCCTACGGAACAAACTCTGTTCCTTCTCCAGCTGCTGGCCTCGTCACGTCGCGACCACGACAACCTGCAGGTGGAGCTGAACCGTCTGCAGTCTGAGAATGAGGCGTCTAAGGAGGAGGTGAAGGAGGTGCTTCAGGCCCTGGAGGAGCTGGCTGTTAACTATGACCAGAAGAGTCAGGAGGTGGAAAACAAGACCAAGGAGTTTGAGGCTCTCAGTGAGGAGCTCAACCAGAAATCGGTTGGTTTTATTTTAAGTTACATGTTACACAATGTTACATGTTGGAAATTTGATAACTTTTATTTAAAAAAGGAGAAAGAACAACGTCATTCACACACATAACTCACCTTTGTTGATCACTATGTGCCAACTATCGCAGGTACAGCATATTTTTTAATTGACCCTTTATTTAACTAGGCAAGTCAGTTAAGAACAAATTCTTATTTACAATGACGGCCTACCCCGGCCAAACCCTAACGACACTTGGCCAATTGTGCGCCGCCCTATGGAACTCCCAATCACGGCCGGTTGTGATACAGCCTGAAATTGAACCAGGGTCTGTAGTGACGCCTCTAGCACTGAGATGCAGTGTTAGACCGCTGCACCACTCAGAAGCCCTTTAAAGAAATAGATATATGGAAAATAACGAATGAAAATATGATATAAACTGAATAGGAAATTCTAGGAATTTGAAGATTGTACCCTGTAACCCTGATTAATCAATTAACAATGTCATTGATTAGCTTGTCCACTCAGCTAATGTCCCAGGTCAGCTGTTGAATCATTAAGTCCCTGATTAGCATGGAGTTGAATAGTGTGTAAGAGTTCACTGCGTTGTGAACAAAGTTGGTTGGCATTTTGTGAAATCAACCTGTCCTGTTTGTCCTCCTCAGAGTATCCTGGTGTCCATTGACTCTGAGCTGCAGAAGCTGAAGGAGATGACCAACCATCAGAAGAAGAGGGTAACTGAGATGATGTCATCGCTGCTCAAAGACCTGGTAGAGATAGGCATCGCCGTGGGCAGCAACGACATCAAGGTACACCTCATTCAGTGCCACACCAGCCAGTCATGGAAGGGAAGCCCAGGATTGGGATACTTTTGTGGAATTCCAGGGAAGAGGGGGAGCCTGTGTGGCTCTTATATGTACCATTTAACCTCATCCCAAACCATACCTCACCTCATCCCAAACCATACCTCACCTCATCCCAAATATACGTAACCTCCTCCTAAACCTTGCATTAGTTAAACTGTCTGATGCATTAGTTAAACTGTCTGGTGTATGTCTTTTGCACGGTGACATTTGAGTCTAACATTTGTGCCTTTACCTCGTCTCCTCCCCCTTTCTCCCCCTCCCAGCAACACGAGGGCAGTGGTCTGATAGACGAGGAGTTTACAGTGGCTCGTCTGTACATCAGTAAGATGAAGTCGGAGGTGAAGACCATGGTGAAACGCAGCAAACAGCTGGAGAGCACCCAGGCCGAGAGCAACCAGAAGATGGACGAGAACGAGAAGGAGCTGGCCGCCTGTCAGCTACGCATCTCCCAGGTAACCATCGTTGACGTCATCTGGAACAGAGGGCTCGGGGAGGGTGTCACAGGGTGGCTGTCACTCAAATGAAATTCTAATCACGTCTATTTCAATTAATTGAATGAAAAGCAATGAGGGAAATTTGGATTTGGGAATGTGATTACAGTTTACCTCCTGAATTCACTGAATTAAATGGAATGGATTCAATCCTGGTTCCATTTATTGCTCCCTTTTCACTTTCTCTTGCTGTCTCCTCCTGCAGCACGAGGCTAAGATCAAGTCCCTGACAGAGTACCTTCAGAATGTGGAGCAGAAGAAGAGACAGCTGGAGGAGAACGTAGACTCTCTGAATGAGGAGCTGGTCAAGATCAGCACTCAGGGTGACTACAACTTTACATTTTTTTATAATTTATTCGTCCTTTATTCAAATAGGAAGATCCCTCTTAACCAAGGAAGACCTGTCCCCAAGATGGCACATCACACATTCGTTATTGAAATGTGTATTTTTAAATATTCTTTTTACAAACCGGACACATTTGGCTACAGGTTGACACCCAGCTTTTCAACAGCAGGGCTTGACATTCAGGTAAATTTGCTAGTGGCACACCGGGTCAGTGCTACTGGCCCGATTTTAAAAATAATAATAATACCGGGTCAAGATCTGACAGGAAAGCGAATGATGTGTTCATAATTTCAATAGCAGGTGATTTTATCTTTCATTTGTGGGCTGAGCAAGGAGCCTATACAGGGTTCATACAGACATTAAGTCAAATTCAAGGACTTCATTGTAATTTTCAACGACCTACATTTTATTTGTAATTGTTGTAATAGCCTATAGAAAAGAAGAAAATGATGCAGAAAAAAAGTATGCGTTACCACTAAGAATAATACTTTCTTTAATAGGCCTATCCAATGGCATTATGTATTGAGATTCACATTATTTTTACATGCTAAAATATGTCAATGTGGGCATTGCCTTACTAAATAGACAGCATGCTCCCGACACAAACGTTCTAATGAAGCCTGTCCATGTGGTAGCTAGTCACTCGCCATTTGAGATGTTATTGCATCATGTTTTAAAATGAAGCGACCAAAAAAGGTGTTCCTTTGTAATAGAACGCTTTGTATGGAAAACCAAGTCGAATGTTGGCTTCAACGTCATATAAGCGCAACAGGTCAGCGCAACACCCTTCAATAGAAATGACAGGAAACAAAGGAAAGCTGCTACATCTTGCTGTTTCGAGCCCTGAAATGAAATTACAGAATAATTATACTGAACAAAAATATAAACGCAACATGCAACAATTTCAACGGTTTTGCTGAGTTACAGTTAATTTAAGGAAATCAGTACATGTAAAAAATTTTTTTTATTTATTAGGCCCTAATCTATGGTTTCACATGACTGGGCAGAGGCACAGCCATGGGTGGGCCTGGGAGCGCGTAGGCACAAACACTGGGGAGCCAGGTCCGGCCAATCAGAATAGTTTTTTTCCCCACAAAAGGGATTTATTACAGACACAACTACTCCTCAGTTTCATCAACTATCAAGGTGGCTGGTCTCAGCTGATCCCGCAGGTAAAGAAGCCGGACGTGGAAGTCCTGGCCTGGCGTAGGTACACGTGGTCTGTGGTTTTGAGGCCGGTTGGATGTACTGCCAAATTCTCTAAAACAATGTTGGAGGCGGCTTATGGTAGAGAAATTAACATTTTAAATTATCTGGCAACAGTTCTGTTGGATATTCCTGCAGTCAGCATGCCAATTGCACGCTCCGTCAACACTTGAGGCATCTGTGGCATTGTGCTGTGACAACTGCACATTTTAAAGTGGCCTTTTATTGTCCACAGTACAAGGTGGACCTGTGTAATGATCATGCTGTTTAATCGTCTTATTGATATGCCACACCTGTCAGGTGGATGGATTACCTTGGCAAAAGAGAAATGCTCGCTAACAGGGATATAAACAAATTTGAGCACAATTTAAGACAAATAAGCTTTCTGTGCATTTGGAACATTTCTGGGGTCTTTTTATTTTGGCTCATGAAACATGGAACCAACACTTTACATGTTGCTTTTATATTTTTGTTTAGTATATATTGGAGCTGTAGAACTTCTAAATCGGCTACCATAACTTCAATGTCTTTTTCAAGGACCAAATAGCCTAGAGAAAATGTCACATTTTCAAGGTAGGCTATTCCAAGATGACTAAATTGCGCATCGCAAATATTCAACCAATATTTTGAACTTTTTAAATACCTGGTTTGCGTTCTTGCCTTAGCATTTACTGGTATATATCATAACTTTGAACATCTTTCCTGCCCCTACCGCTGTCGGTCTTCGGTGAGCTGCTCCACACAACAACCAGCTGTTTGAGAGCTGCACACTCTCTGCCCGACAGATTATAGGCTATATGTGTGCAGTGCCCGTGTGATAAATAATCGGAATAACAAACAGCTTCGGGAATCCATCTGTTTTTGAATACATTTTATAGCTTAGATTATAGATGGTATTATTTCACTATTTTTTTTCACTAGCCTGAGCGGACCACGGACAGGGATGATCAACTGGCCCGGGGGGTTTCCCCAAACCTTCCCGGGCCAGCGGGCTGCCCTGTATGTCAAGCCCTGAACAGTATATCACTATCTAGTGGTGAAATGATTGCTGACACACACCTACTTTTCTCCCCTCACAGAGAAAGTCCAGGCTATGGAGAAGGAGAACGAGGTCCAAACTGCCACTGAAGTAAAGGTATGACCAACAGTGGATTTTTCCTGACAGGCTATTCTTTCCTCACTTGATAACTGGTCATTCAGATTATTCTAACTTTTTGTGTTTGTAATCAGTTGCATTTGTCTACAAGATTCTCCATGATTGTATATTTGATTCCTGTATGGGATAAATATACCAAATATATACCAAATGTCTGTTGTTCCTAGGAGGCGGTTGAGCATCAGATCCAGTCTCACCGTGAGGCCCATCAGAAACAGATCAGCAGCCTGAGAGACGAGCTGGACAGCAAGGAGAAACTCATCACTGAGCTGCAGGAGTAAGAGAACACGCGCGCACAATAAATCCTTGAGGCCCATCGGACACAACGACGACACATGGAACAACTGTTATTTTGTAGTTAGATTCTGTCTCACTATGTCTGTATCTGTCTCTCTCCAGTCTGAACCAAGAGATCGTGCTGGAGCAGAAGCGTCTGAGGGTGGAACACGAGAAGCTCAAGTCCACCGACCAGGAGAAGAGCCGCAAGCTGCACGAGCTCACGTGCGTAAACACCCATCCAGTTGCCATCGTACACACACAATCAGTATTCACACACTATCATTTGTCCTTAGCTGATTTCTCTGCATAAATGAGAAGAAATAAATGACTGTCTGCAGCCATATGAACAGCGGTGACGTGGCAATGGGTAATCACCGATCTGGTTGTGTGTGTGTTACAGGGTGATGCAGGACAGGAGAGAGCAGGCCAGACAAGACCTGAAGGGACTGGAGGAGACTGTGGCTAAGGAGCTCCAGACCCTACACAACCTCAGAAAGCTGTTTGTTCAAGACCTGGCTACCAGAGTCAAGAAGGTAAAGCACACTGTGTTAGCTTTTTACAAGCGAGAGATGCACCCCCCCCCCCCCCCCCCCCCATATTAGCATTTTAGAAAGACCTAGAAGGAACCATATGAATCAGTTACTTTATCAGCCCTATGTAATGAACAATGTTCACATAATATTGCCCTTACATTGCACAGTACCATCATCACCTGGACAGTGCGGGATCCACGTTCAAATCCAATTTGATGTTGCATGCGCCGAATACAACAGGTGTAGACTTTTCCGTTAAATAAAACTGTTCCCTTCCAATCCTGGCCTGTTACCCTGTTGAATGTTTAATGAACCTCCGCACCAGACAAAAGAGGGAGGCTTTGGTAACTAGGGCAGCCTGTAGTTCTCTTCTTCAAAGGTAAAGATTTAAATAAGATGCTGTCTGTGTCCCAAATGGCACCCTATTCTCTTTTATAGTGGACTGCTTTTGACCAGGGCTGATAGGCTCAAAGGTAGTGCACTATATAGGGAATAGGGTGCCATTTAGGACACAGACGCTATGCTGCTGTGATTCAGAGACTATTATGAGGTTCTTCACCAACCCTCGGGCTTCAGGCTCTAGCTGGCTCACATAGATAAGATGGAGAGGAGAGAACGCGTGACCCTGGATCACTTCAATAAGTTAGATTAAAAGTCCTATTTATCAGCTCTGAGTCACAAATGTGATATTTGTGGTATTTTATAATTGTGATGAGCTTGTGGTACCAACATTCCGACCTTGAAAGTCTATGGGTCAGTGAAAGGCATATTAATGTGGTATATTAATTTACTGCTTCCCAGTGCTCATTTCAAACTCTGAACTTGTGGCTTTAATGGTGCCTTTCACAGAAAATGGAGAAGCGTGTGTCTCATAAATGATAAATAGATGGAGAGTGAATGATACATGTGCTGTTAAACGAAATGTTCTGCAATAATGTATGTTTTCTGCAGAGTGCTGAGATGGACTCTGATGATACAGGGGGCAGTGCTGCTCAGAAACAGAAGATCTCCTTTCTGGAGAACAACCTGGAGCAGCTTACAAAGGTCCACAAACAGGTAAACAAACACATACATCTGATGTTATGAGTTCTTCCATGGCAGAGAAGTATCCTGCTATGATCGAATGGTATGGTTCACTGAAGTCAGTAAGCAGGTACAGACCACAGAATTAGAATGAGCAGAATGCACGTCCCCATTCATTTCAATGATGCCGTAATGGGCTCTATGCCTGTTCATTCTGTGGCACAGATCAGAGCCCTTTATTGTAATGGAAGGCTCTGTTACAGACATGCCAAATTACTCCAAGATACAAGTACTCTTCTGTCAACACAAATGTTCGTCACACATCGAAAAGATACCAAGGACAACTGCAATGTGACTGAAAGAAAGAACAAATTAATTAGTGAGTGAATCCTGTATGATTGGCCTCTGTCCATTTCGCTCACTCACTATACACCCCCCCCCCCCCCCCCCCCCCCCCCAGCTGGTGCGTGATAATGCCGACCTGCGCTGTGAGCTTCCTAAACTGGAGAAGCGCCTGCGTGCTACAGCTGAGCGGGTCAAGGCCCTGGAGTCTGCCCTGAAGGAGGCCAAAGAGAACGCTGCACGCGACCGCAAACGTTACCAGCTGGAGGTGGACCGCATCAAGGAGGCCGTCAGGGCTAAGAACATGGCCAGGAGGGGCCACTCGGCTCAGATCGGTGAGGAGCATAAACACGTGTATTCATACACACACAGTCATTCATATTCACACACACTGATTTTAAAAGTTTAACGCTCGTTTTTTCCCCCTGAGAGATCTGTCCTTTGTTCTGCCTGACATCATGTTTTGGTCTATAATACTATAAATACACTTACATTACAGTTTGGTCTTTTCAGACGCTAAATAGTGATGCCATTAGTGTTCCTTTGATGGTATGTAAACTTTGCTGTGCCTCTGTCCTCCCCAGCCAAACCTATCCGGCCTGGCCAGCCCCCTGTGGCATCCCCCACCCACCCCAACGTCAACCGGTCTGGGCTCTTCAACAACCAGCCCACCGCCATCAGAGGAGGAGGGGCCACGCAATGAAGGAGCAAGAAGTAAGTCGAGGCCTCTCAGAAGACTTTACTGAGCCAGTCGGATGTTCGGTTGGGTAGGAAATGTTTTGAAACCGGGAGGCACTACCTGAATTTGTCCAATAAGAACATAGATACTCTTTTTCCGTTGCAAACAGATTTGCTACTGAACACGACCCTGTTTTTTTATAGACCAGCCAAAGCTTAAACAAGTCTTGCTTTACCTCCACTCATTTTGTCTTCTGTCTCTCTTTGTCCTTCAGTTGCTGAAGAAGATAAACAACATATTCACAGTCAGACTAAGATGCAAAGATCACCCACAGGAGCTGGCATTCCACTACACAGAACTTGTCACATGACATGGGACGATTCATCCAGTATCAACGTTTATAATCTATATATATGTGTAAGAAATAGACACAGGCTGTACAGTTCTTTTTCCTGATCCTTTTTGTTTGAATGAAATTGATTTCCTTACAAAACAAAAGACAAAAATCAAACAATCGAATAAAAGTGCGATCTTGGCGCCTGGCGAAATGAACAACATGTAACTAATAATGCGTACTCGTAGGTCTTCCATTTGATCTGTCGCACAGCAGTTTGTCCATTTAATGTCCTAAAAGGTTTTAGTCTGCACTTTGCCACGTTGAATGTATGCTGTCGCAGGTTCTCCCCCAAAAATATTATAATAATAAAAAATAAAAAAAGACAAAGTTTGGAAAATCTGCTGAGAAGCATCCTAGCCTGATTATCCATGTACAGTATATCATCAAATTAACCCTCCTGTCTAGATTAAAATAAGCTTTATCAAAGGTATACAAATACACTACTGTCCTCTATTGTACAATTAGATTGAGCACTGACATTTTTACTTTCTCTTTGACGTTTGTTTCTTACGGGACTAAAATGCTGTAGTAGAACACATCTTCAGGACCATGCACTTGTGATTGACAGAAAATGACATCCTATTCTCTTTCTAATGCACTACAAGAGCTTGGTCAAAAGTAGTGCACTAAATAGGGAGCAATTTGAGATGAATCCTGTTGGATAGGACAACTGTGAGGAGAATGGCAAAAAGTGAGATTTTGTCTCATTAGAAAATGAAGCTGCTTCAGTGTCACGCCTATCTAAGTCCAAGCTATTCACTCCATGTTAATGTACTGTATGATGACATTTTATAATGGTTGAACTGCAATGTTCCCGAATCAATGTATATCAATACCAGCATATGCAAGCGCTGCGTATCCCCTTTGGTAAAATGTAAGAAATGCAACACATCTTGTCCTACTGATGTCAATGTTATCACTGAAGAGAAAAGTACTTCTCGGACCACAAAAAGATTGTTCTAGATGCTTGACTGTCCTGATGAATTTGTCAAGTTCATGATGTGTCACTATGCCAGCTTATCCCTCTACTCCGCGTATCATAAGGACATGTTAGATAATGCTCTATATAGAAGATGACGTTTAAACAAATGTTCTCCGACAAAATTGTAGAAATGGGTTTTTCTTTGACTTTTTTTATTTTATTTCCCATTGGTTAGTGTGTAGTAGTTTGTTTGAGAACTCGTATGAGCCCCTCACTTTAGACCAATCATGAGTTTCATAGTGTCTTGTTTCTGTGCCTACTGCCTGTGTAGTTGTGTGGTTTGGGCATACATTTTGAGTGATTCTGTTTTTCTCTCTGTGTTCAACTTTTTTTCATCGGTGTCTGAATCTGTCATCAAAATTTTTCAGCGGCCCAACTTTTTCATTTTATGACTCTGCACACCTGTCTCTTGTATGTAGGCTAACGAGGCAGGGGTTTGCTTGGGGGAGTGGTGAATTGGGATCTGCGTCTACACTCGCATGTCCAAACTAGCCAATGCATTGCTTCATTCTAAGTAACCTTGTCTGCTTCTAATAGTGTCTAGTGAACAAGATTACATTCTAAGTGGGATGCTAATGTGGATGTAGGAACGGAGCCTGTCTTGTCCACGCAGTCACCTATCTTCATAACACCATCCTCCCCTAGCTACAGTCGATAGATGGCATCTGAGTTATTTATTGGTGTGTAGGCAGGATGAAAGCTTTAGACGCTGCCATTTTTTTAACTACCTAAATAGTTTTTTTTTGTTTACCGTTATTGATTTGACTATTTGTGTCCATCTCTCAGAAAATGAAATGATCCAAAACATTGTCCTTCCTTCCCCATACTGTGTGTAAAACTGAAGCATCTGCAAAGACTGTCTGGTATAGCCCAGTGCTGTACAGACCTGACTATAGTGAGTGCAATATGGATCAGTTATTGTGAAGAAGATTTAACTACACAAGGTTTAAGTGAGGGAGTGGGACCTGCATTAAAAAAAAAGTAAAACAAACTAAAACTAACGAATCAGTCTCCTGACTTTTGGTTTGTCATGTGTGATATTTGAAGTTGAAATGTAGCCTGAAGCACTTTTTGCAATGTATCTTGGATTACAACTGTAAGTGTCGTAACTGTACCTGCCATAAAGGACCGCTCAAATACCGATTCTGCAAAAGGAAAAACACAAACAAGCGAAGCATAACCGGAGTTGTTCAGTCTTTGGGTTGTAAACTAATAATAAAAATATTGTCTGAGAACTCGTGGTCTGGCCAGGTTACGATGGTCTGCACTGTCTGTGTATGATGCAAATTGTGTGTGTATATTTTATATATAACCCTAGGGAGATCATTGCAGTGTTCTGCACATCGTTATCCTCAAGTGCTTTCTGTAGCCTTGGTTCCCAAGATTTTACCCTAGAGTTGAAACCAATAAAGTCTCAAAGAGAGAAGTCCGTGCACTGCTTACTCATTTATCGTGGTCAACTTTTTTCATCAGGAATGGGAAGGAAACGCTCTCCAACCTTGCTTTCCAAGGTCAATGAATTGAGTTGCTAAGTGGAGAGGAAATTCAGCAACTCGGAGGCGAGTGGAAGTTGATAAACCTGCTTCTTTGTTAAAAGTGAATGTTGCCTCTTGGTTGGAGTTTTTACTCACAATCATATCCATTCTGTATCACATGGAAAGGATGGGGTCCATATATCATACTGACTGAGTCAAGACTACACCCTTGTCTGATAGAATAGTACATGTAGTTTAAAAATGCTTGTTGCCCAGCCCTACCAGTAGATTACCTGCATTCTGTAGCAGGTAATGGGCCGTTGGATGCACTGGCCCATTCACACCAGCAGAGCACGCTATGGTACTGTCACACACGATCAAATAACGGAATGAGTGAAAAACAAGCTATTGTACATTTTGGTGATATGGTTTCAGTAATTGCTTTGCCAGGACTGGCTTTTAGAAAGACTGACTTTTCTTAGAAAGAATACTGATTTATTTTTGGTGCAGATAATTTGGACAAAACCAAATCCTAATTTGGCAACTCCAAATCCCCCGTAATCTATTATTAAATAATTAGATAATTGTGGGGCAGTCTTGAAACGTCTGTCACAGATTTGGCTTGAGATGGTAACCGATGGTGACTCAAGAAACCGAGACGGTAAATTAGGAGCTCTTTCTTTATGGAGCTGTCTTGATGATCACCAGACCATTGTATTTGAATTGTCAGATCATTGCAACTAAAAGATACCCATATCAACCCCATCACGTTACACATGTGGCATGGGATATAGTAGCCTATAGGCTAAACCAATAAACCACATTTGTTCAAATTAAACTCTAATTTTGAACAAATAACCTATTTTCAAAATTAAGACTGGTAGAATAGCTTTCAAGGAAAGCCAGTGGTAGCCTACTACCACTAGGTGAGACTATTGACCACCAGATGGCATGCCAGGAGTAGCCTATCGTCCATCAAAGTTGGCTGGCAGGCAGGCAGGCAGGGTGGGAGAACCGACCAACCCAGCGCTCACAAACGATAGCACCACGGCAGAGTGAAAACGAGGCGGGGGATTGGGAATACAGAGCTAGCGTACTCGAGTCGCATACTGGAGCAGCTAAGATCACTGTAATACCTGGAGGAAAAGTTCCGCACAAAACAACCGCATTTGGCCAGTTCTTTGAAGAGAAAGAAGATACCGTTAAAAAGGTGTGTAGGCTTACGTTACATCATTCATCGCAAGACTGCAGATAGTTATTGGTTACTTCCAGAGTTACCTTGTTGTAATGCATAGTTGCAAAACGACTGGCTACTTTTGTTTCTTCGACCTCGAATTCCTTCACAGAGGGGTGCATTGGAACCTACTGTTGTGGTGCAGTAACATAACTATATTTATAAACGTGAGCTCTGTTTTGATATTTAGGCTATAACGCACACAATCATGGCGGGGGTTGTTTTGTCGTTGGGTGATATTGGGGTGCCTGTATTGTTTTGGTTGTACGGGGTTTTTCACGTGATACACTGGCTACATTTTTGTACAACGCATTGCTTTCTTAGCATAGGTAGCTTACAATTGGTAAGCAAATTATTCCTAACAGGTCTAATAGTTTGATATTAATCACATCTGTGTCAAATGTTTCTTAAAGGGATCATTTTTCCTCAGCTTTGTCTGCACCACAACTAACGTTAGTGGCTATTAGTGGCACTAGCCAGACTTTCCTGGTTTGGGAATGAGCGTTTCTGTCTAGTCGGGGTCTTTTGTTGAAATTGAATATGGATTAAACTCCTTTTGTTGTATTTCAATGGTGCTTTTCCATCTAGACTTACCACCACACCAGCGTGTCGCCAGTGTTTTATGTTAATGTTAGCTCTAGTGTTATTGTGTTTCCATTGGAGTTATGGAATAAAAGACTGGCGAGCAGAATCAACAACCTCCATCATTCAAGACTGTTGCTTTGTGAAACGGTGTTAAAGTTCACAGTTAGCCATTGTTGTGTAAATGAAAGCTGAAAAGTACCCAAGACCTTGCCTTGGCTCCAAGTCAGAGCAGGTCTGCTAGAGCCTAGTTACATGATTTTTGGTGTCCATTACTGGGCGTTACAGGAAAGCCCCATAGAAACCACCGCCATAGATTTATAAACTAACCATTTCTTGGCGATACTTTCTTCGTTTTTGATTCGGTTAAATGTCCGTTTCCAGTTGCAGGTGGTTCTACAAAAAAACAACCAAAACTCAAAGATATTAAATCCATGTTTTTGCTTTGACAAGTTGTTGAATGCAATGCTTCTTTGCACCATTTACTTATCCCCATCCACACACCAATTTACAACTACAATTGGAAAACATTTGAACAGCAGTAGGCCTATATGCACATGTTGTTGGCTACCGCACAGCCTTGGTGACATCTGTTATTCTGTTTCCAATAGAACCACTGGGACAAAGGCATGTAGAATCTCAGTGTTGTGGTTCTTGTGTGGCCAGCGATGCGCAGATGTGTGAAAATGAAAACATAGTTAATGTTCCTTACAGAATGATAATCCGTCCATCATCCTCAGACCGTAGGACAGGTCCCCCAGTTTGTCCGATCCATTTAGTGTGTGGCTGTGGATGGATGGAGAGATCGTCACAATAAGCAGATGCTTAAGATCAGGGGTGTCAAACAGATTTTGCCCCTCGGGCCGCATTCAGTCTTCAATGAGTTCCCGGAGGGCTGCACTGATCACGGGTTATATTTCATCCCCTTCAAAGTTTGGAAAAAAATGGTCTTCTAGCCATCGTTTTTCGATTTTTTGATGTTCCCTGACTGTCTAGCTTTAATTTCGGTGATTATTAGCGAGCTCTGGACACAGTCAAGAAACTGTATGAATGTATGCCTCATTGGCCGTATGTTTGACACCCCTGCTTTAGATCTTATCATGGGGCGCTTATAGATCTTATTGGTGCATAGCTTACAGGTGAACTGAACGTCAAGATAAGCATGAATAATACCCGATTTTGTGCGGTATAAAAGAGGGTAATCAACAAGTACCCTAGTATTTTGGAGCTCATTCAATAGGGTGAGACCTCCCAAAGGTGAGCCAATGCCATTTTGAACGGCATTTTTACTTGTCTGCCGTTTTGATTTTAATCAATAACAGAGCAACTAGTTGGCTTATATTGCTTAAGGACTGACTGTATTTTGTTCTTCTTAGAGCAGAGAATTTATCTGAGTTGGATTGCAATTCACTGTTTCCTGTTTCACAGCCTGCCACAGAAATTAACGACACATCAGTCGGAGTTTGCATCCCAAATAGCACCCTATTCCCTGTATACTGCACTACTTTTGACCAGGGCCCATAGGGGAAATAGGGTTCTATTTGGGATGCAGACAGAGAGACGGGGAGTCAGCCTTCAAAAACACTGTTACTCAAGCTGTCAGTTTCATTGTTTCCCAGAAGTCAGCTGTATTTACAGTTAGCTGTAGTTTAGAATGGGTTGATTTATGTGTCGGAAGTAATGCTTCGGCTCCATCACCAGAGTTTTCTTATCTGGGTTTTGAGGTTTGATTGACACCTCTTCCATAAAAGTCATCCATTGGTTCAATTAAGTTGCCATGGAAATCTCAGACCAGGAATATTACGGAGAACAACATTTTTGCAACTTTTTGTTAGAACTGTGGATTAGTTATAAGCATAATATTAACAGTCATAAGGTCTTTAGATATAATGACACTGCCTCATTGGGGAAAAGGAGCCTGATGTATAATATAACAAAAATAATGCCTTGTCCCATTCTCTGTCTACTTTAGCCAACACTTACTGTATATCACTAATGTATATCATGCAATACATTACAAGGAACAATATACCATTTGGTTACAATGTGTACAGTATGGGATGAGGCTACAGAGTGCCGAAACAAAATGAATCATCCATCTTAGGAGATGGTGGCATGAGGAAAGGGTATGTGAGCCTGTTAGGGAGTGATTGCTGTGGGTATGCAGCATCACTCGTGTTGCGGTTATCGGTATTAATGGCAGTCGCCAGTCTCCAGTCCCACCTCTTTACACCATGTGTGTCTGTCAGTAAGTAAGTCAGTCTCCCCTCTTCACACCCCTAGATGTGCTGGGGAGTGTAAGCTGAAGAGGGAGAGCTCTGGTTCCTGTGTGTGACACGAGAGGACGTGTGACAGAAGTACACATAAGGTGTCCACATTCTTCCCAGGCGGAACAGTTTGGACGTTTTGGACTTCGGGCACACAATTGTTTTCTCTGGGCCAACCGATGTTCGGGAGCCAAAGTCTACACCCCTTCTTCCATGATAAGTCAACTGTAGGGATTCTTCAATAAAGTATTTTTGTTGTCATTCAACGAGAGCTTGTTTTCATGCACATTTTGTCATTGAGAAATACTGCACCAAACATGTTAGTTAGATGTAAAATTGCGCGTCGAAGATATACTCTGCAAAAACCTCAAAATGAATAACCAATTTTTGATTCCGGGATGCTGGCCTTCATAGCAGAGATCCTGTGTCTGTGTTCTTTTGCCCATCTTAATCTTTTATCTTTATTGGCCAGTCTGAGATATGGCTTTTTCTTTACAACTCTGCCTAGAAGGCCAGCATCCCGGAGTCGCCTTTTTACTGTTGACGTTGAGACTGGTGTTTTGCGGGTGCTATTTAATGAAGCTGCCAGTTGAGGACTTGTGAGGTGTCTGTTTCTCAAACTAGACACTAATGTACTTGTCCTCTTGCTCAGTTGTGCACCGGGGCCTCCCACTCCTCTTTTTATTCTGGTTAGAGCCAGTTTGCGCTGTTCTGTGACGGGACTAGTACACAGCGTTGTACCAGATCTTCAGTTTCTTGGCAATTTCTCACATGGAATAGCCTTCATTTCTCAGAACAAGAATAGACTGACGAGTTTCAGAAGAAAGTTCTTTGTTTCTGGCCATTTTGAGCCTGTAATCGAACCCACAAATGCTCATGCTTCAGATACTCAGCTAGTCTAAAGAAGGACAGTTTTATTGCTTCTTTAATCAGGACAACAGTTTTCAGCTGTGCTAACATAATTGCAAAATGGTTTTCTAATGATCAATTATCCTTTTAAAATGATAAACTTGGATTAGCTAACACAGCGTGCCATTGGAACACAGGAGTGATGGTTGCTGATAGTGGGCACCTGTACGCGTATGTAGATATTCCATTAAAAATCAGCCGTTTCCAGCTACAATAGTCATTTACATCATCAACAATGTATACACTGTATTTCTGATCAATTTTATGTAATTGAATGGACAAAAAAAAAGTTTTTCTTTCAAAAACAAGGACATTTCTAAGTGACCCCAAAGTTTTGAACGATAGTGTATACACACTGTCAGAAGTTTACATACACTTAGGTTGGAGTCATTAAAACTCGTTTTTCAACCACTCCACAAATTTCTTGTTAACAAACTATTGTTTTGGCAAGTCGCTGTATCACAATTCCAGTGGACCAGAAGTTTACATACACTAAGTTGACTGTGCCTTTAAACAGATTGGAAAATTCCAGAAAATGACGTCATGGCTTTAGAAGCTTCTGATAGGCAAATTGACATCATTTGAGTCAATTGGAGGTGTACCTGTGGATGTATTTCAAGGCCTACCTTCAAACTCAGTGCCTCTTTGCTTGACATCATGGGAAAATCAAAAGAAATCAGCCAAGACCCCAGAAAAAATTGTAGACCTTCACAAGTCTGGTTCATCCTTGGGAGCAATTTCCAAACGCCTGAAGGTACCACGTTCATCTGTACAAACAATAGTACGCAAGTATAAACACCATGGCACCACGCAGCCATCGTACCACTCAGGAAGGAGATGCGTTCTGTCTCCTAGAGATGAACGTATGTAAATCATTCTTAGAACAACAGCAAAGGCCATTGTGAAGATGCTGGAGGAAACAGGTACAAAAGTATCTATATCCACAGTAAAAGGGTCCTATATCGACATAACCTGAAAGGTCGCTCAGCAAGGAAGAAGCCACGGCTCCAAAACCACCATAAAAAAGCCAGACTACGGTTTGCAACTGCACATGGGGAGAAAAATAGTACTTTTTGGAGAAATGTCCTCTGGTCTGATGGAGAAAAAAAAATAGAACTGTTTGGCCATAGTGAACATTGTAATGTTTGGAGGAAAAAGGAGGAGGCTTGCAAGCCGAAGAACACCATCCCAACCGTGAAGCATGGGGGTGGCAGCATCATGTTGTGGGGGTGCTTTGCTGTAGGAGGGACGGGTGCACTTCACAAAATAAATGGCATCATGAGCCAGGAAAATTATGTGGATATATTGAAGCAACTTCTCAAGACATCAGTCAGGAAGTTAAAGCTTGGTCGCAAATGAGTCTTCCAAATGGACAATGACCCCAAGCATACTTCCAAAGTTGTGGCAAAATGGCTTAAGGACAATAAAGTCAAGGTATTGGAGTGGCCATCACAAAGCCCTGATCTCAATCCTATAGAAAATTTGTGGACAGAACTGAAAAAGCGTGTGCGAGCAAGGAGGCCTACAAACCTGACTCCGTTACACCAGCTCTGTCAGGAGGAATGTGCCAAATTCCAACTTATTGTGGGAAGCTTGTGGAAGGCTACCGAAAACCTTTGACCCAAGTTAAACAATTTGAAGGCTATTACACTCAATTAGTATTTGGTAGATGTAAACTGCTGACCCACTGGGAATGTGACGAAAGAAATAAAAGCTGAAATAAATCATTCTTTCTACTATTTTTCTGACATTTCATATTCTTAAAATAAAGTGATGATCCTAACTGACCTAAAACAGGGAATTTTTACTAGGACTAAATGTCAGGAATTGTGAAAAACTGAGTTTAAATGTATTTGGCTAAGGTGTATGTAAACTTCCGACTTCAACTGTACATGGCCATTAAGGCCAGATCATTCTTCAAGATGTTCAAACGTTCATAGATGACCAGCAGGGTCAAATAGAAATCACAGTGGTTGTTGAGGGTGCAAAAGGTCAGCACCTCAGGAGTAAATGTCAGTTGGCTTTTCATAGCCGAGCATTCAGAGGTCAAAACAGCAGGTGCGGTAGAGAGAGGGAGAGAGAGGCTGGAAAACAGCAGGTCCGGGACAAGATATCACGTCTGGAGAATAGGTCAGGGTTCCATAGCCGCAGCCTGTTGCTCAGGTGGCTGAGGTCCTGTGCATAGTTATATGGATTGTTAAACTTTGAAATCAATGGTTTTTGTTTGGCATGCATTTTAAAGTGAAAAAATACTTCTGTTAAGTTTTTCCGTTAATGTGGAATTGCTCTGTAGTAGATCATCCTGATTGGTGTACAGTCGCCGCTCTGTGATAGCCTATTCTCTGTCACTCACACTCTTTCCCAGACCACTGTAACTACCAGATATCTATTCCTGGTGGGAGGCTGTTGTGTGTGTCCTCTGCCACCGTGGCTAAATGTGTGCGTTCATATCCCTTTACATACGAGGGACCATCCTCTATATAGATACAGCATAGACTCACGCCTCAGAAAAGCACCTGCTTTTTCCTGCCTCTTCGGGATGTCAGACAGACTGCAGCGGATGCTATTTAAAGGAGCATAAAGATAATCTGACACGAGGGAGTTATGGATGGAAGCTACTCTGGCAGGGGAGCCCCTGAACCGTGCGTTGATGTTGATGGGTATTTCTAGGTGATATGTCAGGGGATTTTCAATGTCAGATACTGTAGATCACTGACAGTGCTTCAAAACCAGAGGTAGACCCAGTTCCCAGTCAAAAAAACAAGGGGAGGAGGGTCTTGGCTGTCACTAGATGCAGTAAAATGTGAATGAAGTAAGGGATTTTGTGTCATCTGAGAAACCGAAGGAAATAGCTAGCTCCAGTCAGAGCCTTAAATATTCCAAATAAGGCTGTGGTGCCAGCAGGCTACTGTTTTTGCTATATTTATAGTAGACCTATATTAGTAATACTATATGCAACTCTGGCCATTTTAGGCTTTATTTAGGACAAGTGTTTCTCTCTGCCATTGTCATCTGATCACAAGAAGGCTCTGTATGTCTGTGGGTTCGGGTGATTGGGGTCATGCTGGCCTCACCTGTGTTCCTTTGAGGTTAGTTGAGGTTTCCGCTGTGGATTTCCTATCCAGTCATATCTGTAACCGCAACCATCTCTTTCTGATCCTGTGGGTTTAAAGCTGGTTTTGAAAATGAGTGAATTGGCACCTGTATGATCTTCACTTACTGAAAATAGCTTGTGACATCATGCTAGTGTTGTCTGAGAGAGACTTGTGGGAAGCTGTCCGTAATAAAGTAGGATTTAAAGGCGATTGTTGTTGTGGTGAGTAGTAGTGTCTGTTTGAGATGGATTGCATTAAAGGTTAAATCCCATTCAGACAGAGGGCTGTAAAGTACCGTCTTTATGCAGGGTCAGGGTGATCGGTAGGGGGTAGAAATGAAGTCCTTAGCCTGTGATGAAAGAAGGTACCAACCTTGGGGAACAATAATAGTCTTTGGTAGGTTCAAGTTTGAACTTGATTTGTCCCAGAGGTCAATTGGCTTTGGTTTAGCATAAAACCGCTAAATAATGCCATCAAAAATGAAACCTAAACTGAAACCTTCCTATTTTCTTCTCCCTGCAGTCTAGATGATCCCCAGTGAGAGATGTGGATACCCCCAGCCCTCCAATGCTGAGCACCAATAGAGGTCAAAGGTCGACAAGGTTAGAAGGGGTCAACACCACCATGGCTGACAGAGATGGGCATGGCGGCGGGGTGGATGTGCCCACCATCGCACCAGGCCAGGTGTACGTGGAGGTGGAGTACGACTATGAGTACACGGCCAAGGACAAGCTGATCTCCATCAGGCAGGGGGAGTGCTACATGCTGGTCAGGAAGACCAACGAGGACTGGTGGCAGGTGAGGAAGGAGGAGGGGATGAAAGCCTTCTATGTCCCAGCACAGTACGTCAGGGAAGTGCGCCGGGCGCTCATGCCCCCTCAGAAGCCTCTCGTGTCGTGCGGGATTGGTGGGATGAGTGGGGCGGTCCGTGTGAAGCCTACAGTTCTGGATATATGCAGAGCGTCCAATGAGAACCTCAACAACAGGCCGCCTCAGGAGATGTCTAGTTTTGGGCGTCCGTCGCCCTCCTCCACGCCGTCGCTCTTTCCGGTGCACGTCACCCCGCCCGCTCTGCCCAAGGACGCCAACCAGAACCCGGGCAGCCCGCGGCACAGCAAGCCCCCTGGTGTAGCCGAGCTGGTGCTCCTACACAACAACAATAACCATCACCACAGCAACAACTCCACATTACCACGGATGCGGGCAGACTCTCCACCCCCCAGGGCCCCTTACAACGACCATACAAACCACCAGGGAAGTGATGATACAGACCAGACCCCCTCCTCTTCTGGCGACTCCCCGGGGGAGGGGTCGGAGACGCTCCGGAACGACTCGGAGTCTGGAGACGACCTAAGTAGCAGCTCTGCTGAACACATGCAGGTAAGAGACAGTATGATGAACATACTGTTGTTAAATGGGAACCGACACACCCATGATTATTACAGCCCTTCCAGCATCCTCTTTTCTCCCTTGCTCTCTTTTTCATCCATGTCCCTGGCTAGCTTGCTCCTTTCTCCTCTCTCTCTCCCTCCTGTCAGATTAGATTTTGATTGATTGAGGGTCTCTCCTCCACTGTCTCCTACGGAGCTGCCTTCATTCATCAGCCCCCATGCACAATGCTGTTTTATTCCACCCCATTGCCTTGAATACTCTTGGCCTCCTTTGCCAGATCTGACAAGAGCAGCAACAGTTGCTGCAGGTGCTTATTAATTAAGGTGGAGGGTAGATGCTCCTCTGTACGTGTTGGGCCATTTAAAGACTAAATGGGGTGTTCACAGCACCACTGTTAAATCTGAAGGTCCTGTAATTGAGTGTGGTTGTCGGACCTACACGGGACACACACTGGAGTGATATGCTGATCCATGAAGCAGGTGTCTGGTTTTGGATGTAGTTGCCTATGAGGGCAACTTCAACAGTGGAATATAGTGCTGATGAGTTTGGAGCCTAAACTTTCCTTTGTACCAACAGGTCTCTCTCTTTCAGCAAGAGGGTAGAATGGCTCTGGGAGCCTCCAAGTCTAGAGCAGAGGGCCATGGGAGTCTCAGTTGAGTGTCCACCTCAGCAACAGCATGTGTATAACTCACAGACCTCACCAAGGTTGATCATGTAGGACTCCTCCATTATGACTCATTATCATCATCAGACGTCATCAGGAGAGGCCCGGATCATTCGGTCTGTCTCTGTCTGAGGTGTAAATTAATGAATAAAATGACAAGAGGAGTCCCTCCTGTGAAGGAGGTGGTGGTCTACAGAAGGAGCAGATGGATTTGGGAGCATTTGGTGGGTTCTTTATAAATTCAGGCTGTGGGTAGATTATGTGAAGGTTCTTTGTCGAGAAGGAGGCAGAAGGCGGCTGAGGAACAAAGAGAGGGTCTGGGCTTGAATAGAAACTAGGTCATATCAGCTGAGGATCAGTCTTCTCTGCTCTGTCGCCCCACTGTGTGTGTGTGTGTGTGTGTGTGCGCGAAAAGAGTGAAAGCCATGTGCTAGGGGTTAGAGGAGAGAGAATGGAACCAATGGTTTGCAGACCATGACAACAAGATTTGAATGTTTTTTGTTGTTGTAAAACAATGATGAAATCCCAACCAGCTGCATGCAAAATTATGTTCTGTCTAATTCACCAGAATTAATTTCATGCTTGTCAAATTGGTGACCATAATCATAAACATTTTCCCCGGTCATTTACATGTTACTTGTGCATCAAGGGGTTTTTGTCATAATTCTTTTGACAGATTGTAGTGGGTAGTGGCAACTGAGCGTATGCCTAGCCCACGGCAAATTGGCTCTGCCAGTGAACCGCAGAGCTCGCTCACTGTCTGGTCAGGTGAAACCCGCTCCATGTCATTTCGTGGCCAGTTGCCATGCAGGTGATTGGCCATGCAGTGCAACCAACCAACACTTTCAATTCCTGTGTCATTGCAGGGTTACAGCAAAGAAGTGTGTATGCGAAGCAAAGCACTTTGAGCTGAGACATTTACTAGAAGCCTCTTTTCCTGTTTTCCTCTTTTTCTATCCACCCCTTCCTTCCCTCTACTCCCTTGCCAGTATCCCCTCCTTCCCTCTCCTCTCCTCCCTTGCCTGTATCCCCTCTTTCCCTCTCCTCCCTTGCCTGTATACCTTCCTTCCCTCTACCCCACTTGCCTTTATCCTTCTCCCTCCATAGGACAGAGAATCAGGGAATGTGTGTGAGGATTTGTCAGTGACAAGCTAGCCTGAGCCTGTGCCAGTGCCAGCTCGTCTCCCTAGCCTAAATTGATTTGATCAGATCAGTGAAGGATAGTAAACCTCTGTGTGTTACCATATTCTCCCTACCCTAATTCCCTTCTCTGTAGGGCTCTGTTAGGCCAGTAGTAGCTATAGGATCAGGTGGCCCACATTTCTCTGGTTGATACACAGCTTTGGTCCGATGGGTTCGTTGGCAATGTCACCCCTGAATCCCATTTAGATTCCGCCAACAACCCCCCCCCCCCCCCCCCCCCCCTTACCCCTTCCTTGCTCTTCTAAAAGCACAGCTCCTATGCTCTTAAATGATTGTCAAAATAAACCTCTTTCCTTACTGCTCAAGACCCTGACTGGCATCCGTACGGAGTGGTATTTCAGTTCTTTAAAGGACATGATGTGGGCCACCCTGTACTGCGGCCAAGCTGTACCATTTTTAAAGCTTGTTATTTTTCACTTGTCCATACTAGGTTATTTTTGTAGCACATTGTGTGTCATGTGTATCATATACGAGACCCAATAAACATCATATATCACTATCTGTAGACAGCCTAGTGGTTAAGAGCGTTGGGCCAGTAACGAAAGATCGCTGGTTCAAATTCCCGAGCCGGCAAAACTGCCTTTCTGCCCTTGAGTAAGGCAGTTGGCAGAGGGGTTGGTGTTGGTTCAGAGGGGTTGGTGTTGGTTCAGAGGGGTTGGTGTTGGTTCAGAGGGGTTGGTGTTGGTTCAGAGGGGTTGGTGTTGGTTCCGAGGGGTTGGTGTTGGTTCCGAGGGGTTGGGGTTGGTTCCGAGGGGTTGGGGTTGGTTCAGAGGGGTTGAGTTAAATGTTAAATTAGGTTGAAAGCATTTAGTTGTGCAACTGACTAGATATCTCCTTTTTGTTCTCTCTAGGTATGTGAGGGTTGTCATTCTCTCTCTTCCTTCCCCTCCCCCCCAATGTGTCATTGAGTAGAGAGAGAATGAGGTAGACATTGCTTCATGGCGTTGTTGTTTGTCTGTGGCTTTGCCTTCTGGTGCCAGCCAGGCAGTGGAACTTGTTGGCTGCTTGCCTTGCTCTGCCTGAGACAACCCCCACGCTTTTCTGCCCATCAGACAAAACAATCTCTGAGAGGTGTGAGCGTATGTACGATGGCGAAATTTTACTCTGTAGCCCAGCATTCTTGATTGGACTATTCTGCAAGATGCTCTTTGGTTCCCAAATTTGTGATTGTATAAATCTAATTATAACAACACATAACTCTGCGATGCTTTAGGCTACAAACAAGTGGTCAAATGCCAGAGGAAGACTCGACTCTGCACATGGGGATATCTTTGACCTTCTAATGTCGAGGAGTCTTAAAACTTTTTTTTACTGTAATAAAAAAAGGGGTTGGTGTGAATGGGAAAAGGGGGGCCCTGGGAATTGTTTTTGGGGAACCGCTGCTCTAATATAGAAGCCATACCCCTGCCATGTGCACCACCATGTGTAGCTAATGCAGGGATAGTAAAGGGACCATATTGAGAAGCATGTCTATTAGCCCTGAAAATAACCACATATCGCATGTCTTTATGACAGCAACTCCCAATGGAAGGGGCACCATCACTTTGTTGTCTATCGTATATCCTCGACTTCCAGGCTTTGCTCAGCAACACAAATGGTGTATATGACATAACTTGAATGAAACTGTATACAGGAGTAAGTCTGTGGAAAAGGAACAACTGGTCTGAGTTGTCCCAAGGTCAGATCTATGAATTTCCACCTGCCTTTACGTATGCTGTGTTAATCTGCTAGCGGCACTCTCATCTGATCTGGGTGCTTCCCAAGTGGCACACCATTCCCAGGGATCCCAGGGATGCACCCAGATCAGATCAGATGAACACAGCATATATACTGTATGTAGTGCACTGTGTTTGACCAGAACACTATGTGTGCACTACATAGGGAATAGGGTGCATTTCTGAGACCGAAGGCCAGACAGACATGGTTGTTTCAAGTAATCGATATCAGTAGTACTATAAAAAACGAAATGTAGAACAAAAACACACAAATTAGAAATAAGAAGAACACGAGATCGTAATTTAGCTATATACAGTGCGTTTGGAAAGTATTCAGACCCCTCGACTTTTTCCACATTTTGTTATGTTACAGCCTTATTCTAAAATGTATTAAATATTTTTTCCCCCTCATCAATCTACACACAATACCTCATAATGACAAAGCGAAAACAGGATTTTATACATTTTTGTAAATTTATTGCAATAAAAACTGAAATACCTTTTATTTACATAAGTATTCAGTCCTTTTTCTATGAGACTTGAAATTGAGGTCAGGTGCATCCGGTTTCCATTGACCATCCTTGAGAGAATGCCAAGAGTGTGCAAAGCCGTCAAGGCAAAGGGTAACTACTTTGAAGAATCTGAAATATAAAATATATTTTGTTTTAGCACTTTTTTTGGTTACTACATGATTCCGTATGTGTTATTTCATAGTTTTGATGTCTTCACTATTATTCTACAATGTAGAAAATAGTAAAACATAAAGAAAAACCCTTGAATGAGTAGGTGTGTCCAAACTTTTGACTGGTACTGTATATATCATTCTTTTTTGAGGGGACGCACAAAACAATTTAGGCAACTGGGATCTTGATCCAGGAGGGGATTGAATGTCTGCTGTAACCCAGAAGCTTGATGTTGACATATAGCCACTTAGCTAGCAAGTTAGCAAACCAAATGCATAGCTGGAGACCTGAGCTGCATATCATTTATTGGACACATCTTAGATTTCTTATAGTTATACTTAACTTCTAGTTATAAGCAGTGGCGTAGCACGCACCCAGGCAGCCCCAACAAGGTATTGAAAATAATTTTGAAATACCCCATAAACGGTGTATCGTCCAAGCCTTGTCTTAGTGGTCTGGGATGATGGAGTTGTGTGCCATAACCAGCCTTTCAAAGCACTTCATGATTTACAGATGTGAGTCCTACAGGGTGGTAGTCATTGTGGCAGGTAGCCTTCGAGTTCTTGTGAACAAGTATGATGGTGGTCAGCTTGAGACATGTGGGGATTACAGACTGGGAGAGAAAATGACCGTGAATATACCTGCCAGCTGTTCTGCCCATTCTCTGAGAACTCGCCCTTGAATACCGTCTGGCCCTGTGGCCTTGCGAGTGTTGACCTGATTTAAAAACCTTACTCACGTCAACCTCGGAGAGCGAGATCACCCAGTCCCCTGGGTCGGCGGGAGTCCTCATGCATGGCTCTGTTGTTTTTGTCGAACTGTGCATAAAATGCATTGAGTTCGTCTGGTAGGGAGGCATTGTTGGGCAGATCACGGTTTGGGTCTTCATTTGTAATCCGTAATGGACTGTAGCCCTGCCACATGCAACGGGCGTCAGAGCCTCTGTAATAGGATTCCACGTTGTTCCTATATTGTCCTTTTGCTTGTTTAAAGGCTCTGCAGAGGTCGTAGTGGGACTTCTTGTACTTGTTTGTAGCCGTAGCATCGGTGTTGGCTGCGATAGCCCTGTGTGCTGTAGCCCTGTCCTTTAGTTTAGTGCCAACATTGGTGTTAATCCAGGGCTTTTGATTGGGGAAGCAGCAAACCTTCACTAATGACGCCGGTGACGGAGGTGGTTAGCTCGCCGACGCTATCGATGGAGTCCCAGAACACATTCCAGTTGTCTCTAGCAAAGCAGTCCTGTAGCATAGCCTACGGAGGACGCTAGAGCTCGCACACCATTTGCTGTACCACTCTCTCGATTTACCTGAATTCAATGTCCTGTCCGCTCGGTGAATGGAGACTCCATAGAGTTAGATAGCCATGTGGAGTATCTTGTCCGAAAGCCATGTTTCAGAAAGGCAGGGAATATTGAAATTACGAGAGTCCCATTGATAGCAATTATCAAGTGACTTTACCTTCAATAAACGAACATTGGCCAATAGAATGAAGGGAAGAGATGGCTGGTTTTCCCTTCGACATTCATCTTGCAAGGACTCCCCTTCTCCTGCCACTTTTTCGCTGGTGTTTCCTCTTGGGGACCCTGAAACTTGGGTCGGAATTAACTTTGGTCAACTCGGCATAACCGCTCATACAAAAGGGACTCACCTTTCAGCCAGGTAAATGTCTATGGCAACGAATTTTTCAAAACTAACCTACTACGGGGCAGGCTAACTCACGGTTAACTCCACTTACCCTGAATGAAATTACTCAGCCGTGAGTTGAGGACCAATGAAATCAGATTCCCTCCCTCTCGCAAAGATTACATCATTATCCCCTTCATTTGAGGAAGACGACTGATTCAGTATTAATCAAATCAAAATGTTTATGTTAAAATGTGTCACATTACACATTTAGTAATGAAAGAATGCATTTTAAACTTCACGCAATATGACAATTCTGTATGAATAATATCAACAGGAGTGAGAAAAAAGGTGCTTGTGCATTGATAAACACATCAAAGCATACCAAAGATGGCATTAACGATAAGTAATAAAATAAAGATGGCACTTCTAAAAGCCTATTTCACTTCATAGCCTGCTTTCATTATGATTTTAAATCTAATTGTATTGTAGTGCAGTAATACCTAACTATACAAAACAATACACACAAATCCCCCCCAAAAAAGGAATTAAGAAATATATACATTTTAGAATGAGCAATGTCACCCGAGTCCGGAATATATATGTATATGATGATGTGTATAGACATTATGGACAGTATAGAAAAGGTGTGTACAGTAGTAGTTATATAGGATGAGCCTTTACTAGAATACAGTATAGTATATACACTGACTTTACAAAACATTAGGAACACCTTCCTAATATTGAGTTGTACCTCCCTTTTGCCCTCAGAATGGACTACAAGGTGTCAAAAGCGTTCCACAGGGATGCCGGCCCATGTTGACTTCAATGCTTCCAACAGTTGTCAAGTTGGCTGGAAGTCCTTTGGGTGGTGGACTATTCTTGATACACATGGGAAACTTTTGAGTATGTGAAACCCAGCAGCGTTGCAGTTCTTGACACACTCAAACTGGTGCGCCTGGAACCTACTACCATACCCCGTTCAATGGCACTTAAATCTTTTGTCTTGCCCATTCACCCTCTGAATGGCACACATACACAATCCATGTCTCAATTGTCTCGAGGATTTAAAAATCCTCCCTGTCATCTACACTGATTTGAAATGGATTTAACAGGTGACATCAATAAGGGATCATAGACTGACCAGGTGAATCCAGGGGAAAGATATGTCATGGAAAGAGCAGTTCTTCCTAATGTTTTGTACACTGAGTACATATGATCTGGGTAAAACAGTATGTACATAGGGCAGGAGTCTTGAAGGTGCAGGGTTGAGTACCAGATGGTAACTGGCTAGTAACTGTGATAAAGTTCAGAGCAGGGTACAGGGCTTAAGCCAGTTAGTGGTGACTATTTAACAGTCTGATGGTCTGGAAGAAGCTGTTTTTCAGTCTCTCGGTCCCTACTTTGATGCACCTGTACTGTGTCCGCCTTCTAGATGGGAACGGGGTGAACAGGCCATGGATCGGGTAGCTGAGGTCCTTGATGATCTTCTTGGCCTCCCTCTGACAACAGGTGCTGTAGATGTCCTGGAGGTTAGATAGTGTTCCCCCGTTGATGCGTTTGGCTGACCACACCACCCTCTGTAGAGCCCTGCGGTTGCGGACGGTGCACAACAGGCCTACTGTTGTGTCTTCTGCAAACCATATGATTGAGTTAGAGACCTGCATGGCCACGCAGTCATGGATGAACAGGGAGTACAGGCGGGGGCTGAGCACGCGCCCTTGTGGGGCCCCCGTGTTGAGGATCAGCATAGCAGAGGTGCTGTTGCCTCCCTTGACCACCTGGGGTCGGCCCGTCAGGAAGTCCAAGACCCAGTTGCACAGGGCAGGTTCAGACCAAGGGCCCCAAGCTTGGAGGGCACATTGGTGTTCAAGGCTGAGCTGTAGTTGATGTACAGCATTCTTACATAGGTATTCCTCTAGTCCAGATGGGATAGGGCAGTGTGCAGTGCGATGGCAATTGTGAATCCATGAATGACTGGATAGAGAAACGTTACAACAATGTCATGTCATTAAAAATGTATGCACTCTACTGTAAGTTGCTCTGGATAAGAGCGTCTGCTAAATGACTAAAATGTAAAATGTAAAATGTCATTAAAGGTTCCAGAAGAAGCATCTTGTGAGGGGATGGAAGTCTGCTAGCTAGTGTTGTGCTGTCTCTCTGTGTCTCCTCTCTTTTTCTCACGTGACTTATTTGGGTTTACACATTTGGGTTTACAGATTTATCTCAGTCTGTTAGGCGCTTGTTTACAAACTTGTGCAAGGGGAGGCAGGAGAGCAAAGGTTGTGAATGTGTAACAGGTTACTGACTGACAGCTCACAATGTTGTGTGTGGCTATGGGTAACAGACAGTTCTTCATATTTCACCTTTGAAACAATATAACCTCAAAAATATGAATTGCTGTTGTGATAAAGTTTCTGGATACTTCTAGAAACCAGGTTGATTTGTCTGTTAAAATTTGCCCACTGTTCTGTTGGAGCTGGGCTGCCTGTCTTAGCTACTTCCCAGGCGCTGGCTGAAAAGGAGGCCCTTGCTTGTTTTCCAGTGCATACTTGTCATTCCTGCCCCCCCCCCACCCCCCCCACACACACTTGTAACCTACTGTACAGACCTGGCTGTGGGTCTAGTGCATGGGTAGTGCCCTCTCTCCCTCTGGTTCTCTTTGTGTCTCCCTCTGGGTCTCTTTGTCGCTCCTCTCTCTGTTGTTCTCTCTCTTCTATTTCTCTCTCTTTCTCCATCTCTTTCAATATATATCTTTTACATTTTCTCCCATCTCTCTCTCGTGATGATGATGAGTGCTGTTGATAGGTTGTCAGAGGTACTATATGTGAAGGACATGATGCTACTCATAGTAACTGAAAACACCTCCGGCACCAGGCAGCCTTTACGGTAGGTAGCTAACCTGTTTGAACTTTAATTCATCCTCTCCCAGAGATTTGTGGTTCTGTGCTGAGACGACGGGAGTATAGTCTACAGCGTCCTGGGGAGGTTGAGCATCTCCTCTCCTTTTGCGTGTGTGCGCCTCCTAGAAGTGGAGCTGATGTATAGATCCCCTGGTTAGCAAGAATCCTGTCTGTTTCGTAACCTGGGATTTCTGGTAATCCTTCGATAAGGTAGGGGAAAGGTTGGAGAGGAGGAGAAACGCTCACTGTGGGACATTTCTTCACCTTTGAACGATTGCAGCGATGAATCTCTTCTACTCATTCTCTCTCTCCTACACTCCCTCACTTTCTCTTATTCGGTTATTCACTCCCCTGTCATTCACTCCCTCTGACTCCCTTTGCTTGCTCTCTCTCTCTGTCTCTCTGTCTGTCTCTCTGTGTGTGTGGGGAGCTGTGCTGGACTGACTGGGACAGCATGTACCCAGAGGACAAGGTAAGTGCCAGAAGGAATGAATGAGTGAACGAGAGTCATTCCTGATTTTTTTTAAATTTTTTTTAATGCTTTTTCCTCACCTCTTTCCTTCCCGCCTTCCCCCCCACCTTGCCTTCCATCCCACCTTCCCTTCCTCTGTTTCAGCCACACACCTGATTTAAACTAGCTGAGACTAGTGTGTCAACTAGCTAGCGTTCCAAAATCAACGCACTGCCTTGCCTTGGTACCACTGCTGAAATCCTGCTTGCTACTAGCGTTGTTATTTTGGTTGTTGTGTTGTTAGGAAGACTAGAGTGTCCCTCATCTGTGCAGACTGACAGCCACCAGTGCCTTTGAGTGTGTGTTTACTGTTTAGTGATGGTGTAAGAAACTGACCCGTGCTTTGGCAACTGATCGGAGCGGAGGGTAGCCTGTGTGTAACCGAACTGTGTTGAAGAGGATGCTTCAGACTCGTCTCGTCTCTCAGGACCCTGTTATATAACCTAGACTGTGTCTGGAACAGCTGGTAGTAGATTCTCGGAGGCCCACCGTACTGGATCAGTGGACAGGATACAGGTTGATTCAAGATGCTGCCTGGAGGAGGCTCTACGTTAAAGGGATAGTGGTCCCAACAAATATGACACATTTCTGTTGCGATAGACAGTATAGCTAGTTGTATGTACAGTTGAAGTCGGAAGTTTACGTACACCTTAGCCAAATACATTTAAAGTCAGTTTTTCCCAATTCCTGACATTTAATCCTAGTACAAATTCTCTCTCTTAGGTCAGTTGGGATCACCACTTTATTTTAAGAAAGTGAAATGTCCGAATAATAGAGAATGATTTATTTCAGCTTTTATTTCTTTCATCACATTCCCAGTGGGTCAGAAGTTTACATACACTCAATTAGTATTTGGTAGCATTTCCTTTAAATTGTTTAACTTGGGTCAAACATTTCGGTAGCCTTCCACAAGCTTCCACAAGGGTGAATTTTGGCCCATTCCTCCCTACAGAGCTGGTGTAACTGAGTCAGGTTTGTAGGTCTCCTTGCTTGCACATGTTTTGTCAGTTCTGCCCATAAATGTTCTATAGGATTGAGGTCAGGGCTTTGTGATGGCCACTCCAATACCTTGACTTTGTTGTCCTTAAGCCATTTTGCCACAACTTTGGAAGTATGCTTGGGGTCATTGTCTATTTGGAAGACTCATTTGCAACCAAGCTTTAACTTCCTGACTGACGTCTTGAGACGTTGCTTCAATATATCCACATAATTTCCCCTCCTTCATGATGCCATCTATTTTGTGAAGTGCACCAGTCCCTCCTGCAGCAAAGCATCCCCACAACATGATGCTACCACCCCCGTGCTTCACGGTTGGGATGGTGTTCTTCGGCTTGCAAGCCTCCTCCTTTTTCCTCCAAACATAACGATGGTCATTATGGCCAAACAGTTCTATTTTTGTTTCATCAGACCAGAGGACATTTCTCCAAAATGTACGATCTTTATCCCCATGTGCAGTTGCAAAACGTTGTCTGGCTTTTTTATGGCGGTTTTGGAGCAGTGGCTTCTTCCTTGCTGAGTGACCTTTCAGGTTATGTCGATATAGGACTCGTTTTACTGTGGATATAGATACTTTTGTACATGTTTCCTCCAACATCTTCACAGGGTCCTTTGCTGTTGTTCTGGGATTGATTTGCACTTTTTGCCCCAAAGTACGTTTATCTCTAGGAGACAGAACGCATCTCCTTCCTGAGCGGTATGATGGCTGTGGGGTGCCATGGTGTTAATACTTGCGTACTATTGTTTGTACAGATGAAGGTGGTACCTTCAGGCGTTTGGAAATTGCTCCCAAGAATGAACCAGACTTGTGGAGGTCTACAATTTTTTCTGAGGTCTTGGGCTGATTTCTTTTGATTTTCCCATGATGTCAAGCAAAGAGGCACTGAGTTTGAAGGTAGGCCTTGAAATACATCCACAGGTACACCTCCAATTGATTATGTCAATTAGCCTATCAGAAGCTTCTAAAGCCATGACATAATTTTCTGGAATTTTCCAAGCTGTTTAAAGGCACAGTTAACTTAGTGTATGTAAACTTCTGACCCACTGGAATTGTGATAGTGAAATAATCTGTCTGTAAACAATTTTTTGAAAAATTACGTGTCATGCACAAAGTAGATGTCCTAACCGACTTGCCAAAACTATAGTTTGTTAACAAGAAATTTGTGGAGTGGTTGAAAAACAAGTTTTAATGACGCCAACTTAAGTGTATGTAAACCTCCGACTTCAACTGTATGTATTATTTTTATGGGGTGCACCAGATATTATCTTGATGTAAGGATTCAGGAGACTCCTGTCCGGGCGGAGTTAAAAAGGTCTTTTGGCTCTGTCAGCCATTGTGTGGCAAGCGAACGGTGCTGTGGTATCGTAGCTACGTCTTCTGATTCCTCACGTTACAGCTGATTGTACCTAGATGAAGCAGAGCAAGCAGAGCGTTCAACAGGAACACTGTCTGTCACTCCTCACAGAGACAGTCTTTGTGTTTCTCTCAATGATATCACAACTCCAGGTTTCAGAATGGGTAAAGGTTTCCCCCACGAATGATCTTCTTGCCTGACACAATATCTGGCACTAAAATCTTGGACTGCCTATCCCATCATTTTTAATTAATCTCAGCCCAGGGCATGAATAATATCTGGTGATTTTACTATAGATGTGTCTCAAATGGCAACCTATTCCCAATGAGCCCTACATAGGGAATATAGTGCCATTTGGGACTAACCCTATATTACATGTAAAGTCATGTTCCTTCCTAATCTGCCTTGTTCGTCCTCTGTCTCAGGAGTCAGTCTCCTGTGGTTTGAACTATTTGTCATTTGTTTTTTATGTCTGAGCTCTGTTCAGTCCAGGGGTGGATGCTGTTTAAAAAAGAAGAGTATAGTTCGGGTGTCCAACCATGTTTTATGGTGAGTGTTTTTAATTTCTTATATGAACACACAGTGGTGTGTGTCAGTGTTTTATCTTTTTTATAGGGTTGTTTTAGCCAGATTGCTCTTGTGTAGGCAACATTTAAACATTCAATAGAATTGACACTTCATTGCCAATCAACAACAACATAAATTTTCCCTCAGCAACATAACACGGTGTAACAGTACTGTTAGCCCCTGAGGTTTCCATGCTTTAGGCTGCCTGCCAATATTGTAGATATGTGCGTGGGCACTGGAGTGTGGGCGTCTAGCGTCAAGGGCACATTGTCACTGTCATATGCCAGCTCTAATGCTTATTACTGAACATGGCTGCCAAGGAGACTCCTCATCATCAACCTATCACACAGCAGAGAGAGCAGGGAGCCAGCCAGAGGGTAAAATTGCTATTTTGTTCTGTATGTGGATGGAAATGAGTTGGTGTTGGTTTTGTTCTGGCATTGAGATGGCTGTTGATTTTAATGCCCTGAACTTGAAATGTATTGTGTTACTATACAGTAAAAAAAAAAAAATGGATGTATAGATGTGTTTTCCAAAAGAGACTGATAATTCAGGAGGTGTATCAAGGTCTTTCATGTACAAACACACACAGACATGTTATGAGGTTAGCCAACTCTTCTACCATGCCATACATGTATGCATATCCAGTGTGGGACCAGGCTATATGTTAGGAGGTGTGGATCAGCTGCTCAGCGGTTCTGTGGTCCGGCTGGTCCCGTGACAGACCAGGCAGCATTATGCTCTGCTGGTCAATCAATGGACTTTCCAGAGAGACTCAGCTCTTTGTCCTTAGAACTTTCCACAACAAGCCACTGTTACTGTTGCTGAAGAGAGAGAGACATGTTGCATGGCATGGACAAAATGTTCAGAAAGGGTCACTGTCGAATGTTCCAGCACCTTCTGCTAATTTTAGTTGCTCTGTGTCTAAACAAACTTTCAAACCGCACCTAGCTACAACAATCCACATTTAGGTTAACACAACAGTACAGTGCCTAAGTAATTGTTACCCGAGTGAGGCTGGCTTCCTGCGCAGCAGGGGGTCCCAACACAAACTTGCACAGACTACCATCACATGTGCCTTCTGGGAATGCCCTGTCAATAAACCTTGGGGAGGCGTCAGAGTAACTCCAAGAATAACTTGTCAACACAGGGGAAGGAAGGTGGAAGCCGAGGTGGTTTTCTGTCCAAAGTGCGTCCCAAATGGTACCCTATTCCATATGTAGTGGACTTCTTTTGACCATGGCCCATAGTACACTATATAGGGACTAGGGTGCCATTTGGGGAGCAGCCCAGCTTTCCCCCTGGCAGCAGAGAGGAGTAAAGCAAGGCCAAAGGCTGCAAGTGTCCTTGCCTCTTGATTGGAGAAGAGCCATTAACTAGTGTCCATTCACGAAATGGATGTTCCCGTGGTAACAGATGTCTCGATGTTCTGTTCACGCTCCGCTGGGCCCTGGAACGCCATTGGCTGTTTGATCACCTTGTTGCTGCAGTGATTGACGTGTTGTTGACTACCTCTGTCAGACTGATTTAGAGTTTCCATCTTAATGGCTAGACCATCGGCCTTCTACTCGTGCACTTCTAGTAGCAGCATCCTTCTTCTTATGCACTACTCGTAATATTAGGAGCATCCTTATGCACTACTAGCACTGTTACTATAGTATGTTGATGAAACCATTATGGATGGATGTCCTCAGTGTCTCTAAAAGACAATTTATGCTTGATCCTAAAATGTGGTCGAGGGCTCCGTATGGAGGGTGTGACGCAATTGCCGAGCCCCCGGAGGCATGCAGGGGCCAAATTGAGATCGGTCCCGCATCGCCGTGCGCCTCCCAAGGGCTCCGTATAGCTTCTCATTGACACGATTGGTTGAAGGTATGTGGGGGTGGGAGGTCCCGTATAAACACAAACTCACTTCCTTGACAACTTTCTTCACAACAGCTCTACCCAACAGCGTGGCGCTGCTCTACGAAGCGCAAAAAGTATGAATGCTCTGACTTCTTCAGAGGCCATATCACCGTAAATGCTGCACGGCCAATGCTGACGTCGGATTGACCATGCAGCGTCTTTAACACAAACAGATAGCGAACATGCTCCAGAGAAAGTCATACGCAGAGTAAAGTTGAATGGTGTTTTCTTTATCTTAATTTGCTTGAACCGTCTGACTGAGTTGTGGGGTTTGGCAAGACTTCGGTCTTGTGAGTGGAGACGTGACCCTTAATGACCCAAGCTCCACCCTGTCTCTTAGCTGGCTGCTCCATTTCTGATGGAACTGTGTGAGCTGATGGGAGGGTGTAGCTTGGGTCATCCCTCGTGCGTGTGTCTTTGCAGATGAAGTCAGTGAAAAATGTAAACGATGGAAAGGCGACCTTGTGGTGGTGTTTGTACTGGGAACCCTGTGCCAGCCACTTCTCCTGCAGACTTTAGGGCAGTTTCTCAACGATGGGTCAGACACCTCTCTCGGGTATCCAAGTAGCAGAGTCCAGGCAGGTAGCCCTCTTTCTTTGCAGACTCTCGTTCACCTTCTGGTGTGGGCCTCCCAGGTGGCTGTGCCTTCTGGTCTTCTTCGCACATTGTGTGTGAAGCTTTTGTATCAGGGGATTGCTCTTGACCAGTGGAAGAGCTGGGATGTTGCGGCCTATCAGGTGTGGGATCTCTGTTGAGATTGCAGAGAGGCTGTAGAGGTGGTGTGTAAGACTCGAGACCTGAAGGTGACCGAGTGCTGTTGGGATTGATGTTCTAAACTCAGCAAAAAAAGAAACGTCCTCTCACTGTCAACTGCGTTTATTTTCAGCGAACTTAACATGTGTAAATATTTGTATGAACATAACAAGATTCAACAACTGAGACATGAACTGAACAAGTCCCACAGACATGTGACTAACAGAAATGGAATAATGTGTCCCTGAACAAAGGAGGGGGGTTCAAAATCAAAAGTAACAGTCAGTATCTGGTGTGGCCACCAGCTGCATTAAGTACTGCAGTGCATCTCCTCCTCATGGACTGCGCCAGATTCGCCAGTTCTTCCTGTGAGATGTTACCCCACTCTTCCACCAAGGCACCTGGTGGCATCTTACTGGCAGCAATATCCTTGCCTGTGAAGCCCTTTTTGTGCAAAGCAATGATGACGGCACGTGTTTCCTTGCAGGTAACCATGATTGACAGAGGAAGAACAATGATTTCAAGCACCACCCTCCTTTTGAAGCTTCCAGTCTGTTATTCGAACTCAATCAACATGACAGAGTGATCTCTAGCCTTGTCCTCGTCAACACTCACACCTGTGTTAATGAGAGAATCACTGACATGAAGTCAGCTGGTCCTTTTGTGGCAGGGCTGAAATGCAGTGGATATGTTTTTGGGGGATTCAGTTCATTTGTATGGCAAAGAGGGACTTTGCAATTAATTGGAATTCGTTTGATCACTCTTCATAACATTCTGGAGTATATGCAAATTGCCGTCATACAAACTGAGGCAGCAGACTTTGTGAAAAATAATATTTGTGTCATTCTCAAAACTTTTGGCCACGACTGTAGATAGCCAGTGTGAATTTACGAATGCACCTTTAGTTTGAGATTCGAGTCTAGCAACTTTTGATAGACTGGTTTACTCTGGACAAACAAAACGGTTGCTTAGCAACCGGATACCAAACGTTTAAAAAAAAGTGAGTAATCGTTGTGATTGGAGGATGGCTGTGAGGGTTATCGAATCAGGATCAACTCCTGTGTTCTCACTCATTAATGATATAATATTCCTATTTGAAGATTTCAGAAAGGCTAGTCTCTTTGGTAATGACAAGGAATGGAATGTTAGCTAAAGAGACTGGTACTCAGGCCAGAATGTGTCTGCTGTATCCCAGAAGCTTGATGTTGACATATAGCCACTTAGCTAGCAAGTTAGCAAACCACATGCATAGCTGGAGCCCTGAGCTGGATATCATTTATTTGACACATCTTAGATTTCTTATAGTTATACTTCTAGTTATAAGCAGTGGCGTAGCATGCAGCCGCCAACGGTATTTTGAAATACCTCGGTATACTGCCTAATGAGCAGTAAACAATCCAAGATCTTTCCTTTAGGCACTTTCTTTTGCGTGGGTCTTGCACAAGGCCAATATTGGGCAGGTCAGCTTGGTCTGTGCTGAAGTACAGAGGAAACATATGGGACACACTGTGTGTGGGTGCGTGCACATATTGTTGTGTGTGTGCGCTTCCTCTAGCCATGACCTGACTGGCACTAAAATGCTTATTAGAAAAGTAAACTTCTCACAACCATTGAAGTCCAAGGGATGAATAGTTTACCGTCCTTACTGTACATTCTACAACAGTAGGGTTATGATTTATGAAGAAGAGTGGTTAGCTGCTGGAAATATGAATGTGTCCCAAATGGAACCCTAATATAGTACACCACTTTTTACATGGTCAAAACAAAAGGTAGTGCTATAAAGGGAATAGGGTGACATTTAGAACCCGTAATAGATGGAGCATGGTTATCCACCAGACACAGCCTTTACAATCACATATAGACTTGATAGACTGGCCAGGCTCGGCCCAACACATGTAGCAGTCTTAAACGGGTCATTGCTACTGTCACTGACAGTTCACTGCTGATGACCGGCTACAGGGAAGGGGGGGATAACTAGTTAGTTGCACAACTGAATGCATTCAACCGAAATGTGTTTTCCGCATTTAACCCAACCCCTCTTTATCAGAGAGGTCATGTCGTGTGTTTTGTTGTGATAACAGAATCAGAGCTACGATGGAGTGTCAGGCAGTGTATGGCACGAATGCTGTGATTGGTTTGTGTGTGTGTGTGTGTGTGTAGTGAGACGTGTGTGTGTGTGTGTAGTGAGACGTGTGTGTGTGTGTGTGTGTGTGTGTGTGTGTGTGTGTGTGTGTGTGTGTGTGTGTGTGTGTGTGTGTGTGTGTGTGTGTGTGTGTGTGTGTGTGTGTGTGTGTGTGTGTGTGTGTGATGTTGACAGGCACCCAACTGTCGCATTGATAGTCACCCCACTAGCAGAGCCACCGTCTATACACCCAGCGGTGACAAGATTTGAAGGTTGGGTTACACAAAAAATCGTCCATATCTATTTTCAATATGCAGTATATGCTCCAGCTAATGTTGAAGAAATTAGACAATATGGTAGTTATAGTAGGATAATGTTTTAGGAAAGGGATGTGATTCCCCAAATTTAATTTGACCTAATTAATGAATGGCATGATTAAAACATAATTGCCTCAGTCTGTCACTGTTCCCGTAGGCTGTTGCTCGTCTCTCTCTCGCTCACCCTCTCTCTGATTTCTTTGGTAATGTCGTTTTTCTCATCACAAGCAATACATATTTGAAGGAAAGTGGGGTTTGTTTTTTGGGGTCTGATCTCAATATTGCAGTAGCCTACATTTTTTAGGGATTACACCCTCCTCACTGTTCACTGTTTGACTTGATTGATTCTAGGAGCTCTTTTTAAGAGCAGTTATCTCTGTGTGTGTGTGTTACTGTTTGAGTCCTCTGAGTGTGTTTGTTACTGGTTGGGGACTTTGTTTGTGTTCATTAGGGCTGGTAAGAATAGGGAGGGAGTGGTCTAATCTACTGGGTGGTGAGGTTCAGGGTAAGCCACTCTGGCGGTCAGTCAGTGTAGGACAGGGGCTTACAGGTCTGCTGCTATGTGCTGGGGCCTAGCCCAGACACCCCAACCCCCACACCCCTCCCTGCCCCTTGCACTCTGGATCCAATCTTCTTACATCGCTGACAGTGGGTACATAGATAAACCAGAACTGGATTAATGGTTAGGGCTGTGTAGCTCCCTGCCCCCCCAAATCCCACCCCCCACCTCTCTTTGTCTCCTCCAGCCCATTCCCTTTGAGTTTGTTGTTTTAGTATTCTTCATCTCATAAGACAATAGCTGTGTTCGAAAGTCATACTATCCGCACTAACCGTACTATTTGAGACGTACAGTTGAAGTCGGAAGTTTACATACACTTAGGTTGGAGTCATTAAAACTCCTTTTTCAACCACTCCACATACTTCTTGTTAGCAAACTATAGTTTTTCCAAGTCAGTTAGGACATCTACTTTGTGCATGACACGAGTCATTTTTCCAACAATTGTTTACAGACAGATTATTTCACTTATAATTCACTGTATCACAATTCCAGTGGGTCAGAAGTTTACATACATATGTACCTGTGGATGTATTTCAAGGCCTACCTTTCAGCTCAGTGCCTCTTTGCTTGACATCATGGGAAAATCAAAAGAAATCACCCAAGACCTCAGAAAACAATTTGTAGACCTCCACAAGTCTGGTTCATCCTTGGGAGCAATTTCCAAACGCCTGAAGGTACCACGTTCATCTGTACAAACAATAGTACGCAAGTATAAACATCATGGGACCACGCAGCCGTCATACCGCTCAGGAAGGAGACGCGTTCTGTCTCCTAGAGATTAATGTACTTTGGTGCGAAAAGTGCAAATCAATCCCAGAACAGCAGCAAAGGACCTTGTGAAGATGCTGGAGGAAACATGTACAAAAGTATCTATATCCACAGTAAAACGAGTCCTATATCGACATAACCTGAAAGGCCGCTCAGCAAGGAAGAAGCCACTGCTCCAAAACCGCAATAAAAAGCTAGACTACGGTCTGCAACTGCACATGGGGACACAGATCGTACCTTTTGGAGAAATGTTCTCTGGTCTGATGAAAAAAAAATAGAACTGTTTGGCCATAATGACCATCGTTATGTTTGGAGGAAAAAGGGGGAGGCTTGCAAGCCGAAGAACACCATCCCACCGTGAAGCACGGGGGGGGGGCAGCATCATGTTGTGGGGGTGCTTTGCTGCAGGAGGGACTGGTGCACTTCACAAAATAGATGGCATCATGAGCCAGGACAATTATGTGGATATGTTGAAGCAACATCTCAAGACATCAGTCAGGAAGTTAAAGCTTGGTCGCAAATGGGTCTTCCAAATGGACAATGACCCCAAGCATACTTCCAAAGTTGTGGCAAAATGGTTTTAGGACAACAAAGTCAAGGTATTGGAGTGGCCATCACAAGCCCTGACCTCAATCCTATAGAAAATGTGTGGGCAGAACTGAAAAAGCGTGTGTGAGCAAGGAGGCCTACAAACCTGACTCAGTTACACCAGCTCTGTCAGGAGGAATGGGCCAAAATTCACCCAACTTATTGTGGGAAGCTAGTGGAAGGCTACACAAAACGTTTGACCCAAGTTCAACAATTTAAAGGCAATGCTACCTAATACGAATTGAGTGTATGTGAACTTCTGACCCACTGGGAATGTGATGAAAGAAATAATAGCTGAAATAAATCATTCTCTCTACTATTATTCTGACATTTCACTTTCTTAAAATAAGTGTTGATCCTAACTGATCTAAGACGGGGAATTTTTAGTCAGATTAAATGTCAGGAATTGTGAGAAACTGTGTTTAACCTGTTTGGGGTGCAGCCCGACACTGGTACACTTATGACAACATCCAGCTCAAGTGCAGGGCGCGAAATTCAAAAGATATTTTTTTTAAATATTTAACTTTCACACATTAACAAGTCCAATACAGCATATGAAAGGTACACAACTTGTGAATCCAGCCAACATGTCCGATTTTTAAAATGTTTTACAGGGAAGACACTATGTAAATCTATTAGCTAACCACGTTAGCAAAAGACACCACTTTTCTTACTCCATCAGTTTTTTACTCCATCAGTAGCTATCACAAATTCGACCAAATAAAGATATAAATAGCCACTAACCAAGAAACAACTTCATCAGATGACAGTCTGATAACATATTTATTGTATAGCATATGTTTTGTTCGAAAAATTTGCATATTTCAGGTATAAATCATAGTTTACATTTCAGCTACAATCAGAAATTGCACCGAAAGCAGCCATAATATTTACAGACACCAACGTCAAATACCTAATTACTCATCATAAAACATTTCTGAAAAATACATAGTGTACAGCAATTGAAAGACAGGCATCTTGTGATTCCAGACAATATTTCCGATTTATCAAGTGTTTTACAGCGAAAACACAATATAGCGTTATATTAGCGTAGCCACAATAGCCAGAAACACTTGGGCGCCGACGACCAGTTCACATGCACGACAGATATTAGAAATAGCATCATAAAATGTTTCTTACTTTTGGTGATCTTCCGTCAGAATGTTGGACAAGGTGTCCTTTGTCCAGAACAGTCGTTGTTTGGATCTGGAACGGCAAATTTCCCTCTTGATTTAGCATGGGCACTTGCCAAGTGGCACGGATCTCTCCAACGTCAACAAAGTCAGAGAATGGAACACGGCAAAACTCCCGAAAAAATTTCAATAATCTGATTAAACTATATTGAAAAAACATACTTTACGATGATATGGTCACATGTATCAAATAAAATCTAAACCGGAGATTAGTTAGTCGTCCGAGATTAGTTAGTCGTCCATAACGACAGCTAAACAGAAGGCAAATCCATGTCCCCTTTCGCGCGCTCCAGAAACAGGAAATGGACGGTCACGTCATACAAAGAGCTTTAATTCCACCTCAGACCAAGATAAACACGAAATGTCTTCTCTCACCGCCTCTTGACAACCAGGGGAAGGTGTATGAAGTGTACGTAGACTCTTACGTGTCATGCCCATGTATAGGCAGGAAGTTGAACAGAGCATCGATTTCTGACATTCCACTTCCTGGTCAGGAAATGTGCTGCAGAATGAGTTCTGTTTCACTCAGAGAAATAATTCAAACGGTTTTAGAAACTAGAGAGTGTTTTCTATCCAATAGTAATAATAATATGCATATTGTACGAGCAAGAATTGAGTACGAGGCCGTTTGAAATGGGCACGATTTAACTGGCTACTCAATACTGCCCCTTGCAGCCATAAGAAGTTAAATGTATTTGGCTAAGGTGTATGTAAACTTCCTACTTCAACTGTAAATTGAGTATGTAGTATGCTTTTTGGTCATAGTATGGATATAGTTAGTATGCCAAAAGTTCCCGGATGTCGTACTAAATTCGACAAATTACGAATTATACAAGCAGTGGACACTATTTCTGTGCTTTTAGGACCCATAATGCAATTCTTCAGAAAGTGTACTTGGCTTCACAACATTTTCAGATTTTAAGAAAATAGCAGAATATATGAAGCCTAAGTATACTTAAGCCTAAGTAATAAAGTAATGACTTTTCAAATAAGTTACATTACACGTTATGTTGGTTGACAATTTGTAGTTTGTAGTCAATTTGTAGTCCTTATTAACCTCATAGCATTACAGCAGTATGTACCGGTATGTTGGTTACTGATACATCGAACTTGCCAGGCAGTATATTAACTATAATCGAACAAACCACCCAATGTTTATTGACTTGATTAGTCATGTAATTTTTAGCTTAGTGATATAGTTGTTGTGCGTTCCTAATGGACATTGTTAAATCTACTCCGATTTCAGAGCACTCTCGTCTGTGTGCCAGAGCCAGAATAACTGATGAATTTACCAACGCTCAACACCTGTTGAATATATGGCCGGTGTCAATAAAAGTTGCAAAACAACACGTAATTAAATTGTTGCCAGCAGCACAGTTAGTCACCAATGCTCAGGATAACATGAAAACAGCCTAACCAGCTCTGCTAGGGCGAATACATGGCCAGAGTGAGATGTTCTCTCATTTGTGTCTGGAAATAGCTAGCCAACGTTAGCTTGAGTGTTTGACTGCTGTTGTGAGGTCAGAACACAGGATCAACCCTACTTCTCGGCCAAAATGTCCAGTGACGCGCTCCGAGAGCGAAACGCTCTGAATTTACGAAGCCCAGAGCGCGCTCTGGCACTCACATTGAATTTACGAACTCACCGGTACTCGTAAAATGTCTAGCTAGTCATTTGTTATGCTAACAAGCTAGCAAGTGGTTGCATAGCAACAGCATCAACTTCCGGTAGACAGGCGAAGCGCTAGTACGCTCAAAAGAAAGGATTCCTTTCGTTTACAGTATACTAAAATGAACTAATACTATGTAGTAAACTCAGCAAAAAAAGAAACGTCCCCTCACTGTCAACTGCAGGGGGTTTTTCTATTTTATTTTGTAAATATTTGTAAGAACATAAGATTCAACAACTGAGAGACAAACTGAACAAGTTCCACAGACATGTGACTAACAGAAATGGAATAATGTGTCCCTGAACAAAGGGGGGGTCAAAATCAAAAGTAACAGTCAGTATCTGGTGTGGCCACCAGCTGCATTAAAACTACTTTGGGATTGGTGTCCCTTCCACTGGACGGTTGAGCTAACGTAGGCTAATGCGATTAGCATGAGGTTGTAAGTAGCAAGAACATTTCCCAGGACATAGACATATCTGATATGGGCAGAAAGCTTAAATTCTTGTTCATCTAACTGCACTGTCCAATTTACAGTAGCTATTACAGTGAAAGAATACCATGCTATTGTTTGAGTATATTGCACCATTTTGAACATAAAGTTATTAATAAACAAATTAAGCACATTTGGGCAATCTTGATACAAAATTTTGAACAGAAATGTTATATTCTACTACATTCCTTACAATTCCATAAACGTCAACGTGTTTTCTTTTCAAATGGTACCAAGAGGGAGGAGGATGTCTTCCCTGTAACGCACAGCGTTGAGATTGCGTCCAATGACGACAAGCTCAGTCCGATGATGCTGTGACACATTGCCCCAGACCATGACGGACCCTCCACCTCCAAATCGATCCCGCTCCAGAGTACAAGCCTCGGTGTAACGCTCATTTCTTCGATGATAAACGTGAATCGGACCATCACCCCTGGTGAGACAAAACCGCGACTCGTCAGAGAAGAGCACTTTTTGCCAGTCCTGTCTGTTCCAGCGACGTTGAGTTTGTGCCCATAGGCAAAGTTGTTGCCGGAGATGTCTGGTGAGGACCTGCCTTACAACAGGCCTACAAGCCCTCAGTCCAGCTACTCTCAGCCACTTACCAGTCTGTAAATGTTTATTTTAGTCAGAGTGCAAGAGGGCATTGGAGGTGTTCTGGCTGCATATCAGTCTTCCTGTCTTCATTGAATTACTGCGCTCACAGCACCCTTTTTTTCATTCTCTTCCCTCCTTCCTCTCCTTCCTCTCTTGTGTCTCTTCACTCAAACTCCTTACGGTAATTGAAAGGGGGATAATCTTTATCTCGGCTGGCAGGGCCAGAACCCCTCATGATGGCCATTGGAAGAGCTTGTTGTTGGCCAGGACCCCTCCTGGTTGCAAATAGGGAAGCTTGTAGTTGTAGCCGGCCAGTGAATCCCCAGGGTCTTATTGATGGGAATGCGGGAAGCAGAAACCATGACAGCGAGTGTGTTTCACCACCATTTCTCTCTGTAGAGGCAACATAACCAACTGAAATCAGCTAGCTACAGTTGATAACAGTGGAACTCCAACAAACTTTGGCTGGTGGCATTCCACCCACCCAGCATGCCCTTGTCCTTTGCCATCCCCTCCCTACAGTGGATATGCAGTAGAACCCAAACTGCTGCTAATGCTACCTAGCAAAAAAAAAGAAAATCCCCCCCCCCCCCCCCAATCAATACTTGGAATCAAAGTATCGATACTATATAGTCCAAAAATGATATTGCGACATGCAACGTTATTGATCCCCCATCACGAGTGATTGGCCCAAAAATGTGGATATGTCTGTACATGCCGCTGTGTTGGGCCGTTCAGGACAAAGGTCTAGCTGATGTGGCAGGACGTCCCCACCTGGCCGGGGGAAATGGAATTGTTTCGTACAGAAAGGCTGCCTGTGTCGATCAGTTATCTACCCAGGACTGCTCACACGCAGGTCACTTAAAGGACGAGGGAGGGAGAGAGAGAGTAGAGAAGGGTGCAAGGGAAAAGTGTGTTTGGGAGTTGGATAATGTGTGTGTACTGTATGTCATATAGTTGGAGAATGATGTGTGTTTTGTGTATCTAACTGTTTAGAAAACGGCAAAGAAATAGCCTTGTATCTTTTTTATATGGTCCTGACTATCCTTCTACAGCTAAATGTTTTGATGTCCAAAATGTTATATCACTGGATTGGTCTGAGCTTGAGCTTTGTGTCAAACAGTACAGCGTCTTATCAAGGCTACGGGGTTCAGCTTGTGGTCATGTTATTGTGTGTTTTCTGTGTGACAGGCATGGCAGCTGTGTGTGTGTGTGTGTGTGTGTGTGTGTGTGTGTGTGTGTGTGTGTGTGTGTGTGTGTGTGTGTGTGTGTGTGTGTGTGTGTGTGTGTGTGTGTGTGTGTGTGTGAGAGACAGGCAGGCGGGCAGGGCAGGCCTGCCTTAAAGCTGGTTATGTCGTTCCCTTTTGAACAAGCCTCCCATGTGAATGCAGCAGCACAGTATGGATGACAGGACAACACTGCTCTGGCCCTAGACTGGGACTGGACACAGCAGAACAATGACCTTTTCTCTCTCTGTTCTCGCTTTCTCTCTGTTCTGCGTGGAGGGATGGATGGAGGGAGTGCTGGTGGCGGCTGGGCCATGGGACGACTGGATGACCTATGGCCCAGATGAGCAGGACACTGTGCCTTCCTCCATCAGCACAATGCACCTCTGTCACACACACACCCTGAGTCATGCTAGGGGGTAATGTTGTAGCTGCCAAGGACAGACTGAAGCAGGCGGAGACAGGACAGGGGGTCTATTCTTCCTCAAGAAGGCTTTATCTTGTTGGATGCCTAGAACTATAAGCTACAATGTTTCATAAGGCATCATGTTTCAGTTGAGAATCCATTATTAAGGAACATCCATCAGTTTTGAGATTGAAGATCTAATATACATCATGTCGTGTTAGAGTGCAGGGCACTACAGTGGGTAGTGCGAATGCCTCAGTACATCACTGGGGCCAAGCTTCCTGCCATCCAGGACCAGTGGGCCAAGCTTCCTGCCATCCAGGACCTCTATACCAGGCGGTGTCAAAGGAAGGCCCTAAAAATTGTCAAAGACTCCAGCCACCCTAGTCATAGACTGTTCTCTCTGCTACCGCACGGCAAGCGGTACCGGAGCGCCAAGTCTAGGACCAAGAGGCTTCTAAACAGCTTCTACACCCAAGCCGTAAGACTCCTGAACATCTAGTCAAATGGCTACCCAAACTGTTTGCATTTCCGCCCTCCTCTCTCCACACCACTGCCACTCTCTGTTGTCATCTATTCATAGTCACTTTAATTAACTCTACCTACATGTACATACTACCTCAACTAACCGGTGTCCCTGCACATTGACTCTGTACCGGCAAACCCCTGTATATATTGTTATTTTTTACTGCTGCTCTTTTATTACTTGTTACTTTTATCTCTTATTCTTATCCGTATTTTTTAAAACTGCACTGTTGGTTAGGGGCTCGTAAGTAAGCATTTCACTGTAAGGTCTACATCTGTTGTATTCGGCCCATGTGACTAATAAAATTGGATTTGATTTGAGTAGGCAATTTTAACTCTCCCATTATACCAATTTGACAAAATATGGCAAGATAGAATTGGGTTGTATTGTATTGTACAAGGTTGAAAATCAAATTTCCTCAGCATGTCCTAAACCGTGTGTCCTGGATTCACATTGGCTCCATCCCTCTGTCCATCCCTCCACCGTGATAATAAAATGTTCTGTCTGTAAAGGGCCTCTGCTATCTGCCTGCGCCAAAAACAGATGTTGCTTTGGTCTTCAGTCTACTACTATACTATCTGTCTCTGTTCTATACCAACCCATGCTTTGTCTATCCATCTTCTCCTCCATCCTCATTCCCTCCTCTCTGCCTCAGGCCTCCTACATCTATCTCACCATCATTTCCCAGTCACAGACGTCTGTGACATCTAGTCTAAATGGCATTGCCCAAGCTTGTGAATGTTCAAAGAAAACCTTTTATGGCAGTTGTTATCCAAATTTTCCTGCTTAGCTTTATAATAGTATGTTCATGTCAAGGTTGAACTGTTAAAGTGAAAGGACAGAGCTTTTTAACATCCTATTGATTAGTCTTTTTTTTATCATTTCAAACATCACTTATCAGAATAAGGTTGCTTTTGCCATTCCTCTTAAAACCCTTCCTGTTTCGCTTGCTGAAGGCAGTCTTCTGTTTTTCCTATACTACTAGTGTCTACTAAATATGCTAAGTAATCAATGCAACAGGAAATCGCTGCAACCAGTCTCTCGCCCCGCCTCTACTCAAGACATCAGATGCTGTATCACGTCCTCTCTGTTCTAAAAATGACTGCCACAGTGGCAGTTTGGGGTTTAGTCTTGCCAGATGTTGCCATTTCCCTTTGGGGTGTCTCTCTCATGTTCAAAGTAGCCCAGACCTAGCCTAGTCCCAATACTGTCAGCAAACAATGAGAGAAGAGATAGTTACAACAGATAGCGTATGGAACCGGGCTAACCCAGGTCTTACTGGCCACCTTATGTGCCCACCATCTCCGTTGTCTGTCAACGTATGAGCCTCAGGGAAATCATTGGCTCAGTCAGGTTTTCCAGGTATGAAACCTCTGTGTGGCCGAGCCCTAATTCTAGTGGGGTTTCAGCCAGCACCATGGGGAAGTACTCAGAGAGGGTTAATACCAACCAGAGAGCTGTGAATAATTCAGTCAGTTTGGAGGAGCTGTTGCCACACATACCCTTACTGAGGGATCCTATAGCACTATGCAAAGGGTGAAGAGGGCCTCTCTCTGTTTGTGTGTGTGTGAAAAATGTGCCACTTCAACCTCACACAGGCACCAGGGTGGCAGGTATCTGGGTCACACTGGAAGAGGATCATTAAAATGTCTCTTCAGAATCCACACACATAATTCACTCAATCTGTGGCGTGCCATCCTCTCAGGTATTTCCTGCCTGTGCTTAAAACAGAAATTAAATTGTAAGAGATGAAAGCACAATTTTCTCAGTGTGTTTGCGTTTGCAGCCGCTCCGAGGCTCTTCTGAGGTAATGACTTGTGTGTTTGTATGCTGCGGAGAGGGAGAGACTGTTAGTACTGCATTTGTCTCTGCTATTGAGGACATTATGAAAGATTTAACTGGTTGAATGTCGGCCTACTCTCTCCTACTCCAACACTTTGCTTAATGTTGACCAGTATTGAGAGATCCTCAGCCCAAGGCTCCCTACGACTGGGTAAACATAGAGTTGAGGTGTGCTAGTACTGACAGAAAGACACCCTCCCTAGCCGGTAAGGAGAGCAGGAGAACAGCCTTTTTTGTGGCTAAAGCCTTGTCCTGCCCCGTTCAACAGAGAGGTGGTGGGGTCAGCATCGATCTGGCCTGCTATCCACACATCTACCGAGGGGAGAGACGTCTTTTAATAGGACCTCTCCCTATCTGAATCAGACAGAATTACCATATTACCTTTTTAGCACTCTTATAATTGCCTTCCTTTTCGCTGCTCAGTATTCATGTGTCAATAGCTTTGAAGGAGTCATGAATCCTAAATGAATCCACCACTCTACTGAAACACTGTGCTGTACGTCAATGAGCTACTCTAGCTGACAGATCCACATTATGTGCTGGTTAAACTGCCGACTTGTTGTTTGGTGTATTCTATTACATACTTCCTGTTTTGTATCTTGACAGGCTAGAGGGAGGGTGGTGTGGGAGTGAAACAGTGGTCTCAATGTCTTTTCGGGGACTTCGGAATTTCTGGTTTCCCACCTCCGGAATGTGACCGCCATTCCAAAGATGGACAGGGATAGAACCTGGGAATGAATGGCAAGTGTCGCAGTCGGGATGTTTAGATGTCATTTTCCTGAGTGGACATTGACTAACCAGGCTGTGTCTATCAAACAATCTGTCAGATAAGCTTAACTGTTTAGTAAATGTTGATAATGCATGTAATCTATCGTCACAGTTCTCAGTGTGTAGGTCTTTTTTCCTGGACAGATGATCCATTTAAATGGGTGCCAAGCTCAGCCACAAGGCTGGTTCACTGTTGACAGTAGTATTACACAAATGCCAATGCTAATCTTGATAAGCTTCTCCAACAAACCGCTAGATTTCTGCCCAATTTGATTGCTGTTTCTGGATATTATTTGTTAGAAAGGGAGTGAAATGAATAACTTGTTTTTATGACTGCTGTTCTTTTGTATGATTGTGGAAACACCTTTAGAGGATTTATGAGAGAGCTATTCTTGTTTATCAAAGTTGTTCATCAAAAGTTCAATTGACAACATTATAAGACATATATTCCTAGAGTAACATTAGCAGCATGTACGACCACACCCTTAGATTATGCCTTTTGCTCTATTTCTATTTTGTTGAATTTGAAGAAATAACAATCAATAATTGAACAGATTATTCCCAGTTACATTAGGAAGGAGCATGTAGATGTGTGCAAGTGATCAAATGTCCTTCTGTATACCTAGAGCATGTGAACCAGTAACTTCTACCACCCAGCGGTCATAACTTCTGACCTTTTGTGGCCTGCTGGCTGACCACACAGTATGACTACCCGTTTAGCTTCTCTCTGTCTCTGTTGCTCTCTCTCGCTGACGCTCTCTCTCTCTCTGTCGCTCTCTCTCGCTCTCTCTCTCGCTCTCTCTCTCTCTGTCGCTCTCTCTGTCGCTCTCTCTATCGCTCTCTCTCTGTCGCTCTCTCTCTTTCTCTGTCGCTCTCTCTCTCTGTCTCTCTCTCTCTCTTTTCAATGGGTTTATTGGCATGGGAAACATATGTTTACATTGCCAAAGCAAGTGAAATAAACAATTAACAGTAAACATTACACTGACAAAAGTTCCAAAACTGTCATATTAAGTCTGTGATGGCATTGCATGGAACTTCCTTCCGTCTCATATTGCTCAAATAAACAGCAAACCTGGTTTCAAAAAACAGAAAGCAACACCTTGCGGCACAACACCTGTCCCCTATTTGACCTAGATAGTTTGTGTATGCATTGATATGTAGGCTACGTGTCTTTAAAAAAAAGTATGTAGTTCTGTTCTTGGGGGGATCCTAATAAACTCCCATATCTTTGGTATTAGTATTTTATCAAAATTGGGTTTGTTTTTTGTATTCCTTGTGGGTCTGTTTTATCTGAGGAAAATATGTCTCTCTAATATGGTCATACATTTGGCAGGAGGTTAAGAAGTGCAGCTCAGTTTCCACTTCATTTTGTGCGCAGTGTGCACATAGGCAGACCTGGCCCTCAAGAGAAGACAGGCTATGGCGGCCTTTCTCAATAGCAGGGCTATGAGATGAGAAAGGCTATGAGTCGGTACATAGTCAAAGCTTTCCATTAGAAGTCGACCGATTTATGATTATTCAACGCCGATACCGATTATTGGAGGACCAAAAAAAGCAGATACATCTACTTTGTGCATGACACAAGTAATTTTTCCAACAATTGTTTACAGACAGATTATTTCACTTATCATTCCCACTGGAATCCCATAATTCCAGTGGGACAGAAGTTTACATACATTAAGTTGACTGTGCCTTTAAACTGCTTGGAAAATTCCAGAAAATGACATCATGGCTTTAGAAGCTTCTGATAGGCTAATTGACATAATTTGAGTCAATTGGAGGTGTACCCGTGGATGTATTTCAAGGCCTACCTTCAAATTCAGTGCCTCTTTGCTTGACCTCATGGGAAAATCAAAAGAAATCAGCCAAGACCTCCACAAGTCTGGTTCATCCTTGGGAACATTTTCCAAACGCCTGAAGGTACCACGTTCATCTGTACAAACAATAGTACGCAAGTATAAACACCATGGGACCACGCAGCCATCATACCGCTCAGGAAGAAGACGTGTGCTGTCTCCTAGAGATGAACGTACTTTGGTGCGAAAAGTGCAAATCAATCCCAGAACAACAGCAAAGGACCTTGTGAAGATGCTAGAGGAAACATGTACAAAGTATCTATATCCACAGTAAAACGAGTCCTATATCGACATAATCTGAAAGGCCGCTCAGCAAGGAAGAAGCCACTGCTCCAAAACCACCATAAAAAAGCCAGACTACGTTTTGCAACTGCACATGGGGACAAAGATCATACTTTTTGGAGAAATGTCCTCTGGTCTGATGAAACAAAAATACAACCGTTTTGGAGGAAAAAGGGGGAGGCTTGCAAGCCAAAGAACACCATTCCAACCGCGAAGCACGGGGGTGGCATTATCATGTTGTGGGGGTGCTTTGCTGTAGGAGGGACTGGTGCACTTCACAAAATAGATGGCGTCATGAGGCAGGAAAATTATGTGGATATATTGAAGCAACGTCTCAAGACGTCAGTCAGGAAGTTAAAGCTTGGTTGCAAATGACTCTTCCAAATAGACAATGACCCCAGGCATACTTCTAAAGTTGTGGCAAAATGGCTTAAGGACAACAAAGTCAAGGTATTGGAGTGGCCATCACAAAGCCCTGACCTCAATCCTATAGAAAATTTGTGGGCAGAACTGAAAAAGCGTGTGCGAGCAAGGAGGCCTACAAACCTGACTCAGTTACACCAGCTCTGTCAGGAGGAATGGGCCAAAATTCACCCAACTTATTGTGGGAAGCTTGTGGAAGGCTACCTGAAACGTTTGACCCAAGTTGAACAATTTAAAGGCAATGCTACCAAATACTAATTGAGTGTATGTGAACTTCTGACCCACTGGGAATGTGATGAAAGAAATAAAAGCTGAAATAAATCATTCTCTCTACTATTATTCTGACATTTCACATTCTTAAAATAGTGTGGTGATCCTAACTGACCTAAGACAGGGAATTTTTACAAGGATTAAATGTCAGGAATTGTTGAAAAACTGAGTTTAAATGTATTTGGCTAAGGTGTATGTAAACTTCCGACTTCAAGTGTGTGTGTGTGTGTGTGTGTGTGTGTGTGTGTGTGTGTGTGTGTGTGTGTGTGTATATATATAATATCATATTTGTAATAATGACAATTACAACAATACTGAATGAACACTTTTATTTTAACTTAATATAATCCATAAATAAAAATCTATTTAGTCTCAAATAATGAAACATTTTCAATTTGGTTTAAATAGTGCAATAACACAGTGTTGGAGAAGAAAGTAATAGTGCAATGTGCCATGTAAAAGTTCCTTATGAAAGCTTGTGGTTCCTTTTAACATGAGTCTTCAATAGGTATTATAGTGGCCGATTTAATTAGGGCCGATTTCAAGTCTTCAAGTAATGGTCTTCACACAGTAAGCAACGAGCCAGGTGGCCCAAACTGCTGCATATACCCTGACTCTGCTTGCGCAGAATGCAAGAGAAGTGACACAATTTCCCTAGTTAATATTGCCTGCTAACATATTTAATTTCTTTTAACTAAATATGCATTTTTTACTTGTGTATTGATTTTAAGAAAGACATTGATGTTTATGGTTAGGTACATTTGTTCAACGAATGTGCTATTTTCACAAATGCGCTTGTTAAATCATCACCAGTTTGGCGAAGTAGGCTCTGATTCCATGATAAATTAACGGGCACCGCATCGATTATATGCAACGCAGGACAAGCTAGTTAACCTAGTAATATCATCAACCATGTGTAGTTAACTAGTGATTATGTTAAGATTGATTGTTTTTTTATAAGATCATTTTAATGCTAGGTAGTAACTTACCTTGGCTCCTTGCTGCACTCGCGTAACAGGTGGTCAGCCTGCCACGCAGTCTCCTCGTGGAGTGCAATGTAATCGGTCATAACCGGTGTCCAAAAATGCCGATTACCGATTGTTATGAAGACTTGAAATCGGCCCTAATTAATGGGCCGACCTCTACTTTCCATAAGTTTGGGTCAGTCACTGTGGTCAGGTATTCGGAATTCTGCATGCAGTTTCAATTTGATGTTTATCCCATTTTGTGAATTCTTGGTTGGTGAGCGGACCCCAGACTGCACACATTAAATTTTATTTGTCACATGCGCCGAATACAGTGAAATGCTTACTTACAAGCCCTTAACCTTAACCAACAATGCAGTTTTAAGAAAATAGCTAAAAAAAGAAGAGCTAAGAATAACAAATAATTAAAGAGCAGCAGTAAATAACAATAGCGGGGCTATATACAGGGGGTACCGGTACAGAGTCAATGTGCGGGGGCACCAGTGTCGAGGTAATTGAGGTAACATGTACATGTAGGTAGAGTTGTTAAAATGACTATGCATAGATAATAACAGAGTAGCAGCAGCGTAGAAGAGGGGGTGGGGGGGCAATGCAAATAGTTTGGGTAGCCATTTGATTAGCTGTTCAGAAGTCTTATGGCTTGGGGGTAGAAGCTGTTTAGAAGCCTCTTGGACCTAGACTTGGTGCTCCGGTACCGCTTGCTGTGCGGTAGCTCTCTCTCCCTCTCTCTCACCCCCCTCTCCACCCCTCTTTCTCTCTCAGCCCCTCTTTCTCTCTCCCCCTTTCTCTCTCTCCCTCTCTCTCACCCCCCCTCTCCACCCCTCTTTCTCTCTCAGCCCCTCTCTGTCATCCCTCTCACTCTCTCTCACCCTGTCGCTCTCACTCTCTCACCCCCTCGCTTTCTACACCTCTCTAACCCCCTCGCTCTCTACACCTCTCTAACCCCCTCGCTCTCTCTCTCTCTCTCACCCCCCCCGTCTCTCTCACCCCCCCGTCTCTCTCTCACCCCCCCGTCTCTCTCTCACCCCCGTCTCTCTCATCCCCCCTCTCACCCCCTCGCTCTCTCTCGCTCTCACCCCCCCTCTCTCGCTCACCTCTCTCTCTCACCTCCTCTCTGTTTCTTAAACAAACCCCTGTGGTGACTGAGGTAATTTTGCTAATGAGAACTCCTATTTAAAGAGAACACAGTGGCTGTAAATAGAAATCTTAAGATCCTTTAATCAGTGGCCGACAGAGGCCCCTTCAGTCTCTGAAACAGTACGACACGCTGGTCTCATGCAGGACTGGAGTACTGTTATTGGACTGTGCGAAAAAGAGCTGCTGCCTTGGACCCAAATAAGTCTGTTTCTATGTTCGAAACCATGTTCTCCTACCTTAGGACTCCACACTACATAGTAAGTACATACTATATGCTGTCAGCTGTACCTCTGTCGGCAATGTACAATCTATTGGGGCTTAGTTGGTGGAGGGGAACAAGAGTGAATGACTCGCTATAGGGCTGGCCATTGCATTGCAAGCCTATAGGGCTATTTTGTGTGTTGACAATGTAAGGTATAGGATCTTTCCAATGATATTTGGATACTTTTTGAATCCTTTTCTGACGATATGATAGTTCTTGTTCTGGTATGCGCATGATGAATAAGACTGAGTCATGCCGCGGCTGTTATTTCACCAGACGAGGGCTATCTGAGGTGAGACTTTATTGTCAGATTCCTTCTCAACTTCCAAAGGAGTCCTTGTATGATACAAAGAGAGTGGGAGAGAAGAATGACCTTCACTTTACCTGGGGGTACAATGCACTTCAACCTCCAGTAGCTCACTGACATTTATAGGTTTTGTCAGTGGGCAGAGTTGCTGTGTGACTTGACTGTGCCTCAAGGTGGTGAATGTATGTATGTGTGTGTGTGTGTGTTTATTCAGAAGACTCATCTTGAATAAGTATGTATTCCCTTTCTATCCATGTCCCCCCCCCCCCCCCCCCCCCCACAGTATTCTCCATTTCCTTTCCTCCACACTGACACACCTGCCATGTGAATACGGTTTGAGGAGAGAGTCTATAAATGTGTGCGACTATAGATGTATCTACATAGTATAATGTCCCCTGGTCCTAGCAGCTGTCAATGAAAACTAGCAGCGTACCCACTGAGGCTTGATAATACCCCCCCCCCACACACACACTATTCTCTCCAATTAGGAACAAAGTGACTGAATGAATGCGTGACACTTTCTCCTGACCCCTCTCCTCCCTCCATCTCTCTTCTCTCCCTTGTCATTGTCATGCTTTCTCCCTCTCCTCTGTCATGGGCAGCTGTTCCTCTAGGCAGTCAGGGCTGAATGGCCGTTGTTTCCTCTGTACCAAGAGCCCTTGTTCTCCGGAATGTAGTTGATGTGCCATACAATCAATAGACCTCTGCCCTATTGCCATAATGCCACCATTGCCTCATCACTCCCGAGTGTCTACTCGGACTGCACCCCTGGTCCCCTGCCACCCAGCTCCACAGTCCGCTTTTGGATCTATCAAAACGCCCAGCATTTTGTGAATAATACTCTTAGGAACTGTAACTCAAATCAACAGACGTCTCCGACAAGCTCAATAAAGATATCAATTATTTAGCAGCAACTAGTAGGCACACCAGAGTCTCAGTGAGAAAACCGTTGTTTTACTCTGCATTTACCGTTTTGCCACTTTCAATGTTTGTTTACATGATACGAAATGTGGCAGGATGTAGACCTGTAATAACGGGTGGAGGTTTGGTTAGCAGATCCCACAACCCTGGTCTGGTGATTCACCACACTGCTGGTGGAAGCTGTTTTACTAACCTGGCGTCTGTTTGTGGTGAAGCCACATCTGACACTGATGTAGGGGGAGTCATTCAGTTAGGCGTCAATGTCAGGCTACACATCCTCAGGGTACCAGTTAGGCTGCTGCCTCAACCAACCCAACAACTATAAACAGCCAGAGTCACAGAGGGGAGTATTGCCAAGCCTCACTATTGTGCTACACAGACGCAAATCTCCTTGTTCAGAGAGTTTAGTGTATAAGACACAGGCACAACCACATTCCTGCCATTTTGTGGAGACTTGTTTGATGTTTTAAAGTGGAACTGACAGCGTTTTAGCAACATGAAATCGTGTTAAAATCTGTTCATATACACCCCCAGGAAGAATATGATGCCTTTGTTTTACATTTTCTGACAAGCGACCACATGGGTATGGTCATGTTCACGTTGTCATATTCTCATTGGATGTTTGGGAATGACGTAGAGTAAGGCATTTGTGATGATTCTATAGCGGTATAGAGTGGGGAAAAGCGGTCATGCATTTGGACAAGTAATAGACACTGCAGTAAATAAAACCGAATAAAAAAACTTGTCCAGGCCCCGACTACACACACCGGTGCGCCATAGCCAATCAGAGCTGCCATCATTCACTTTGAACTGGACATTGTTTTACAAACAGCAACAGCGCGACTTTAGATTAATTACAGCGCATTCTCCAAAAGCCACAAAATACACCTGAATGGATTTCTGTAAATAACCTGACCAAACAACCACGAGCAGGTAGGCTCAGTTCTGCACATCAACAAGATCAACAACTAATGTTAGCCACAGCGAGATTAGCTCAAATCTAACGAGGCAACAGTGGTTAAAACTCTCAAACTTTTTGAGCTTGTAGTTGTGCCGGTAAAAATCGCAACTGATAAACGATGGGGGAATAGTAGCCTGCTCGCCCTTCTGCAGCTTGCCTGCCTACAAATGCATGCATTCCCCAACCCACGTTTTGACAACTGAATGAGAACTTGCCTGCCTGCCCATTTGATCGATGCCATATACATTTGATTGACAACTAAGAGATATGTCGTTCAAGTTCAGCGTAGCTAGCTATAGTAGCAAAGTGATTGACAGTTCTTGCCAGCTAACCAAATGACACCCGCATCTCTAGCTGTAGCCACCGAAAAACAATATGGGGGGGGAAGTCAGTCAGTCACCCATTCATCCAATGACATCCAACATAAAGTTGGTTTTGTAGCATAAACTGAGAATTTGGTATTTTTGACTAATATTATGATTGTCTGTTAGTTTCATCTCGGTACAATGTGAAGGAAGTCATGATATGAGTGCATGTTTACTTTTAAGCTCTTGGATCGCTGTTTGGCTCGGGTCGATGCCAACTATTCTGTTGTAGCATGTCATGTGCTTGTGTAGGTTTCATACTTGATAAGGCTTCCACCAGAGGTTTGAACATCCAAACAGAGAAGATGAGAGGCATCAGTCCACCACGCTCATTCTTGGTCTTGAAGAGATACGTTGGTACTTTTATCTACTTTCCCAGATGAACTTGTGGATAACATTTATTATGTCTCTGTCCAGTATGAAGGACGTTAGAGGTAGTTTCGCAAGCCAATGCTAACTAGCATTAGTGCATTGAATGGAAGTGAATGGCATACTAGTAGATACCCATCGACTTCCAGTCGTTGAGCTAACGCTAGTTAGCAGTGGCTCGCATAACATCCTTCATACTGGACAAAAATGGTATCCACTGGTTCATCTGACTCTGGGGAAGTAGATAAAGGGCCTCATTGCCAAAATACCAAAGTATCGCTTTAACGCTGATGGATTATAGGAGCTAAGAGTTTCAGCATAGGGAATCATCACACTGTTGACTGTAGTCAAATATTTGAATAACCATAAGATAAATGTAAGTCGCTCAGGATCTGCTAAATCTGCTAAATCACAAGTGTAAAAATGTATGGACAAGGAGGTATATGGACACCTTCACAAGTAGACACAAATAAATAGAGATGTGTATGTGGTGTGTTTGTGTGTGTGTGTGTGTTTGGAGGATGTGCGGACATGCCTGGATTCTTCCATCCGTTCTGAGCCAAAGGGGTTCTGGGAAATCCTTTTGATGTATGTACAGAGCAGACAGGTCACAGGACCGATTTTAGGATAAAACCGATCGGTAGCACATTGTTACAATAAAGACTTTTTGAACTGTGCTAGAAAATGGAAAGGATTGCTTGTGTGTTAGGGGGCTGTGGTTAGCTTCTAGATTAGGCTATGGTTATGGGATATTCGGAAGGGCAATTCCACGGTAACAGAATTATGCTTTGACTCAGTTATTTCACTTAAAAATGTACAAGTTTAACAAACCATACAACTCTATCACAAGGACTCCTTTTACCAATTTCCGCTGAATAATTAACAAAAACGAATTTAGTGGAAGAACTGTGCAGATGCAAACGTTGGCAACTATGGTCAAATCTCCCTCAGGTTTTTATGTGTCCAAGTTTTCCAAAAACTCTGTTAAATATCTGCTCTGAATTAAGATTCAAAGATGTCTGCAGAAAGAATGGAGTGTCAGCTATAACATGACACCTTGAGTTTGAAAAAAAGTAAGTGAAGTGGATTTACACCCAGTAATGGAATTACTGTAATGGACTTTACATCATGGGTCCCTGATCACAACGCAGCCCAGCAAAGCACAGTAGAGTGCAGTACAATACAGCAGAGTAGGATAGAGTTCAGTACAGTAAAGCAGTGTATAGGACAGTACAATATACTCCACTCTACTTTTCTTTACTATACTGTATTGTGCTGGACTGTACTATATTGTACTGTACTCAACTCACTATACTGCACTGTACTGTCCAAACTTGTAAAACAGGTTTATGATATACACCTTTCAAGCCAAGACGTTTTTCCGCCAACTTCCGCATCCCTCCAACTTTTTGCCGTCTTTATATATGAAAGGTTTTGCCGGCGACAAAGCCTCTACTTTTTATTTCCGCCAACCGAGTCATGATTGCGTTAAAGTTCTGCCTACAGCTTAGTATGAAATGTAGCCGTAATGCATTGGCACGCACTACGCTCTTCAGCTCTTGATGGTTGCTAGGCAGCGCCCGTTACTACTATCCTCCTGGCACTTCTACACTTTGCAAGGAATGTCACTTCACCCATCTCTTCGCGTAGCCCACCACATGCACTGTTTTCTAAAGCACAACTGGATGGATAAATAAAGAATTACTGTGGGAATAAATATCACTGAATTATGAAAATATTGGAATAAAGTAGGACGCAATTGAAGGCATCAAATTGTTGCTTACTGAAACTCCCAAGTCATCCACTTGTTCTAATACATTTGAAGCAATAGCCTACAAGTGTGTGGTCAACTACACTGACCTAAAATATAAATGCAACATGCAATAATGTTGTCCCACTCCTCTTCAATGGCTGTGCGAAGCTGATGGATATTAGCGGGGACTGAAACACACTGTCGTACAGGTTGATCCAGAGCATCCCAAACATGCTCAATGGGTGACATGTCTGGTGAGTATGCAGGCTATGGAAGAACTGGGACATTTTCAGCTTCCAGGAATTGTGTACAGATCTTTGCGACATGGGGCCGTGCATTATCATGCTGAAACATGAGGTGATGGAGGTGGATGAATGGCACGACAATGGGCCTCAGGATCTCGTCACGGTATCTCTGCGCATTCAAATTGCCATCGATAAAATCCATTGTGTTCTTTGTCAGTAGTTTATGCCTGCCCATACCATAACCCCACAATCACCATGGGGCACTCTGTTCACAACGTTGACATCAGCAAACCGCTCACCCACACGATGCCATACACGCTGTCTGCCATCTGCCCGGTACAGTTGAAACCGGAATTCATTCTTGAAGAGCACACTTCTCCAGCGTGCCAGTGGCTATCGAAGGTGAGCGTTTTCCAGCTGCAGTCAGGTCAAGACCCTGGTGAGGATGATGAGCACGCAGATGAGCTTCCCTGAGACCATTTCTGACAGTTTGTGCAGAACGTCTTCGGTTGTGCAAACCCACAGTATCATCAGCTGTCTGGGTGGCTGGTCTGACGATCCCGCAGGTGAAGAAGCTGGATGTGGAGGTCCTGGGCTGGCGTGGTTACACGTGGTCTGCGGTTGTGAGACCATTTGGACGTACTGCCAAATTCTCTAAAATTAACATTAAATTATCTGGCAACAGCTCTGGTGGACATTCGTGCAGTCAGCATTCCAATTACACGCTCACTCAAAACTTGAGACATCTGTGGAATTGTGTTGTGTGACAAAACTGCACATTTTAGAGTGGCCTTTTATTTTCCCCAGCACAAGGTGCACCTGTGTTATGATCATGCTGTTTAATCAGCTTCTTGATATGCCACACCTGTGAGGTGGATGGATTATCTTGGCAAAGGAGAAATGCTCACTAACAGGGATAGAAACAAATTTGTGAACAAAGTGTTAGAGAAATAAGCTTTTTGTGCATATGGAACATTTCTGGGATATTTTATTTCAGCTCATGAAACATGGGACCAACACTTTACATGTTGCGTTTAAAATATTAAGCATGCAATACAGTCTAGATCCAGTGTAGTCCAATTATTATGCTTGACCGCGTAAAGGCAGCCTTAAAAGCCAACAGAGGTTGTGAAATATGAACACGAGACTCGCATGCTTCTGAAAATATAGATTGCTATTATTTTCTGTCGGTGTCATGATGAAGATACTCTCAACGTAAGATCCTAGGCCGGCTCCCTAACAAAGCGGCGTGAGGGTAGGAAAGAGTTTAAATGTGGATCTAAAAAGCATGGGCTTGTCTTGGGCTGTTTCAAAATATCAAACATTTTGAATGACAGTTGCCGTGAAAAAATATTATTTGTGTTTTATATTTCATTCTATTCTATAGGCTATTATAAACTGGGTGGTTCGAACCGTGAATGCTGATTTGGCTGAAAGCCGTGGTATTTACAGTACCAGTCAAAAGTTTGGGCGCACAGGGTTTTTCTTTATTTTTTATTATTTTCTACATTGTAGAATAATAGTGAAGACATCAAAACTATGAAATAACACATTTGGAATCATGTAGGAACCAAAAAAGTGTTAAACAAATCAAAATATATTTGAGATTTGAGATTCTTCAAGGAAGCCACCCTTTGCCTTGATGACAGCTTTGAAAACAGTGGTTGGTCAGCAATAGGGATTCGTCAATTGCGTTTAAAAAAAATTAGAACAATGTTTTCATTGTCTCTGTCTGTTATTTTTTGGGGGGGAGGAAGCTGGCCAGCTAACTGTTGTTGGCAGTTTGGAACTCGCTTTTGTTATTGGTCTATTAATCAATTTACTGGCTGCGAAACTCCCGCCCATGCAAACCTCCTGATGAGAAGATTGTGTGTAAATTGTATCATGAACTAACACCGATCAAAAATGTTCACACTTTTCATCAGCAGTTGTACAATATGAAGGAAAACTGAATTATTACTGCACTGGGCCTTTAAGCTAACTTCAAAGACGGGAAGTGTTTTTCTAGAGTACATCACAATGTTCTATCCCGCTGGGCACAGGCGGCAATTCATTGTTGAAATGACGTGGAAACCACATTGATTCAACTAGTGTGTGCCCAGTGGGATGTTCCATTATTACCACTGAGAAATATTATCAGAGACATTAAAGGGGCTTTGGTGGTGTGCTCTCGGAGAAGAGTTGGAAGTTGGGGCTCTGCCTCACTCTTCTCTCTCAAACCCCTTCGGAGTGTCGTTACTCTCTGTGGGTCTTCATAAACATGCTAGATTACCATAGAAGACTGTGTGTGTGTGTGTGTGCTGTGGCGTTCCATAAACAGGCTAGATCAGTGAGGATGTTCATAACAGAGTTAAACCAGGGCCAGATGCCACCAGCAGATATCTATCATAATAATATTATACAGGCAGGCTGGAACTGTGCCTTCATATAGGCTAGGTCCCAAATGTCAGAAAATGTCCTATTATAGTGCACTATTTTAGACTAGTTGAGTATCTGGAGCATCAGCCTTTGTTGGTTTGATTACAGGCTCAAAATGGACAGAAACAAAGAACTGTTTTCTGAAACTCGTCAGTCTATTCTTGTTCTGAGAAATGAAGGCTATTCCATGCGAGAAATTGCCAAGAAACTGAAGATCTCGTACAACGCTGTGTACTACTCCCTTCACAGAACAGCACAAACTGGAACTAACCAGAATAGAAAGAGGAGTGGGAGGCCCCGGTGCACAACTGAGCAAGAGGACAAGAACATTAGAGTGTCTAGTTTGAGAAACAGAAAGGTCTTTGTTTCTGGCCATTTTGAGCCTGTAATCGAACCCACAAATGCTGATGCTCCAGATACTCAACTAGTCTAAAGAAACACAGTTTTATTGCTTCTTTAATCAGGACAACAGTTTTCAGCTGTGCTAACATAATCGCAAAAGGGTTTTCTATTGATCAATTAGCCTTTTTAAAATGATAAACTTGGATTAGCTAACACAACATGTCGTTGGAACACAGAAGTGATGGTTGCTGATAATGGGCCTCTGTACACCTACGTAGATATTCCATAAAAAAATCAGCCGTTTCCAGCTACAATAGTCATTTAAAACATTAACAATGTCTACACTGTATTTCGGATCAATTTGATGTTATTTTAAAATGGACAAAAAAAAGTGCTTTTCTTTCAAAAACAAGGCCATTTTTAAGTGACCCCAAACTTCTGAACGGTAGTGTACATACTGTACACACCTGCAGTGCAGACTACAGAACACATGGAGAACACATGGAGAACACATGGAGAACACATGGAGAGCACATGGAGAGCACATGGAGAACACATGGAGAACACATGGAGAACACATGGAGAGCACATGGAGAACACATGGAGAACACATGGAGAACACATGGAGAACACATGGAGAACACATGCACAAAGCATGAACAGCTACTAAGGCTGCGCCCCAAATGGCACCTTATTTCCTATAGCGCATTACTTTTGACCCGAGCCATATGGGCCCTCCAGCTACAATAGACATTTACAACATTAACAATGTCTACACTGTATTTCTGATGAAATTGATGTTATTTTAATGGACAAAAAAACAGCTTTTCTTTCAGAAACAAGGACATTTCTATGTGACCCCAAACTTGGGAAAGGTAGTGTAATATGCATTGTATAACCTCAACCTATGAAGATTTGAATTGAGTTCATCTACCGATTTAATGCAAAATGTCGCAAAACGTTACTAGTTAAATTACTTGTAGTGGGACTGTTGGTCACCATGCTGACCCCTGACCCCTGGTTGATCATTGGGGGACCTGGGCCGGTAATCATGAAGTGTCTGAGAGTAGGAGTGATGATCTGTGACCAGATCCTTCCTCTCCATATAATCTTATTCATAATGATCTAAAAGGCAAAACTGATGCTAGATCAGCACTCCTACTCTGAGACCCTTTGTGAATACAGGCCCTGATATCTTTACATAAACCTGATCCGCCATGTCACCAAATAACCTCCACGCCCTTCGACGGAAGCCCCAGATTGGCCTGGCTGAAACAGTGTAATTAGCCTGAACCAATCACAGCAAGGGCATTAAGAGCGGATTACCCATTAGCTAGCAGCTTAGCTGTCAGCTGTCAGCCTGCCCTGACTGGGAGGAATGTTGGTAATTCCAGCTGAAGGCTTTCCTCCTCATGTTGTTAGAGAAAAAATATGCGCGGCCGGGAGACATATCCAGGCTTAAAGAATTTAGTGGCACTAGCTATATCCGGACTGGGTGGATACGATTACTGTGTTATGTTGGCACATATAGGCGGCATCCCAAATGGTATCATATTCCCTACATAGTGCACAACTTTTTACCAGATAGTGCACTACTTTTTACCAGAGCCCTATGGGCCATGGTCAAACGTAGTGCACTATATATGGAATAGGGTGCCATTCAGGACGTAGACTTAATAAAGGCTATCATGAGCCGTCCAGATCTCTCAGTTCTGAATGTGTCCATGTGTTGTGTGGCCTACAGATGTAAATTCCTCAGTGTTAGCTTCTCCAATCTGGTTCTGTGTGTGGTGTGCAGACTGAACCGCAGACCTAGGCCTGACGGTTGTGTGGTTTAATGGTCTGTACTTTCCACATGGGAACTTGAGGTGGGGAGAGAGAGAGAGCTTTGGCTATATGCTGAATCCATTAAAGAAATTTGATTATTTGTCCCTGTACCATCAGTTCTCAATGTTCTCTCCTCTTGTAAGAAAAAAGAAGAAGCCAATGTCACGAGCTGGAATTGCAAAAGCAAAACTAATTGATCTTGTCATGGTTTTGGCAGGTCATCTGACTCCTTGAGCCAGTAGCCATTTATTAGCCCCTGTCCTTTCTGTCCCTTTTAAGGAATTCAACCTTAATCAATCACATATTCCTGATAGTTCAGTACGTGTGTGAGTAACTGATACTGGCATGTGTATCTCTCTACTCTCTGTACCTGTCCGTCTGTCTGATGGGCATTATGAGTTATGGTCAGACGATGCAGGGTAGATCACTGAGGCTAGTGCCTGGGTCGTGTTCATTAGACACAAAAGAAAAGGAAGCTTGTCCATTTAGGAAATTCTCATTTTAGTTTTGCTACGTTGTGCCCAAATACAACCATGGTTCAAAGTGCAGTGGATGGATGGGACCTATGGGTCCTGGTACCAACATTTGACAAACTATATGTTACCAGGCCAAGTATCGCAATATCGCGATGGGGGGGGGAAATCAGTGGCCTAGGATCCTGTTCACCCCGTCTCCCTGATGCTTGTTCACGTTTTCTATACGTCCTCCAAAAACCTGTCACTGAAATTCACACTTTTCTACTCAATACAACACATTTAATTCAGCTTCACACTGTGTATAATGTTGTACTGCATAGAATGGTTGATTTGCTCATATTTGCAAAGGCCTACCTGTGATTTGGCTGGTGAAATATATACTTAAGAGGAGGCTGCTGAAGGGAGGACGGCTCATAATAATGTCTAGAACGGTGCAAATGGAATGGCATCGGACACATAAAAAACGTTTGTTTGATACCATTCTACGCATTCCGCAACAGCCATTACCACGAGCCCGTCCTCCCAACTGAAGGTGCCACCTAATTATCTGCATGTCATTGTGTCAGTGAGGGGAAAACACTGCGTGAAACCATCTTTACTCTTCAGTTAACACTGACACTCACACTCTCCCTTCCTCACACACTCTCTCTGTTCCCCTCACTTTCATACACACACACACACACACACACACACACACACACACACACACACACACACACCACTCTCTCTACCACAAACACACATACACACACTGCTGCCAATTTTTTAAAACATTAGGCACCAAACAGAATTTAAGGAGTATTTGATATAGTTTAGGCTTACATTAGGCCTATATGAATCCTACCTTTTTTAAAGCACATCTCATGAGTAGCAGACCTTTTTTCCTTTCGTCCTGTGCCAATCAAGTTGCTTAAACCTACTGTTACCAGGTTGTTAGCTAGCTAGGTAACATGACTGAACAACGTTGTTTGTTATCAAACCAATAATTAGCTACCGGGATCAGTTTCAAACGGCCCGCGACATGGTTTGTACAATTTATATCAAATGCGCGCAAATCCCGATAGAAAGAAAATAAGGCATCTCTGGTAATATGGGTCATACTTTTTTAAGCTCGAGACAAGCCATTTTTTCTTTGCTGCAAATCTGCAAGCATGCCTGTCACCAAGCGATGCTCCATTTTCCCTCTCTGACACTCAGAGGCGGCATGACAGTGAACTTGCAAAGTCTACACGGACTGGTCTGTACTCTTGGTTATAACAGACGATGAAATGATGCAATGTATTAACATTGCTCCAATGTAACAAATGTACAAATCTAACAGAAGTCTCATCAGGGTCTGGAGCTGCATCCCCGCTCGCCACCACGGCTAAATTATATATATTTTTTTAAATGACGGAGGTAGTATCATATCAAAGGGTACTTACTACTTGTTCTAAAATGTTGGTGTAATAAGTTTCATGATGTTCTGGCACCGTGATATTACCGTGGTACCGGTATACCGTGCAACACTAGTGCACTATATAGGGAATAGGGTGCCATCGCTGAAGGACCCAGGCGGCATCTGTCTGGAAGGCAGACTCTGGCCTGCAGCGAGTTGGGTACCATACAACACACAATACGCGTGAGGACTTTTTGGGGAGCAACAATTGATTCCCATTCAAAATACTATTTTACCTAAACGTAACTGTGTTCTAACCATAAACCTAAGCCTAAAATAGCATTTTTCCTTATTAGGACTGGCCAAATGTCCTCACTTGTCCAAATTCTCCTTGGTTTACTATTCTTGTGACGACTTCAGATCCTCACAGGTATAGTAGAACAAAAAAACACACACACATTCCTCTAGACTCCAAACATGCCTCTCTTTTTGTTTTGTCATTTTGAGAGAGAAAGAGATTTTAATTTCTCTCTCTGCTCATCCATCCAGTGTTTGCTTTCACGGTTCATACTCCGATTCTAAAATCCAAACCAAATATAAACTAATCCATTTAGTGAGCTATTTCTGTGTATAAATTAGCATGGATGTGTTGTCCCAGATATGAATGGAATGCAGTCTGATCTTCTTTCTCTAGTTAAGCCTGTGCACTACTGGAGCACACACACACACACACACACACCACAAGGCTCTCGTTAGCAGCCTAGTAACAGGGACTGGTTTGGTTTTTGGAAGGCACCACTGTTCCCAATGCACACAAGCACATATGAGCCCGGACAGAATGGGGGAATTTCGCTCCAGGCGTTCCTCCATACCTCCCTCGTCCTCTCTCCCTTCCACACCAGACGTTGGTTCTCTCCATCCCTCAAACCATCCTTCATTAATGTTTCACTACGTGGCTTTTGAGAAGTGAAGTGAAAAGTCCAATGATCAGACAGAGTGTGGTTTGAGCCAATGGTTAAATGGATCATTGTTCCTCATGTCGTGTTGAGAAAGCATTACTCGGGTCTCTTAAAGCAACACAACGACATATAGCACCCTATTCCCTATGTAGTGCACTACATTAGACCTGGGCCCATAGGTATATTCACTACGTAGGTTATAGGGTGCCATTTGGGATGTGACCAGTGTGATGAGAGAGCGCTGCTCTTTTTAACGATAGCTCGTCGAATTCAGTTGTTGGAATTATTACCATTATGTTGTCCAGTTCAGACAGCCGAGGCTTACACGCTTTCATTTCAAACCTCAAACAGTCAAGGCTGAAATGAATTGACTGTGCCACATTGTCTGTTTGTGTTCCAGACTGGTCAGTATGGTTATCTTGGCTTCAGTCTCTCTAAAACTAGTCTCTTGCTGACAGACATTGTGTACGGATGCATTGTATGGAGCACCCTATTCCCTATATAGTACACTACTTTTGACTAGGCTCTGGGTATACAGGGAGTAGGGAACCATTTGGGACGGAACCTTCTCTACTAGCAGAGAGAGGGGTTGGGGGAGACATTTGTGTAGTTAGTATTTCTGCAGACAGACAGTTCTCACAGGAAATGTAATCACTATCAGCTCAGGTTTGAAAGGTTAATTGGCTGCTTCTCTGTCAGGACGTGAGACTAGCTAGACTCCATGATCTATGAAATGGATTGAAATGAATGTCCCAACATGGAAAAACACAGACTCGCTTTCATCCTCAGATGGGTTCCTCAGAACTTTCCCTTTTAAAATCCCACCAACCTTGTTACATTAGGTCAAATATTCTCGCTCTCTCGCACTCCTCGCTCTAGCCCGCTATCTCTATCGCTCTTGCGCTCTCTCACACTCACTCTCTCACACTCACGCTCGCTCTCTCTAGCCCGCTGTCTCTCTGTGTCACTGATTAATTAATACCATTTAACATGGTGACCTTTTTTTAAAATACTTTCCATGTTTTATACTTCCCAAGCTGGACAAGTTGCATGGTTTATTACAGGGTTCCCCAACTGACAGGCGGCCCACGTGAAATTTTATTTGGCCCCCCTCAGTTTTTTTTTTTTAGGATTTTGCTTTGGTTTGAAATCTGTTCCCAAGTATTCCCACACATAATAGAGATATATGTGAATCCAGACAAATGTAATCAAGGTTTGAATTGATTATGTTTTAGTCAAATATTAAATCTGTTTAGGCTTCTTGCGGTCAATTTGCAGTTTACAAATTATTTGTAATTTTGATCCGGCCTCCTAACCATTGCTGCGTGTCTAGTTGATGATCCATGGTGTATTATATACTGTAGTCAGTTTTCTATCTCACACCTCCTATAGGTGAGATGACTGAAGTACATACAAAAATGAGGGGGAGGGAGTCGTGGGCTTAAGCTGTCGCTATGGGAAAAAGGGGAGGTTGGGGTGTGTGTGTGAGATTCAGAGAGAGGGAGAGCGTGAGCAATTGAGAGGGGTGAAGAGGAGGTGGGTGGGGGTGTTATGTGAAATGTCACAGATGTGATGATGGGGGAAATGAGTGAAGTGGTCTGATTGATACCCAGTGAGGTGGAAATGTAGGTTAATCTGGTCATATTGCACCATACCTCCCTCCAGACCTCTGTACAGTCCTGTGTGTGTGTCCAGTAGCATGGGAAAATGAGCAGAACAGAGGGGCGTTGGCTGAGCATTTGAAGAAGGGAGTGAATGGGGGGGAAAGATGATGGAGAGGAGGAAGAATGAATGAGCAAGCTGAGAGATGGAGAGGAGTAGAAGAGATTTGGAGAGAGGGAGTGGATGGATGTGCAATCAGCAGAGAGAAGATTGGATCAATGTAAAGGAGGTGTGGAGGGAGACTGGGAGGGAGGGACCGTGTACATCATCCATCGCTACTACTCTACACATGTGATTTAATACTAGGTGTGTGCGCGTATGCATTCGACGAGTGTGTGTGTGTGTGTGCTTGCTTGTGTGTGTCTGTATTGTCATGGCCACCGAGCGAGAAGCAAATCAGCAGCCCTCTCCTCTGTCCCCTCAGTCCCCCCCTCTCCCCTCTCCCCTCAGCCCCCCCTCTCCACTCTGTCGCCTCCTCCACTTCAGTGACTTTAATTATCCTGCTCGACTCTAATTGAATGACCTAGTGTATCTCATGTAACTTGCGTCACAAAGACATACGGCAACATACTGATCTATCCCCGTTTTACATTAGCTGACCCTGTGGGACTGACCACAATACACACTGAAGTTCAATATGAGTGATGCCACACCCCCATTTTGCGCCAGTATATATTATATGATCCACTCCATCCCTGAGAAAGAGTGTCTGGGTAATGGAATGGACTTGTTCATCTGTGCGTGTGTCTCTTCCCTCGTGTGGCCAGTCCACGTTTGTCTCTGTGAGTGGACATAAATGGGGGTGACAGGAGCGTTATGTTGAGGTGCGGGTGGATGATGTGCAACAGAGAGGAAAGAATGTGCTGGAGTGGGTTGCCATGTGTTCAGCCAGTGATAGACCCCTCCCCCTTCCTGCCTTCCTCATGGTCCTAGCTCTGATTGACAGATAGCCCCCCTCCCCACAACTCACCCTGGGCTCCTCTGTAGCCTGAGGGAGACACCAAGTGGTCACAGTGGAGAACTGCAAGAGGGTCTCTCACGGGTCTCTGTCCTTACTTAGTGAGATTGATGACTTCATTTATTTTACAGATTACATAGGCTACTACTATGCAACGTGATTGGAACAGCACATAGTACAGTGTCTCTGCTGTAAAGGTTGGGGAGAGAGATGGAGTGAGACACCTAACTGTAAGTCCCTCTGGATAAGAACTGCTAAATGACTACAGTGGAGATGAGAAAAAGGTACATGGATGGAGATGAGAGGGAGGAAGAGTGAAAGGAAATGTAGTCTGACATCATGCTGTACCTCATTGAAAACCACAGTGGTCTTTATTAGGCAGATATTGCCCCTATCTCCATATAGGCTGCCATATTGCAACATAGGGATTGACTCTGTTCAACTTCTACCAAATTCTCAATTAACCTCTGACCTCAGAATGAATTAATCATCCCATATCTCCTCCCAGGTGCACCTTGCTACAGCTTGAATCCCAAAAGGGCACCCTATTCCCGACATAGTGCCTAAAGTAGTGCACTATAAAGGGAATAGGGTGCCATTTGGAACGGAACTGCCGTCTGCTACAGTTACAGAGCTGCATAATGCATTCTAATCTGCCTTGCTGGGCCAGTACTGTTACTCACCCTGACTGGAGAAGAACTCATTTATCAGGGTCTGGGCTGGCAGATGGAGAGACAAGCCAAGATCACTCTGCATAAACAGCAGAACTCTGTCAACTAAGTCCCCCCAGTCATGAGAGTTAGAGGTCCTATAGAGGTCCACACCCTCGGTCCCTCTAGCAGCCAAGGACCCCTTATACAGATTACCCACTCACTATGTCTGTCACATCTCTTTTAATTTCGTATTCATCTAGCTTGGAGGAATCAGAGTCTGCGACAAGCTGTTAGAGAAGTGAACTCTGAATATGTACAGACAGAACAGTGAGACCTGGGTTACAGAGTGTAGTGCGTATGACCCAATACATCACTGGGGCCAAGCTTCCTGCCATCCAGGACCCATATACTAGGCGGTGTCAGAGGAAGGCCCAGAAAATTGTTCGACTCCAGTCACCCAAGTCATACACTGTTTTCTCTGTTACCGCATGGCAAGCAGTCCACCATAGTCACTTTACCCCTACTTACATGTACAAATTACCTCAACTAACCTGTACCCCGGCACATTGACTCGGTACCGGTACCCCCTGTATATAGCCTTGTTATTGTTATGTAAATGTATTGTGTAACTTTTTATTTTGTTTTTTACTTTAGTGTATTTAGTCAATATTTCCATAACTCTATTTCTTGAGCTGCATTGTTGGTTAAGGGCTTGTAAGTAAACATTTCACGGTAAGGTCTACACATGTTGAATTCGGCCCGTGTGACAAATATCATTTGATTTGACTCCCTTCAATGTGGTTCAAAAGAAAATGAGTGGATTGTCTTCCTCACAGAGGATAGAGATTCTAAATGATATGCGGCGGTGCTCATCAATGATTGTAGTTGCCTTGATCCTATCACTAGGGGCCACAATCTTACTATGCACCAGGGCTGGAACAGTAAGGCTCCTTCAGGTTAACTGACTGCACTCTGCAGATGCATCAGGTCTCTCAATCTACCCATTAATTGTCTGAAAAGGTGAATATCTGACCTCTCTCTCTCTCTCTCTCTGACCCACTTCATAGAGGAGCTATGGCAGACTGGCTGACTGGCTGGGCAATAGCAGCTCAATGGATGGTGATCAGGGTCTTTATCTCCCCTCTGCACATGTTGTTTCCCTCACCCTGTTGTGAATGTAGAGAGCAGGATAAATATAGTATCTATAGTCCCTCCCGAACAACTAGTTCATCTGTCAACGCTCTACACTGTGACCTCTCTGGACTCATTGTGACCCAACGTCAGGGCATAGAGAGCCAGTTTAACTGCCCACACACGCTGTCTGTCAGGAAAGGGAACTCTCACCACCACTTCCTTTTGTGGTCGTGTGTGCGCGAGCAGTCATGTGTGTCCGTCTGGCAGAGGGAGAGATCTTATTTCCTCTGGCTTTCTGACCCTGCCAGTATCTCAAGTACCCCTCTACCTTTCGGGATGGACTGATAGAGCGAGCGAGTGAGATAGCAAGCGGGGATAGACTGATAGACGGACAGGAAGAGAGGGGTAACCAAGGGGGTCAGTGTATTTGGGGGGGTTGCAGCCGTCAGCCATGGTCCCTTTCAGTACATTTAAAGCCTACAGCCGGACAGAAGAGGAGGATGACGAGGTGTTTCTCCGCACCCCAGGATATAAGGTGACAGACTGAATCCGATATATCTGCAAAGGTCTTTTAGTTTGTCGTAGTTGTGATCTAGTAGGTCATATTTGATATATAGTTTCAGCTTTTACTTCAACATGTAAGATGAAAATGTTTGCATGCTAAACAATATACTTCGTAGGCTATTGTCTATTGCTTCTTGAAGTATCTTCTTTCATGTGGCTTAAATTGCTTTAAATTGCCTATTTCACCACTGTGTGGCAAACCTTCCAAGAGCTAAAAACTTGACTGAACTTGAATTAACTCTGACTTCATCCAGTCCATCCCATTTAGCAAACGAGGCCACCTCGATTCTCTTGGCCTTCTCTTGGCCTAGTAGTCGGTCTATTTCTGAGTTTGCTTGCTATAGAGAGAGACCTCTTATTTTCCTTCTCGACAGAAAAGGGAGAGACGGGTAAAATAGAATGCAAAACAACTTGTTAGGGGTGTTTGTGTGTTAAGTACCTTTCTGGAGTCCTTCCCTGCGGATGTGGAGCTCTCAAAATGTTGAGGAGAGCAATACACTCCTTTTAGAAATCACAATGATGTGGTACATGTATGCCTGGTGAGCACTCTCCAAAAATGGTATTGATTTCTTCCATCCATGGACAAAACGCTGTCTGCATGCTCAAGTCTCCTCCTTCCCTCACTAAAACCTTCCTTCTCAGGAAAACAACACTACAGTTTGTATTGCCAATCATTTTACATGTGTCACTTAGCAGAGGCGCTCTTATCCAGAGCGACATACAGTTAAGCGCAATGATCTTAAGAGGCCGAGGTGAGACAACCACATATCTCAGTCGTAGCAAGTACAATTTCCTTCAATGAAGTCATTATCAGCAAAGTCAGTGCTAGTAGGAGAAGACCGGTAAACGGTCCATGGAGTTTATCTAAGATGCATTTTGACCCCCTAAGCTTTCCTTGGGGTACTTCATATCATTCATATTGATTTCTATAGATTCTTATCATTCAGTTCTCATTCTCAGTTCCCCTACTGAGTTTGGCCTTTGACAGCTGAGTTTCAATGTAGAATTAGCCGTGCTATTATTTGTGCTTGGGCCTCTTTGACTGACACCCAGCTGCAGGAAATATAGTAGGTCCCCACACAAAAAGATGTAGCAAAGAACTTTTTTTTATTTTTTTTATTTTTTTACTGTACTTCACTAGAATCATACACAGACGTTTCGGTTAAGAGCCTGCTTCATTGTGTCTTTACTCCCAGCTGCCGACGTCTTCTACCAATGCTACAGTCAGAACACTGAATGGACAAACAACGGGGCCTCTCCCGGTGCAAACTTCACTCTGTTCCAGCGCAGCTCTACAGGATATTAAATAATTATTTTGGATTATATTCCTATTATTCCAGGCCCAGCAGGAAGCCCCATCTGTTTCCATTCTAGGGAATGTCTGTCTGGCTGTGCTGTCCGGTGTTTTTACTCAAACTACCTCCCTCCCTAATCTCTGTCGCATTTCCTCTTGCATTCCTCACCTGCACTTTTGGGACTATTCTATTGGTTCCATTGTAAAGTACACACAAAATCAACTATTTGACATACTGACAGTATGTGTTTGACCCATGGGGTCTAATCAGGTGCTTTTCTATCGAGGTCTATCTACGTGATGACTATGGCCACTTTACACAATGTTGGTTTGACCCTTGGCCCACACCAGAGACGGCAGTCTGGCTACCACGACTGTACCTCAACCTCGCTATCTTATTCCGAACCCAAAATATTATTCTGCAGTAATACATTTGATTCTCAGTAGTCATGGAAATCCTGTCTGTGTTGTTGTATGGGCCAGACTGAGTGGCATATAAAACTGTTGACAGAGCCAACTTTCAGTTTCCCCCTAACCTTAAATATACTAGCGTTTTGCACATTTCCTCAAAATACAGGTTCAACAGCACTATGGCACCACTATTATGCAACATGCCGTCTTTCGTTTCTTGTCTCGACAATATCATAAACGACAGCTCAGCCAAAAGCCTCTTTTGTGTGTCCAGTGTTTAGTCTGAAGGTAGTATTTAGAGCTTTTGTAGCCTGGAATCCAAATGGAATATCACTCTTTTTAACTATTGTTTCAACGGAGCAATATTCCGTTTAAATTCCAGGCTGAGAGGTTTGTTTATTGTCTCCTCTCCATTGTCAGTGAGTACTTTGGTTTCGAGATTGACGGTTGATATCCCTGCAGACGCTTCGCTATTTAAGTGATGAGAGACGCACAGCACTAGAAGGAGGGTTTCCTATCTGCCTACACTTCCTCTTTCAAACACCCCTTAATTCCTTCATAAGGGTATGGACCCTCTGCTCTTCTTGAAATCATTCTCTCGATCTCCTAATGTGGGCATTGTATTTAAGCCAATTATGGCCAATCAATGTCCAGTAATGCTAAATCTTGAATTGTGTTGTAATGCGCAGTAGTTTTTATTTATGCGAATTGTTTGTGTATGGATTTTGCATCAAAGGAAGGCATTTGACTGGCCTAACAATGAATAGCTTGACTACAGTTGGAAGTATGTAGAATAGATATTGGATACCATGCAGCATTGTTTTGACACTGGGCTAGGAACAGATGGCTAGAGTATGTTGCAACGTCCATCCGTACCACATGTTTCTGATTTGCCAAAGCTGCCCATGCATCCTCTTTCTACTTCCTGCTTTGCCGTGGAGATTATATCACTGTATCTGTGGTCTGAAACGACCCTCTCCCCTACTTCTCCGCTCTGTAATGCACCTCCATAGTTCTCCATTAACGGAACCTCTCCAGCCAGTGCGTGCTGGCCATGTTACTCTGTTAGAGAGGAAAGGTTAGTCGCTTGTGAAAAACTCTTATCTCTTCCCCCCTTCCAGACGACGTCTCCGGCGGGGCAGGGCCGGCCTGAGTCCCCTGTCTACACCAACCTCCAGGAGCTGAAGATCTCCCAGTCCAGCCTGCCCCCCCTTCCTTCAAGCTCCCCACTGCATGTCCTCGGGGACTGGGAGACCCACAAGGACCTCACCGGCAGACACTTCTACTATAACAGAGCCAGCGGCGAGCGCACGTGGAAACCGCCCCGCGTACGGGATGCTAGTTGCAGTACCAGTAGTAGTCGGGGAGACCCCCATGGCACGGGAGAGATGGAGGTAGGTAACACACACCTTGTAACACACCCCTGTTATCAAAACAGACCCTCATTCCATTGGCTGTCTTGCTGTAGCATACTGTCGATACAGTCTGAGCTGAAGTTGAGCTGTAAAGAGAGGGAGAAAAGAGTTTGGTTTGGATCAAACTGAGGAAGTTTAACCCATCATGTTGACCCCTGCCGCTGATCTACAGTCTACCTAATCTATCTGTCCCCCTAACGTATCAACAACTGCTCTGAAAGGTGGCCCTGGAGCCTATTGATTATATTTTAGACATTTAGCAGACATTTTCCCTCAGCAAAGTAGTTATCAGTAGGAAAAGACAAGTGCATTTCTTCGTTTTTTGGGGGGGGGGGGGGTTTACTCCTTGAAGAGGTAGGATTTCAGATGTTTTCGGAAGATGGGCAGGGACTCTGCTGTCCTGACGTTAGGGGGAAGCTTGTTTCGCCATTGGTGTTCCAGGACAGAGAAGAGCTTTGACTGGGCTGGGCGGGAGCTGGTGTAGGGTTTGAGCATAGCCTGATTTAGTGAGGGGCAGTTCCCCTTGCTGCTTCGTAGGCAAGCACCAGGGTCTTGGAAGCGGATGCCAGTGGAGTGTGTGGTGGAGCGGGGTGACATGGGAGAACTTGGAAAGGTTGAACACCAGGCGGCTGCGGCGTTCTGGATAAGTTGCAGGGGTGGACAAGCGGGGGACCCCAGCCAACAGAGTTGCAGTAGTCTAGACGGGATATGACAAGTGCCTGGATTAGGACCTGTGTCGCTTCCTGTGTGAGGTAGGGTCTTACTCTACGGATGTTGTAGAGCATGAACCTGCAGGATCGAGTCACTGCTTTGATGTTGTCAGAGAACAAAAGGGTGTTGTTCAGGCCAAGGTTATTTGTGCTCTGGGAGGGGGGACACCATGGAGTTGTCTACCCGTGATGGAGAGGTCTTTGAGCGAGCAGGCCTTCCCTGTGAGGAAGAGCAGCTCCGTCTTGTTCGAGGTTGTGCTTGAGATGCTGGGCCGTCATCCAAGCTGAGATGTCTGCCAGACATGCAGAGATGTGTGACGCCACCTGGGTTTCTGAAGGGGGAAGGAGTTCAGGTGTTGAGGCTTAAGGGAGCGGTCTCGTGACTGGTCTGGTTGGGCCAGTGGTAGTCCCCGTCCTATTGCAGCTCTCCCTGGGTTTTTGAAACGGGGCGAGTGTGACTCTGTGTTAAATGAAACCAGGTCAGGACTGAAGTAGGTTTCAGGCCGACGAGGCCGTACTATATTTAAGTACCGCTGGAGTACTATATTTAAGTACCAGTTAGAGTGATGCTCTCCAAATATTTATGATTCATCTGATGTAATGCCATAACTGACTGAAGCGCAGATGGATTGCGTCTCAAATGCCACCCTATTCCCAATCTAGTGCTATACATTTGACCAATGTCTATAGGGCTCTGGTTAAAATTAGTGCACTAAATATGGAATAGGGTGCCATTTGGGATACTGTCTGTGTCTACTCGGCATGTTACTTTCATATGTTACTACCGTTGGAAACATGAGGGAGAATGTACGGAGAGAAATAGATGATTTCCAACAACTGTAGAAGTTATATTGTGTTAACTGTGAGCAGTGAAACAAGCTGTTGCTATTTTGATGAGGGCTAGGTAGTAAAATAAACTGCGTATCCTCAGTTTAGATTTCATGTAGTGTTAGTGGTACACCACTGCCCCCATGAGGTGGTTGAGTGTATTGTAACCAGGCAGGAACTATTAGAGTGAGTACTCCGTTTGCAACATGCCAAATTAAATGCTGGTAAATAAACACTTATTTCCGTAGTTGATCAAGGTCTCCTTTTCCTGGGGATTTAAGCCTTTATGGTGGTGGGATGCATGAATGCATTGTTGGGTGTTTTCGTTTTACAAAAAATGTTCTTATTATGGGTACTCTACAGCTGCGTCATTGATCATTCACTAATAAATCAAATCAATTGGTTCCGTACAATATTTTGTAAATCTATTGATCTATCAATCTCCCGGGTGGCGCAGCAATCTAAGGCACTGTATCTCAGTGCTGGAGGCATCACTACAGACTCTGGTTCGATTCCAGGCTGTATCACAACCAGCCGTGATTGGGAGTCCCATAGGGCGGCGCACAATTGGCCCAGCGTCATCCGGGTTAGGGTTTGGCCGGGATAGGCCGTCATTGTAAATAAGAATTTGTTCTTCACTGACTTGCCTAGTTAAATAAAGGTTAAATAAAATAAAATAAACATGACTCTGGAAAAAACCTCTGTTCTCCCCGAATCACAGTGGTCTCTTTCTCTCCCTTTCGCCCTTCTTTTGTTCCGCCGCCTCCTCTCCTCCTCTTCCCTGCTGCCCCCATGCAGCCACTGTCTTCCGAGGAGAACTGTCACAGCAGCACCTACTCCAGTCAGTCGGACAGTCAGTACGGCTCGCCCCCTAGAGGCTGGTCAGAGGAACTGGACGAACACGGGCACACCCTCTATGTCTGTGAATATACTCATGAGAAGGTACTGGGGCTCTCCTCTCCTCCTTTGGTTTCACTCTCTCTGTTTCTCTGTCGCTTCTCCCAGGGCTCAGGGTATTGTCCCGGGTTCATAGGGGATGGGTCCTAAATCAATAAATAATGCATGTCTATGATCATGTACCCATGGCAGGACTGGCTTTGGGAATTTTGGTTGAGAGAAGTTGTTTTTGTTCAAGTTTCTTTGCCTTTATTTTTGAACATTTTACCCTGCTGTTCCGTGACAAGCAGTGTATTTATGAAACTGTGATCGGTGCTGATTTCGTATATGTGTTTGTAGTGGATAAAGCACGTGGACGAGCAGGGAAGGCCGTACTACTACAGCGCTGATGGCTCCAGGTCAGAATGGGAGCTACCCAAAGTAAGTTAACATATCAATATATTGTGTTACGTTGTGTTGTGTTGTTGTGCTGGTTCTGGTATTACCTCCTATGCAGTGTTTTCCGTACATGGAGTAGGCAGCCACATAGAAAAAGTAGCCAGCAAGGGAGTTCCGGGTTGGGAGGGTCCGGGTGGCATGCCCCCCGCAAATTTGTTTTGCAGAATGAGCTCTATTTTGATTCCACCCGAAATACACAGCTAAATTATTGAATACTTTAACGACTTTACCTCCCAGATTGGTCAAATTTGTTGTGGTATTGAGTAGAAAGGCATGACTTTACAATTAAAATGACTGAAAATGTATAAATTCAGTGTGTTGTTGTTTTGGATATCATGTAGGCCTATATGATCAGAACTATTTTCTAAGTAAGAACATCTGTTTTTAACATTAAACCCATATTCTCTTGAGATTAAAGTCATGTTTTCAGTTTTACTGAAATATATTATTTTTGTTCTTCAAATTATGCATTTGATTAGCTCTGCTGCTGTGGACACTTGGGGTAAGAAAACAAACCTGTCAATCAGTCACTGTGGGTGGGACTTTGAGGGAAGGCGGTAGATTAGTAATGTAGTCAGAAAAACTAATTTAGTCTACTCTTTCAATTTAATTTATTGTGGAAAAAACTAAATCTAGTCTACTCTTTCTATTTAGTTTATTGTGGGAAAAGCCTATGAAAAAGGTTTGTGTTCTGTCAAGTAAACATGAATTCCCTGTTGAGAAACAATATAGAATTGTAGGAAAATGGTTTTAAAATGCACAATGTTCAGTGGGAGGATGGTTCTCACCGATTCGGTTCCGTTCAGCTAAAAGATTCTCTCCAAAATAACCGTTAGTTCACAAACTACCTATCACTAGGCTACACTGACGAGTCACTTTAGCAGCACTGGTAAGTCTGGACAAGGGCCTCGAATCCTAGGAAAATACAAACTAGATTTTTGGCTTACTTGCCCCGATGCGATACCATGGGCATGTAGACTGAATGTACAAAACATTAGGAACACCTGCTCTTTCTATGACAGACTGACCAGGTGAAAGCTATGATCCCTTATTGATGTTACTTGTTAAATCCACTTCAATCAGTGTAGATGAAGGGGAGGAGACCGGTTAAAGAAGGATTGTTAGGCCTTGAGACAATTGAGACATGGATTGTGTATGTGTGTCATTGAGGGTGAATGGGCCAGACAAAACATTTACGTGCCTTTGAACGGGGTCTGGTAGTAGGTGCCAGGTGTACCGGTTTGAGTGTGTCAACAACTGCAACACTGCTGGGGTTTTCATGCTCAACAGTTTCCTGTGTGTATCAAGAATGGACTACCACCCAAAGGACAACCAGCCAACTTGACACAACTGTTGGAAGCATTGGCGTCAACATGGGCCACCATCTCTGTGGAACGCTTTTGACCCCTTGTAGAGTCCACGCCCCGACGAATTGAGGCTGTTCTGAGGGCAAAAGGGGATGCAACACAATATTAGGAGCGTTTTCCTAATGTTTTGTACACTCAGTGTAACTACGTTGTATGATTTATGAATAGCAAAGGGATATAGGAGATCGACTTTATTCAGTCAGTTCGACACCTTTTTATAAACTAGTCAACACTTGCTGTTCGGTCGTCAATCAAAGCACAGGAGCCTAAATAGCCTATACTCCTGACTCTGTGGCTCGGCAGGAAGCATGGCGGGTAGGTAAGGTAAAAATCTGTCGTTCTGCCCCTGAGCAAGGCAGTTAACCCACTGTTCCCCGGGCGCCGAAGACGTGGATGTCGATTTAAGAAAGCCCTCCGCACCTCTCTGATCCAAAGGGGTTGGGTTAAATGTTGAATGCATTCAATTGTACAACTGACTAGGTATATTCCCCCTTTCCCTTTATAGGCCTATGAAACACACAAAATAAAATAAATGAATTTTCCACAAAACAATAATTAAGTGGATTTCAACTCATCGTTACCACTTACATTGCTTGGGACGTGTAAATTCGCTCACAAGGAGATGATGAAGAAGCATCACGCTCTCCCTCCTCTGTGAAAATACATTTGACTGCAGCCAACCACAGCGCACAAAAATAACTACTGAGAGGCGGGACAGACAGCAGACTGGCAAACCAGCAGTGTCCCTGTCATCGCTCGCTTTGTTGACTGTCAGGGACCTGTCCTAGGAATAGATCACTAGAAGATGCATGTTGTTCGTTTTAGCGGGAGAATGCTATACGAAGGCTTTTCTGACTAGCGAATTGAAACTTTTAAATGAAGATAAGCCTAGTTAATTTATGAAGTGGAAAAAGTAGCCGGCGCACAATGGGTCTTATCAGCTTTTTAGCCGGTGGCCGGTGCTTATGGAAAACACTGCTCTGACACTACGACCAGGTAGCACACTTCCTACTGCCTCAGTCTATTTCCTCCCCGGTGATCTACAGTAGTCTTCGGTCTCCGCCACCTGTGGTCCATTGATGGCGTGGAGGTTGTGGCCTAATGTACTTGACAGGGACTATTAGTGGCTAGTGACTCTCCTGTAATCTTGTTGGTTTAGCAGGGATCAGAGAGGTAAAGAATAGGCATTAGCTTTCATTTGGCTGGCCAACCGGCGGATACAGGGATACAGACACACACACATACTGTAGATACAGATAAGCTGGGTGCAATGGTATCCTTTAGCAATCTTGGATGAATACACATGCGGGGAGCTCCTTCTCTCTGAGAGGGTGCCTTCTGATGGGTGACTGATGATGCGCTGGGCCATGAGAGGAGAGGTATGAAGAGGAGATACTGGATACATGCCAAGCCATAGCTCTTCTAGGACCTTTACTTTGTCATCTGATCAGTGGAGGATAATGAGTTAACCCTGGACCTCTATTTCTCTCACCCTCACCCACCCTGTCTCGCTTCTCTCTTCTCTCTCTCTCTCTCTCCCTCTCTCTTTCTGTCCTCCTCTGACTTTCTCCACCGTCTCGCTCTCCTGTCTCCCTCTCTCCCTCCCCCCAGTACAACTTGTCTCCTCCCCAGCCAGGCGACCCCCCCAAGAGTCGTAGTCTGGAGCGGAAACATCCAGACCCCATCGTCCTGACCAAGTGGAGACACAGCACCTACGTACTAGACCTCAACGACAAGGTAAGACCACATGCTCTCTGTCTATGTGTACAGTAACCTTCTTTCAGAAACTCCATGTTTACTGTTGTCAATTCCATTGAAATTGTCAAATCCGGGACTAAACTGAAATTACAATACCAATTGAATGGAACGGCCCCCAACCCTGGTTGTCACCAGCCACCACTTTTTTTAATGCTGTAAATACGTTTGACGCTGCTCTGTAAGAGTGTTCTTGAACCCTATCGAAGTTGTCTGGTCAGTAGTTTGTCTGGTCAGTACCACAGGTGGTCAGTCTGTCCAGCATGTGGTCACTTCACATCCTCTTGGCTTTGTTTGGGTCTCAGCGAGTTTTTATCCCTGAATACCTCATTGACAAATCCCAGTCACATGCGATGTAGGCTAAGCCATGCTCTCCAAACATTCTCCTTGGGACTAGTCCATTGGTTCCATTGTACCTGGAAAAGTTAATCAGGTGCAGCCTTAGTATTTCAACATATTTGACGGATGTATTTGACCCAGGTCTTTGTGGTTCTGTTCCAGTTCTCTGTCAAAAAACTCAGGCGCTTTGAATCAAGCCATCACATGGGGAGAGCTGGTCGCTCTCTTTTCTGTGGTAAAGTTAGTATCTCCCGCTCTCACACCTCCCCTCTTACTCTGCCTCCACCAATCCAGAGTGGAAATGATCAGATACCTACCTATTGCCGATTTAAGCCAGAAATGCGACGGATGAGGCTGCCTCGCAAAACCTTAACTCGATCTTGATCCTGAATCAATTCCTTTACTCAATCAAATATGCTATGTTGATCTCTGTCTGTCTGTGAGTCAAACCAAATCATTTAGAGAATACCTTTGACTATACCCTGATAGTGAAACAAAGCCTTTAAGCTAACTAACATTTTTCCTTTTTAGTTGACACAACCACTTCACAATAACCTAGTTGTATGTTGGCGTAACATGTTCAAATCCATTGGCAGTTTGACGTCAGGTAATCTGCCCTAAGTACCCTAGGGTGCGGTGCATCACTCTAGCTCACAGGTGTCAAACTCATTCCACGGCGGGACGAGTGTCTGCGGGTTTTCGCTACTCCCTTATACTTGATTGATGAATTAAGGTCACTAATTAGTCAGGAACTCCCCACACCTGGTTGTCTAGGGCTTAATTGATCGTAAAAAACAAAAACCTGCAAACACTCAGCCCTCCATGGAAGGAGTTTGACACTCCTGCACTAGCTATTATGGAAGATTTCTGCTCCAGATTCTTGATCCATTTTCTCTTCCTCACCAACTAACCCTAATCTGACCATTCTCTTCATCCTACCTTCTCTAGTCTCCATCATCATCATCATGTTGACCTTGTTCTTTATCACTCTGTCTCTGTCATTGTGTAGGATTGTGGCCCTACAGCCCCCAAGCACAGTTCTCCTGACTTTGACTCCTGTTAGTTTTCCCTGGCTTTGACTCCACAACATGCAACATCCATCTAACATGTTATATCTCCTCTCTCTTGACACAATTGGTGCCTTCGTAAATTCCCTCTGGCTATCTACTAGAGTGCTCTCGTCTGAGTGTGCCAGAGTGCAGAATAATTGATGAATTTACGAACGCTCAACACCCATTGAAATATATGGCCGGTGTTGGTAAACGTCGGCAAAAAAGCGTAATTAAATTGTTGCCAGCAGCACAGTTACAGTCACCAAAGCTTTGGTGAACATGAACAGCCTAACCAGCTCTGCTAGGGTGAGTAAAATGGTCAGAGTGAGGTGTTCTCTCATTTGTGTCTGGAAGTAGCTAGCAAACTAGCCAACATTAGCCAATTAGCTTGGGTGCTTGACTGCCGTTATGAGGTCAGAACGCTCGGATCAACCCTACTCCTCGGCCAGAGCGTCCAGTGTGCACTCTGAATGCTCCAAGAGCAAAACGCTCTGAATCTACAAATGGGCAATCTGACAACGCTCTGAATTTACAAACACCCAGAGTGCACTCTGACTCCCGATTTTGAATTTACAAACACACCCAATGTCTCACCAATGTGACATCACCATCTAACTGAACAGCAGCAGTTTAGGGAGAGCTCCTCCTAAAATGTGCTTCATGTCGTGAAATGAATTAGTTTTTAGTGAACAGTTTGGTTGTTTCAATGCAGTGCTGTGTTCTCCACATCTGTTTTTCCTTTGAGAAGATTGATAAAGATTTTGAGATTGATCAACATGGACCTGAAAGCCAACTAGTCTACTAAAGCCTTGTTCACATTGGCAGTTTGAAGTGACTCAACTCCTATTTATTTGCGTATCTGATTCAAATCTGTTGTTTTTCCTGCAGTCTGAACAGCCAAAAGGACATGGAATCAGATATTTCAAGCCACATTTCATACCGCCTTCGTAGGTGGTTTGAAATCAGATACAAATATGATTCATGGTCATGTGACTTGTGTCTGAATGGTCAAATCTGATTTATTTGCCCTCAAGTGGTTTTTAGACTGTTATTCAGCATATCTTGTTGCTCGCTAGCTACTCTTCTGACAGCTTGACAAGAACATGTGGTAGCTAACTAATGTTAGCTTGTTAACTGTTTACAAGCAAATTAGTGAATGTTCTAGAAAGCTGAACAGCTACCTAGCTAGCTAGTTGATTGCTGCGGCTAGCCAAAAAGGACTTGTTTTGAAAGTTGGATCATGTTATCTTTTGAGGCTTTAAAGCGTTCTTACCCTATGATTTTGAACATTCAAAGCAACTGGGAAACGTCCGTGGCAGGCATTGTTGTCAGCTTAGCTTGTTACATCACTTCTGAGTGATAGGAAGCACAAGCACCACCACCGACAGTCAGTAGAACAAATTGGATTTGAAACACAAAACTGATTGGAGTATTAAGGCCTGCAGTGTGAACAAGCCTTAAGTTGTCTTGATCATCTAGCAAGAAGCAACAAGAGCAGGATTGAGGGACTAGGACACAAGGACAATGAGAAGGAGGGAAAATAAAGGATAAAACCAACAGAAAATGAATTGATTTGGAGGATTTCTAAAAGAAAGAAAAGGGAACGAACCAACATTAACAAACAAAAAAGCAAATAAAGTTGAGGATTGTTCTGGACATTAGAATTTGTGTACAGTGTTAATTACACTAAATTACACATTTAATAGCTTTATATTTTCATTACAAAAAGTGCATTATTTCAAATGTTGCATGCTTCAGCGCTCAAATTTGAAAAATAACAATGGCAACAGTAGGAGGAGCTTGGCCCATTCTATTTGATCCACCAGCAGAACAGAACTCTGAACATTCTAAACAGCATTACAAGAAAAAGCTGCTGAGGGAAAATCCAGAGACATTGTTTGCTGATTATACCCTAATTGGAGACAAGAATACAATCTCTGACCTTCTCTTCTATAGAGAGCATACTGCTGTTTGGTGTTCTGCCTCATGTAGGCACTTTTGCCATGTCAGAAAGAGAGAATCACTAATGGTCAACATATCTTGGTATTTGATGTACAGGACTAGTAATCGACTCTTCACCTACAACAATGACACCGTAATGATTCAAGGCTTAGAAGCTGCACTTGTCCTCCATACAGTGCCTTGCAAAAGTATTCATCCCCCTTGGTGTTTTTCTTATTTTGTTGCATTACAACCTGTAATTTAAATGGATATTTATTTGGATTTCATGTAATGGACCTACACAAAATATTCCAAATTGGTGAAGTGAAATGGAAAAAATATCTTGTTTCAAAAAATTATCCAAAATATAAAACGGAAAAGTGCTGCGTGCATATGTATTCACCCTCTTTGCTATGAAGTCCCTAAATAAGATCTGGTGCAACCAATTACCTTCAGAAGTCACATAATTAGTTAAATTAATTCCACCTGTGTGCAATGTAAGTGTCACATGATCTCAGTATATATACACCTGTTCTGAAAGGCCCTAGAGTCTGCAACACTACTAAGCAAGGAGCACCACCAAGCAAGCAGCACCATGAAGACCAAGGAGCTCTCCAAACAGGTTAGGTACGAAGTTGTGGAGAAGTACAGATCAGGGTTGAGTTATAAAAAAAAATCTGAAACGTTGAACATCCCACGGAGCACCATTAAATCCCTTATTAATTTTTTTTTAAGAATATGGCACCACAACAAACCTGCCAAGAGAGGGCCGCCCACCAAAACTCATGGACCAGGCAAGGAGGGCATTAATCAGAGAGGCAACAAAGAGACCAAAGATGACCCTGAAGGAGCTGCAAAGCTCCACAGCGGAGATTAGAGTATCTGACCATAGGACCACTTTAAGCCGTACACTTCACAGAGCTGGGCTTTACGGAAGAGTGGCCAGAAAGTGGCCCAAAAAATTATCCAACACGTTTGGTGTTCCCCAAACATATGGAAGAAGGTACTCTGGTAAAATGAGACTAAAATTTAGCTTTTTGGCCATCAAGGAAAACGCTATGTCTGGCACAAACCCAACACCTCTCATCTCCCCGAGAACACCATCCCCACAGTGAAGCATGGTGGTGGAAGCATCATGCTGTGGGGATGTTTTTCATCGGCAGGGACATGGAAACTGGTCAGAATTGAAGGAATGATGGATGGCGCTAAATACAGGGAAATTCTTGAGGGAAACCTGTTTCAGTCTTCCAGAGATTTGAGACTGGGACGGAGGTTCACCTTCCAGCAGGACAATGACCCTAAATCCCAGTGGCTAGATGTGCCAAGGTTATGGAGACATTCCCCAAGAGACTTGCAGCTGTAATTGCTGCAAAAGGTGGCTCTACAAAGTATTGACTTGGGTGGGTGAATAGTTATGCACAGTCAAGTTTTCTATTTTTTATCTTATTTCTTGTTTGTTTCACAATAAAAAAGATTTAGCATCTTCAAAGTGGTAGGCATGTTGTGTAGATCAAATGATACAAACCCTCCAAAAATCTATTTTAATTCCAAGATGTAAGGCATCAAAATAGGAAAAATGCCAAGGGGGTAAATACTTTCACAAGCCACTGTATACATGAGTTTACATCACTGAAAGAGCTAGCAGACACCTTGTAAGAGAATGGTACTCTAACACCACAGCCCAGAACAGCAGCACACAGGCAGAGCATCACATGGCCTTCATTTTATGTGACTCCAATGGGACATTTCTCAGAGTGAAACTGCTATTCCCTGGCATGTCAGTCAGAACGCTATGGTGCCCAACAACAGCAAGTGCCTTGAAAAGTCTGTCTAGCAACAAATTAAATGTGGCCAAACATATTATAATTCCCACGGGTACTAATAATTGGATGGCAATGAGAGGACATTTACATTTGAAGTTGGAAGGTTACATACACTTAGGTTGGAGTCATTAAAACTAGTTTTTCAACCACTCCATACATTTCTTGTTAACAAACTATAGTTTTGGCAAGTTGCTTAGGACATCTACTTTGTGCATGACACAAGTAATTTTTCCCACAGTTGTTTACAGACAGATTATTTCACTTATAATTCACTGTATCACAATTCCAGTGGGTCAGAAGTTTACATACACTAAGTTGACTGTGCCTTTAAACAGCTTGGAAAATTCCCAAAAATGATGTCATGGCTTTAGAAGTTTCTGATAGGCTAATTGACATCATTTGAGTCAATTGGAGGTGTACCTGTGGATATATTTCAAGGCCTACCTTCAAACTCAGTGCCTTTTTGCTTGACATCATGGGAAAATCAAAAGAAATCAGCCAAGACCTCAGAAAAAAATGTTTATACAAGTTTGGTTCATCCTTGGGACCAATTTCCAAATGCCTGAAGGTACCACGTTCATCTGTACAAACAATAGTTTGCAAGTATAAACACTATGGGATGACGCAGCCGTCATACCGCTCAGGAAGGAGACGCGTTCTGTCTCCTAGAGATGAACGTACTTTGGTGCGCAAAGTGCAAATCAATCCCAGAACACCAGCAAAGGACCTTGTGAAGATGCTGGAGGAAACGTGTGCAAAAGTATCTTTATCTACAGTAAAACGAGTCCTATATTGACATAACCTGAAAGGCCGTTCAGCAAGGAAGTAGCCACTGCTCCAAAACCGAAAAAAAACCCAGACTACGGTTTGCAACTGCACATGGGGACAAAGATCGTACTTTTTGGAGAAATGTCCTCTGGTCTGATGAAACAAAAATAGGACTGTTTGGCCATAATGAACATCGTTATTCTTGGAGGAAAAAGGGTTATGCTTGCAAGCCGAAGAACACCATCCCAACCATGAAGCACAGGGGTGGCAGCATCATGTTGTGGGCATGCTTTGCTGCAGGAGGGACTGGTGCACTTCACAAAATAGATGGTATCACGAGGCAGGAAAATGGTGTGGATATATTGAAGCAACATCTCAAGACATCAGTCAGGAAGTTAAAGCTTGGTCGCAAATGGGTCTTCCAAATGGACAATGACCCTAAACATACTTCCAAAATTGTGGCAAAATGGCTTAAGGACAACAAAGTCAAGGTATTGGAGTGGCCATCACAAAGCCCAGACCTCAATCCTATAGAACATTTGTGGGCAGAACTGAAAAGGCGTGTGTGAGCAAGGAGGCCTACAAACCTGACTCAGTTACACCAGCTCTGTCAGGAGGAATGGGCCAAAATTCACCCAACTTATTGTGGGAAGCTTGTGGAATGCTACCAAATACTAATTGAGTATATGTAAACTTCTGACCCACTGGGAATTTGATTTAATAAATAAAAGCTGAAATAAATCATTCTCTCTACTATTATTCTGACATTTCACATTCTAAAAATAAAGTGGTGATCCTAACTGACCTAAGACAGGGAATTTTTACAAGGATTATATGTCAGGAATTGTGAGAAACTGAGTTTAAATGTATTTGGCTAAGTGTATGTAAACTTCCAACTTCAACTGTACATTTAACAGTATTAAATCATATCGTCGGTAATTTGAAATACCCCGGTATAAACAGTATATCGCCCAAACCTCTCTCTTTCTCTCCTGCATGTGTTCTTTCTGTCTCTATCTGCTACCATGGCCAACGTCCTTTTCTACTGTCCAATCTCCTTTTAAGTTTATGTTGTGTTTCTCTGTTACGGTATTGTCTTTCACCTTGTGGGACCATTGATAACGAATCGTTTGAATCAATAGATTGTGTGTCTGTGTCGTAGCACAGCCTATTGGTGGTACAATGAAACATGTCTGTTTGCATGGGCATCACTCCCTTTACTGCCCCGTTTCTTTTGTGTGTGTGTGTGTGTGTGTGCATCAGTACATGTGTGTGTTAATGTGTGCTCAAGGCATGAGCCTCATTATGTTCAAATCCTTTTTCTGTATCTCACTGCCACTGGCTGTGTTTTCCTTTTCCCCTGCTGTGTGGGTGGGTGGGTTTTTGTGGTGTGTGTGAACTTCTTGGGTCTTTTTTTCTTTTTTCTATTTAACTAGGCATGTCAGTCTGACTTTGTTAATGTCTCCTGTCTGTCTCCCTCCACAGCCCTCTGAGAAGTGTGGAGTCCTCAATGTCACCAAAATCACTGAGAATGGCAAGAAAGTCAGGTAAACCATACTGTATAAAGATCATATAGATTAGAAAACATTGTCATTATCTTATGTGGAAGTAAGAGGACAATACAGCATCATACAGACAAACAAAACAATGCCATTGATTCTTTGTTGATATAATGGACAGACTGATGGTTGATACATGCTTGTGTTAGAGCTAGGGTTGCAAAGGGAGGGTATCTCACTGGAAACGTTTTAAGTTTGCCGGTAAACTACCAGAATTTTGGTATCTTTCAAAGATAGATTACATTCAATCACAAGACATCTAGTGGCTGTTTTGGGTAATTTAGATTATCACAGGTGTCTGTAGTAATATCTAAAATAGATTACATTCAATCACAAGACATCTAGTGGCTGTTTTGGGTAATTTAGATCATCACAGCCCAACGCTCTAACCACTAGGCTACCTGCCGCCCCTAAGGTCTATAGGTTATTGACTAACTGTTAAATGTGCCTGGCTTCATAAATCACCCATATACAGTGCATTCGGAAAGTATTCAGACCCCTAGACTTTTTCCACATTTTGTTACAGCCTTATTCTAAAATGGATTAAATTAATATATTTCCTCATCAAGCTAAACACAATACCCCATAATGACAAAGCGAAAACATGTTTTTAGAAATGTTTGCAAATGTATTAATACTAAAAAAACAGAAATACATTATCTACATAAGTATTCAGACACTGCTACGAGACTCGAAATTGAGCTCAGGTGCATCCTGTTTCCATTGTTCATCCTTGAGATGTTTCTACAACTTGATTGGAGTCCACCTGTGGTAAATTCAATTGATTTGGAAATGATTTGTAAAGGCACACACCTGTCTATATAAAGGTCCCACAGTTGACAGTGCATGTCAGAGCAAAAACCAAGCCATGAGGTCGAAGGAATTGTCCGTAGAGCTCCGAGACAGAATTGTGTCCAGGTACAGATCTGGGGAATGGTACCAAAAAACTTGTGCAGCATTGGAGGTCCCCAAGAACACAGTGGCCTCCATCATTCTTAAATGGAAGAAGCATACATGTCACGTAAAGAGAGCAAGGTTTGAGGGAATAGGGAATGTTTTTCCTAAACAAATGAAGGATTTTGGTAACATAACTATTCCATCAGAAATGGCTGTAATTATGTTGCAGCTTCAGCAACACAGACAGCACTATACACACTGATGTTCTGTGGTGGTCCCTGCAGCCAGGAGGAGAGAGAGACGACAGGTGCTAGTCACAAAGTCACTCAATTTAAAAATACTTTTTTTTTAACAGTGCAGCAAGTCTGAGCCAGGCCTGGCACAATCAATTGCGGTCTGACTCCCTCTCGCCATTTATGCGTCTTAATTATTTAATCAAACAATTCGCTTAAAGTATCAGACAAGCTGAGTGCATATAGTTGATTTGATTAAAACACATAGGATGTGTCTATATATGGAAAAATACACTAAATCAAGAACAGACGACTCTTGATCAGTTAGTTGGACAGCCCTAGTAAATATACACCATTAACTTAGTGAATATCATTGGTGTTTAATATGAGGGTTTCAGCATGAAATATGCTTTATTTATTTTTTACACAGTATTTGTGTATTTATGTATTTGTTGTCAATATTTTAGCGTCAAACTAGTGGCAGTTGTGAAAACAATCTATAGTTGGGATTGTTGCAGAGTTCATTGAAAATAATGCCATTGTTGATTGATGCTTTTTCCATTAATTAGGCTATTTTCTCTTGAACCATATAGCAGGGTTTCCCAAACTAGGGGTCGTGACCAAATTAAGGGTCGCCTGCTTTGAAAATGGGGTTGCGAGAGAGCGTTTGTGCTTGGTTCATAGAACCGGGGTTATGTCAGTAGACTGTCATAGCCCAAATTTAAAAAGTAAACATTTGCCGTCCCGTGTTGCCTAGTTGGTAAAGCATGGCCCTTGCAACGCCAGGGTTGTGGGTTCGATTCGCACGGTGGGCCAGTATGGGGGGGAAAAGTACAAAAATGTATCCACTCACTACTGTAAGTGGCTCTGGATAAGAGCCTCTGCCAAATGACTAAAAAAACATTTTAAATCATGGAAATTATTCCATAACTTTCTTTACATGGTGGGGAATGTTTTTATCTCAAAGTTGGGTCGCGGGCCAAAACGATTTGGGAAGCCCTGGTCTATCTACTAGAAACTCAAGGACAATATGTTCAGGTATAAAAACTGAAGACTATATATTCATCTTTTTTTTTTTTTTTTTTACAAGTTATTCAAGTAAACATGACCAAAGTTACGATAGATTATCATATATTTTCTGTTAATTACCAAAATGATTGAAGATTCCGGTAGCTTTGCAACACTAGTTGGGACTGGTTGATAAATGGTTGTATTGTGACGTGGTTGATGGTTTTATAAAGGGTTGTGTTGTGATGGTTGATAAATAGATGTGACGTGGTTTATGGTTGATAAATGGTTGTGACGTGGTTATAACAGGAAGAACTGGACATCTTCGTGGACAGTACTCCAGGGCTCCTCACTGCTCTTCGCTAAAGGACAGGGGAGTGGCACCAGCTGGGTACGTACCCCATCAGCCACCTTGTTAGGAACCATCTTGGGTTAAAACAAATGTGGCAGAGTTTGTACAGTGGACTTGAGTTAATTTTTTTGAAATAAAATTAGAGCTGAATACCTCCCCTACTTTTCCAATAACCTGCAGGAGTTTTTCACCTCAAAAAGAGGGTGGGAGTTTTAGTGCCTAAGAACTACCTGGTTGGCTGTCTATCTCCATTTAGTAGTAGTGCTAGTGCACCATATGTCTTTCTATCTGTTCTTTAGTTTCCGTTGTCCCTTCTGTCATCTGTCTGTGACTCTATATTTCTCATTTGCCATCCTTCTCCTCTCCTCTTACTCTATTATTTTCCTCTCCTTCTTCCTTTCCTCTCCTCATCCAAAGCCGCACTACCGTAGTGGCTCCATCCCTGAGCTGCTGCTCACTCTGCTGGCCAACTGGAAGCGTTCGGTCAAGCCCTGCCCAGCTGTCTCCTATGTCCACTCTGTCAATGGGCGTGCCCCAGCTGCCACTGTATGTCTCCTCTGTCCCTGTGCATGTGTTCCATTTGTCCCCCTGCCTGTCCGTTATGCTCACACTATCCCCTGCCTGCTGCTCATAACCTAGCCTGATTGGTTGACCAAGGGATGTGTTTCCTCTGGGTCCCCCGCCCCCCTATTTCTATGGGCACCATCACTGTTCATGACAAACTGTTCACACCCCTCTTGTTGGCGGAGATCATTTTGCAGGTTTAAAGCTTATTTTTTTTGCAATTCTATACATTTTGCCATGTCTAATGTGTATTCATATGATATTTGAGTGATTTAAAAAAAATGTCAACAATATCTATGGGCTTAAAAAAAACGAAATAAAAAAAACTTAACCTGACATGGGCTAGTTAATCTGAACATTTCTGACAAGTTATAAATAGCTCTCTAAGGTACGCCCCCTCCTTTGTGCCCCACAGTTTGGGAACCACTGGCCTAGATAAAGGTGTTGTTGATATGCATACAATACTAACCTACTGAGTACAAAACAAATTGATAACAGTTGAACTTCCCCGTACAGTACTAAATGTCCAGCTTGCAACACAGTAGTGTGAATATGATCAGCCGTGGTTTATCTTCAAGTCAACGTAGCGGTTAATAACTATGTGTAACTATAACACAGTAACTTGTAACAACACTGCTTTGGTTGTTTTTAATGCAACTTGAAATAACAACTGTGTGAAAAATACTCATGAAAGATTTACCACTATTACTATCCTTGAGTTGGAAACCCAGCTCTCAACTGATTTGTCTGAATGTTGAATTATTCCCTTGTAGAAGTTTGTGGGTAACCAGTCGAAGCCGGAGTTCACTGTGGATCTCAGAGGGGGGTCAGTTGATTGGGCATCCAAGGATAAGTCCAGCAAGAAGCACGTCATTGAACTGAAGACCCGTCAGGGGACGGAGCTGCTGATCCAATCAGAGATTGACAGCGTCATCAACGACTGGTACCGAGCCCTGACAGACACCATCAGCACACATGTGAGTGGACCTCTCTCTTCAGTCCAGAGCTTAGTAACTACCACACCTATAACATACTATTTCCCAAGTCATAATCAAATCCTGCACTAACTTGCTCTGTTTAGATGTCCGTCAGAGGGACTAGTAAAGTACAGTACAAGCCAATGACGCTCTAGAATCTTTGTAATGAGGATCTTCTGAATATTCATTTATTTTTATCTGTTCAGTTCCACATCCCTCCATTAGAGGGTAGAACTGGTCCAGGTTGACTTCCCTAACGGAAGGTGTGTGTGTGTGTGTGTGTGGGGACAGGCATGGGAGTCAGATGAGGCCATAGAGGAGGACATGCCTGAGTCCCCCGGGGCAGAGAAACAAGACAAGGAGAAGGACCACCGAGACTCCAAGAAAAACAGAGGTGCCTTGACTAAATACGCTGTGAGAGGGTGTGCGTGTGTTTTAGTGATCTTAGAAGGTATTGTCACCAAATGCCCTCTTGGTACCTGTTTAGACATTTTCCTTCCATATGGTTTCAGCGATGAAGACGTCTATCAGTATGGACTCCACTGACCAGAAAAAGACTAGAGTGAAGCTGAAGAAGTTCCTGACCCGCCGACCCACCTACCAGGCCGTCAAGGACAAGGGATACATTAAAGGTATGGATGGAGATTTGGTTATGGGTTCCCGAGAATGGACCTACTGCTGTCCTCAACTAGAGGAAGCTAAACGTAGTGATAAAACCCTTGATAACGAAACATTGTAATTTGACGTCTCTCCGTGTTGTTTCTCAGACCAGGTGTTTGGCTGCAGTCTGAGCAGCCTGTGTCAGAGGGAGAACACGTCAGTGCCCAACTTTGTCACCACGTGCATCGACCACGTGGAGACCACAGGTACGAGCCATACATCTCTGTTCCTTTATCTGTTCCCTCTCTCTGTCTTTTGAGTTATGATTAGAATTTTTCCAGAGATGAGATGTCAAGATTTCTGTAATGATGATTGTGTGCTGAGTCACAAACACGAGTTCTAATGCTGTTTCTCTCTCTCTCTCTCTGCCTGTCTCGATCTCTCCATCTTCCTCAGGTCTGAGTATAGATGGCATATACAGAGTGAGTGGGAATCTAGCTGTGATACAGAAGCTGCGCTTCGCTGTGAATCACGGTAGGGCCTAACTCCCTTCAATGATATAATATGATGTTATAGCTTTTTCCAGTAGCTTTGGTACATGGTTAGTGACGAAGGTACTGGAGGTATAGTCATTTTGTAAAGAGGTTTGGGTGTCAGTCAGTCCAACATTAACTTCTTGAACAGACCATGATCTCTTGTCTTAAAAGCTGTGTCTCTATCTCCTAGATGAACAGTTAGAGTTGGAAGACAGTAAGTGGGAGGACATCCACGTCACCACGGGAGCCCTGAAGATGTTCTTCAGAGAGCTGCCTGAACCACTCTTCACCTACGACTCCTTCAACGACTTTATCAACGCCATCAGTGAGCAGTAACACACTTAACTACACTGTAACGCACTTTACTGTGTTGTATAACCCTGTACTTTACTGTATGCTTGTCCTGCTGAGCCACTGTTTCTAATAGTTACATTAAGGTTTGATGGTTCACCTAAAGACAATGTCCATTAAGACATTGACTTCACGCTCAATTTACCACTTGGTTTAAGTGATTCCAAATACAGTATTTGCTGTTTTAAATGTGTCCACAAGATGGTGCCCTTATCATTTGAATTCACCCTATTCAATTAGGATCATGTAAATCAGGGTTCTTTTTTTATTTGGGGGGAGAACACAAAAGACTAAAAACACCAGCAAATCAGCTCCAAGTGATTTTAATTTTGGAAATCTGTTCCAAAGTATACCCACGCATAATTAAGCAACAAGAGGCAGTGCTGTATCATGAGTACAGTCACGAGTAAATGGCATTGTTTTATTTACCTGTGACTGTCTGTATTCATGATACAGCACTGCCCCGCCTGCTTTATTGGTTTTACAAAACTGTTACCAACATATTCAAATAACAATGAATTAAACAGTTTCATTAAAATGTTATTTTGATAAGTTAGTTGTTTTGGTTATGTTGCTACAGACATGAACCAGTCCTTAATTGTTTTTGCATAGTTGCGATGCAAAAGGACAGGTCGTCCGTTCTAAACAAAATGTTTGCTATGCAGGCTGGGTAACGTTATTGTCACTAGCCAACTTCAGCTAACTGAGTCACGCCAAACATTGAACCTGGAATGACAGTACACTAGCTGCATTTTAGTATGTTTGAATTTTTTATTTTTTTTGCATTTACTTGGATGTGTCCAGGATAATTGTCTCGTCTGGGCACCGTTCACTCTCTATGGTGGAAATTCCAAAGTGAAACATTGTTTCTGTGGTCGGACAGGGAGACAGCGAGGCTAATATTAACCCCTGATGTACCAACCTAAATGTTAGGTTGGAAGCAAGGGGGAATCATTTGCGAGTTGAGATCAAGAGATGATTCATACAGAAACATGAACATGATATTATTATTATGAGATGCGGTGATAATTGTCAGATGGAACTGTAAGCAGGCCTAGTGTGCCTGTGATGGCTATTACAACACGACTAGGAACGCTGCTTGTCCAATCAGCATCCAGGGTCCAAACAACCAGCTTTATAATGGAGAGATACAGTACCAGTCAAAAGTTTGGACACACCTACTCATTCAAGGGTTTTGCTTTATTTTTTACTATTTTCTACATTGTAGAATAATAGTGAAGACATCAAAACCATGAAATAACACATATGTTATAATGTAGTAACCAACAAAGTGTTAAGCAAATCAAAATATATTTTAGATTCTTCAAAGTAGTCACCCTTTGCCTTGACAACAGCTTTGCACACTCTTGACATTCTGTTAACCAGGTACACCTGGAATGGTTTTCCAACAGTCTTAAAGGAGTTCCCACATATGCTGAGAACTTGTTGGCTTTCCTTCACTCTGCGGTCCAACTTATCCCAAACCATCTCAATTGGGTTGAGGTCGGGTAATTGTGGAGGCCAGGTCATCTGATGCAGCACTCCATCACTCTTCTTCTTGGTCAAATAGCCCTTACACATGCTGGAGGTGTGTTGGGTCATTGTCCTGTTGAAAAACAAATGATAGTCCCACTAAGTGCAAACCAGATGGGATGGCGTATTGCTGCAGAATGCTGTGGTAGCCACGCTGGTTAAGTGTGCCTTGAATTCTAAATAAATCACTGACAGTGTCACCATTAATGCACCGTCACACCTCCTCCATGCTTCACGGTGGGAACCACACATGCGGAGATCATCCGTTCACTTACTCTGCGTCTCACAACGACACGGCGGTTGGAACCAAAAATCTCACATTTGGACTCATCAGACTAATGGACAGATTTCCACCGGTCTAATGTCCATTGCTCATGTTTCTTGGCCCAAGCAAGTCTCTTTTTATTGTTGTCCTTTAGTAGTGGTTTCTTTGCAGCAATTCGACCATGAAGGCTTGATTTACGCAGTCTCCTCTGAACAGTTGATGTTGAGATGTGTCTGTTACTTTTTATTTATTTGGGCTGCAATCTGAGGTGCAGTTAACTCTAATGAACGTATCCTCTGCAGCAGAGGCAACTCTGGGTCTTCCTTTCCTGTGGCAGTCCTCATGAGAGCCAGTTTCATCATAGCGCTTGATGGTTTTTGCGACTGCACTTGAAGAAACTTTCAAAGTTCTTGACATTTTCCACATTGACTGACCTTCATGTCTTAAAGTAATGATAGACTGTCGTTTCTCTTTTCTTATTTGAGCTGTTCTTGCCATAATATGGACTTGGTCTTTTACCAAATAGGGCTATCTTCTGTATACAACCCCTACCTTGTCACAACACAACTGATTGGCTCAAATGCATTAAGAAGGAAATAAATTCCACACATTAACTTTTAACAAGACACACCTGTTAATTGAAATGCATTCCAGGTGACTACCTCATGAAGCTGGTTGAGAATGCCAAGAGTGTGCAAAGCTGTCAAGGCAAAGGGTGGCTACTTTGAAGACTCTCACATATAAAATATATTTTGATTTATTTTTAATACGTTTTTGGTTACTACATGATTTCTACAATGTAGAGCCCTGGAATGAGTAGATGTGTCCAAACTTTTGACTGGTATTGGAATTGTGATCGTTTACAACTGTAAGCAAGGTTTAAAATGATTGTTTTAGTCAAATGTTATCTGTTTATGATTCTTGCGGTCAATTTGAAGTCTAACAATTATTTGTATTTATGTTCTAGCCCCCTGACCATCCTCTCAAGAAAAAATTGGCCCGTGTTTGAATCTAGTTAATGATCCCTGATGTAAATTATGTGTTTTTCCTTATGCAATGAAACTAATGGTGTAGTTTTACTTTTCCCTCTCTTCCAGAATGCTCGGATTACAAGCAGCGAGTAAACTTAATAAAAGACTTAATCAAGCAGTTGCCAAAACCGAATCACGACACAATGCAATGCCTCTTCAAACATCTCAGAAGGTAAGCAAAAAGCATGCTACATTTCGGCTAAGCTGCGATATTACCCAAAGTATTTTTATCGCATTTTGCATATTATGTTTTTCAAATACTAGCAGTAGCCTACATAATACATGTAAAGTTTTGTCTGTGCCTGAAACCTTTGTTGACCAACCAACATAGGCCTATCATTTAGGAAACACAATTCATATCTCACCATAATGGATCAAAGGGCAGTTCGGGAAAATGTCAGATGTGCTGGTCCATCTTTAGCCCAGTGGCCTGTCTAAATTGGGGGGGGATTACTCCTTCTCGTCCATCCCTGTAGCTCACTCTGTCCTCTCCTTCCTGTCTCTCCAGGGTGATTGACCATGGAGAGGCCAACCGAATGACGACCCAGAGCGTAGCGATCGTCTTCGGCCCTACCCTGCTCAGACCTGAGACCGAGACTGGGAACATCGCTGTTCACATGGTATATCAGAACCAGATTGTTGAGCTCATCTTACTGGAGTATGAGAACATCTTCGGCAGGTAGAAAAGAAACACCTGATGAAGAGACCTGTGAGAGAAAGAGGATGGTCTGGTGACTGGTCGGACCCAATACTGCTTATTTTTGTGACTGAAACATTGCTGCTGTGGACCAAGCAATTAAAGAAAGAAAAACAAAAATGTAATTATTGTTCATTTGATAATAAGATTAATAAAGGAAGCTAGTGAACGACTTTGCACTTAACATTTTGAGAGAGCTAAGTATGATGTAAATAAATACAGATTTCATTCACTTTGGTTACAATGCCTGCTGCGAGTAGCAGGGCGGAGCCATTGCTTCAGGAGGAGGGTGTTGATTGGTTGGTTGGTGAGCTGGCTGGATCGTGTCGTCATTGCCGTGACAATGGACGGAGTGCAGTGTGAATGGCGTGGATGGATCTCCCTTGATGTGATGTGATCCAGTGGATTTGAGTATTCAGGGTATAACTGTTTTACACTGGATTCCTATGGCCAGTATTAAGTACATACAACAAGAGCTTGGTGAATAAGACTTTCATTGTTTTGGACTGGAGTGGAACTGAAGAAGGGTATTATGGGATACATTCATGTGCCCCGCCGGAGTGACTTCCTCCTTTCTCTGATGACGTCACGACACATCAGCCGGGCACAACCCACTCCAGATCCTTCAAACAGCAACAACTACCCACTGAATGACTGGCTGGGTGGGTGGTCTCTCTGTCAAATCAATGGAAGCCCATATCCTGCTACTACCATGTGTTATAGTAAAGACCAAGCTTGGTTGTGTGTATTAAGACTACTCTCATTGCTTTGTGTTGGAATAATATTACGCTGAACCTCTGAACTGTATATTCTCAGTTTTGTGGAACATTGACCTCTGATAGGGCTGTTGTGGTGACCATATTACTGCCACACCTGCAGTCATGACCACAGTAAAATTCCACGTGACAATTGAGTCACAGTAATCTCCTTTTATGCACTCTGGACATGCTTTAGTAGTACCCTACTTGCTAACTACCATCTGATCCTAATGGCCTGGTTCTCTGGGCTCTATTGTCCCTCTAACCACTCTGACATTAATGCAAATGAAATCGAAATATCACATCAAACACTTATCATCAAAACAGCAGGCCTATACAGTGTAAAACTCACCTCACTGTGATGATCAATTTGAAGAAACAAGTTCAACAGCTGGTTGAAACATTGTAAAACATGGTTGGTTTGGATGTTGTTTCAAAGCCTAACACAATGAAATGGCCACCGCTTTCAAAGGTGATGATTCATTCTAAACATCCATATGCATATTAGAGCTTATGCATATTCTTATGAGCCCAAGCCCCCCCCCCCCCCCCCCCCATTAAAAAATGTTTTACTGAATAAAAATGATTATTCTAAAGTTATACAATTCATAGCCTACCACATATTACAATGGCAGAAAAACAGAAAACAAAAGTGATTTAAGATGTATTTGGTACATAATTGGTCTAGCCTTTTGAGTGTGGACTGTATTATTATGCAGAATAATACAGAATATCTCACCACCATGCATTTCCATCTCCTCTCTCTTCTTTATTATTTTCTCGAGCGCGCAGACAGTTTAGGGAAATATGTTTCGTTGCGATGTTCCCGAACCGATTTCAGTTGGTTTACCAAATGATGCACTAGGTAGCTGCAGGAACAAGGTTGGAGACCCAATGCCATACAGTGTTTGGGCGGAATGTCACCTATCGGGCAGCGAGAGCATGCTCCTCAAACAGTGGTTGATGCGTGTAGAGGAATAAGTGTTTTTATTTGTTTCTCAGCTGCTCATAGTAAGCACAATTCCGCTATAAAACCGAAGTAGCCTACAAAACGGACCGTCGGGAAAGCGCGCTGCCTCCATTCGCTGTTCAAGTGCAAACAGATGACATGTATTTTTCTCCCTGCTCCTGTTCCTGACCATTTAATAATGGGCCATTCTAAATCGGAACTAATTTGACATATTAGTCAAGACAAGATTAAACTGAGAATAGTCTGATTGGTGAAAATATGAGCACTTGATGGGAGAACAGCTGTGCAGTCTGAGGCAAGGAAAAGAGCAAGCTTTTTTTTGGTACTTTCTCCAATCATCAATTAGTCGCATCATGCAGCCCATACATGTTTTGATTTCAAAGTAATTCTAAGGTTTGTATCATTCACAGCTAAAGTTGCCAAATAACTCTAAATATAGCATATAGGACCGGGTTCAAATGATCACTTTTATGCTCAACATAGACATTTCATATGCGCACTCGCGCCGTAATGGGAAAAATATCCTTTCTATTTTATTCAGCTAAGTTCAATTATACTCTTACTATAAAATAAAATAATAGCATGGGACTTATAACCGTATATTGTCAGCTAATTGGACAAGCTTACAGCCTATGTCATAGAGCATAGCCAGATAACTAAAATATATTTTCTACATATATTTCTTTAGAACTGACTAAATTAAATAATGGATTTGTGATGGTGTATATTACATTGATTTATTAGGCTTATTTTTTTTAAATGTCGACGTTCCAAAGGCATGCATCAGCCAGCGGCTTGTATGCTGGAGGCCTGGAGATGCTAATTGAGTTTTATGTTAATTACCGGTCAATTACCATGAGACGGGACAGTCTTTTGCTTGATAATAACCGGCTGACAAAATGTCATGACCGCCACAGCCCTACCTCTGACTTCTGTGATGTTATTGTATGTGCCGTATAAAGCCCCAGTGGTATGGATGAATACAGAATCAGTATTAAATATGGGGTCTCTTGGAGGTGACCCTTGGATCAACTGGATGGGACATTACTCATATGTATTGCTTATATTTCCCCTACTTTTATAATGACAAAATAATTCACCATAAAATTCATTCCAGGGAAATGAACTGGACCCCCCCAGCTCTACCCTTTGACCCCAGTGAAATCATCAACAGTGGTCAGTATGTCACATGACTGGCTTTGGGAAACATCAAAACAAACCTGTGTTTGATGGGATTAAACAGTAAATAAACTGCTTTACGTTATGACGAACAATGAGCTGAAGTCTGTGTCCCAAATGGCATCCTATTCCCTATGTAGTGCACTACTTTTGACCAGGTCCCATATGGATCTGATCAGATCAAATGTAGTGCACTATAGAGGGAATAGGGAACCATTTAGGATGTAGCCTAAGATCTTCCCTAATGTGTACAGATGTGTGTCATTGTGAAGTCTAATGTGCTTGGTATGGTAGGCCTCTGCTAGTGACAGACCTTCATATTTGTAAAGTGGACATGTAAGTAAAGTGTTGAGTGGCGATTCCCTCCCTTTCCCCCCCTCTTCCTTTCTTCCCTCGTGTCATGGAGTTACTGCAAACAGGACAAGAGAGATGAGGATGCCAGGGAATAGCAGTCAACCCTAGCATTACTATTTTAGATCAATGCGTGCGTCCCAAATGGCACTCTATTCCCTATTTAGTGAGCTAGGCCTCAGTGCCTGCTTTATAATCCCTCTGCTTACCTATGCTAATATGAACTGGACTGGGACTAGAGAGAAAATTGTACTGGAAAAATAGTATTACATTAAATTAAAGTTGATTGCAATGGAAGGTAGAATGCAAAAAATGACTCTGTGAATATTATGTACAGCAACCTACATATAAAAATTGTCATTGTTCAAAGTCCCTTATAGTAATTCAAGTATGTATGCTTTGATGGTGAGTGGTTGGTTCAAGTGAAATATCACTACATGATTTTGTAAATATGAATTGTCCACAAGATTGCATATTGATCCTTACAAAAGAGGAAGTTGTTTTGAAAGTGTATCTGGATTTTGGCGCATGGTCAGCTGCACACTTTGAATGTACTTTTCAGACCAACTGCTGTTTGTGACATTGCTATGTCTAATTAAAAAAACAACTAAATGGGACAGACTCAACAGTGTAACTTTTTCACTTTCTGTTAAGGGTGGCAAAGTAACTCACTACTGTACAGTCGTATACATAACAAGTCTGTCCGATTCTCTGCCTTCTTGGGACAGGTCTCCCTCGTAAGAGATTTTTCTTACCTCAAAGGGATCGACCTGTATAAAGGCTAAATAAATCCATTGCAGGTAAACTGGGCCAGAACTGGACTAATAAACACAATGTGCCGACGAACGTTTGAAAGCAGCAGGTGGACCTTCTATATCGGCTCTGACCAGAACATCAGTCGATAAAGAAACATGTGAGTCTGCCTTCTAGGCGTCTCAATTCGCGTCCCAATCAACAGCAGCTAATTGTCTCTATGCTACAGTGAACATCTCATTGACAGCTAATGGGACTTCACACAATTATAATTTAACCATGACTCATGAATCACACATTTAATAACCATTATGTCTGTGTCCCAAATGAGACCCTATTCCCTATGTAGTGCACTACTTCTGACAAAGCCCAATAGGGCTCTGGTCCAAAGTAATATACAGAATAGGGTCTCATTTGGGGATACAGACTGTCTTTTTCAAAGATTTTCTGCCAGAGGCCTGTAATGACAACACACAGTTAGTGCTAAGTGATTATTTTATTTAGTTGCAGTAGTCTATGCCCCTGGATTTTTGCAACTGCAGTCATTCAGTCTTTGAATGTCATTACTCGTTAGGTCAGTGTTTCCCAAACTCGGTTCTCGGGACCCCATGTTTTGGTTTTTGCCCTAACACTACAAAGCTTGATGATTAGTTGATTATTTGAATCAGTTGTGTAGTGCTGGGGCAAAAACCAAAACGTGTACCCCTTGGGGTCCCGAGGACCGAGTTTGGGAAACCCTGCATTAGGTCAAATCTAGCTCCAATCCTCAAGGATGTAGTAGGATAATTGACGTCTAATTAGATAATTGCACTAATGACAGCTTTGATGAAAAAGTACAAGAAAAAGTACAAGTCATAATATGAAGTCATAATATGAAGTGCTGCTGCGGCCCTGAATGAGTCACACAGAAAGACTATTTAGCCAGATCCCTTCCCCTACAGTGTGTGTGTATTTCAAGTTTTTTTTATTGTCACATGCACTAGTACTGTGAAATGTCTTTCTTGCTCTTTCCCAACAATGCATTAATCAGTATCAGTAGTACTATAAATAAAAAAGTCAAGTAGAACCAAAAACACATGAGAACAAACACTGCCAGGTCACTGACCTCCTCCCTGTAGGCTGTCTCATTGTCGCCGGTGATCAACCGGTGATGGTGTTAGTCGTGCATGGCCACGCAGTCGTGGGTGAACAGGGAGTACAGGAGGGGACACCCCTGTGGGGCTACGTGTTGAGGGTCAGCGTGGCAGAGGTGATGTTGCCTACCCTCGCCACCTGGGGTCGGCGGGTCAGGAAGTCCAGGATCCAGTTGCAGAGGGAGGTGTTCAGTCCCAGAGTCCCAAGCTTGGTGATGAGTTTGGAGTGGACTATGATGTTGAATGCTGAGCTGTGGTCAATAAATAGAATTCTCACATGGGCATTCCTTGTGTCTAGGTGGGTGAGGGCAGTGTGGAGTGCAATTGTGGTTGCGTAGTCTTTGGATCTGTTGGGGCGGTATGCAAATTGGAGTGGGTCTAGGGTTTCTGGGATGATGGAGTTGTGTGCCATAACCAGCTTTTCAAAGCACTTCATGATTACAGATGTGAGTGCTACAGGGCATTAGTCACTGTGGCAGGTAGCTTTCGTGTTCTTGGGAACAGGAATGATGGTGGTCAGCTTGAGACACGTAGGGATTACAGACTGGGACAAGGAGAGTTTGAAAAGGACTGTGAATATACCTACCAGCATGTTCAGCGCATGCTCTGAGAACGCGTCCTGGAATACCATCCGGCCCTGCAGCCTTACGAGTGTTGACCTGATTAAAAACCTTACACAAGTCGGACTCAGAGGGCGAAATCACCCAATCCCCTGGGTCAGCGGAGGCCCTCATGCACGACTCGGTGTAGTTTTTGTCCTAGCGTGCATAAAATGTATTGAGTTCGTCTGGTAGAGAGACATCGTTGGGCAGATCACGGCTGGGTCTTGTGCCCCAAATGGCACTCTATTCCCTATGTGGTGCACTCCTTTTGACCAGGGCCCATAGGGAATCGGGTGCTATTTGGGATGCAGACATACTCACAAAGGCTATTACCTCAGGCTAACTAACGCTGGTAATTCCAATATGTATGGAAAACATAACATAGATTATGGGTGTAGGACAATAACTTAAAAGTACTATCATTAAACGAGTTGTATTTCAGTAATTGTCTGAGAGGAAAGTGAACAGTTCACAGAGATTAATTGGGCAATCTTTTCTCACAGCAGTCTACCCCTTTCTTCCTCAACCATCTCTCCATCTCCTCCATTTAGTTTTTCCTTCCCAGCCCCACAGTCTATCTTTATGCGCCTCATCAATGTGTCAGTGTGTTTGATTTCCCCAGATCCCTGTGTGTAGTACCTAACTCCAGCCTTCTCAGGGGGTAAATGGGTGCGTAGGCTACTACAGTAGCCCAGGTCTGGATGATGACGCTATTTTACTATAGGCCTACCAGATACTGACATAGGCCTACCAGACACTGTCATAGCCCTACCAGGACCAACACTTCCTGCCTGCTGAGGGTAAATACATGTATATCTGGAGATCTAGTATTATTTGTCAGGGGCTACTGATACAGACTGCCTTGTATTTATTGCCTATTTAATAGACTTAATACTATTACTGAAAGGAGAGAGAGAGAGAAAAATCTATGTCACTAGCCCCACTATGGTACTTTCAACATTCTGCAATTACCTTATGTAAATCCTGGCCTGGAATAATGCGGCTGCCTGCTATTTAAAATGCATTGAATTTCCATGGAAAATGATCCACTACTGCCGCTTGAACCTCGTTAATAACGGTGACAAGCCAGATGACATTTGGAATACTTACACGCTTACATAGCATCGCAAACACTTCCTTCGGCACCTTGCTTCCTAATTCTCTCTCCCGCTTCCACACTCTGTGACCAGACATTTACAAAAAGGATAACTTTGAATGAGGTACTCCGGCAAATTAGTTATTTCTTTAAGTGAATGGGTTTTCCTGCAAAAGACAGACTAGGAAGTGTTCAATCTTTGATCATGCGGTGAGCTTGAAGTGGAGTGCACTGGCTCTAGCAAACATCAATGAAATAGGTTTAAATTCCACCTTCTATTAGCGCCTGGACTATTAGCTTATAGACTGCACTATTGTCAAAGTCAGATTGAAAAGGCAGTGAATTCCTGTATGAACTAAATCACTGTGTGGTGCTGACCATTGAATATGGATCATGCAACATCCAAAGGTGTATGCTGTAGACAAAAATGTTACTCAGTTCCAACACAGTAATTGATGGATCTTGGCCTAGAAAAAGTTTTGACAGGTTATTTTGATGCACAAATCAAATCAAATCAAATGTTATTAGTCATATGCGCCGAATACAACAGGTGAAGACCTTATAGTGAAATACTTACTTACGAGCCCCTAACCAACAATGCAGTTTAAAAAAAACAGATAAGAAATTAAAGTAACAAGTCATTAAAGAGCAGCAGTAAAATATCAATAGCGAGACAATGTACAGGGGGGTACCGATACAGAGTCAATTTGCGGGGGCACCGGTTAGTTGAGGTAATATGTACATGTAGGTAGAGTTATTAAAGTGACTATGCATAGATGATAACAACAGAGAGTAGCAGCAGTGTAAAAGAGGAGGGGGGGGGGGGGCAATGCAAATAGTCTGGGTAGCCATTTGATTAGGTGTTCAGGAGTCTAATGGCTTGGGGGTAGAAGCTGTTTAGAAGCCTCTTGGACCTAGACTTGGCGCTCCGGTACCGCTTGCCGTGCGGTAGCAGAGAGAACAGTCTATGACTGGGGTTGCTGGGGTCTTTAACAATTTTTAGGGCCTTCCTCAGTAAGCTTGGCCCCAGCGATGTACTGGGCCATTCGCACTACCCTCTGTAGTGCCTTGCGGTCGGAGGCCGAGCAGTTGCCATACCAGGCAGTGATGCAACCAGTCAGGATACTCTCGATGGTGCAGCTGTAGAACCTTTTGAGGATCTGAGGACCCATGCCAAATCTTTTCAGTCTCCTGAGGGGGAATAGGTTTTGTCATGCCCTCTTCACGACTGTCTTGGTGTGCTTGGACCATGTTAGTTTGTTGGTGATGTGGACACCATGGAACTTGAAGCCCTCAACCTGCTCCACTGCAGCCCCTTCGAAGATAATAGGGGCGTGCTCTGTCCTCTTTTTCCTGTAGTCCGCAATCATCTCCTTTGTCTTGATCATGTTGAGGGAGAGGTTGTTGTCCTGGCTGATGCGCTCATGCATGTTTCAGTGTTATTTGCCTCGAAGCGAGCATAGAAGTGGTTTAGCTCGTCTGATATGCTCGTGTCACTGGGCAGCTCTCGGCTGTGCTTCCCTTTTTTTAGTCTGTAATGGTTTGCAGGCCCTGCCACATTCGACGAGTGTCAGAGCCAGTGTAGTACGATTCGATCTTAATCCTGTATTGACACTTTGCCTGTTTGATGGTTCGTCAGAGGGCATAGCGGGATTTCTTATAAGCTTCCGGGTTAGAGTCCCACTCCTTGAAAGCTGCAGCTCTAGCCTTTAGCTCAGTGTGGATGTTTCCTGTAATCCATGGCTTCTGGTTGGGGTATGTACGTACGGTCACTGTGGGGACGACGTCATCGATGCACTTATTGATGAAGCCAATGACTGATGTGGTGTACTCCTCAATTCCATCGGAGGAATCCCGGAACAATACTACACCCATAATGACACACTGCCTATCAATAGAGAGAGAACATGTGTGAGAACATGTGTCCTCTTATTTATCTACAGTACCCTGAACAAATGGTGCCTCCTGTTCCTTTGCAGTTGATCACACCTGTTCTGTACTTATGCAGTCAGAGTGAGCTGGTGACGTAGATACCATCAGTAATGTTATTGGAGTCCAACAGAAGGTAAATTATATCACTTTGCCCATCTCCCGCTCCCTCTCCCCCTCCAAGCACCAGGCATGGCTAATGTTAGAGATGGATGCATGGGGGCCAGTGGCACATCGCGCCTCGTAACTGTCAACTAACCTGCTCCTCTGGTGGGAAATACAGCCCTCTGTTTGCTGTTATGTATTGGTCTGTTAAAGCAGTTAATTTGTCAAATAAAATGTCCTCTGACTTGGTAGGCAAGTGGTATTTTTATGCTCTTGTCAAACAAATGTCATGGAATTTGGACGGTTGACATGTATGAGGCATGCCATCTGTCATTCCTGAAATTCTTCATTTTTTGGGGTATAAATCAAACAGAATAATTCCGTATTGAAAAAGATCCAGGGAACAGGAGGGATGAAGCCAATATTTTCCTGAGCACAGAGATTAATTATGCTAATTAATGCCTATCCATCGCTATTTGAAAAAACATAAATATTAACTGAGAAAATGTGGGTAAAAATGCAGTAGGGAAACGTCCACACTGACTGACTCAAGCAACCCAGAAAAACCTCTCCCAACCCCCCTGCTCCTGTCCTGACACTAGCAGCCCACCTGCATAAAGAAAAGACTAAAACACTGAGGTGACATCAATGATTCATGGCTCTTAATGGACAGCCCCATACCTCATCCCCTACAGGCCCTGTGAGAGGGAGATCAGGGGCTGTTCTGGAAACACACAGGACCTGATAGAAAAACACCAGCAGCATATGGCGCATTTCACTTCAAACACTCACCCTGGGACTCTGGGGCTGCATCCCAAATGGCACCCTGTTCCCTACATAGTGCGCTACTTTTGACCTGGCGCCATAGGGCTCTGGTCAAAAGAAGTGCACTATGTAGGGAATAGGGTGCCATTTGGGACACAGCCTTGGCTTGTATCCTTCCACACTGTGGTCTGCTAGTCATGAATTATAGAAATGAGCTAATTGTTTTCTCATTTGGAAATTCAGGGGCCTGGCCCTCTATTCTCCACCCGTTTTTTAATAGCCTCTGTGCAGTGGTTGGTACATGATTCAATAGGACCTACTGGTACGTCATTCTGACATTTTTTCCAAATCAGAGGTGGTCCACTTTTTATCAAAACGGAGCAGGGGCAAAGTTTAAAAGCGGACCTCAGATCGTAAATTAACACATACAGGTAACTGCCAAAATAAAGTAAACACCAACATAAAGTGTCTTAATAGGGTGTTAGGCCACTAAGAGCTGCCAGAACAGCTTCAATGCACCTTGGCATAGATTCTAAAGTGTCTGGAACTCTATTGGAGGGATGCGACACCATTCTTCCACAAGAAATTCCATCATTTGGTGTTTTGTTGATTGTGGTAGAAAACACTGTCTCAGGTGCCACTCCAGAATCTCCCATAAGTGTTCAATTGGGTTGAGATCTGATGACTGAGACACACACACACTTTAAACCCCCTATGCTCCTTTGAGACCCCTCTTGCAAAGTCACAGAGATCTCTTCTTCTAGCCATGGTAGCCAAAATAATGTGCAGCTGGGCATTTTTAAACACTATATATACACAAGTATGTGTACAAGCCTTCAAATTAGTGGATTCAGCTATTCAGTTGCTGACAGGTGTATAAAATCGAGCACACAACCATGCAATCTCCATAGACAAACACTGGCAGTAGAATGGCCTTACTGAAGAGCTCAGTGACTTTCAACATGGCACCATCATAGGATGCCACCTTTCCAACAAGTCAGTTCATCAAAATGATGCACTGCTAGAGCTTCCCCAGTCAACTGTAAGTGCTGTTATTGTGAAGTGGAAACGTCTAGGAGCAACAACAGCTCAGCCCCGAAGTGGTAGGCCACACAACCTCACAGAACGGGACCGTCCGTCCTCGGTTGCAACATTCACTACCGAGTTCCAAACTGCCTCTGGAAGCAACATCAGCACAAGGACTGTTCGTCGGAAGCGTCATGAAATGGGTTTCCATGGCCGAGCAGCCGCACACAAGCCTAAGATCACCATGTGAAATGCCAAGCATCAGCTGGAGTGGTGTAAAGCTCACCACCATTGGACTCTGGAGCAGTGGAAACGCGTTCTCTGGAGTGATGAATCACACTTCACCATCTGGCAGTCTGACGGACGAATTTGGGTTTGGCGGATGCCAGGAGAACGCTACCTGCCCCAATGTATAGTGCCAACTGTAAAATTTGGTGAAGGAGGAATAATGGTCTGGGGCTGTTTCATGGTTCGGCCTAGGCCCCATAGTTCCAGTGAAGGGAAATCTTAATGCTACAGCATACAATGACATTCTAGACGATTCGTTGCTGCCAACTTTGTGGCAACAGTTTGGGGAAGGCCCTTTCCTGTTTCAGCATGACAATGCCCCTGTGCACAAAGCGAGGTTCATACAGAAATGGTTTGTCGAGACTGGTGTGGAATATCTTGACTGGCCTGCACTGACCTCAACCCCATCGAACACCTTTGGGATGAATTGGAACGCCGACTGTGAGCCAGGCCTAATCGCCCAACATCAGTGCCCGAACTCACTCATGCTCTTGTGGCTGAATTGGAAGTCCCCACAGCAATGTTCCAACATCTAGTGGAAAGCCTTCCGAGAAGAGTGGAGGCTGTTATAGCAGCAAAGGGGGAACCAACTCCATATTAAAGCCCACAATTTTGGAATGAGATGTTTGATCATTAAGTGTATATGACCCTAAGCATGATGGGATGCTTGCTTAGCGAGTACCACTTCCTCACAATTCGGCCCATACCTGGCTGGAACACGTGACCGCCCTCCTCAAGCAACTTAGCCGATCAAAAGCTAGCTAATGAGGCGACGTGAGCGGGACACTTAAGTCTGAGGAGTACGTTTCACACATCCCCAGGAACAGAGAAGAAGCCATCTGACATTAGAGGTAGCACGTTAGCACGAATGTGATCTGACAATTCCCGCAGAGTTTGTGTGTGTGGAGGAGAACAAGGTGTTCTGATTAATTCGGGAGATGGAGGAGATAGCTGTTTTACAACCTCTCATTAATTTTCTTCTATAGAATCTAGTATTGTAGCTTGCACATACACATGCGCGTGCACACACACACACACACACACACACACACACACACACACACACACACACACACACACACACACACACACACACACACACACACACACACACACACACACACACACACACACACACACACACACTAGAAAAACCTGTTAGCATGAATTCCCCTGATGGAGTCCCTGGCTCTGGTGAGTTAGATACTAATTAGGCCATCTTGATGAGCGTTTTGAACATGCTGTTTAGGAGAAACCTATTTAATAATTAATAGTGTGTCTGTGTGTGTTAGCTAGCCGGGAACCTCAAATAAACCCAAAACAAAGCTGAGTAGATCAACTATCTAGTAATACTTCAACAATCACTGCACCTGGTACTCTACTTCAATCTCTCCTGCCCTCTATGCCGCTCCTTGATTCAGAAGCAAGACAATATTGATTCCAGAAAAATGCAGAAGCACTCTCTCTCAATTCCCTGGGCTTGTATCCTGCCATCCTCTCTCTCCCTCTCTATTCTCTCTCTTTCGGCCTCCCCTCCCGCTCTCTCTCAGCCACAGGTAGGCTATTCTCTTTTGAGGCCACATGCGCTGCTTGCCTTGCCAACTCTCTCATAAGCTCATTGCGTTTTGCCTCCGTGTCGTCTTAATTCATTAGCTCACACATTTTTACGGACATATATAAATTGCTTTTACATCACTGCTAGGGAACTACGCAGGCAAAGTGGGTCGATCATATATTATGTTGATCCTCCTTGGCTCCAGTTAAACCTATACATTACATTTGAGTTTGTCGAAACGCAGTGCAGCACTGGCAGAGCCTGGTATAAGAGGTATAATTCTTCTTTGTTGTGCTGTCATGAATCTAATCTCTCCACAGGGACATCAGCTCTGCTGTCACTGGCTGTCTGCAGGGTGGATGGAGAGATGGAGAGATGTGTAATAAAGGGGTAGTATGAGGAATGCGGGGATAGAGGGATGAGTAATCGAGGGATATGAGAGCTAGAGTACCCACACATTGTTCTCTACTTCTTTCCAGAGACAGAGAGACTTCCACTAAATTTAGGCCTATACTATGTGCTTTTAGAATCTGCCACCACCGTCACAATGACATCGCCCAGTTTTTATATCCTCTCTGAATCCAAACATTCTGCATCCCACCCCCTTCTTCCTCCTCATCCCGAATGGAATGTTTCTAAATTGAATGCACCACAAACCTTAAGATGGCTACTAATAAGGAAAGGCCATGAAATCGTTGGACTGAGTCAGTATGTCATCACTCCGTTTCTTTATTACTGTACAAGCAGGGATGTTGCTTAGGACATGAAAAGATAAAATACAACCACTTCATTCTCGCTCAATATGGTGTAGGTTTATCTGTGATTGATAAAGAACTTTATTGGTCACAACAACAACTTCCTAAAAACCTACCAGAGAACAACCTTCTATCATCGGTCCTCCTCCCTGCAATGTCTTAACCTCACCACTAGGGGGCAGTGAATAACACATTTAGCCATCATCTCCAGTCAGATGCAGATGCTTCTTTCTCAATACCTGCCTCGGGCTGTGCTGTTGTTTATTCTCCTCGGATTAAGTTCCTCAAACCTCCGTCCTCCTCCGCAACTGAGACAGAGCCTGCGACCCAAATTGCACCCTATTCCATACATAGTGCACTATGTTTGACCTGAGCCCAAGGGGTGCACTAAATATGGAATAGGGTGCCATTTGAGACACCACCAGAAAGAGATGGCAGCAGTGCTCTCCAGCTAAATCCTTTCTGGTGTAGCCATGTGGGTACACAACACACCCCCTCACTGCGGTTAGGTTCAGTTCTTCCAGCTCTACATGTAAGTCAGCCATATTGATGCCAGGCGATTCATGTGATGCCAGGCCCTGATTATTGAAGGCAGGAGGAAGAGGAGGGGGGTTTGGTCCCAGGGTGGAGGCGGTGTACATGGGGAGGTTTGTTAGTGAAGTCCCTCTGGCTGTCTCTGAGGTGGAGCCTCAGCCTGCGGTAATTGATTTGTCAATCTGGGACCATCTGGTGCTCAATTTGCTCTCCTGACAGAGAGAGGGACACCAGGCCACTCTAAAAGAGCAGGGGTAGGACAAATAATAGGCACAAACACACACCCGCAGACACACCATTTTGCTTTTAATGCCCACCACCAGAGCTGCTATTGGTGAATCTATGCCCTGTGAAGGGATGCCCTGTGCTTTGAGATCCCCCTCTACATGCCCATGCTGGTATTATGACCATTGTTAACAACAAGCTGCCTAATTGTCCGCCAGCTACTGTCAGCCCTCTGTAGTGCGCATCACTGCACGCTCCCTGTGACTGTGACATGGCTGTGAGGGTGACATACGGTGAGACAGGGCATGGAAGGGTATCGGAGAGAGCACCCAAACGGAAACAAACAAATGCCTTAACTCCACTACAGGCCCCTGGGAGTCTGAGGTTAGAGCTGGTCATGTGGACGCTGTGACAGGGACAGGCCCCACGTGGCATAATGATTAGGGTTAGCTTGAGGGGACAGAGTGATATACATTGAGTGTACAAAACGTGAAAGACACCTTCCTAATATTTAGTTGCACGCCCCCTTTTGCCCTCAGAACAGCCTCAATTCGTCAGGACTCTACAAGGTGTCAAGAGTTCCACAGGGATGCTGGTCCATGTTGACTCCAATGCTTCCAACAGTTGTGTGAAGTTGGCTGTATGTCCTTTGGGTGGTGGACCATTCTTGATACACACGATAAATCCTTTAACCTGTCTCCTTCTTTTCATCTACACTGATTTGAAGTGGATTTAACAAGTGACTTCAATAAGGGATCATAGCTTTTACCTGGATTCACCTGGTGAGTCTGTCATGGAAAGAGCATTTGTCCTTAATGTTTTGTTCACTTAGTGCCTTGAAAAACTATTCAGACCCATTGGTTTTTCGTCACATTTTATTTTGTTACAAAGTGGAATTAAAATAGATTTAATAGAAGAAAGAAAATGTCAATAATATACACAAAATACTCTGTCAAACTGGAATAAAAATGTGTAAGATGAATAAAAAAATTCAAATCAGATAAAAAGTTACATGGACTCTGTGTGAAATAATAGATGTTGATATGATTTTTTAATGACTACTCCTTCCTCTGTCCTCCCTACATACAACATCTGTAAGGTCCCTCAGTCAAGTATTGAGTTTCAAGCACAGATTCAACTACAAAGACCAGGAATACTATTTTTGGCCTAGATGCAAAGCCTTATGTTTGGGGCAAATCCAATACAACACATCCTCCTAATTGTTAAGCATGATGGTGGCTGCATCATGGTACGTGTATGCTTGACACTGGGGAGTTTTTCAGGATAAAAATAAACAGGATAGTGCTAAGCACAGGCACAATTCTAGAGAATAACCTGCTTCATTCTGCTTTTCACCAGACACTGGGGGAGAGGAATTCACCTTTCAGCAGGACAATAACCTACAACACAAGGTCAAATCTACACTGGTTGCTTACCAAGAAGACACTGAATGTTGCCATACTAAGTTGCCAAGTTACAGCATTTTATTTAAATGTTTTTTTTATTTCACCTTTATTTAACCAATTAGGCCAGTTGAGAACAAGTTCTCATTTACAACTACATCCTGGCCAAGATGAAACAAAGCAGTGCGACAAAAACAACAACAGAGTTACACATAAACAAACGTACAGTCAATAACACAATAGAAATCTATTTACAGTGTGTGCAGATGTAGGGAGGTAGGCAATAAATAGGCCATATAATTTATTTTATAATAATGATTACAACTTAGCATTAATACTGGAGTGATAGATGTGCAGATGATGATGTGCAAGTGGAGATACTGGGGTGCAAAAGAGCAAGAGGGTAAGTAATAATATGGGGATGAGGTAGTTGGATGTGCTATTTACAGATTGGCTGATACAAGGTGCAGTGATCGGTAAGCTGCTCTGACAGCTGATGCTTAAAGTTAGAGAGGGACATATAAGACTCCAGCTTCAGTGATTTTTGCAATTCGTTCCAGTCATTGGCAGCAGAGAACTGGAAGGAAAGGCGTGGTTGGCTTTGGGGATGACCAGTGAGATATACCTGCTGGAGTGTGTTACGGGTTGGTGTTGCTATGGTGACCAGTGAGCTGAGATAAGGTGGGGCTTTACCTAGCAAAGATTTATAGATGACCTGGAGCTAGTGGGTTTGGCGACGAATATGTAGCGAGGGCCAGCCAACGAGAGCATACAGGTCGCAGTGGTGGGTAGTATATGGGGCTTTGGTGACAAAACGGATGGCACTGTGATAGACTACATCCAATTTGCTGAGTAGAGTGTTGGAGGCTTTTTGTAAATTACATCGCCGAAGTCAAGGATCGGCAGGATAGTCAGTTTTACGAGGGTATGTTTGGCAGCATGAGTGAAGGAGGCTTTGTTGCGAAATAGGAAGCAGATTCTAGATTTAATTTTGGATTGGAGATGCTTAATGTGAGTCTGGAAGGAGAGTTTACTGTCTAACCAGACACCTATCCATTAGTAGTTGTCCACATATTCTAGATCAGAACCGTACAGAGTAGTGATGCTAGTCGGGCGGGCGGGTGCGGGCAGCAATCGGTTGAAGAGCATGCACTTAGTTTGACTAGCATTTAAAAGCAGTTGGAGGCCACGGAAGGAGTGTTGTATGGTGTTGAAGCTCATTTGGAGGTTTGTTAGCAGTGTCCAAAGAAGGGCCAGATGTATACAGAATGGTGTTGTCTGCGTAGAGGTGGATCAGAGAATCACCAGCAGCAAGAGCGACATCATTGATATATACATAGAAAAGAGTCAGCCCAAGAATTGAACCCTGTGGCACCCCCAAAGAGACTGCCAGAGGTCCGGACAACAGGCCCTCCGATTTGACACACTGAACTTTATCTGAGAAGTAGTTGGTGAACCAGGCGAGGCAGTCATTTGAGAAGCCAAGGCTGTTTAGTCTGCCGATAAGAATGCATTGATTGACAGAGTCGAAAGCCTTGGCCCGGTCGATGAAGACGGCTGCACAGTACTGTCTTTTATCGATGGCGGTTATGATATCGTTTAGGACCTTGAGCGTGGCTGAGGAGCACCCATGACCATCTCGGAAACCAGATTGCATAGTGGAGAAGGTACGGTGGGATTCTAAATGGTCTGTGATCTGTTTGTTAACTCTGCTTTCGAAGATTTTAGAAAGGCAGGGCAGGATGGATATAGGTCTGTAGCAGTTTGGGTCTGGAGTGTCTCCCCCTTTGAAGAGGGGGATGACCGCGGCAGCTTTCCAATCTTTGGGAATCTCAGACAAGACGAAAGAGAGGTTGAATAGGCTAGTAAGAGGGGTTGCAACAATTTCGGCGGATCATTTTAGAAAGAGAGGGCCCAGATTGTCTAGCCCGGCTGATTTGTAGGGATCCAGATTTTGCAGCTCTTTCAGAACATCAGCTGTCTGGGTTTGGGTGAAGGAGAAGCGGGAGGGGTGGGCTTGGGCAAGTTGCTGCAGGGGGTGCTGAGATGTTGGCCGGGGTAGTGGTAGCCAGGTGGAAAGCATGGACAGCCGTAGAAAAATGCTTATTGAAATTATCGATTAGCGTAGATTTATCAGTGGTGACAGTGTTTCCTATCCTCAGTGCAGTGGGCAGCTGGGAGGAGATGCTCTTATTCTCCATGGACTTTACAGTTTCCCAAAACATTTTGGAATTAGTGCTACAGAAAGCACATTTCTGTTTGAAAAATCTAGCCTTAGCTTTCCTAACTGACTGAGTATATTGGTTCCTGACTTCACTGAAAGGTGCATATCACGGGGTCTATTCGATGCTAATGTAGAACGCCACTGGATGTTTTTGTGCTGGTCAAGGGCAGTCAAGTCTGGGGTGAACCAAGGGCTATATCTGTTCTTAGTTCTACATTTTTTGAACAGGGCATGCATATTTAAGATGGTGAGGAAAGCACTTTTGAAGAGCAACCAGGCATCCTCTACTGACGGGATGAGGTCAAAATCCTTCCAGGATACCCGGGCCAGGTCGATTAGAAAGGCCTCCTCGCTGAAGTATTTTAGGGAGCGTTTGACAGTGATTAGGGGTGGTCGTTTGACCGCGGACCCATTACGGACACAGGCAATGAGGCAGTGATCGCTGAGATCCTGGTTGAAGACAGCAGGGGTGTATTTGGAGGGCAAGTTGGTCAGGATGATATCTAAGAGGGTGCCCATAGTTACGGATTTAGGGTTGTACCTGGTAGACTCCTTGATAATTTGTGTGAGATTGAGGGCATCTAGCTTAGATTGTAGGATGGCCGGGGTGTTAAGCATGTCCCAGTTTAGGTCACCTAACTGTACGAACTCTGAAGATAGATGGGGGGCGGTTAATTCACATATGGTGTCCAGGGCACAGCTGGGGGCTGAAGGGGGTCTATAACAAGCGGCAATGGTGAGAGACTTTTGCTGGTAAGTTGGATTTTTAAAAGTATAAGCTCGAATTGTTTGGGCACAGACCTAGATAGTATGACAGAACACTGCAGGCTATCCCTGCAGTAGATTGCAACTCTGACCCCTTTGGCAGTTCTATCTTGGCGGAAAATGTTATAGTTAGGGATGGAAATTTCAGGATTTTTGATTGCCTTCCCTAAGCCAGGATTCAGACACGGCTAGGACATCCGGGTTGGCGGAGTGTGCTAAAGCAGTGAATAAAACAAACTTAGGGAGGAGGCTTCTAATGTTAACATGCATGAAACCAAGGCTTTTACGGTTACAGAAGTCAACAAATGAGAGCGCCTGGGGAATGAGAGTGATGCTGGGGCCTGCAGGGCCTGGAATAACCTCTACATCACCAGAGGAACAGAGGAGGAGTAGGATAAGATAGCTAAAGGCTATAAGAACTGGTCGTCTAGTGCGTTCGGAACAAAGAGTAAAAGGAGAAGATGTCTGGGCGCGGAAGAATAGATTCAAGGCATAATGTACAGACAAGGGTACGGTAGGGTGTGAGTACAGTGGAGGTACGCCTAGGCATTGAGTGACGATAAGAGAGGTTTTTTCTCTTGAGGCACCATTTAAGCCAGGTGAGGTCACCGCATGTGTGGGAGGTGGAACAAAAGGGCTAGCTAAGGCATGGTGAGCAGGGCTCGAGGCTCTACAGTGAAATAAAACAAAAATCAATAGCCAAAACAACAATAGACAAGGCATATTGACATTATGGAGAGGCATGTGTAGCCGAGTGATCATAGGGTCCAGTGAGTAGCTAGGTGCGCTGGAGGCACGGCGATTCAGACAGCTAGCAGGCCTTAAATCTGCTTGAAATACTATGGCAAGACTTGAACATTCCTGTCTTGCCATGATCCCCAACACCTTGACAGAGCTTGAAGAAATGGAGAAAGAATAATAGGCAAAATGTGCACAATCCGGGTGTGGAATTCTCTTAGAGACTGAACCAAGAACACTCACAGCTGTAATTGCTGTCAAATGTGTTTCTAACATGTATGTACTCAGGGAGCTGAATACTTATGCAACGACTATATTTTATAAAAAGAAAAAGCGAGAGATGCTGGGACAGATTCAGATCATTCTGTTATTTCACATGTAATCCCATGACCACACACACACACACACACACGTCTACAACCTTCTCATAAGGTGAAACCACAGAGACTGGCCTTACTCCCAGACACAACAACAGATAGCTCATATCCAGCCATGCCTCTCTGCTCTATCAGCAAGAAGAGTGGGAGGAAGACTGAAACTCCAGATAATGTACAAAACAACAGGTGCTGCCTTAGTGCATGGTTGACATGCTTTGATAAATGTGCAAATTCTTTCATATCTAACTGGATGGTGGTGTGCTAAATGGAGAAGAGAGAGAGCGAGGTAGAAAGAGAGCGCTAGAGAGAGCGAGGTAGAGAGAGAGAGCAAGAGAGGCAGGCCTCAGTAGCAGCAAGGTGGACCTCTGAATTTTGTAGTTTGAGGAACCCCCCCCCCCCTCACGGAGGAGTTGAGACAAAGGCCAGGGTCAGAGTTCATATGTCCGAGGCGTGATTACCAAGGGAGAGTTCAGGGGTCACCCATAGCGAAAGGAGAGAGCATGACCAGAGAGGAAGAGGTGAAGCTAGAGGGTTTACTCTGCCCAAAATCTGTCCACGAAAATAAGACCAAGAAGTAAGGAATTTTTGTATGGAGGTCAATGAGAGTGTCAAATTTAGTCAACAAAAATGTGAATTGCTATGTCGCTACATGGGACTTATTTGATCAAATATACGTTTTGTAATGGTTATGAAGGCACTGATATAAGTGGGTGCACGTGGCATTTCGGCAACTTTATATCGAAGTGTTCATACGCGTATCTGCCCTCTCATTGGCTAGAAAGGTAACGCCTGAAATCACCTCCTCTCTCCTGCCTTCCATCTTTAAGGACATTTCGAGCGGTCGCGCGACCATCTTGTCAACATAATAGATCATCTTTGGCATGACACAACGCCAACAAGAGGAGGAAGGAGGGGGAGGAGGAACAATAGGAGGAGTACAGGGAGGAGGAAGAAGATGGGGAGGGGGAGGAGGAGGAGGGGGAGGATAGGAAGAAGGAGAAAAAGATGTTCCTGGTCAGGCTCTAAGGGAAGAATTGAAGTTTGAAACCCGCCTGGAAACATACTACAGAAATACATATAGTGTGTGCAATACTCCTATAATGTGAAGAATGGATTAGTTTGGCTAGGGTCAGGGTTGGTGTTCCTCAGGGTTTTGTTGTGTCACCACTGGAGGTCTCTGTGGTGCTGTCTGTCCAGAGAGGTGTTACAGTAAAGAGTCTGTTGCTCTTTTTAAAAACTACAAAGAACTTCTTCTACATTGAGTCAAAATGATTGGGATTAGTGTATGGGAAGGGTCCACTTAAACACAGCTGAACGACGAGCAGAAAGATGTCTGACTCTGAATGCATATGAAAAGGTGTCGATCTTCTCTTGTATTGGGATAGACCAAACCTTCATGACACGGATACCGTAGCTGGGTTTTGTTTTTGTATGACTCTCAGGCGTGAGTTGGGATATTGTTTCCAAGCTCCATTGAAAACAGGTGCTGAGTCTCACCAGTTGTTCTTTGTCCTAGCAGGACTTTGGGGTTTTGAGAGGGGAGCCAAGCCAACACCTGCCCACATCTCTCACTGCTTCCACAGGAAAACACAAACCAGCCATTAAGAAGAATAACAACACATATAACTGTAACTTGAAAACAAAAAATGCAAATTCCACTTTATACCGTTGATAATAGTCCTTTATCTTGACAGTGATATATGGGCTATACTATAATCACAGCTAGCTGAAACTGTGTAAATTATGGAGGGTGGAGATGAGATGTGTGCGTTTGGTTTAACTCTGGGCACAGCTGTGCAGGGGGGGGGGTCTGATGTCATGTTTAATGGGGGTCCGTGGGGATGTGTAGGGGGGAAACAGACGGGGGAGACGAAACCAGATCCCTGGCCTCCTCTGCCTTGCAACTCTGAGAGGACGACAGCGTGCAGCCACCTGCTGCATACATAGCACAGATCTGACCTCTCAGTTGGAGGAGAGAGAGAAAGAGGAGAGAGAGAGGGAGAGAGAGAGCGAGAGAGGAAGACAGAGTAGCAACGGGTCATCAAAATTGTTAAACGTTTTTAAAAACAATTCTAATAAATAAAAAATTTGGACAATGGATGAAGATACTCCAAACTTTTAAAAAAATCCATCAGATATTGACTGAATTAGAGCGCAACACTATTTACTGGCATGGACACATAACGGAGTTTAAGGATTTTGGTGGGAATTCAGGTATTACATTTATTGTACAATGTAACTTTGTTTTCTTAGAATGCACTCATATATACATTTTGTAACGGTATCTGGTATATTTTTTTTAAATATATTTTGTGCTAAAAGAAAGACAATTATGTGCCTAATGTGTGGGTGTATTTGCATATATGAAACAACCATAAAGGGGTGGGACGAGGCTGCACCAAAAACCTGCTCTGTCTGGGCCTACCTGCACTCACCTGCTCTGTCTGGGCCTACCTGCACTCACCTGCTCTGTCTGGGCCTACCTGCACTCACCTGCTCTGTCTGGGCCTACCTGCACTCACCTGCTCTGTCTGGGCCTACCTGCACTCACCTGCTCTGTCTGGGCCTACCTGCACTCACCTGCTCTGTCTGGGCCTACCTGCACTCACCTGCTCTGTCTGGGCCTACCTACACTCACCTGCTCTGTCTGGGCCTACCTGCACTCACCTGCTCTGTCTGGGCCTACCTGCACTCACCTGCTCTGTCTGGGCCTACCTGCACTCACCTGCTCTGTCTGGGCCTACCTGCACTCACCTGCTCTGTCTGGGCCTACCTGCACTCACCTGCTCTGTCTGGGCCTACCTGCACTCACCTGCTCTGTCTGGGCCTACCTGCACTCACCTGCTCTGTCTGGGCCTACCTGCACTCACCTGCTCTGTCTGGGCCTACCTGCACTCACCTGCTCTGTCTGGGCCTACCTGCACTCACCTGCTCTGTCTGGGCCTACCTGCACTCACCTGCGCTGTCTAGACTGCCGCATTAATTACTGTTGTTGTCATACGTTCTGTTGCATAATTAAACAAGTGTGTCAACAGCAGATACCCTTGGATGAAAAATGTACACGCTTGGCTCTAGATTACACCTATCTACAGTGCATTCGGAAGTATCCAGACCCCTTGACTTTTTCCTAATGTTGTTACGTTACAGCCTTATTCTAAAATGTATTTAAAAAAAATTCCCCTCATCAATCTACACACAATACCTCATAATGACAAAGCAAAAACATTTTTTATTTTTATTTTTGCAAATGTATTCAACTTAAATATGACATTTACATAAGTATTCAGACCCTTTACTCAGTACTTTGAAGCACCTTTGGCAGCGAATACAGCCTCGATTCTTCTTGGGTATGACGCTATAAGTTTGTCACACCTGTATTTGGGGAGTTTCCCCCATTTTTCTCTGCAGATCCTCTCAAGTTCTGCCAGGTTGGATGGAGAGCGTCACTGCACAGCTATTTTCAGGTCTCTCCAGAGATGTTCGATCGAGTTCAAGTCCGGACTCTGGATGGGCCACTCAAGGACATTCAGAGACTTATCCCGAAGCAACTCCTATTTTATCTTGGCTGTGTGCTTAGGGTTGTTGTGAGGTCCTGAGAGCTCTGGAGCTGGCTTTCATCAAGGATCTCTCTGTACTTTGCTCCGTTCATCATTCCCTCGATCCTGACTAGTCTCCCAGTCCCTGCCACTGAAAAACATCCCCACCGCATGATGATGCCACCACAATGCTTCGCCGTAGGAATGTTGCCAGGTTTCCTCCAGATGTGATGCTTGGCATTCAGGCCAAAAAGTTCAATCTGGGTTTCATCAGACCAGAGAATATTGTTTCTCATGGTCTGAGAGTCCTTTAGGTGACTTTTGGCAAACTCCAAGCAGCTGTCATCTGCCTTTCACTGAGGAGTGGATTCCGTCTGGCCACTGTACCATAATGGCCTGATTGGTGGTGCTGCAGAGATGGTTGTCCTTCTGGAAGGTTCTCCAATCTCCACAGAGGAAATCTAGAGCTCTGTCAGAGTGACCATCGGGTTCTTGATCACATCCTTGACCAAGGCCCTTCTCCTCTGATTGCTTCTCCCTCTACACAATCTCAGACGAAGCTTTAGCGTTCTTATAGATGCAACGGTAAGGCAATGTATTCCATAGAGTACCACAGTATGAGTCATAATACCTATAAAACCTAGCAGTCAAATAGGGAAATGATTCCAATCATTTTTACACCGTCAATTTTTCCCATAGGGGATTTTAGAAACACTTAAAATAAGTTCTGTGTTTCGTGTAGACTTACCCTGGTGTGACGTTTTGATAATCGTGTAAATCTCTCTAGGACAAGGTGACTTTTATCAATATATTCACCCGCAAAAAATGTAATCCTAATTAGCTGCTAATGTGGCTATCATAAAGAACTACAAATACCATGATAATCTGGTCGAGCCTGCTGAATCGAGGCAAAGAACTATCTAATGTTAGCTAAATGCAGTAATGAATAAAGTGGCTAAAGTTCTTTAAATTGACAATTCTGTGAACTGTCTTGTACAAGTTTTAAATTGACACAATACCTGTTTAGCAAAGGTTTCAGCTAGAGATGACGTGCAGGAGCTTGTTGACAGATGTGGTGGCTCAATATTGCTTAGAGTCTTTTGACGCGTCATTCTAAGTAACATAATTAAAAAATCCCCATCAAAATCCGTCAGTTTAAACTAGAGATATATTTTTTGTATGGGCTGCGTCTCAATACACACATCCGCCTATGTTGCCCTTCCGCATATGCGATGGAAAGTGGCAGAGCTACAGCGCTGTTTGTCAGACCAGAAGACATCCCAAAAATGTGTTATTCAATGCGTTTCTATGGGCTATAGTAGTAAAGGCCAAATTCAATATTTTATATTTTCATATTTTTTGGGCATACCCAAAAAGCTTAACGATTCATGGTATGACCTTCTTAAAACAATTCCATACATCAGAACCCCCCTCATCCCAGCAGCTTAGATTTTTAAGAATTAATATTTCATTGGTGGTGGACTGTGGTCTCCACTACCTCCTTTATGTCATTGTGGTGGATTACAATATTATGCTAGAAAAATGCTAGAAAAATAGCTGAATTATGTAATATACTGTACAGAGAGATTTCTGTCCACTTACAGGTGGGGCTCACTCCATGGCCTTGAGAAACTTCTAACAGTTGTTACGTGTGTAGCCGGTGTCGTACGACGCCATGAGATGTACAGTGTGCAAGAAATGACATAGGCTACTGCATATATGGATTATTCACTTAAAACGTGTACATATTATTGGAGTGCAAAAGTGAGAGACATTTGATATTTGGGTTGGTGGTAGATGTAAGGAGCGTAGAGGATGGGTTGTGAACGTGAAAGAAGATAGGGCATGATTGGGGGAGTTTGGAGGGAGAGATGAGAGATGGAGGGATGAGAGAAGAAGAAAGGGGGGAGCAAGAGCCATTAGGGTAGAAGAGGGGTGTGTTTCCTCCCACTCCTGCTGTCCTGGGTTCATCACTAATGCCATAATACACCCAACTTTATGGGCCAGGGGTCCATCACGGGCTGTAAGCTGACTCTGTGGGGCAGGGGTGTGTGTGCGTGCACATATTGTATGTCTAAGTGTGTAGGTGTGTGTCTAAGTGTGTAGGTGCGTGTGTATGAGGGGATACAGGAGGAAGCAATGAACCTGCACCTCTGTGTGTGTGTTTTATGCCAACATGGTCTCAGAGCATTTCGTATTATTCTGTACGTAAATCTGAGACACTCCATGTAGTATGATATGTTACGTTTCTTATAGTATGTATTCATTTGTGGATTGCTATCATCCATTTTGTGTGACATGTTACGAATTACAATTCGTACAAAATGTTGCGAATTTGCAAAATGTGTGATATGGTATGAATACCAATTTATTGTGGCTAACGTTATCTTGGTGGCTTAGTGGTTAACACTAAAGTTAGCTAGCTCTAGGGATTAAGGTCAGGGGAAGGGTTAGCTAAAAGGGTTAAGGTTAGGGTTATGGGAAGGGTTAGCTAACATTCTAAGTAGTTGCAAAGTATCTAAAAAGTAGTATGTACTGTAGTTGCAAAGTTGCTGAAATGCTAAAGTTGTCCGTGAAGAGATTCGAACAAGCAACCTCTGGGTTGCTAGACGTTTGCGTCATACTCCCACCCTCTCACCTTAAGTAACCTTCTATCTTATGTAACCATACCAAACTTAACATATCATACTAATTTGAGTGTCCCGCATTTACGTCTATGAGACCAGTCTGGTTCTGCAGGAGAACAGAATAACAGGGGCAGCGCATCTCCGTCCGCACAAACCAATGTCTGCTTTCCCCCTTAATGGATGGTATCAGGTTTTCCTCCCCCTGCTTCTCCTTTGAAATGAGCACGCTTGCATGTGAGTCTTTTTCCTCTCAACCGCTGTACAAAAACCTAAATATGGAAACCATGATTGCAAATTGTTTAGACAACCTGAAATGGTTTATCCTGGGGCTTTTCAAACAGAGTTCCCAGATCAAAGCAGAAGAAGCATGAATCATACAGTATTTCTGTAAAGAAACTATGCTTTTTCCTCCCTCTGACATACAGTGCCACAAACAAGAACGCAAAGAAAACAGAAAAGGAAACAGTGCAACTTGGTGAAGGTGCTTGTATCAGAGAGCTCACAGATCCCAGTGAAACTCTTGATCATAACAAGGCCTCAATGAGATCATTAGGGACTGCATTGCCGTGTTTCTCTCTTCACCAGAGAGCGATAGTGTATCAGCGTAGGCAGTGCTCCAAGGTTGCGTCCCAAATGGCACGCTATTCCCTATAAAGTTTACTACCGGTCCTGGTCAAAAGTATTCCACTAGAAAGGGAACGGGGACACATTCTAACTGGCCTGTCCTGTTAATATCGCTGGGGCTAACAGGACTCTATGCCTGACGGTAGATACTCCTGAGAGACATCATATCATTCTTCTACAGCTCTCTCTCTCTTCTCTCTCCTCTCTCCTCTCTCTTTTCTCTACTCTACACCTCCCCAGTGGTCAGTAGCATCTATCAGTGGTGTCGCTTCTCTGCTACAGCAGTAGGCAACTAATCGAGAGGGTTAGCCTAAATTCCCCCAGGAGAAATAGTCTCCAGATTGCTAATTGGTGAAAATATCTATTGCTTTCCCTTCCTTTTACTCGGTGTCAAAGGTGCTTCTCATACCTTAGCCAAAAATATCTTCTGGTTTACCAGACAACCATATATTTTTGCTAATCGTTCCTACTTTCCCTTCTGTATTATCTGTTTTAAAGCTTACAGCTATGCAGTACAACCAAGGTGTCCACGATTTCCGAATTATTTTGGCGTTCAATTCAACCTTTAGGATTTTATTTTAAGCTTTTAAGTCCCTGCAACGCCCTCTTCCTCAACCTTTCTTCCTTTCTACGGCTCTGTCATGAGTTCTCTACAGAAGACTTCTTGAGAGAAGTGAAGCTGTGGTGATGATGATGTCGATGTCTGCTGTGATGATGTAATCTGTGATGGTGTCAGTTTGACGTACACATGCTCTATGAGGTGTTCCAGTACACATGGGGGGTGATGTCAGTGTGTGATATCACCAAAAGTTCCATCATAAGTCAGGCATTACAAGGCACGCTGGTACCCGTCATTTCCCCTATTAGAAGTGTTGTGAAGCAGGGAGTTATGACCAAATCAAGTTTCAAGTTTTATTAGTCGTACTTACAGGATACACATGGTATACTATACACCGTCGAGCGAAACTCTTACGAAGCATTTACTGCTGACTCTCTACTGCAGTCCGTCGATGTGGATCGGGGCGTGTTCCATCCTCTGCTTCCTGAAGTCAACAATCGACTCGGGTGACAAGCCCGACATAAAAAATACCTGACATCACTTGGTGTATCCATTACCCACACCTCACCTCACACTTTGCAGGCATCACACATTCCCGTGCCGCATGGTGGCCTCATGCACGTCACTAAGTTTCTCCTCAGTAGAAAAGGCTGATCTGTAACACAGATCTTCTTCAAGCTGTCATGTAACCCTTTAATTTAACCCAGCCTGCATGGTTTGCTTCATGGACACTTGAACTCACAGAACACGTAGGACCTGACTGCTGATTGTGCCGTTTTTTGTTGAGCGGGGGAAGCGACACAGGCACCTTGCTCCCTATATAGTGCACTACTTTTGACCAGGAACCATAGGGCTCTGATCGAAAGTAATGTACTATATAGGCAATAGGGAGCCATTTGGGACGCAGACTGTGTTACTAACAGGTTTAGTGTGGAGGATAATTCCTTCTTTGTTTCCTCACGGTTAGCTGGTTGTTATGGCTGAGCCTTTAGGACTCCTTAGCCACCTTGACCCTGGGCAGGTGTGCAACCCACCCCTAGACACACACTCACTCACACTCATGCACATACACAAGTATGCATACGCACAAACATATACGCGCGTACTCATGTAGACGTGTGTGTGCATGCGTGCATGTATGTGTGTGCACAAATGCAGCCAAGTCAGCCCCTTGCTCCCCTTGTGATCTGCAGCCCCCCCTACGAGGTACACCTCATTTGCTTCATGGTGAAGGGGCTGATTAAATATTGAAGGTATGGAGTACATTCTCTGGCATCAGGTGTAAAACACTCCTATAATCTTAGATAGCTGAGCTGCACTGTGCTGTGGAGAGCAGTAATTACACCGGAGTTAACTGCCTGAAAGAGAAAGGGGTCGCAACACTAAGAGCCACCCACCTCTGTTCTTCTTCTCTCTCGCGCACGCACACACACACTGATCTCTTCCATACCAACCCTGCATTCCAGCTCTGCTGTGTTTCTCTGTATTCTCCCCAAATGTACTGCCTGGCCCTTTGAGGCCTTTGTTAGCAGCAGCATCATAACGGAGAGAGGAATCATTTTATTTTTGTATTGAATAGATTCAGATCGGGTGAAGTGAAATAGTGATTCACCTTTGGGTGAAATGAAATAGTTGTCTCTGGTTTGAAAAGGGTTAGAGAGTGCCCTTTATCTGTGCAATGACACATATTGTCTCTGTAAGAATGGGACAGAAAAGACAAAGGAACAGTAGGCACTCCTAAGCACCTCCATATGTTTGACACTCTAATGACAATGCCAAAGGAATCTTAGCACTGTATTATGGGGATTCTCCAAGTCACCATTTAGTCATTATTGATGTAGGAAGTGAAGGGACTAGCTTTAAGGCAATTTTAAGACTTTGTCATACCTCTACCCCGCTCCTAATCCACAAAGCCTAATTTTTTGTAGCTAGTCTGAGACTTACATTCATTCTTTCATTACCTGAAGTCACCTCCTTTATAGGAATTCCCCTTCTATAATGGTGACTATACAATGCTCTAGCTCTGGTTTCAATGTGATGTGGCGCGTTCCCTAAGGAGACTCTGGTTATCTCACAACGTAACCAAATACAACACATCGTCTTTAGACACACAAAGAAGTGACATGCTATCTTAAGTGAAGGCATATGCCTGAGCTTCAACTCCTATAACCCAGTGAGTTTAAATCCCAGAATAAAGCCTTTGGTTTTCTGACTGAATATATTAATGGTTCAGAATATCCTTCCTCCCTCCAGACATCAATGGAAGAGTCACACAATTACCCCTTCGCAAGGTATAATTTTTAGAGTTTGTGGATGACAGTAATAACCTGTTTGTTCTGTGGCACTCAGCATGGTGCTGCTGGGGAACAGAAACAGACAGGAGAGCTGAGCAGTTAATGGCTCAGTTAAATGGAATGGCAGCTTGTTTTTGTGCATATTCAGGGACTGTGGTCAAAAGTAGTGCACAATATAGGGAATAGGGTGCCATATGGGACAAAGTCAGAAACAGGTTACTGTATACTGTACATCAAATCTATTTATTTGGATGTACATTACAGTGATGCACATGTCTCAGCATTTGATGATAGGGACTACTCTATATTAATGCCAAAATAAATCACAACGATTTAAATGTAATTTAATTTATTTTGGCACTAATATTGCTCCATATTTCACTCCATTGTTTTCTAATCCAGGGATGTTTGTGCCGTGACGTGTCGTATTAGATTCAGCAATCCTTTGACTGTTACCACAACAGCAATACCTCTGCAGTGGAGTAATGATAAGTGAGCTTTTCAGCATCATTCTGACTATCTACCTAGTTAGCCTTGTCATGGAAAACACACACACACACACACACACACACACACACACACACACACACACACACACACACACACACACACACACACACACACACACACACACACACACACACACACACACACACACACATTACACACTCACACACACACACACACATTACACACTCACACACACACACACACACATTACACACATTACACACACACACACACACACACACACACACACACACACACACACACACACACACACACACACACACACACACACACACACACACACACACACACACACACACACACATTACACACACACACACACACATTACACACACACACACATACACATACACACACATACACACACACACACACACACACACACACACACACACACACACACACACACACACACACACACACACACACACACACACACACACACACACATACACTTACACACTCACACACACACACACATTACACACACACACACACACACACACACACACACACACACACACACACACACACACACACACACACACACACACACACACACACACACACACACACACACACACACACACATTACACACACACACACACACACATTCCACCACACCATTAATTTCATCCCATATGGAAAATGTGTAATTTGTTACACGTGTCTGCACTTAGAATGTGTTTCAGTCAAGATCAGTTCAGTGCAGCTGAAACAATGCCTCAGGTACACATCTAGTGTTGTTTCATCAATTTGATACAGAGGGTGGGAGCACTTATCTCTTCAGTGTTGATTGACAGGTTGGATGAGATCAGAAAGAGACTCACGTTTGATCCTAATACTTTTAAATCCAGAGGGAATAACGAATGGAATCAATCTGACAGTTTCTTCACTTCATTCTCCGCTTGTTGTTTGACCAAAATGTAAGTCTTAGTTTCCCATAATCTCTCATGTGCAGATTCTGCATGTAGACCGAAGAATCTGTCGGGACTGAATGGGATGCATGAGATCAGGAGTGGTAATAGTTCCAGTTTTGGGGTTTCCGTCACTGGTTATTTGGACGTATCAGGGCGAAGGCGGTGCTTAAACAGGTTTGCCTCGGGTGCGTTGCAGCGATCTGAAGGGGCTTTCCTTTCGCCAAGGTGGAGACTCAACATTTTTCCCATAGCTCCCTGGAGGATTCAGCCCTTTTGGCCTGCAGTGAAACACGATGCTTCACTTCATCTCTCTTTTGCTGATCTGACGGACAGGCCGGCTCTACTTGGCAGGTCCTAGTTCTTGGCGTCTCCCGTTGCCCGCAGCGATGCCATGGAACTAGCTTTCAGGTCAGGGTCGGAGGGTGGCAATGGGCAGCATGCCTCCTTCCAAGAACATTTATTTTTCGCATTATCTCAGAACAAAAGGTCATTTCCTGTGAGCTCGATCCTGCAAAGCAGTGAAAGTTTTGCCAAGCTCCAGGAATCAGGCAGAGAGTGTAGCAAGAGACGTTAGCGTCACACAATCATACACACACGCACACGCACACACAAACATTGGCCTCAGAGAGGCCTAGCGTTGAGGTGATGGATTGGTATGGCAAGAAGAGGTTTTCCATCCAGGCACCATTAAGTCTCTCACACAGTACCTAATCTGATCTGCCTTGAAGCACATTAGCCAGAGAAGATCGGTAACACTTTACTTGAACCCATCTCTATAACACCTTCATAACAGTGTTATGAAGCTTCATAGCAGTGTCGTAAAGCTTCATAACATAGGAGATTCATTATTACTGGGTTATTATTCTAGGAAGGAGGAAGCTACATTTACGGTCCTAATATGCCAACCTCACCATTCCCTATAACTGGCTATTGTCCGCCAGCCACTCTACCACTGCCAGAATTGGCAGTGAGTTGATTACTAAATCATTGAGGTTGCTGCCTGGTTTCTTTTCGGCCAGCGTTGGTGGTAGTTTTGATGGTGGTTTCAGTGATTTCTCAACACCGACTGACGAAACACAGGATATTAAAAACACAGTAACCACAAAGGATATTAGAGGAGGTCAAATGAGGAGAGGTAGCCTCACAGTCAATCTCACCCCTTTCAGAGATCAAAAACCATTTTGGCAAATGTACCAATTAACATTTCACAATCACAGCAGAAGCTTTTGAAATACCTCTCAGTAAAGTGAGTGAGTGGGCAGGCTGACTGACTCTCTCTCAGTGTTGCGTAACAACGCTCGGTTCCGGTGTTGTATTATTGAAGCATTTGGCTCTGATTATCAGGCGAATGAAACATTGAGATGTGAGTGTGATTTCCCCTGGGAGCTTATTGTGTGTGTGTGTGTGTGTGTGTCTCCAGGGAGGTTCGCTAGCTGTGCTTCATAAAGCTGCTAACAGGTGTTTACTGGGAGGAGGAGATATTTATTAAAGCTACAGTCTGGGATTCAACAACAAAGCACACCTATAATTGAAATGACTATTGAACAAATTCCCAGATCCCAGTCTGTAGATTTAAACAGCACCGATGCCAATTATACTCAGACTGCCTTATTGTTTCATCTGCCTGTTTTATGTACTGTTGGTGTGTATTCATTTAATCCGAACAGGTAGCTAGCACTCCAGGTTTATAATAGCTTTCAATGTGCTTTAGAGGCCCTCGCTCGCCCGTTCTCCTTCGGCACATGGTTGGTGAGATGGTATAACATCCCCCAGAGTGTATAAATGGCGTGCTATAGCGAGGCGTGGTAGAGAGCAGTTAAAACCAGTCAGCCATTTAATATGAGGAGCGCTCTAAACAGCAGTTCCTCGTTTTCTCTCTCTTTCTCTCTCTCTCTCTCTCTCGGTCTCTTCCTCTTCCTCTCTCTCTCTCTCTCTTTCTCTGTCTCATTTTCTCTCTCTCTCTCACACTCGCTCACTCTCGCTCACTCTTGCTCTTTGCTCTGCAGCATAACATGGTATTGATTATGTTGATGGACAGACAAAGTGTTGCATGTCAGACCTGTGTAAGAATGAGCACTCTGTAGTAGGTCACTGTTCTATTATCTTCTATTCAGTAGGACCCATGCAGGCAGGATGGAGATAGAGGTGTTTTGGATTCGTGCCACCACACGGGGAAGGTACTGTCTGTTGAGGGGATTATTACCGGCGAGTGACTGCTACAGTGCCTTTGGAAAGTATTCAGACCCATTGACTTTTTCCACATTTTGTTACGTTGCAGCCTTATTCTAAAATTGATTAAAGAAATAAAAATCCTCAGCAACCTATACACAATACCCCATAATTACCAAGTGAAAACAGGTTTTTAGAAATGTTTGCAAATTTATTTAAAATTAAAAACAGATATAGTTGATTTACCTTTACAAGTATTCAGAGCCTTTGCTATGAGACTCGAAATTTAGCTCAGGTGCATCCTGTTTCCATTGATCATCCTTGAGATGTTTCTACAACTTGATTGGAGTTCACCTGTGGTAAATTCAATTGATTGGACATGATTTGGAAAGGCACACACCTGTCTATATAAGGTCCCACAGTTGACAGTGCACGAGAGAGCAGAAACCAAGCCATGAGGTCGAAGGAATTGTCCGCAGAGCTCCGAGACAGGATTGTGTCGAGGCACAGATCTGGGGAAGGGTACCAAAACATTTGTGCAGCATTGAAGGTCCCCAAGAACACAGTGGCCTCCGTCATTCTTAAATGGAAGAAGTTTCTAACCATCAAGACTCTTCCTAGAGCTGTCCACCCGGCCAAACTGAGCAATCGGGGGAGAAGGGCCTTGGTCAGGAAGGTGACCAAGAACCTGATGGTCACTCTGACAGAGCTCTAGAGTTCCGCTGTGGATATGGGAGAACCTTCCAGAAGGACAACCATCTCTGCAGCACTCCACCAATCAAGCCTTTATGGTAGAATGGCCAGACGGAAGCCACTCCTCAGTAAAAGGCACATTACAGCCCGCTTGGAGTTTGCCAAAAGGCACCTAAAGACTCTCAGACCATGAGAAACAAGATTCTCTGGTCTGATGAAACCAAGATTGAACTCTTTGGGCTGAATGCCAAGCGTCACGTCCAGAGGTGAAGCATGGTGGTGGCATCATCATGTTGTGGGGATGTTTTTCAGCGGTAGAGACTGGGAGACTAGTCAGGATCAAGGAGAAGATGAACTGAGCAAGGTTCAGAAAGATCCTTGATGAACACCTGCTACAGACGGCTCAGGACCTCGTACTGGGGCGACGGTTCACCTTCCAACAGGACAATGACCTTGAGCACACAGCCAAGACAGCACAGGAGAGGATTCAGGACAAGTCTATGAATGTCCTTGAGTGACCAGCCAGAGCCCGGAATTGAACCTGATCGTACATCTCTGGAGAGACCTGAAAATAGCTGTGTTGTCGACGCTCCCCATCCAACCTAACAGAGCTTGAGAGGATCTGCAGAGAAGAATGGGAGAAACTCCCCAAATACAGGTGTGCCAAGCTTGTAGCACCATACTTATGTAAATTAGATATTTTTTAAATAAATTAGCAAACATTTCTAAAACCTGTTTTTGCTTTGCCGTTCTGGGTTATTGTGCGTAGATTGATGAGGGGGAAAAAACAATTTAATAATTTTTATAATAAGGCTGTAACCTAACAAAATGTGGAAAAAGGGTGTCTGAAGACTTTCCGAAGGCACTGTATGTCCACATAAGGGGTTGTGAATTGGGTGCCGTTTGGAAGGAGAGAGAATATATCCAACAGAACCTCTTCAGGATCATCTGTCCAGGGGCGCAAAGTGACTACCCTCTTTCACTGTCTCTCCCTCCCTCTCTCTGTCCCTCCCTCAAGGGCTGTGCACGTTTCTGCTGTGCTGAGCAAACGAGCAGCAGCAAGCCTCAGCTTTCCCCTCCCTCCCTCCCTCCCTCCCTCCCTCCCTCCCTCCCTCCCTCCCTCCCGTCAATTTCATTTTCTCTACATCACTGTAGATTCATCACCTCTCTGCGTTTCTCTCCCGAAAGCAGTGAAAAGGAGGGGAATTATTCCTGGGCACTGACAGGAGGAGCACGGAAGCCCCCAGGGGCGTTGGGGGGGGGGGGGGGGGGGGGGGATAGAGAGGTGTGCAGTCAGGGGAGTGTGGATTGAGGGAGTGAGGAAGAGGGGGAGGGAAGGAGGGAGAGAGGGCTCGAAGAGCCTGAAAAAAATGTGACTCATCTAAATGCTGCAGAGAAAAATTGATTCTGACTACTCTGGTCGTATGGACGGTGCATGAAGCCCAGTTAGAGCTCACCCGCGTTGGGGATGAATGGGGCTAGGTTGGGGGGGTGGCTGGAGGTCTGGAGGTGGAGGTGTGGAGGATTACATTACTTGTTAGTCATACATGCATGAACACACACACAGTAGTGCACAAAAGAACAGTCATACTTGTGAAGTGGCATTTGATTGCTTAATATCTAGCTACCTGGTTATATTATCTTGTCTAACACACACACTTGTCTTAGTGAAATTAATTAAAGTGAATTATGACAGATTGAAACGACGAGAGTGTAAATGGATGATCCTGAATGCCACCTCCCCCTCCTTCAACACCTCCTTTATCCCTGCCATCATCATCGTTATTCAATGACACCATCACATGTCCTACTATATGCAGGAACTAATTAACCTATCAAATTAGCCAGGGGAATGTCCCAGCTTGTCTGTGTTATTGCAGGTGGGGGTTTTGAGGGATGAGGGGGGAGATGGGCGTGAGACGGAGTTTACCCTGCTCCTCCATCAAAGACACACACGCACGCACGCGCGCACACGCACGCACGCACGCACGCACGCACGCACGCACGCACGCACGCACACACACACACACACACACACACACACACACAAGCACACACGTACGAGCACACCGATGCTTTACGTAAGGCTGGGCAGAGGGCCATGCCTGCAACCATACAGTAGCTACCTTAATAAATACATTACCTATTGAGATGCAGCAATGCCTGGCTACACACTAACCTTGCTAGTTTTGCGCCACAGCAGACAGGGCCCTTTGTGTGTGTGTGTGTCCATCCATCCGTCCATCCATCCTCCTGCAGGGTTATTTCATTAACCTTATTTGTAAGATTGCTCAGTAAATGTAGGTTACCACTCAGGCAGACATAATTCCCCAAAGGCAGAGAGACATTAGAATCCCGTTATCTCTGTAGAGTCCCTGGAGCGGAGTGGAGCATCGCTCTGACTAGGGAAACATTCTCCACGTCTCCTCTGCTTTCTATACAGCCGGACGCATTGGTGGCAGAGGGGTTGAAATAGCTGCAAATAGCTGTTTATCTGGCCTGAGAAAAGAGATGGGTAGCTAGAGAGGGAGGGATGGGGCTGGACAGAACAGAACCCTTCAGGGCTGTCATGACTTGAGACACAGCCTTGGCAGCCCTGTGTAGCCCCTGTGTTAAGTGAGTGACCTATAGATCAGGGCTCAGGGATATTGAGTTATGTGTCTCACTCTGAGGACCCTGAGCAGATGGTTGAAGTCCCACTAAGAAACATACAGTACTGTTCACTGGTTACATCTAACCCATCCATAGGGGGATAATACACTGCTCAAAAAAATAAAGGGAACACTAAAATAACACATCCTAGATCTGAATGAATGAAATATTCTTATTAAATACTTTTTTCTTTACATAGTTGAATGTGCTGACAACAAAATCACACAAAAATGATCAATGGAAATCAAATTTATCAACCCATGGAGGTCTGGATTTGGAGTCACACTCAAAATTAAAGTTGAAAACCACACTACAGGCTGATCCAACTTTGATGTAATGTCCTTAAAACAAGTCAAAATGAGGCTCAGTAGTGTGTGTGGCCTCCACGTGCCTGTAGGACCTCCCTACAACGCCTGGGCATGCTCCTGATGAGGTGGCGGATGGTCTCCTGAGGGATCTCCTCCCAGACCTGGACTAAAGCATCCGCCAACTCCTGGACAGTCTGTGGTGCAACGTGGCGTTGGTGGATGGAGCGAGACATGATGTCCCAGATGTGCTCAATTGGATTCAGGTCTGGGGAACGGGCGGGCCAGTCCATAGCATCAATGCCTTCCTCTTGCAGGAACTGCTGACACACTCCAGCCACATGAGGTTTAGCATTGTCTTGCATTAGGAGGAACCCAGGGCCAACCACACCAGCATATGGTCTCACAAGGGGTCTGAGGATCTCATCTCGGTACCTAATGGCAGTCAGGCTACCTCTGGCGAGCACATGGAGGGCTGTGCGGCCCCCCAAAGAAATGCCACCCCACACCATGACTGACCCACCGCCAAACCGGTCATGCTGGAGGATGTTGCAGGCAGCAGAACGTTCTCCACGGCGTCTCCAGACTCTGTCACGTCTGTCACATGTGCTCATGTGCTCAGTGTGAACCTGCTTTCATCTGTGAAGAGCACAGGGCGCCAGTGGCGAATTTGCCAATCTTGGTGTTCTCTGGCAAATGCCAAACGTCCTGCATGGTGTTGGGCTGTAAGCACAACCCCCACCTATGGACGTCGGGCCCTCATACCACCCTCATGGAGTCTGTTTCTGACCGTTTGAGCAGACACATGCACATTTGTGGCCTGCTGGAGGTCATTTTGCAGGGCTCTGGCAGTGCTCCTCCTTGCACAAAGGTGGAGGTAGCGGTCCTGCTGCTGGGTTGTTGCCCTCCTACGGCCTCCTCCACGTCTCCTGATGTACTGGCCTGTCTCCTGGTAGCGCCTCCATGCTCTGGACACTACGCTGACAGACACAGCAAACCTTCTTGCCACAGCTCGCATTGATGTGCCATCCTGGATGAGCTGCACTACCTGAGCCACTTGTGTGGGTTGTAGACTCCGTCTCATGCTACCAGTAGAGTGAAAGCACCGCCAGCATTCAAAAGTGACCAAAACATCAGCCAGGAAGCATAGGAACTGAGAAGTGGTCTGTGGTCACCACCTGCAGAACCACTCCTTTATTGGGGGTGTCTTGCTAATTGCCTATAATTTCCACCTTTTGTCTATTCCATTTGCACAACAGCATGTGAAATTTATTGTCAATCAGTGTTGCTTCCTAAGTGGACAGTTTGATTTCACAGAAGTGTGATTGACTTGGAGTTACATTGTGTTGTTTAAGTGTTCCCTTTATTTTTTTGAGCAGTGTATGTTCCACATACAGGACAGTGTCATTAGTGTTTTGTATCACATGGGTAATAGTTTAATTTCACTTTAACATGCACTTTGAATTATCTGTATGCACTGTACCAGAATATGAATCCTGGTTCTTCCTGGAATCAGACATTATGTATTTTCCGCCCACCTAGCACATCGCCATTCTGTTATGATCAAGATTTTTCTGCTCTGCTTTTGTTCTTTAGTTAACATCAATTTATCATTTGTTTGAGTATATAGTAGCCTACAGCTTCCGTCTCTCCTGTCTCCCGTAACTGCTCTTAATTGAGACACATACATTATCAGGCCAAAGCTCTGTGCTAATACGATATTCTCTTGTAGCTACTGTACCGTAGCCTACCTGTACCGCCAGTGTCCATCTCTCGCTCTTTATCCAACTGAGCTTCATTTAGACACGGGGTAGAAGGATTTCTTTCTCTCCATCTTCATCTCTTTTTCACCAGCCTCTCTCTCACCCTCCATCTCACCATCCCTCTCTCTCTCTCTCCATCCCGCTGTCCATCCGTCTCTCGCTCATCCACCCTTTCCATTTCTCTCACCATCTCTCTCTCTCTCTCTGTTCAGCCTTTCCTTTTCTCTCTCTCTCTCTCTACATCCAGCCTTTCCATTTCTCTCTCCAACTCTCTCTCTCATTCTTTCTCTCTCCCTCTCTCTCTCTCTTTCTCTCTCCATCTAGCCTTTCCATTTCTCTCTCTCATCTCTCCATCTTTCTCTCTCTCTACATCTCTCTCTCCAGTGTCCCGTCCGTCATCTATTATTTACGCTGGTCTCTCTTGCTGCTCATTAGCTGGATGATATGGGAGGGTGTGGAAAGCAGAGAGCCCAACAGCTTTGAAACATGAGAAGACCAAGAGGGAGCAGAGCAGACTAGAAGGAAAATTAGACCCTTTCGTGGGCTCCATAAGTGTGTGATCTCTGTGAAATACTGGAGCAGTTTTACAAAGCCACCATACGTCCAGTTATGAAAAATCTTTTAGAGAAACCAAAGACCTGCTTTGATTATGACAGACTGATTGATCCAACTTGTGCTTGTGCACATTGGTGTGTCACAGATGTTAAGTTTCGAGACAAATATGAGGCTCATAATCTAGTAAATATACTGAACAAAAATATAAACGCAACATGTAAAGTGTTTGCCCCATGTTTCATGAGCTGGAATAAAAGATCCCAAAAAGTTTCCATATGAACAAAAAGCTTAATTCTCAAAATAGTTATACACAAATTTGTTTACATCCCTGTTAGTGAGCATTTCTCCGTTTCCAAGGTAATCCATCCACCTGACAGGTGTGGCATATCAAGAATCTGATTAAAAGCATGATCATTACACAGGTGCACCTTGTGCTGGGGACATTAAAAGGCCACTGTAAAATGTGCAGTTTTGTCACACAACACAATGCCACAGATGTCTCAGGTTGAGGGAACGTGCAATTGGCATGCTGACTGCAGGAATGTCCACCAGAGCTGTTGCCAGAGAATTTGTTCATTTCTCTACCATAAGCCGCCTCCAACGTTGTTTTAGAGAATTTGGCAGTACGTCCAACTGGCCTCACAACCGCAGACTAAGTTTAACCATGCCAGCCCAGGACCTCCACATCTAGCTTCTTCACTTGCGGGATCCCTTGAGATCAGCCACCCCGACAGCTGAGGAAACTGAGGAGTATTTCTGTCTGTTATAAAGCCCTTTGTGGGGAAAAACTCATTCTGATTGCCTGGGCCTGGCTCTCCAGTGTGTGGGCCTGGCTCTCAAGTGGGTGGGCGTATGCCCTCCCAGTCCCACCCATGGCTGCGCCCCTGCCCAGTCTTGTGAAATCCATAGATTAGGGCCTAATGGTGTTCAAATTGACTGATTTCCCTATATGAACTTTAACTCATTCAACTCGTTGAAATTGTTGCATGTTGCTTTAATATTTTTGTTCAGTATATATCAAGATCTCGCGCGAGAGCATGAAAGGAAAACTTGACAGAAGGCCTGTCCAGTCCAAGGGTTGGGTGTTTTCATCAGGTTTCACCCCTCTACCTTGTTGGCCAGGACATCTGTGGTCAGTACGGGTCACATTTTACTAGCCCATAAATCTGTCCCTGTGCTCCCCTGGTGAGGTCAGCTTCGATAAGCCAGCCCAGGACCCCTGGGTGGTGTTTAAGGGTTCACATTACTACTCTACTGGCTCCTTCCAGTCACGTCAGTCTCACTTTTCAACCAAGCTTACTACTAGGGATTGAGACCAACTCCTTACCCGTTGGTCCTACATTTGAGAGCCATAAAATGGGGCACCACAGTTAGCAAAATGTATTTCTGAACACTTTTGAGTCCATGTTCTCTTTTCTGATAGGGGTGCTTACAGACGTTGAGGTGATGTAGCAGGAACAGGCAGTCCCCCGATACCTCTAGTGGTGTGTGTGGTACCTCTATCTATCCGACTGATCCTGTTAGAAGTGGGGGGGGGTTGAATCTTTGATCTCTTCCCTGTGGAGAGGCTGCTCTCCTGTAGAGGTGGGAGGCAGGAGGTTGTCAGTGTGACGGCTGTGGTACATGTTCACTCTGATTAAAGAGAAATATGCATCACACAGCGTTATAGAGCTTTCCTTTTTATCTGCTCCTCTCACCATGACGACAGTATGTAGATTGGGGTTGATAGCATTTTCAGTCGTAACACTGACTGAGGTGTTACACAGTAAAGCTGCAATGCTGTTTAAAACATGGGCTGCACTTGATGTGAACGTGGATGTTTTGTATTGTGTATGTGACAGACATTGCTCTCTCGGTGTAATTAATGTTGTCAAGTTTGTCCGCGAGCACCTGAAATCACACCAGAGTTCACCTCTGACCCTTTAACCTGAGGTCATGTTCCCCCAACACAATTAGAGCAGAGGGCCCGCATTCCACAAGGCAGTGATGAAAGCACTACAGGAGGGTATCATGCTTGAGTTTAGAGAGCGAGCAATGACCTTTCTTCATTGGAAGAACCGGAACCAGCTCTGGAGTAAGTAAATTTATGATTTCAAGAACTAAGCGATCCATTGTAATGGAAACACAACAGGAACCAGGAATTTCCAGAAGTTTCCCCTGGTTCGGCATCCTAGCGGAGAAAGGCCGTATGACAGAACAGGAGAGGGAGCGGTACAAAGAGGGGGTGTAAAGAGAGAGGGAGAGGTAAAAGCAGAGGAGATAAACTCCACGGTTGAATTATCCTTCCGATCCATTAAATATGAATCCATCATGAGGTGTGTGATTATTTTGATTCACATCTCATTCATGCACACATCTCTGCTAAACCTCAATTCTTCTCAAGTCTTCTGGAAAATGGCTCCAATGGGCCATGATGGTTTGATGTAGCAAGAAGACATGTTATTCTTAGTAGTTAGATGATTGTCTCTCTGTGTGGGAAGTGGGCAAGATAAATTCAAAGAGATTACCAAGGTTACATGTTTATGTGACCATACCTTTCTCAGATTCATAATGCAACCATTCCAACATATTCCCCTCCCGGCACACGCTCATTCAATCATGGGGCAATTGGAAGTTACGGTAGGAAGATGCCCTCTGTCAGACAGATGGGAGGGTACTTCACCGTGAAGGTATTGAGGTAAGGCATATGTAGGCGCTTGATAACCCTCTGGCAACTCCACTTAATGTGGTCCAGACACAAACACTCCTCCCACCACTAGACCCCTCACTGCACAGTCACTCAATTAATCCCATTCCAAGCATCTTTTGACGGATACGCACGCACACACCTTCTCCCACATTCTCCCGGTCTACGATGGGGTTATCTGCTAGAACGGAGCGCCAGTGCGGTGTGTGTGGAGAATAGGGACACGACGAGACATATGGAGGAAAATAAAAAGGACATAACATGAGCATGGATTCATCCTCCAACTTTATTGTTACGTACAACAGGGTTGGTTTTACAGTTACCTGAGCAGGGAAAACATACTGTTACTGGAAATAAATAGGCATTTATTTGTTATCTCGTTAGATACGTCCCACAGTCCTTGTCATATTCAATAAAGCATATGTTTGTTTTATTCTGAGAAAGGTAAGGTTTTTAGGTTCACAAACAGCCCCAATCAAACACTTTCAGACAGTCAACACAGTCACCATTTTGTGAAAGACATATTAGCTATGTGATTACTTTTCACGCCATTGATTTGTATGTGCTGCAAGTCTAGCCTAGTCTCACTAAGTGAGGGGAGTTCTTTCTCATTGCTGCTTCTTCCTGATATGTGTCCCAAATGGCACCCCATTCCCTACATAGTGCACTACTTTTGAAGAGAGCACTAGGGGCCATGGTTAAAAGTAGTGCACTTCAGTATATAGGGAATACAGTGTCATTTGGAATGCACCCTGGTTTGTGTCAGACAAGCAAGGAGAGCTATACTCAGCTTAAGTTGCCGGTTTGATGATGATAAAATCCTAACTAGTTTGTTTCCTCCATTGGAACAAAGCAGAATATTCACTATATTCTATATTCTATGCAAATATATATTCTCAATATACTGTATTTATAGATGGCTATATATAATCTATAATCTAATCTATAGAAGTCTATATTCAATATATATGTATATTGAGAGAATTTGGTAGGGTTTTGAAACATTCAAGGTACATTCACTTAACTTACCCTGTGATTTGTTTTGTATGAAAAAGGTTACACAGTCTGACAAATGTTTAAACCACATCTACTACCCCTTTACAATTTACTCTCCCAACCAGGAAACAACACTGAACCATTTGTAAGAAGCAAACAGAAGAGAAAACAGGCTTTTCTGCTGGGTTTCCAATCACAAACAGGCATAAAACATGCAAGTTTACTTCAGTCTCTATAACATTTTTCAATGTTTTAATCACAGACCTCAGGTGCCCCAATTCCACAGGTTCATACTGAATAGCTAGCAGCATTAGTTCAATGCTTCCAAAACTTCTTCATAATGTAATAGTAACAAATAGATCTAGTTTTGTCAGTGGTTACCAATCATTCACCCGTTCCATTACCACAGAGTACACAAACAAAAATATACATGACAGACTCACCAGGTGAATCCAGATGAAAGCTATGATCCCTTATTGATGTTAAATCCACTTCAAGCCTCGAGACAAGTGAGACATGGATTGTGTGTTGCGTGCTATTAAGAGGGTGAATGAGCAAGACAAAATATTTAAGTGCCTTTAAACGGGGTATGATAGTAGGTGCCAGGCGCACCGGTTTGAGAGTGTCAAGAACTGCAATGCCTCTGGGTTTTTCCACGCTCACCAGTTTCCCGTGTGTATCAAGAATGGTCCACCACCCAAAGGACATCCAGCCAACTTGACAACTGTGGGAAGCATTGGAGTCATGGGCCAGCATCCCTATGGAACGCTTTCAACACCTTGTAGTCCATGTCCCGACGAATTGAGGCTGTTCTGAGAGCAAAAGGGGATGCAACTCAATGTTAGGAAGGCGTCCTTAATGTTTGTACACTCAGTGTATATAATCGGTTTGAAAGTCGATGTTGGTTATGAGCCAGATGTATGGGTAGATCTCGAGACTAGAATTTTTCAGAAGGCCTCAGGCGTTTCAGTCAGGTGTTGGTGTACTGAGAAGGTCTTCCTTTCTAGGTCAAAATAGCTAGATCCTGCTACTGTAACACACAGTTGAATTGGAAAGTTCTGTCCCTAAATCCACAACCTAGACTTTAGACTTCAGTCAATCATTTACCATAGCTGGGATGACTGTTTTCAAGGCCAATAGATTTTAGGTACAATATGCCTGTGTTTCTACCAGTATTATGTTTATTTACATAGTTTTAACAAACAGATTATATATATATATATATATATATATATATATACACACACACACACACACACACACACAGGCTCAGTCAAGTGTGAACACACCTACTCATTCAAGGGTTTTTCTTTATTTTGACTATTTTCTACATTGTAGAATAATAGTGAAGACATCAAAACTATTAGATAACACATGGAATCATGTAGTAACCAAAAAAAGTGTTAAACAAATCAAAATATATTTTTTATTTGAGATTCTTCAAAGTAGCCACCCTTTGCCTTTGACAGCTTTGCACTCTTGGCATTCTCTCAACCAGCTTCATGAGGTAGTCACCTGGAATGTATTTCAATTAACAGGTGTGCCTTGTCAAAAGTTAATTTGTGGAATATCTTTCCTTCTTAATGCATTTGAGCCAATCAGTTGTGTTGTGACAAGGTAGGGGTGGTATACAGCAGATAGCCCTATTTGGTAAAAGACCAAGTCCATATTATGGCAAGAACACCCCAAATAAGCCAAGAGCAATGACAGTTCATCAAGACACGAAGGCCAGACAATTCGGAAAATTTCAAGAACTTTGAAAGTTACTTCAAGTGCAGTCGCAAAAACCATCAAGCACTATGATGAAATTGGTTCTCATGAGGACCGCCACAGGAAAGGAAGACCCAGAGTTACCTCTGCTGCAGAGGATAAGTTCATTACAGTTAACTGCACCTCAGATTGCAGTCCAAATAAATGGTTCAGAGTTCAAGTAGGAGACACATCTCAACATCAACTGTTCAGAAGAGACTGCGTGAATCAGGCCTTCATGGTCAAATTGCTGCAAAGAAACCACTACTAAAGGACACCAATAAGAAGAGACTTGCATGGGCCAAGAAAAACAGAGCAATGGCCATTAGACCGGTGGAAATCTGTCCTTTGGTCTGATGAGTCCAGATTTTAGATTGTTGGTTCCAATCGCCATGTCTTTGTGAGACGCAGAGTAGGTGAACGGATGATCTCCGAATGTGTGGTTCCCACCGTGAAGCATGGAGGAGGTGGTGTGGGGGTGCTTTGCTGGTGACACTGTCTGTGATTTCTTTAAAATTCAAGGCACACTTAACCAGCATGGCCACTACAGCGATACACCATCCCATCTGGTTTGGGCTTAGTGTGACTATAATTTGTTTTTCAACAGGACAATGACCCAACAGACCTTCAGGCTGTGTAAGGGCTATTTGATCAAGGAGAGTGGTGGAGCGCTGTGTCAGATGATCTGGCCTCCACAATCACCCGACTTCAACCCAATTGAGATGGTTTGGAATGAGTTGGACCGCAGAGTGAAGGAAAAGCAGCGAACAAGTGCTCAGCATATGTGGGAACTCCTTTAAGAATGTTGGAAAAGCATTCCTCATGAAGCTGGTTGTGAGAATGCCAAGTGTGCAAAGCTGTCATCAAGGCAAAGGGTGACTACTTTAAAGAATCTAAAATCTAAAATATATTTTGATTTGTTGAACACTTTTTGGGTTACTACATGATTCCATGTGTTATTTCATAGTTTTGATGTATTCACTATTATTCTACAATGTAAAAAATAGTCAAAATAAAGAAAAACCATTGAATGAGTAAGTGTGTCTAAACGTTTTACTGGTACTGTATATACTGTACATATGCAATACACAACAACCAAATCCTTTCCATTTTATTAAACAAAAATATTAAAACATAGAAAAAACTAAACACAAAATCAACACTGACACAAAACAAAAAAACAGTGCAGTCCACAAAAAAACTAAATAATAATTTGTAATGTATCAAGTGAATTCTCTAACAAATTAACCTGTGCTATAACTGACCTCTGTATGGACTAATACCCATTCACCATACTGAGGTGAGCTATACTTGCATGGTTAGTGGTTACCCAGCCACCATAGTTGCTGAAAATGTACTGCATGGTCGGGGTCGGCTGGATAGTGTGAATAGGGACTAACTGGGTGTGTTTGAGAGCAGCACACAGCGCATGATCAGATCAGACAGACACAAATAGTGGGTACGTTCGAGGGCATATTGATTGTAGTCAGCCCGCCCCGATTATAAGATCTCACAATGCCTGGAGAAGTGTTTTTTAACACCTCAGAAACCACATTGATATGATATTTCAATCTTTTAAATGCACTGTTCTGGCAATTCGCTTCTTTAAAGGCTAGAAGGAATAAGTAAAGTCAATATTCTGAGATGTGCAGCGTGACTGCAACAAAGACGACCTGGAACGTGTCCAGTGCAATGTTAACATGTGCTGTGGTCGGGCAAGTCCATCTCCCTTTCTCCCGAGTAGGAGCCGAGGGCCTCCCAGAGTACCTGGGTCTCCTCACAGTGGTGGTGGCCCCTCCAGTGCTCCATCACCTCCTCTTTACTGTCCAGGACCTGGCTGCACAGCACACAGTTAAACACCAATCCCTGCCTCAGGACCCCACTCCCTCCCCGGGCTGAGGGGCCGGTCGGCTCCCCCTCTCCATCATCCTCCGGTCCCCCCTGGTGGTGGGAGAGGATATGACGCTTCAGCTTGGAGAAGGAGAAGAACTCTTCATCACAGCTCCCACACCGGACTAGGTTCCTCTTCTCATTGAGCTGGCGCCAGTAGTGGGCGGCATGTTTCACCAGCTCTTCCTCTGCCTCCCGGCCCCCCCGCAGTGACCTTCCCACCCCCCCAGCCCAGTCCTGCAGGCACACCTGGACCTCCTCCCCATGCACATAGAGCAGGTGTAGCTTCATGTCGGCGAAGGTGGGGGTGATGGCCTGACAGCGGCTACACTTGATCTGGAGCTCCACCGGGTCCTCACGCTCCTCCTGGCCCTGCTCGTCCCCCAGGTCTGGAGACATGGCCCTGGAGACACGAACAACATGGAGACATATGATGGGAGGAAGACCTGGTGTTTTATGAAAAGTGAAGGGCCAGAATGTTCTATTTTGATGTGCTGAGAAGCTAACAATATTCTAAGACAGGTATTCCCAAACTGGGTTATTTCTCTTTTCAAACAGTCCATTTATATTTTCCAACAGGGCTATACATTTGGGCGAGTTTTTTTTCTCCTCACCTGAGTAGCCGTTGGCTCGAAAATTGATAAATGGTTAAAAAAGTAAGGCCCGCGTCCATAGAGACACATACCAGCTCTACTGGTAGTACTGCTACTATCAGTAGTACTACACCTGCACCTTTTTTATTTCACCTTTATTTAACCAGGTAGGCAAGTTGAGAACAAGTTCTCATTTACAATTGTGACCTGGCCAAGATAAAGCAAAGCAGTTCGACACATACAACAGCACAGAGTTACACATGGACTAAAACAAACATACAGTCAATAATACAGTAGAAAAATAAGTCTATATACAATGTGAGCAAATGAGGTGAGATAAGGGAGGTAAAGGCAAAAAAAAGGCCATGGTGGCGAAGTAAATACAATATAGCAAGTAAAACACTGGAATGGTAGATTTGCAGTGGAAGTGGAATGCAGTGGAATGTGCAAAGTAGAAATAGAAATAATGGTGTGCAAAGGAGCAAAATAAATAAATACAGTAGGGGAAGAGGTAGTTGTTTGGGCTAAATTATAGATGGGCTATGTACAGGTGCAGTAATCTGTGAGCTGCTCTGACAGCTGGTGCTTAAAGCTAGTGAGGGAGATAAGTGTTTCCAGTTTCAGAGATTTTTGTAGTTCATTCCAATCATTGGCAGCAGAGAACTGGAAGGAGAGGCGGCCAAAGGAGGAATTTGCTTTGGGGGTGACCAGAGAGATATACCTGCTGGAGCGTGTGCTACAGGTGGGTGCTGCTATGGTGACCAGCGAGCTGAGATAAGGGGGGACGTTACCTAGCAGGTTCTTGTAGATGACCTGGAGCCAGTGGGTTTGGCGACAAGTATGAAGCGAGGGCCAGCCAACGAGAGCATACAGGTCGCAGTGGTGGGTAGAATATGGGGCTTTGGTGACAAAACGGATGGCACTGTGATAGACTGCATCCAATTTATTGAGTAGGGTATTGGAGGCTATTTTGTAAATGACATCGCCGAAGTCGAGGATCGGTAGGATGGTCAGTTTTACGAGGGTATGTTTGGCAGCATAAGTGAAGGATGCTTTGTTGTGAAATAGGAAGCCAATTCTAGATTTGACTTTGGATTGGAGATGTTTGATGTGAGTCTGGAAGGAGAGTTTACAGTCTAACCAGACACCTAGGTATTTGTAGTTGTCCACATATTCTAAGTCAGAACCGTCCAGAGTAGTGATGCTGGACGGGCGGGCAGGTGCAGGCAGCGATCGGTTGAAGAGCATGCATTTAGTTTTACTTGTATTTAAGAGCAGTTGGAGGCCACGGAAGGAGAGTTGTATGGCATTGAAGCTCGTCTGGAGGGTTGTTAACACAGTGTCCAAAGAAGGGCCAGAAGTATACAGAATGGTGTCGTCTGCGTAGAGGTGGATCAGAGACTCACCAGCAGCAAGAGCGACATCATTGATATATACAGAGAAGAGAGTTGGCCCAAGAATTGAACCGTGTGGCACCCCCATAGAGACTGCCAGAGGCCCGGACAACAGGCCCTCCGATTTGACACACTGAACTCTATCTGAGAAGTAGTTGGTGAACCAGGTGAGGCAATCATTTGAGAAACCAAGGCTATCGAGTCTGCCGATGAGGATGTGGTGATTGACAGAGTCGAAAGCTTTGGCCAGGTCAATGAATACGGCTGCACAGTATTGTTTCTTATCGATGGCGGTTAAGATATCTTTTAGGACCTTGAGCGTGGCTGAGGTGCACCCATGACCAGCTCTGAAACCAGATTGCATAGCGGAGAAGGTGCGGTGGGATTCGAAATGGTCAGTAATCTGTTTGTTGACTTGGCTTTCAAAGACCTTAGAAAGGCAGGGTAGGATAGATATAGGTCTGTAGCAGTTTGGGTCAAGAGTGCCCCACCCCCCTTTGAAGAGGGAGGTTGAACAGGCTAGTAATAGGGGTTGCAACAATTTCGGCAGATAATTTTAGAAAGAAAGGGTCCAGATTGTCTAGCCCGGCTGATTTGTAGGGGTCCAGATTTTGCACCTGTCGACGACACTAGTTGTTCTGCTTCCATGAGCACATCCAATGCTAGCATCAGTAATTCTACATTTGTTGTTAGCCCAGCATGGACACTGACAGTTGTGAATCTGATGCATCCGAAGAGCTACTGCCCCCTTACCCGGGAAAGCACCGAACAACAGAGAGGGACGTTGGACCATTGAAGAGTTTTTTCTCGTCTGAATGATCTGAATCTAGGACTACAGGGACTCTACACAACTATATTCAATATGCGGGACAAAACTGAGGTTATGAATAATAAGTTGGAGATCTTCTCTGTCTGCATTAACAAGACACAGGTCTTTCCATCATTGTATGATTTTTGTGTGCAAATGAACAAGCTTACGGACAATGTCAAATGTGATATAGCGAAGCACCTGAGTGAGTTTGGTGCACAATTACGCAGGTACTTCCCTGAAACGGATAACACAAATAACTGGATTCGTTATCCCTTTCATGCCCTGCCTCCAGTCCACTTACCGATATCAATTTCGAAGAGAGCCTCATCGAAATTGCAACAAGCGGTTCTGTGAAAATGTAATTTAAATCAGAATCCACAGCCAGATTTATGGATTGGGTTGCGCTCAGAGTATCCTGCCCTGGCAAATCGTGCTGTTCAGACACTGATGCCCTTTGCTACCACATACCTACAGTTGAAGTCGGAAGTTTACATACACCTTAGCCAAATACATTTAAACTTAGTTTCTCACAATTCCTGACATTTAATCAGAGTAAAAATTCCCTGTTTTAGGTCAGTTAGGATCACCACTTTATTTTAAGAATGTTATATGTCAGAATAATAGTAGAGAATTATTTATTTCAGCTTTTATTTCTTTCATCACATTCCCAGTGGGTCAGAAGTTTACATACACTCAATTAGTATTTGGTAGCATTGCCTTTAAATTGTTTAACTTGGGTCAAACATTTTGGGTAGCCTTCCACAACCTTCCCACAATAAGTTGAGTGAATTTTGGCCCATTCCTCCTGACACAGCTGGTGTAACCGAGTCAGGTTTGTAGGCCTCCTTGACCTTTTCAGTTCTGCCCACAAATTTTCTAAAGGATTGAGGTCAAGGCTTTGTGTTGGCCACTCCAATACCTTGACTTTGTTGTCCTTTAACCATTTTGTCACAACTTTGGAAGTATGCTTGGGGTCATTGCCCATTTGGAAGACCCATATGCAACAAAAGCTTTAACTTCCTGACTGATGTCTTGAGATATTGCTTCAATATATCCACATACTTTCCCTACCTCATGATGCCATATATTTTTTGAAGTGCACCAGTCCCTCCTGCAGCAAAACACCCCCACAACATGATGCTGCCACCCCTGTGGTTCACGGTTGGGATGATGTTCTTCGGCTTGCAAGCGCCCCCCCTTTTTCCTCCAAACATAACGATGGTCATTATGGCCAAACGGTTCTATTTTTGTTTCATCAGACCAGAGGACATTTCTCCAAAAAGTACGATCTTTGTCCCCATGTGCAGTTGCAAACCGTAGTCTGGCTTTTTTATGGCGGTTTTGGAGCATTGGCTTCTTCCTTGATGAGCGGCCTTTCAGGTTGTCGATATAGGACTTGTTTTACTGTGGATATAGATACCTTTGTACCGGTTTCCTCCAACATCTTCACAAGGTCCTTTGCTGTTGTTCTGGGATTGATTTGCACTTTTCACACCAAAGTACGTTCATCTCTAGGAGACAGAACACGTCTCCTTCCTGATCGGTATGATGGCTGCGTGGTCCCATGGTGTTTATACTTGCGTACTATTGTTTGTACAAATGAACGTGGTACCTTCAGGCGTTTGAAAATTGCTCCCAAGGAAGAACCAGACTTGTGGATATCTACACATTTTTTTCTGAGGACTTGGCTGATTTCTTTTGATTTTCAAAGCAAAGAGGCACTGGGTTTGAAGGAAGGCCTTGAAATACATCCACAGGTATACCTCCAATTGACTCAAATTATGTTAATTATCTCATTGCTTTAGATCAGAAGCTTCTAAAGCAATGACATTTTCTGGACTTTTCCAAGATATTTAAAGTCACCAACTTAGTGTATGTAAACTTCTGACCCACTGGAATTGTGATACAGTGAATTATAAGTGAAATAATCTGTCTGTAAACAATTGTTGGAAAAATTACTTGTGTCATGCACAAAGTAGATGTCCTAACCGACTTGCCAAAACTATAGTTTGTTAACAAGAAATCTGTGGAGTGGTTGAAAAACGAGTTTTAATGACTTCAACCTAAGTGTATGTAAACTTCCGACTTCAACTGTATGTGAGAGTGGATTCTCGGTCCTCACTAGCATGAAAACGAAATACAGGCACAGACTGTGTGTGGAAAATTATTTAAGACTGAGACTCTCCAATACAACCCAACATTGCAGAGTTATGTGCATCTTTCCAAGCACACCCTTCTCATTAACCTGTGGTGAGTTATTCACAATTTTCGATGAACAAATAAAGTTTTATATGTAAGATGGCTAAATAAAGAGCAAAATGATTGATTATTATAATATTATTATTTGTGCCCTGGTCTTATAAAAGCTCTTTGTCACTTCCCACGAGCCGGGTTGTGACAAAAACTCAATCATTCTTGTTATAAATGTAATAAATGTATCGTATAGTGTGTGTGTGGCAGGCTTACAATGATGGCAAAAAACAACATTTGAGAGTGCGCTGACCCTGGTGCTAGAGGGAGTATGCAGCTAGAGGTTGAATGTTTGAAGAGGTACGGGACTACACAAAGTTTGGGAGCCACTGTTCTAAGACATTCAATGGTCACAGTGAATAAACGTCAAGAGTCCTATTGATGAGATAAATATACCAGTATTATTAAGATATTCTGCTGATTATTCCCTATCGGAATTTGGCCTCCAAGTACCCTCTCTAAGGCCAGAGGTCACCATAAAGCAGGTCTTAGTAACTGAGATCTGGGCCCTTGAGACACAAAATAAAAAAAAATCGGCCATGGGTGTCCATAAGCAATTAAGACATTTCAAATGTATAGTCTATTCAACCTCTAGGTCCCAGCCTTGATTGAATGTTTTGACTCAAGACAGGGAAGGATGAGACAACCAACAGATAAGGAGTATTTAGGTTTGCTCTCCCCGCTGGAGGGGGTGAGATTTTCTGCGAACCTCTTAGAGGAACATGTCTGTCTACATCTGTCTACATCTGTTAAAGTTCTATTACGTTGTTCAACTTATTTTCTGCATCTAGCATTTCTCCACACGTTGACTGGTTTTCAATTCCTAACAGTATGTAGGTACTGTTAATAATGCTGAATATGGGCCTCCCGGGTGGCGCAGTGGTCTAGAGCACTGCATCGCAGTGCTAGCTGCGCCACCAGAGTCTCTGGGTTCGCGCCCAGGCTCTGTCGCAGCCGGCCGCGACCGGGAGGTCCGTGGGGCGACGCACAATTGGCTTAGCGTCGTCCGGGTTAGGGAGGGTTTGGCCGGTAGGGATATCCTTGTCTCATCGCGCTCCAGCGACTCCTGTGGCGGGCCGGGCGCAGTGCGCGCTAACCGAGGGGGGCGGGTGCACGGTGTTTCCTCTCCGACACATTGGTGCGGCTGGCTTCCGGGTTGGAGGCGCGCTGTGTTAAGAAGCAGTGCGGCTTGGTTGGGTTGTGCTTCGGAGGACGCATGGCTTTCGACCTTCATCTCTCCCGAGCCCGTACGGGAGTTGTAGCGATGAGACAAGATAGTAATTACTAGCGATTGGATACCACGAAAATTGGGGAGAAAAGGGGATAAAATTTAAAAAAAAAATAATAATAATAATAATAATAATGCTGAATATTTAGGTACCCACCCCTCCACAGGCACGTCGTCTTCATGCTGGCTGACGGACGGCTCCACGGTCAGGATGACCTTATGCACCTCCCGCAAATGGCCGAAGTACACACCCACGTAGCCAAACGCCTTCTCACAGAAGTCACAGCGAAGCGTCCGCCGTGGTCTCCCGTCAGAGTGATGCAGCTTCATGTGGGTGCTGAGGGAGCCAGAGTGAGCATAGGCCTTATGACACACAGGACACAAGTAAGGCCTGCTGTTGGTGTGGCTGTTCATATGGCTCTGGAGGTGGTGTTTGAACTGGAAGCAGCGGCTGCAGGTAGGGCAGCGGTGGAGGGGCTGGCTACTGCCCAGGTAGACCCTCTGAGAAGGGCCCCCTTTCAGGTATAGCGGGGTAGAGGCTGGCTGGGGCTGGGCAGGACTGGGCTCCAGGACCTCGGCAGAGAACTGATGCCCCACGAGGAGCTCTGAATCCAGGCTGTCAGAGGAGGTGAGGGAGGGCAGGCTGACCAGCTGGGGTACAGTCTCCATCAGCAGCATGTGGTGAGGCTTGGGTCTGATGCTGCGGTACTTCTTAGAGATGTCCACCTCCCTCTGCTGTTTAGACAGCGGGGAGGAGATGACGGCTGAGAGAGAAGGCTTCTCTGGCACCCTCCTCCGAAAGAACGACAAGGACCTCTTTTTCCTCGCCTCAAAGGCCAGAATGTCCTCCATTGTCTTCCTCTTCCTCCCCCTCTTCTTGCCTGACGGTTTCTGGATCTGTAGCGTTCCCAGCAGCGACAGGGTGCCTGTGGTCTTGGCCTGAGGCTGACTCTGCAGCAGGGAGTTTGGCATGTGGTTCTGACATAGGGCCTCAGCAGTCTCCGGGGTCTTGGACTGGGGATCAGAGGGATAAGGGGAGAGGTCAGGCTGGCTAGGGAAAGCCTTCTTGGGGGACATGGCATTGAGGTTGAGTTTGGCGGTGGGTATGAGGGTGCTTTTCATCTTGGAGTAGGGCAGGATGGGCAGCTTGCCCTTGGGTGGGGAGGAGATGATCTGGACAGCTTTGCTGAAGATGGCTGGAGAGAGGACAGTGATGCTGCTACTAGCTGGCTGTGGATGGGGCTGTTGGGCTACAGGCTTGGGTTGGCACGACCTGATAGCAACCTTACCGCTGCTCTCATCCTGTGATGGTTCGACCGGGGAACTTTTAGTAATGCCACCAGATGGGTAGTGGAGGTTCTGCAGCATGCTGGTGACAGGGCCGGGGGCGTGGGCAGGAGTGGACCGGTGGTCGGGGGTGGTGTCCACCACTGATATTCGCTCCAGAGGAGAGCCAGTGTAGAGCATGGCGTTGTCTGGGAGCAGGGCTGTGAGGGCAGAGAGCTCAGAGGAGGCTGAGGAGTCGATCAGTATGACCTGTTCTGATGGCTCCTCCTTGGGCTCAGCCAATGACAACTTCTTCTTTACGGCTGCTATTGACCGATGGTCCCGGGTTGTCAAGGCAACCTTGGCGGGTGTCCTCACCCCCCTGGTGCTGCCACCGGTGGGCGTGGCTGATTTGACCTTCTCCGGGGTGTTCTTGGTCCTCATTGGCTGGAACCTGGGGATGGGCAGCTTCAGGTTCTTCTGGATTGGCTGTTGCTGCTGCTGTTGTTGCTGCGGCGACTGAGGGGATACGGAAGGCGGCAGGGCCACCAGAGAGAAGGTACCCTCCTGCCCTGCCACCTGCATCAGGGCATAGTTCTGGGCCGGGACCAGGATAGACTTGGGGCTGACGGCTGTGGAGGCTGCCTCCGGGAGGGCAGAGGGGTGCTGGCAGGACAGGATGGCGGCTGGGGAGGGAACCACCGCTGCTGGGGCCTTGGGGGCGATGCTTCTAAACTGGAGGCTCTTCATCATCTGGCCTGGCATGGAGGTCTAGACCTAGACCTGTCTCAGTCTGTCAATACAACAACAGTCAAGTTAGAGAAGTATTCCCCAACATAACATTGTAGCATTTTTGGTCACAGTCCCCAATTATTATGTTCTCAGCAGGAGGGTTGACCTTAGTGTTGTTAATGGGGTCGTTACACAGCGGTTCATAGTCTAGATGAGACACAGGCTGCAATCCCAAATGGCACTCTATTCCCTATATGGTCCACTACTTTTGACCAGGCTCCATAGGGCTCTGGTCAAAAGTAGTGCACTATTTAAGGAATAGGGTGCTATTGATATACATCCTGAGTTGAGAGACAGACAGAGGTAGGCAGACGTTGTCACTTACACAAACATGTCTAAGGCTTCCACAATAACTATTATCCTGTGGTTCCACCTGCACACTGACACCCCCCCCCCCACACACACACACACACACACACAATCTACCCCCAGGAACAGATGGAGTGCCCCCTTTGATTTGGGCCCAGCGTGCAGCCTGGTTACCATTGTGGCTCGGCGGGGTGCTCCCTGTACCCCCCACCACCCTCCCTGTAGCCCCCCCGCACTTCCTGGACGGATCAGTCAGTAGAGTGTGAAAGCTGCCCTAGGGCAAGACAGGCAGGAGCTTTACCACCACATTAAGAGGGGTTACTCTGTGTGTGTGTGTGTGTGTGTGTGTGTGTGTGTGTGTGTGATATTCACTCCTCATTCTCTCCTGACCAGCATTAGTAAGGCCTGGCTGTGGGGCTAAAACAGCCTTACTGACAAAGCCCCCCATTCTCAGACGCTAATGTCCCATACTGGGTAATGATATTTCACAGTACAACACCAGGGATTATGATTTTAAAGTAGGCTTGTAATTCTGGACGTCGAAGATAAAAATCCCAAGAAAGGGTTGAACAAGCTTTAAGTGGTGTCCAGGTAAATGGTTAATACTATTTAATAAAAGGTGAATGAACTTTATCTGAGGTTTTTGACATCTGTACTGTAGTTCCATTTCAGTAAAACAAATATCCACATACCTGCTTAAAAAAAAAGATCTACAGCGGAATGTTTCGACTGGACGTGATTGTAAACTAATGATTTTGACAGGAGTTGAATTTCCCCCAGAAAATGTATCCAACTTTCAATACCAGCCTTACCGTGGGTTAATGTGTCCAAGTTCTGTGCAACATACCAGCCACATTCAGATTAACCACCAGGCTCTAGATTTAAATAAAAAGGGAAACATTTCACAGTATCATTTCTCTCACGTAACCTACACCCAACCATTCTATCCACTTTCAAAGGACATGGGCTGAACCAAAGGTTGCTTTCATTTCAAAAGAGGGAAACAAGAAAAAAAGAGTCAAAAGCACATTGTTCAACACCTGGAAGTGTTTCTGAGTGAGAGCAGAATATGTATACAGTGTCCACACAGCACCTTAACTCCATGCAACTGAAAATATTCCCTCTCTGTTTGGATAGTCGATTCCAATTCAACTGTGAGTTTGGCTGTTGGGCCGGGCGTTCAGTAGAGTAGTGCGGTGGGATATCAAGGATGCTCCCAGGACATGAAGGGGGTACAAATGGTGTCTGTGTGTGTGTGTTCGTGTGAGAGTGATTTTGACAGTGGCAGGCTAACCTTCCTCCCATCAACTCTGAGTTTACAGTTGAACCCCAAGAGAAAGAAAGGGAATAAAGGGAGGGAGTGTATAAAGGGGGGCACGATATAGACTCACCCCTTTACTTTCCCCCATTCCCTCTCCCTCAGTTTGGCACAAAGCAAAGATGTCTGTTGACACCAAGCCTACCCCCCACAGAAAGGAGAGTGGGGCCTCACACCTTCCCTCCCGAAAACTCCTTATAGAACTATGAAAGCTATGCTGCCGAGACGAAGCAGAGCAACCAACCACAGGCAGCGTGTGGGCCTGCTGTCTGCTTGAATCAGACTGATGACTTCTCACAGGAAAGATTGTTCTCACTCAGTCTTGCGACCCAAAGACAACGATGAGATGGAATGGAGAATGAGGGAGAATAAAATGAGTAGACACTAACTGTTCAGTATTCTGAGTTGATCAGAATTGATAGCAGTGTTACACCACTTCAGCTGCTGTGTTATAACTGAGGAGTAGCTGCAGCTACGCTCCTAGAGTGCGTGCCAAATGACACCCTATATAGTGCACTACTTTTGACCAGAGTCCTATGGACCAAGGGGCCAGGGTTCTGGTCTAGAAGCACGGTTTCGACCGCTTCTACAGTCTTGCTTCGGTACTGCAGTTTAACTGACGCCCGGTCCAGAAAGACTATTTCCATAGACGGCCACATGGAGAAGTCAAATTAGAAAATTCCTAATAAGACACTTTAGTCATCATCTTTGTGCACAAAACATCCATTGAATTATTCAAAGAATTGTCGCTGAGGACAATTTCCCCCCCATCACTCACAGCCGAAGATAACATTTTAAATTCATCCAATGTCTACCATGTTTTTGGATGGCGTGACGACGTCGTCGCTGCTCCCTGTGTGCACTGAGTGCTAGTGCGCAAGTGAAGTCGGGCCGTGTAAACCGGATGCAACCCGGATATAGACGGTGCATGAAATCGGCGTATGCAAACGCGAGTAGATTCAACGGTCGGACATCTTGGACGCAGTCGCCAGTTCTTTTGTACCTCAGTGCTATGGACCCTAGTCAAAAGTAGTGCACTATATAAGGAATAGGGTGCCATTTGAGACACAGCCCTAGTCTCCAGAGGATGTGTGTGCTGCTTTAAGAAAACCCATCAGATGACCTTCCAGACCAGGCCCAGGGCTGCCACAGGAAGTACACTGGTGGGACAGACAGACAGGAGGACTGGAGTGGTGTTGATGAAGACTATAGCCTCAGGCTAGCTACATCCTGTTGTCCAGTCAGTGTGTGTTTAAACCACAAATTCAAGATCCAAATCTAAATACAAGAACTGCCTCCTTCCATCTCTCCCCTCTGCCTTCTATGTCTTGCTTGCACCCTGTTCCTCGCCCCCCTCAATAACTACCTCTCTCTTCTGTCCATCATGTATCTCTCCCTCATTTCTTCTCCTCCTCTGCCTTTCTTCAGGCCCCCCTCTCTCTCCTTCTGTTTCCCTCTCTCTCTCGTATAGGGATTCTCCTCAGTGTGCGTCCCTATCTGCAGAATGAGGATGCCAAAAACCCTCCCTCCTCCCCCCATTAGCTACATGTCGACCTGCCCTGGGGGGAGGGGCCTCACTGTTGAGGTCCCCAGTGTCAATCACTTTATAGCGACGCAGATGATGATGAGAAAGAAAGAGAGAGCAAGCAAGAAAGAAATGGAAAAAAAGGAGAAAAACAGAGGGAGAGAGAGAGAAAGATAGTGAATAGGAAGTAAACCCCTGTAACAAATCGTCCTCTCTCTCAGTTCATGGTATGGGGTATTAGTATGGTGGTGTAGTGGTGAATTGGGGGTAGTGTATTGTGAATTAGGGGGTGGTGTAGTGGTGAATCGGGGGTAGTGTATTGTGAATTAGGGGGTGGTGATATAGTAGTGCATTAGGTGGGTCTCCCCTGCACACCTGCGTCGGATGATAATGACATGAGCACAGCATTGAGCAGCAGCAGACATAAACACGGGGTCGGGCCCAGAGGCAAGCTGGTGGGATTAACTGGAGCGAGAAAGCAGGAGGAGTTTTACCAACATGAATCCCACCCCACAGATTTCTGACTGCTCCTCCCAACATGGACTCATATCAGACAGCTTCGTTGTTGTTGTTTCTGCTGTTGTCATTCCTTTGGAGGGCATTTTGATTACGTGAGCACACATACAAGGATGAGATCAATGTTAATACAGGGCAGGTTAGCAACATGAGTATGAGCAGGGGCTCTTAACATAAAACAAATTTGCCAGCAATCCATTTATTTGTATCTGATAATGTGTTTATACTGTATGAATTAACCTCAATATACTACTTTTGTATTTAACAAGCTTTCTACATCAGCATCATATTCCTTGTCTTTCCCTGTAGAGACGTCTCTACCCAAGTCTCAAAGGGAACATGAGGTCACAAATGGAGACACTTAATCTAGTGCAAGGCTTCAAAATCTACCAGGGTTCAGGGGTCAGGGATGGGCTGAGGACAGATGGACAGGGCTTCCCTGGCAGTAGAAGAATATATAAAGAGTGAGAGAGACAGACAGATAAACAGAAAGCGAGACAGAAATACCAGGAAACCGTGGCTATGTCGTCCGGGCCAGACCTTCCCAGGGTTACCCAGATAAGTAGGTAAGGCTGAGAGGTGAAAGGTCAGGCCTGGTGTTTATGTTAACAGCCAGGTCGCCAGGGTTACGGTAGGGCCAAGGCAGTGCTCTAGTCGGACCGGTTCACTTGACGTATCCATCCGCGTGGAATGGAATGTGCTGAGGAGGCCGGATGGATCAGATGGATGGTGGATGGATAAGGCCCAGCGGTCAATTGGTCATGTAAGCATGGTTGTGCTGCAGACAGATAGACAGAGGCTGAGTCCCCAATGAGCTCCAAATGAGCCCTGGTCAAAAGTTTTGCAATATATAGGGAATAGGGTGTCGTCGGAGACACAGCCAGACAGGGAGAGCAGCCAGTCGCCCAAACAATACACAGACCGGCCGCTGATCTGATGTCTCCCTGATTGGTTGACATGTGGGAACATAGGCCTATAATTTGTTGTAATGACAACCCAGTTAAGAACGGGCATATCAAGCACAATGTTGTGGTCTAGGAGCATGCACTTCCTCTCGCTCTCTCCACTGTTTTGGCCCTTGATCATATTATGGTTTTGGCCCTACTTACTTTGTGCTTGAAGGTTTCAGTCAGAGTGTGGAGTCCAGTCTTCTGTCTGGCTCCAGACTGGTCATGGCTCTGTCCCAAGGCAGATGTCCTGAATAAACAAGAACAAACAGTACAAGAAATTACAGAGAATGAAATTAACTGAATTGTGTTAATTCTATCTTCATCCACTTCCACAAGACAACCGATAAATAGGGGTAGTGTGTATGGAGCGTCTCAGAGTAGGAGTGCTGACTTAGGATCAGCATTTCCTTTTAGATCACAATGAATAAGATTAGATGAAGCAGATGGAGCAGTGCTGGTCTTGTCTCAGTCAGTGGAACAAAGAGAGAGGAGGCTTCTCTTGATTCTCTTCTTCTTTTCGTAGTTAAAAAAAAAAAAATCTATCAAGAAAACCTGGTGCTTCACGCAGAGCTAGAACAAACAGAACCTTCAAACAGCAGGAGGACTTACAGGGAGAGAGCCGTACAGCAACCACACAAAGAGACAGGCCTGGTGAGAGACATGTAATCCCGCCTGTAGGTGAGAGTGCTCATCTGGGGCTGAAAGATAAGAGCTGCATCCCAAGTGCCACCTTATTCCATACATAGTGCACTACTATTGTCTGGTCAAAAGTAGTGCACTATATAGGGAATAGGATGCCAGTTGGGACGTAGACACAGGCTGGAGGAGGACGGGTGGAGGACAGAGGGGGGTCTGGAATGGAGGGTCAGGGGGAGAGGGAAGGGGGGGGGCAACAACAGCAGCAGCCGGCCCAGTGGAGGCCAGGCCAACCTCCCCCAGGTCTTAGCCAGGATGAAAGCTCTGGATCTCTGCTAGATAAGGGCAGGATGCGGGGGGGGGGGGGGGGGGGGGGCATGTCCAGCAAGCATGTTCCCAGCCACCTTTCCATAATCACGGTACTCTCCTCTACAACACCTCACAGCTAAAGCTCTCTGAGTGTCTGTGGTACCAGAGCCTCAATTATATTAGGACCTGTGTGGTATTTAGTATGAGTGTGTACACTAGGTATCGGGAATTATCTACACTAAAAACGATCTGACAGCACATGCCATTTCAATATCAAAACACAGAGCTGCATTCTACGTATCCACCAAGCGGGAAGGAATCAGATAATTCCATATTTGTTTGTGTCGTGAGTGCACTCAAGATGCATCTATGCTCGATTGCTTTTTCCTACATGCGTACTAAACACTAATTTCTCCTGTGGAGGTTAGGGATTCGTCCAGGACGTGGAGGTGTGTCTGTGTGTCGAGCAGGATCTCTGCTGTCTCTCTGAGGAGCGCAGGGTCGGTCAGGGGGGAAATTAAAATCAGCGTTTGCAGAACTACTTGTTTTATCCCAGAGCAGATGGAGGGAGGGAGGGAGGGAGGGACAAGGAGGTAGCGACCGCATGGGGAGGGAGGGACAAGGAGGTAGCGACCGCATGGGGAGGAAGAAAGGAGGACGGAGTTCTTCAGCTTCAACTCTTACAAGACAGACACAGAGGTGTAGTGCAGTGGGGGAGGGCAGAACATACCGAGTGTCCCAAATGGCACCCTATTCCCTATATACAGTACACATACAGGTAACTGCCCAAATAAAGGAAACACCAACATAAAGTGTCGTATTTGATGATTTCTTCTAGACATGGTAGCCAAAATAATGGGCAACTGCGCCTTTTTATACACGACGCTACCTATGGGATGGGATGTTAATTTCCTCCTTAACTCAGGAACCACACCTGTGTGGAAGCAGCTGCTTTCAATATACTTTGCATCAAAAGTAGTGCACCACATATGAAATAGGGTGCCATTTGGGACGCAAGCCCATGGTATTCAGCGCCACGCAGAGTGGACACACAGGAACAGAAGCACACCACCGTATGACGTTAGCTGGCACCTGTCCTGAACAGATCAATGAAAGAAATCAATTCCAATTACGATCTAGCCGCTTGGCTCTAAATAGGGATATGGATCAATCAATAGCCGTCTCAAAGGGAAAAAAATAGTGTTTGTTTGTGTGTTTGTCAGCGTTCAGATTTCCCCCCAAAAAACTAGCAAGGATTCCATTCAGCTAATTTGTTAATTAAGCAAAATCTTGCTTAAATGTAGATTCACCTAAATGACATTACCGCGAGAAGCACCGCAGATATTGGGATGAGCGAGATGCAAGACTTCGCTCTCACACAGTCACACACAGTATCTGCGCATGTGCATTGGTTTGCATCACTCTGTTACAGCGTGGTAGCCAGGGGACCAAAACAGCGGAGAAGTTGAGCCTTCCGCTTTAACGCTCTTAGTTGTTGCAGGAATTGATCCTCTATGCCGTTTTCTTTCTGCATCTAAGTCATATCGCTGAGCCTACCTTTAATTGTTACAGTAGTAAAGACGGGATATTCTGGCTACTTTGTGATAAAATCGGATCAGTTTCTGCCGAAACATTCTCAGGCCAAATATGGCTGTAGACTTCCGTAGAGTGATAATTCTGTCGGAAGGAGCCACCGTGGACAGAGCTTTCCTGTGTTGAACAGAGTGGAGGAGAAAGGCACAATGCTGTAAACCAGCCAATCACCTTTGACCTGGCGTAGCTGTTGACGAGGCTGTGAGTGTGCATGTCATTTCCATAACACTACCAGGGTTCTGCCACAGCTACACACACACACAAAGCTGTGTGTGTGGGAGCGAGCGCGTGTGTAGCTGTGACAGAAACCTGGTAGTGTTATGGAAATGACATACACACTCACAGCCTCGTCAACAGCAACGCCAGGTCAAAGGTGATTGGCTGGTTTACAGCATCCTGCCTTTCTCTCCTTTCTCTTCAACACAGGAAATGAATACCTCTCTGTCCACGGTGGCTCCTTCAGAATGATCACTCTACGGAAGTCTACAGACATATTTGGCCCTGTCTGTCACCAGGCCTAGGTGATGTCACTGTCACCTCTGGGTTAGAGGTCAGATAGGAACACTACACGGTCACATGCGCTTCTGTCTCAGCTCTCTGGGTGTGTCCCAAATGACACCCTATTTCCATACTCTATAGGGCACTAGTCCCTGGTCAGAGCCCTATGGTCAGAGCCCTATGGTCCCTGGTCAAAATTAGTGCACTGTAAAGGAAATAGGGTGCTATTTTGGGACATACCCTTTTGGATGAGACATTCCCAGAGAGTTACGGAGAAGGAAGTGTGTGTTCGTCATCTTACTATGTTCCACACTAAACCTTTACCTGCCCTTTCATTTCGCTGGTCAAAAGTTGTGCACTAGGGAATAGGGTGCCATTTCAAATCAAATCTAGTTTTACTGGTCACATACACATATTTAGCGGATGTTATTGCAGGTGTAGCAAAATGCTTGTGTTCCTAGCTCCAACAGTGCAGTAATATCTAACAATTCACAACAATACACACAAATCTAAAAGTAAAATAATGGAATTAAGAAATATATAAATATTAGATTGAGCAATGTAGGAGTGGCATTGACAAAAATACAGCAGATTAGAGTATATACATATGAGATGAGTAAAGCAGTATGTAAACATTATTTAAACATTATTAAAGTGGCCAGTGATGCCAAGTCTATGTACACTGCTCAAAAAAATAAAGGGAACACTTAAACAACACAATGTAACTCCAAGTCAATCACACTTCTGTGAAATCAAACTGTCCACTTAGGAAGCAACACTGATTGACAATAAATGTCACATGCTGTTGTGCAAATGGAATAGACAAAAGGTGGAAATTATAGGCAATTAGCAAGACACCCCCAAAAAAGGAGTGATTCTGCAGGTGGTGATCACAGACCACTTCTCAGTTCCTATGCTTCCTGGCTGATGTTTTGGTCACTTTTGAATGCTGGCGGTGCTCTCACTCTAGTGGTAGCATGAGACGGAGTCTACAACCCACACAAGTGGCTCAGGTAGTGCAGTTCATCCAGGATGGCACATCAATGCGAGCTGTGGCAAAAAGGTTTGCTGTGTCTGTCAGCGTAGTGTCCAGAGCATGGAGGCGCTACCAGGAGACAGGCCAGTACATCAGGAGACGTGGAGGAGGCCGTAGGAGGGCAACAACCCAGCAGCAGGACCGCTACCTCCGCCTTTGTGCAAGGAGGTGCACTGCCAGAGCCCTGCAAAATGACCTCCAGCAGGCCACAAATGGAATGGCTAGGCCACTCCAGGACCTTGAGATGCTTCTTACGGAGCCACTCCTTAGTTGCCCTGGCTGTGTGTTTCGGGTCGTTGTCATGCTGGAAGTCCCAGCCACGACCCATCTTCAATGCTCTTACTGAGGGAAGGTTGTTGGCCAAGATCTCGCGATACATGGCCCCATCCATCCTCCCCTCAATACGGTGCAGTCGTCCTGTCCCCTTTGCAGAAAAGCATCCCCAAAGAATGATGTTTCCACCTCCATGCTTCACGGTTGGGATGGTGTTCTTGGGGTTGTACTCATCCTTCTTCCTCCAAACACGGCGAGTGGAGTTTAGACCAAAAAGCTCTATTTTTGTCTCATCAGACCATATGACCTTCTCCCATTCCTCCTCTGGATCATCCAGATGGTCATTGGCAAACTTCAGACGGGCCTGGACATGCGCTGGCTTGAGCAGGGGGACCTTGCGTGCGCTGCAGGATTTTAATCCATGACGGAGTAGTGTGTTACTAATGTTTTCTTTGAGACTGTGGTCCCAGCTCTCTTCAGGTCATTGACCAGGTCCTGCCATGTAGTTCTGGGCTGATCCCTCACCTTCCTCATGATCATTGATGCCCCACGAGGTGAGATCTTGCATGGAGCCCCAGACCGAGGGTGATTGACCGTCATCTTGAACTTCTTCCATTTTCTAATAATTGCGCCAACAGTTGTTGCCTTCTCACCAAGCTGCTTGCCTATTGTCCTGTAGCCCATCCCAGCCTTGTGCAGGTCTACAATTTTATCCCTGATGTCCTTACACAGCTCTCTGGTCTTGGCCATTGTGAAGAGGTTGGAGTCTGTTCGATTGAGTGTGTGGACAGGTGTCCTTTATACAGGTAAGGAGTTCAAACAGGTGCAGTTAATACAGGTAATGAGTGGAGAACAGGAGGGCTTCTTAAAGAAAAACTAACAGGTCTGTGAGAGCCGGAATTCTTACTGGTTGGTAGGTGATCAAATACTTATGTCATGCAATAAAATGCAAATGAATTACTTAAAAATCATACAATGTGATTTTCTGGATTTTAGTTGAAGTTCACAGTTGAAGTGTACCTATGATAAAAATTACAGACCTCTACATGCTTTGTAAGTAGGAACACCTGCTAAATCGGCAGTGTATCAAATACTTGTTCTCCCCACTGTATATACTGTACTCTATACCATCTACTGCATCTTGCCTGTGCCGTTCGGCCATCACTCATTTATATATTTTTATGTACATATTCGTATTCATTCCTTTACACTTGTGTATCAAATACTTATGTCATGCAATAAAATGCAAATTAATTACTTAAAAATCATACAATGTGATTTTCTGGATTTTTGTTTTAGATTCCGTCTCTCACAGTTGATATGTACCTATGATAAAAATGACAGACCTCTACATGCTTTGTAAGTAGGAAAACCTGCACAATGGGCAGTGTATCAAATACTTGTTCTCCCCACTGTACATATGAGATGAGTAATGTAGGGTATGAAAACATTATATGAAGTGGCATTGTTTAAAGTGGCTAGTGATACATTACATCAAGATGGCAAGATGCAGTAAATGGTATAGCGTACAGTATATACATTTGAGATGAGTAATGTAGGGTAAGTAAACATTATATAATATAAAGTGGCTAGTGATAAATTGATTACATACATTTTTCCATTATTAAAGCGGCTGGAGTTGAGTCAGTATGTTGGCAGCTGCCACTCAATGTTAGTGATGGCTGTTTAACAGTCTGATGGCCTTGAGATAGAAGCTGTTTTTCAGTCTCTCGGTCCCCGCTTTGATGCACCTGTACTGACCTCGCCTTCTGGATGATAGCGGGGTGAACTGGCAGTGGCTCGGGTGGTTGTTGTCCTTGATGATCTTTTTGGCCTTCCTGTGACATCGGGTGGTGTAGGTGTCCTGGAGGGCAGGTAGTTTGCACCCGGTGATGCGTTGTGCAGACCTCAATACCCTCTGGAGAGCCTTCCGGTTATGGGCGGAGCAGCTGCCGTACCAGGCAGTGATACAACCCGACAGGATGCTCTCGATTGTGCATCTGTAAAAGTTTGTGAGTGTTTTTGGTGACAAGCTGCATTTCTTCAGCCTCCTGAGGTTGAAGAGGCGCTGCTGCGCCTTCTTCACCACGCTGTCTGTGTGGGTGGACCATTTCAGTTAGTCCGTGATGTGTACACCGAGGAACTTAAAACGCTCTACCCTCTCCACTACTGTCCCGTCAATGTAGATAGGGGGCTGCTCCCTCTGCTGTTTACTGAAGTCCACGATCATCTCCTTTGTTTTATTGACATTGAGTGTGAGGTTATTTTCCTGACACCACACTCCGAGGGCCCTCACCTCCTCCCAGTAGGCCGTCTCGTCGTTGTTGGTAATCAAGCCTACCACTGTAGTCTCGTCTGCAAACTTGATGATTGAGTTGGAGGCGTGCATGGCCACGCAGTCGTGGGTGAACAGGGAGTACAGGAGAGGGCTGAGAACGCACCCTTGTGGGGACCCAGTGTTGAGGATCAGCGGGGTGGAGATGTTGTTACCTACCCTCACCACCTGGGGGCGGCCCGTCAGGAAGTCCAGGACCCAGTTGCACAGGGCGGGGTCGAGACCTAGGGTCTAGAGCTTAATGACGAGTTTGGAGGGTACTATGGTGTTAAATGCTGAGCTGTAATCGATGAACAGCATTCTTACATAGGTATTCCTCTTGTCCAGATGGGTTAGGACAGTGTGCAGTGTGATGGCGATTGCGTCGTCTGTGGACCTATTGGGGCGGTAAGCAAATTGGAGTGGGTCTAGGGTGTCAGGTAGGGTGGAGGTGATATGGTCCTTGACTAGTCTCTCAAAGCACTTCATGATGACGGAAGTGAGTGCTACAGGGCAGTAGTCATTTAGCTCAGTTACCTTAGCTTTTTTGGGAACAGGAACAATGGTGGCCCTCTTGAAGCATGTGGGGACAGCAGAATGGGATAAGGATTGATTGAATATGTCTGTAAACACACCAGCCAGCTGGTCTGCGCATGCTATGAGGACGCGGCCGGGGATGCCGTCTAGGCCTGCAGCCTTGCGAGGGTGAACACGTTTAAATGTTTTACTCACGCTGGCTACAGTGAAGGAGAGCCCGCAGGTTTTGGTAGCGTGCCGTGTCAGTGGCACTGTATTGTCCTCAAAGCGAGCAAAAAGTTGTTTAGTCTGTCTGGGAGCAAGGCATCGTGATCCGCGACGGGGCTGGTTTTTCTTTTGCAGTCCGTGACTGACTGTAGACCCTGCCACATACCTCTCGTGTCTGAGCCGTTGAATTGAGACTCCACTTTGTCTCTGTACTGACGCTTAGCTTGTTTGATTGCCTTGCGGAGGGAATAGCTACACTGTTTGTATTCGGTCATGTTTCCGGTCACCTTGCCCTGATTAAAAGCAGTGGTTTGCGCGTTCAGTTTTGCGCGAATGCTGCCATCAATCCACGGTTTCTGGTTGGGGAATGTTTTAATAGGCGCTGTGGGTACAACATCACCGATGCACTTGTTAATAAACTCGCACACCGAATCAGCCTATTAGTCAATGTTGTTGTTCGCCGCAATACGGGACATATCCCAGGCCACGTGAGCGAAGCAATCTTGAAGCGTGGAATCCGATTGGTCGGACCAGCGTTGAACAGACCTGAGCACGGGAGCTTCCTGTTTTAGTTTCTGTCTATAGGCTGGGAGCAACAAAATGGAGTCGTGGTCAGCTTTTCCGAAGGGAGGGCGGGGGAGGGCCTTATATACACGTCGTGGAAGTTAGAATAACAGTGGTCTAGGGTTTTGCCAGACCTGGTAGGACAATCGATATGCTGATAGAATTTAGGGAGCCTTGTTTTCAGATTAGCCTTGTTAAAATCCCCGGCTACAATAAATGCAGCCTCAGGATATGTGGTTTCCAGTTTGCTTGGGGAGGAATATACACGACTGTGATTATGATCGAAGAGAATTCTCTTGGTAGATAATGCGGTCGGCATTTGATTGTGAGGAATTCTAAGTCAGGTGAACAAAAGGACTTGAGTTCCTGTATGTTGTTATGATCACACCACGTCTCGTTAATCATAAGGCATACACCCCCGCCCTTCTTCTTACCAGAGAGATGCTTGTTTCTGTCGGCGCAATGCGTGAAGAAACCAGGTGGCTGTACCGACTCAGATAGCGTGTCTCGAGTGAGCCATGTTTCCGTGAAACAAAGAACGTTACAGTCTCGGATGTCTCTCTGGAATGCTACCCTTGCTCGGATTTCGTCTACCTTGTTGTCAAGAGACTGGACATTGGCGAGTAGTTTGCTCGGGAGCGGTGCACGATGTGCCCGTCTACGGAGCCTGACCAGAAGACCGCTCCGTCTGCCCCTTCTTCTACGGCGTCGTTGTTTGGGATCGCCGGCTGGGATCTGATCCATTGTCCTGGGTGGTGGACCAAACAGAGGATCCGCTTCGGGAAAGTCGTATTCCTGGTCGTAATGTTGGTGAGTTGACGTTGCTCTTATATCCAATAGTTCCTCCTGACTGTATGTAATAAAACCTAAGATTACCTGGGGTAACAATGTAAGAAATAATACATAAAAAAACGAAATACTGCATAGTTTCCTAGGAACGCGAAGCGAGGCGGCCATCTCTGTCGGCGCCAGAAGTTCAAAGTTCTGTGCTCAGTCTGATTACCACAGGACAGTGCTCATCCCCTTCACTCAAAATTCAGTTTCAGCAGTAGCCGGACAAGGGTAGATTATGATAGATATGGGGACTCTTAATTCCAACAGCTATTAGGCTGTATAATAGATTGTCTGTTGGTCCTTCGAGTACACAGCATATTGCGCTTTCACTTTAAAATGTATAGCTATAGCGCTCTGAATGAATTATTTTGTGTAGTTTCTGTGTCATGTTTTATGTACTGTCTTTGTAAGCACATGACCAAATTAATTTCCCCCTGGTGGGATAATAAAGTGGATCTGAATCTGAATCCACTTGGTAGAAGTCTAGTGAATTCCATTTCCAATTCTTCTTCTAATCTGTAATTAAAAGTAATTCAAAAGATACTCGTACTGTATGTCATCAGTATTGTGTTGATTGATTCATTCCAGTCAATAATTGTGTATTAAAAAGGCCTAGGTAGCCTAAGCAACCAAAGTGTATAAACCACATTAGATCACAATCACAATTTCTCAGAACACAAATAAATTGGCCTATTTTAGGCTACAAATACATAGCTTAGGCTATAAAAACATGATGTTTCCACTGGTCCAGATGAGATCAGAGCGCATAGGCTTCTCTAGGCTACCGGCAGCTGTGGTAATCAGACTGAGCACAGACTAATTGTCCACTTTGACAAATCATGAGGCATTTTTGTTTGGAGGGGGTGGGTGGGTGGGTGGGTTTCCATATAAAACAGTTGATCACGGTGAACTCACATGATTTGCATGATATTGATAAAAAATGACGCCGGGTTTGTTGTAATGTTGTAAGGTAGGCCTACTGTACTTTTCTATTCATATGAGAGGGTTAATTGTTCATTTTTGATAGGCTAATGTTGAAAACATGCTGATATAGCAACTCTGTGCTTTGTACTGAAGCTAAAATGTAATGAATGTAGCCTACAGACGAGAAAATAAACCCTTTAATTGTCAGCACATACAGTACATGCTTGTGAATTGTTGCATTATTCAATTGTGTAACACGTTTTAAAAGAAAAGTTTCTGTCATTGTTGAATAGTTTGTGCTTACTGGCTACTGTGATATTTGCGGTCAATTTGAGCTGCTGACTAAGAATGGCACGTTGCCAGCCACCATAAAAGACACGGCAAGGATGTACTGTAATGTGAATTGAAAAGGAGAATTCTCTTTCACCACCCCGCTCCTCAGACTCTCCTTCATGTCTTGTAATGGGAATAGGGCCTAAGAAAACACCTGCTTCTCTAGTCCCACCTAAATGACAACACAGAACATCGCAGTGCTATGGGAGAACCCGTTTAATGGGGCTCCTCCGCTAGGAAGGAAAGGATCGTGTGGCTTTCTAATTTTTAGGCACCATGTACTGCAAACACAGAGCAGACGAAACGGTAGAACGTGGGGCGCAGTCAGAGAGGTGGGGAAATTCTCTTTCTGTCTGTGTGTGTATAAAACACAGCTCTGTCTGTGTGAGCCGGTTCAGGGACGTGACGAACGGAGAGACAGATAAACAGAGAGGAGAAAGGAAAGAAAGAGGAGGAAAACAATCCCTCTATCCAAGGGCAGTGCACCTCGATCACTGGACTGGGTGGTGAAGGACAGAGTGGCTTTGACCGCACCTCAAGGAGCTGTTTGAAGCGAAGGGCAGCTTCATGCTTCAGAGAAGGGCGATCTTACGGTGGGGGAGTGGTAGTGCTAGCAGCGTCAGGTATAGGTAGCAGAAGGGATAGCGTAAGAGGCACCCAGTCTGTCTGGCCATCCTTTTTTCCTTTAATGATGACTGTTCCCTGAGACCTGGTTGATGGAGATCAAAGGAATATGCAGATCGTCCCACAGGTTCTTCTCCTCTAAGAGGTGATATGAAGTTTCTAAAAGCAGGTCAAGGCAACACCCTCTTAATTTACATAAAAGTACTGTAGCCTGGAGTATTAGTACTTAGAGCCTGATGCTAGTATAAAAATGGGTCTTGTGGCTCAATTTAAAAAAAATATTTGTCACATGGTTCGTAAACAACAAGTGTGGATTAAGAGTGAAATGCTTACTTACGGGCTCCTTCCAAATAATGCAGAATTAAAAAAATAAATACACAATTTATTACAGAATACAGAATAAATACACAATGAGTAACGATAACTTGGCTATATACCCGGGGTACCAGTATCTAGACGATGTGCTGGGGTACGAGGTAATTGAGGTATATAGTGCTTTCGTAAAGTATTCAGACCCCTTGACTTTTTCCACAATTTGTTACGTTACAGCCTAAATCTAAAATTGATGAAATTGATACCCCATAATGACAAAGCAAAAAGTTATTTTATACATTTTTGCAAATGTATAAAAATAGGATCTTGGTCACCTCCATGATCAAGGCCCTTCTCCCCTGATTGCTGGGTGGCCAGCTCTAGGAAGAGTCTTGGTGGTTCCAAATTTCTTCCATTTAAGAATGATGGAGGCCACTGTGTTCTTGGGGACCTTCAATGCTGAAGAATTTGTTTGGTACCCTTCCCAAGATCTCTGCCTCGACACAATCCTGTCTCGGAGCTCTACGGACAATTCCTTCGACCTCACTGTTTGGTTTTTGCTCTGACATGCACTGTCAACTGTGGGACCTTATATATACAGATGTGTGGCTCCCAAATCATGTCCAATCAATTGAATTTACCACAGAAGCTGCAGAAACATCAAGGGTGAGCAATGGAAACAGGATGCACCTGAGCACAATTTCAAGTCGCATAGCAAAGGATCTGAATATTTATGTAAATAAATGTACTTTTAGCAAACATTTCTAAAAACCTGTTTTCGCTTTGTCATTATGGAGTATTGTGTGTAGATTGATGAGGATTTTTCTTTTATTTAATCCATTTTACACTAAGGCTGCAAAGTAACAAAATGTGGAAAAAGTCAAGGGGTACTTTCCAAAGGCACTGTATGTACATCTAAGTAGGGATAAAGTGACTAGGCAACACGATAGATAATAAACAGTAACAGAAAAGTATGTGATGACTCAAAAGAGTTAGTGCAAAAAGGGGTCAATGCAGAAAAACTTATCACATTCCCAGTGGCTCAGAAGTTTACATGCACTCAATTAGTAGTTGGTAGCATTGCCTTTAAATTGTTGAACTTGGGGCAAACGTTTCGGGTAGCCTTCCACAAGCTTCCCACAATAAGATGGGTGAATTTTGGCCCATTCCTCCTGACAGAGCTGGTGTAACGGAGTCAGGTTTGTAGGCCTCCTTGATCGCACATGCTTTTTCAGTTCTGCCAACACATTTTTTATAGGATTGAGGTCAGGGCTTTGTGAAGGCCACTCCAATACCTTGACTTTGTTGTCCTTAAGCCATTTTGCTACAACTTTGGAAGTATGCTTGGGGTCATTGTCCATTTGGAAGACCCATTTGCGACCAAGCTTCAACTTCCTGACTGATGTCTTGAGATGTTGCTTCAATATATCCACATACTTTTCCTGCCTCATGAAGCCATCTATTTTGTGAAGTGCACCAGTCCCTCCTGCAGCAAAGCACCCCCACAACATGATGCTGCCACCCTTGTGCTTCACGGTTGGGATGGTGTTCTTCGGCTTGCAAGCCTCCCCCTTTTTCCTCCAAACATAACGATGGTCATTATGGCCAAACAGTTCTATTTTGTTTCATCAGACCAGAGGACATTTCTCCAAAAAGTACGATCTTTGTCCCCATGTGCAGTTGCAAACCGTAGTCTGGCTTTTTTTAAATGGAGGTTTTGGAGCAGCGGCTTCTTCCTTGCTGAACGGCCTTTCAGGTGATGTCGATATATAGGACTCGTTTTTTAACAAGAAATTTGTGGAGTGGTTGAAAAACGAGTTTTAATGACTCCAACCTAAGTGTATGTAAACTTCCGACTTCAACTGTAATTAGCAGGCTGCACGTGTTTACTGTCCTGTTGCGTTTACTGTCCTGTTGCGAACAGTGCATTCTGACATCGCGTACATAAAACAACTCACACTGGGGTGACCGTTAGATATATTTGGAACTCACGTATGAAAAGGTTAACTGTAAAATTACAGGAAGATTTTTGAATTAGAGATGATTACTGTAATTTTACTAGAATTTGTTAATTATTCCGGAAAAAAAAGGAAATTACTGTAAAATGTTAGTGAAGTTTGTCAAATGACATGTATTTTTTTTTTTTTTTTTACAGTGTACCAGCACTGAGTCAATGTGCAGAGGTACGAGGTAGTTGAGGTAATGTGTAGATGTAGGTAGCGGTAAAAGCAACTAGCCAATCAGGATAGATAATTAACAGAGTAGCAGCAATGTAAGTGGTGTGAAAGTACGTGTGTGTTTGTGTGTGGCATCAATATGCATGTGTTTGTGAGCGTATGTAGTGCGTGTGTATGTGTGTGTTGGCGTGTCAGTGTGTGTGAGTGTGTGGGTAGAGTCTGTGCAAAAAAGGGTCAATGCAATAGTCTGGGTGGTCATTTGATTAACTGTTTAGCAGTCTTATTGCCTGGGGATAGAAGCTGTTCCGGTGCCTTTTGGTCCCAGCCTTGGTGCATCGGTACCTCTTGCCATGCGGTATCAGAGTGAACAGTCTATGGCTTGGGTGGCTGGGGTCTTTGGCAATTTTCTGAGCCTTGTTGTGCTGGCACCACACAGCCAGATCTCTGACCTCCTCCCTGTAGGTCTCGTCGTCGTCGGTGATCAGACCTACCACCGTCGTGTCATCAGCTGGTGGTGTTGGAGTTATGCATGGGCACACTGTCATTGGTGAACAGGGAGTACAGGTGGGGACTAAGCACACACACTGGGTTCAAAATTGATTTTCAATCCTTCAATGACTAACTGTGCTTGTTTGAGCTAACCTGGCACAATGGAACCAATGGAATAGTGCAAAAACTGCAAAACCCACACGTCTAGGCACTCCAATCAAATGCTGTAAAGTATTTGAAAATAAATCAAATACCACTTGAACCCAGGTCTGGTTAGTTAGCGCCGAACTGAAAAACGTAGTGCTCATTCCTGAGGTATAGAGAGGGAAAGGTGAAAGCCCACCTGTCTCTCTCTCGTCTCAGCAGAGTTAGAAAAGGTTACTGCACAAATTGAGCAGCTGCTCCAGAGTCTTTGATGGGCATTAGAACCTGGGAAACATTGTCTGGCAGGATCAAAGGGAACCCTGGGTAATTACTGTAGTTACCTTCAGTGACGCTGTTAAATTAACCACACACACAGACAGACACAACCTTACCCTCACTAGCTAGTTTTAATGGGCCTCGAAAGAGGAGGCATAAAGCAGAGGGAACACAGTGGCAGTGTCTCAATCGAGGCAGATAGCTTCCTTTCCTTGTGTCCTTTCCTCCATGACCCCCAACCTGTCATGGCCAGGACAGGAGGCCATTCAGGTTTAACTCATTCAGTCCTGTCAGCTATTATAGTACAGAGTTGATGAAAAGAGAAAATGGAGGAAAAGGGAGAGATGGTAAAAGATGTGATGGCGGAGTTAGATTATCTATTTCTATAATGAGGTCAATGATAGTTGAGGGATTTGACTCTCCTGGGAGGAGGAGAGGAGGATCACACACAGGAGATGAGATGTGGATACGTTCGTTTGGCGCTCTTTTGCTCTGGCTGTCTGTGTAAACAGGACATGATAAGACGCGAGGAGAGGAAACGGTCATCTCTGATTCCTGGATATTCGAGGTATGGCAGGCTTTTGGGAGTTTCTCCCCCTTTACAGAGAAGCTTTTAATCTTTCAATTTCCTATGACATAACAATATTCTGTGCAAGCCTGCGCAGGTCTATCTCAAACTAGGGCTGGGTGGTATACCGTTTTTTTGCGATATACCGGTATTGATGCACGGACTGGTTTGGGTTTTTACTTTACCTTCTATAACGGTATTTGAATGTTTGGTTTGTTAAATATAGTTTACTCTGCCACTTGAGTCCTCTCTCTCCGCTCTCTCGCTCCATGCTGCTTTCCACACAGACCTAGCCCCGCCCCGGTCACTCAAGGAGCGCATTCATTGTTGCTCGACCATGAGACACTTGCTTTCATTCTCTGCATGGTCAATGCAGCACATGCAACAATGTTGATGACTACGATGCAGTTTCGACTTTGCTTCCTAATATAAATCCACCAGCGTTCTACAATTACACTATTAGTTTGTGTTTCTTACATCTGCAAACAGCTAGTCCTGTTGGGCCGCTACCTGGGGAGGCAGGTAGCCTAGTGGTTAGAGCTTTGGGCCAGTAACCGAAAAGTTGCTAAATCGAATTCCTGAGTTAAAAATCTGTCGTTCTACCTCTGAACAAGGCAGTTAACCCACAGTTCCTAGGCCGTCATTGTAAATAAGAATTTGTTAACTGACTTGCCTAGTTAAATAAAAGGTTAAATACATTTTTCAAATGCTAATCGCTAGTTAGCTGGCTAGCTAATAAAATGTACTGAGTCACATTAAATGTAGCACAGCCTAGTACCAGTGATGGTTTAGCCCTAAATCAGCATGTTGTTTGTGCAATAGTATCTTTTAAATCAAAGAGGAATAGGTGAAGTGGCTAAGAGAAAACCAATATGTAGCCAAAGATTATAGGGTCCCCTAGGAGTTTTTTTTAACTGAACAGTATAAAACAATCAGAATGGAGAGAGACCCATTGAAATCACTTAGAATGTGTTTCCACCCTATGGTCACACACTACTCATAAAGCAAATTTAGAACTTTTATTATTCAACAACATAAAAGACAGTCCAAAATGTGAAAAAATATTGTGATATTATATTTTTGTCATATCGTCCAGCCTTATCTCAAACACACAGCATAAATGAAAAATGTTTAAAAAAAATGTATTACCAATGGCATTGTTCCGTCCTCCTTCTGTTGTGGCCCCTTCTCTCTATGAGGTGGTCCCTCCTCTCTTCCAGGGTCGGTGCCAGAGGTCTGCTCCTCTCCCTGAACCTCTCCACGGGCCCCTGGAACACAAACAGTAGATATAGGCTGAATTAACTAAATATACTACTGTAAAATCACATTATTTCTGATAGTATTTTTAAGGCATCCATTAGACACACAGATTGTGGTGACGCGCGGCCAAGCGCCTGCTGCTCTGCCCAAACATTAGACAAAGGAATGTTTCGTTTAACACACCAGGCTACCAGCCAGGTGGGTGGTTGGGTACCCCTGGCCACTCTGTCAGGCTCTATATTAAATAAATCAAGAGCATTCTACTGTGTAAATTATTCATTTAACACACCTTATCCTCTTCCAACAACCTTGTTGGAGAACCTCAAGAGTGAAAAGCAAAAGAAAGGGAGGGGAAAAAAGACAAGGGAAGGAAAAGAAGAAAAACAACTCATTCACCTGCAACTCAGCAAAACTCTGGGTACATCTCTAAGCACTCAGCCAGAGAAGAGAGATAATTCACCCTGACACCTCCATTGTTTCAGAGTAACGGTAACACACGCACATATACACGTGCGCATACACACACACACACAGAGAACAGTGTTTTCAGTACATATTTATAGAAAAAATGGCTCTAGATCAGGGATGGGAAGTTTGATGTGGGCCACAAAAAAATTGAACTCATGAGGGGCCGCAGTGGCTCGTGGGTCTGTGTACCCACATCCATACACTTTTTTTTGGTCCGCGGGCCTACAAAAGGGAATGATGCCTCTGTTCTTCTGCAGTTTTAAACACATAAAGAAATGCTTAAGTCAACCCATATGCAACATATGCACAGTATATAGGAAAGGAACACTAAACTCTAAACATACAGGGCCGGTTTCCCAGATACAGATTGAGCCTTGTCCTGGATTCAAAAGGACGATCTATGGAGAATATCAATTAAAAGTGCTTCTTAGTCCAAGACTACGGTTTAGGATTGGGCAGTATACAGATTTCCATACTTTCATACTGTGCCTCTGCCATCCAGGGTTATACGGTATTACCGGTAGTGCACACAAGGATGCTATTTTTTGCAGGGAAACACACACAAAAAACATCCCTTACCAGAATTTTAACAAAATTCTAACAAGTACTAAGGAATTCTCATAGTGGATGCTAGGTAAATGCTAACGAGTGCATGCAAACATTTACTCCTAGGACAGAGAACCAAGCTCATAAAGTATCTCAAAACACAGTTTGCAGCACACAAAAAAACAAATATTAGGCAGCTGGGATCTTAATCCAAGAGGGGAATGTCTCTGCTGCTATTACCAAGAAGCTTGATCTTGCAAGCTAACATCAGCCACTTAGTTAACGTTAGCAAAACCCAGCTGGAGAGAACTTATTTAGATATATAGCTGGCAAACTGTAGTAAATTTCACCGCACTTAATTTGCGCTGCAGGAGTGACTCACCTCACAAAGCTCCCACGAAGCTCCCTCGTTGTGCTTCTTTGTAAACAAACACATGTAGCTGGTTCAAACCTCTGTTTTGGGATAATAGTACCGGTAAACTTCATAATGAACAATTATCTAACGGGCAAAATGATGAACACAATCTTCTGTATCTATTACCTAGTGCACAAGATGACTGCAGGTATTTATTTTAAAAATAAATTTTCAGGGCCCCCCGAGTGGCGCAGTGGTCTAAGGCACTACATTATAGTGCTAGCTGTGCCACTAGAGATCCTGGTACGAGTCCAGGCTCTGTCGCAGCCGGCCGCGACCGGGAGACCCATGGGGCGACGCACAATTGGCCCAGCATCGTCCGGGTTAGGGGAGGGTTTGGCCGGCAGGGATGTCCTTGTCCCATCGCGCTCTAGCGACTCCTTTGGCGGGCCGGGCGCATGCACGCTGACACATTCGCCAGGTGTATGGTGTTTCCTCCGACACATTGGTGTGGCTGGCTTCTAGGTTAAGTGGGCACCCACCAGTGATTGATTTCCGGTCACAACTTGCAGACTTGTTTACGTGTTGCTGTGCGTTTTGTTGCCAACCTTACTTTGCTACCTGACAACTTTACGGTTTTTACTTTTTAATTTACCGTTTATATTTTTAGTTTTTCCCCTCACTCAACTTTTTTTCATTCAACTTTTTCCACTCTGGACGCTTTATCTGGACATGGTTCGTCAGGACTTCCAACAGCCGAAGCTAAGTAGTAACATTAACATGATGCCTTCTAATTGCAGTCGCTGTACTCATAATATACAGGGGAACGATCGCCTTACGGCGAGGATAGCTCTGCTGCAAGGCCAGTTTCAGACGCAATCGTTAGGCAAGGGTAATTTCAGTGTAGGAAAGGATGAAACAGCGTCTGTGCCGTAAGTACAGATAGTAACGTTAGTACAAATCCCCTCGCACGGTCCCCGCAGCCGGACAACTTTCTCATGGCTTCTGGAGGGAAATGCTGTAGGAATGCTCAACCGGTGTCGCTCATTCAGCCGACAGAAACTTTCAACCGGTTTCCCCCATTAAGCAGCGAGTCGGGGTCTGAGGCATTAAGCAGCGAGTCGGGGTCTGAGGCCGAGCCTTCTCTGGTCTCTACTCCTCCCGTTACGGGGTCTGAGACGCCGAAGCTTCCCACCATTAGCTCTGACAAATTGAAAACCCTAGTCATTGGCGAATCCATTACCCGAAGTATTAGACTTAAAACGAATCATCCAGCGATCATACACTGTTTATCAAGGGGCAGGGCTACCGACGTTAAGACTAATCTGAAGATGGTGCTGGCTAAAGCTAAAACTGGCGAGTGTAGAGAGTATAGAGATATTGTTATCCACGTCGGCACCAACGATGTTAGGATGAAACAGTCAGAGGTCACCAAACGCAACATAGCTTCAGCCTGTAAATCAGCTAGAAAGATGTGTCGGCATCGAGTAATTGTCTCTGGCCCCCTCCCAGTTAGGGGGGGTGATGAGCTCTACAGCAGAGTCTCACAACTCAATCGCTGGTTGAAAACTGTTCTGCCCCTCCCAAAAGATAGAATTTGTAGATAATTGGCCCTCTTTCTGGGACTCACCCACAAACAGGAAAATAAAAAAACTATCAACCTATATCGAATATTCCATTCCTCTCAATTGTTTTTGAAAAAGCTGTTGCGCAGCAACTCACTGAATTGCTGAAGAGAAACAATGTATATGAAATGCTTCAGACTGGTTTTAGACCCCATCATAGCACTGAGACTGCACTTGTGAAGGTGGTAAATTACCTTTTAATGGCGTCAGACCGAGGCTCTGCATCTGTCCTCGTGCTCCTAGACCTTAGTGCTGCTTTTGATACCATCGATCACCACATTCTTTTGGAGAGATTGGAAACCCAAATTGGTCTACACGGACAAGTTATGGCCTGAATTAGATCTTATCTGTCGGAAAGATATCAGTTTGTCTCTGTGAATGGTTTGTCCTCTGACAAATTTACTGTACATTTCGGTGTTCCTCAAGGTTCCGTTTTAGGACCACTATTGTTTTCACTATATATTTTACCCCTTGGGGATGTCATTCGAAAACATAATGTTAACTTTCACTGCTATGCGGATGACACACAGCTGTACATTTCAATGAAACATGGTGAAGCCCCAAAATTGCCCATGCTAGAAGCCCGTGTTTCAGACATACGGAACTGGATGGCTGCAAACTTTCTACTTTTAAACTCGGACAAAACAGAGAAGCTTGTTCTAGGTCCCAAGAAACAAAGAGATCTTCTGTTGGATCTGACAATTAATCTTGATGGTTGTACAGTCGTCTCAAATAAAACTGTGAAGGACCTCGGCGTTACTCTGGACCCTGATCTCTCTTTTGATGAACATATCAAGACTGTTTCAAGGACAGCTTTTTTCCATCTACATAACATTGCGAAAATCTGACATTTTCTGTCCAAAAATGATGCAGAAAAATGTATCCATGCTTTTGTTACTTCTAGGTTTGACTACTGCAATGCTCTACTTTCCGGCTACCTGGATAAAGCGCTAAATAAACTTCAGTTAGTGCTAAATACGGCTGCTAGAATCCTGACTAGAACCCAAAAATTTGATCACATTACTCCAGTGCTAGCCTCCCTACACTGGCTTCCTGTTAAGGCAAGGGCTGATTTCAAGGTTTTACTGCTAACCTACAAAGCATTACATGGGTTTGCTCCTACCTATCTTTCCGATTTGGTCCTGCCGTGCATACCTACACGTACGCTACGGTCACAAGACGCAGGCCTCCTAATTGTCCCTAGAATTTCTAAGCAAACAGCTGGAGGCAGGTCTTTCTCCTATAGAGCTCAATTTTTATGGAATGGTCTGCCTACCCATATGAGAGACGCAGACTCGGTCTCAACCTTTAAGTCTTTACTGAAGACTCATCTCTTCAGTGGGTCATATGATTGAGTGTAGTCTGGCCCAGGAGTGTGAAGGTGAACGGAAAGGCTCTGGAGCAACGAACCGCCCTTGCTGTCTCTGTCTGGCCGGTTCCCCTCTCTCCACTGGGATTCTCTGCCTCTAACCCTATTACAGGGGCTGAGTCACTGGCTTACTGGTGCTCTTCCATGGTGTCCCTAGGAGGGGTGCGTCACTTGAGTGGGTTGAGTCACTGACGTGATCTTCCTGTCTGGGTTGGCGCCCCCCCCTTGGATTGTGCCGTGGCGGAGATCTTTGTGGGCTATACTCGGCCTTGTCTCAGGATGGTAAGTTGGTGGTTGAAGATATCCCTCTAGTGGTGTGGGGGCTGTGCTTTGGCAAAGTGGGTGGGGTTATATCCTGCCTGTTTGGCCCTGTCCGGGGGTATCATCGGATGGGGCCACAGTGTCTCCTGACCCCTCCTGTCTCAGCCTCCAGTATTTATGCTGCAGTAGTTTATGTGTCGGGGGGCTAGGGTCAGTCGGTTATATCTGGAGTACTTCTCCTGTCTTATCCGGTGTCCTGTGTGAATTTAAGTATGCTCTCTCTAATTCTCTCTCTCTTTCTTTCTCTCTCGGAGGACCTGAGCCCTAGGACCATGCCTCAGGACTACCTGGCATGATGACTCCTTGCTGTTCCCAGTCGACCTGGCCGTGCTGCTGGTCCAGTTTCAACTGTTCTGCCTGCGGCTATGGAACCCTGACCTGTTCACCGGACATGCTACCTGTCCCAGACCTGCTGTTTTCAACTCTCTAGAGACAGCAGGAGCGGTAGAGATACTCTTAATGATCGGCTATGGAAAGCCAACTGACATTTACTCCTGAGGTGCTGAATTGTTGCACCCTCGACAACTGCTGTGATTATTATTATTTGACCATGCTGGTCATTTATGAACATTTGAACATCTTGGCCATGTTCTGTTATAATCTCCACCCGGCACAGCCAGAAGAGGACTGCCCACCCCTCATAGCTTGCTTCCTCTCTAGGTTTCTTCCTAGGTTCCTAGGGCTTTCTAGGGAGTTTTTCCTAGCCACCGTGCTTCTACACCTGCATTGCTTGCTGTTTGGGGTTTTTGTACAGCACTTTGAGATATCAGCTGGTATAAGAAGGGCTATATAAATACATTTGATTTGGCACTGTGTCAAGAAGCAGTGCGGCTTGGTTGGGTCGTGGTTTGGAGGACACACGGCTCTTGACCTTCGCCTCTCAAGTCCGTACGGGAGTTGCTGCGACGAGACTAACTACCAATTGGATACCACGAAATTGTTAAGAAAAAGGGGTTAAAAAAAGCCTAACATTCAAAGACCAAAAAACGTCACACCAGAATGCTAATAAAATGCTAACAAGCCAATTACTAGAAACCTCATAGAGAATGCTAACGCATTGAGAACATTTTGTACACTAAACTACACAAGTAACTCAAAATGTTACTCAGTTTGCTGCACACACAAAACTAATATTAGCCAGCAAGGCCCTTGATCCAGCGGGGATTCTCTGCTGTTACCAAGCAAATGCTTGATATTGGAAGAAGCTAGCTAACCACTTAGCTAGAAAGCTAACTGAACTCCGCAAAAAAATAAATGTCCCTTTTTCAGGACCCTGTCTTTCAAAGATAATTCGTAAAAATCCAAATAACTTCATAGATATTCATTATAAAGGGTTTAAACATTGTTTCCCATGCTTGTTCAATGAACCATAAACAATTAATCAACAATCACCTGTGGAACGGTCGTTAAGACACTAACAGCTTACAGACAGTAGGCAATTAAGGTCACAGTTATGAAAACTTAGGACACTAAAGAGGCCTTTCTACTGACTCTGAAAAACACCAACAGAAAGGATCCTGCTCATCTGCGTGAACGTGCCTTAGGCATGCTGCAAGGAGGCATGAGGACTGCAGATGTGGCCAGGGCAATAAATTGCAATGTCCATACTGTGAGTTGCCTAAGACAGCGCTACAGGGAGACAGGACGGACAGCAGATCATTCTCGCACTGGCAGACCACTTGACCACCTGCACAGGATCAGTACGTCGGAACATCACACCTGCAGGACAGGTACAGGATGGCAACAACAACTGCCCGGGTTACACCAGGAACGCACAATCTTTCCATCAGTGCTCGGACTGTCCACCATAGGCTGCGAGAGGCTGGACTGAGGGCATGTAGGCCTGTTGTAAAGGCAGGTCCTCACCAAACATCACCGGCAACGACGTCGCCTATGGGCACAAAACCACCGTCGCTTGACCAGACAGGACTGGCAAAAAGTGCTCTTCACTGATGAGTTGCGGTTTTGTCTCACAAGGGGTGATGGTCGGATTCGCGTTTATCGTCAAAGGAATGAGCGTTACACCGAGGCCTGTACTCTGGAGCGGGATCGATTTGGAGGTGGAGGATCCGTCATGGTATGGGGCGGTGTGTCACAGCATCAACGGACTGAGCTTGTTGTCATTGCAGGCAATCTCAACGCTGTGCGTTACAAGGAAGACATCCTCCTCCCTCATGTGGTACCCTTCCTGCAGGCTCATCCTGACATGACCCTCCAGCATGACAATGCCACCAGCCATACTGCTTGTTCTGTGTGTGATTTCCTGCTAGACAGGAATGTCAGTGTTCTGCCATGGCCAGCGAATTGCCCGGATCTCAATCCCATTGAGCATGTTTGGGACCTGTTTGATCGGAGGGTGAGGGCTAGGGCCATTCCCCCCAGAAATGTCCGGGAACTAGCAGGTGCCTTGGTGGAAGAGTGAGGTAACATCTCACAGCAATAACTGGCAAATCTGGTGCAGTCCATGAGGAGGAGATGCACTGCAGTACTTAATGCAGCTGGTGGCCACACCAGATACTGACTGTTACTTTTGAATTTGACCCCCCCTTAGTTCAGGGACACCTTATTCCATTTATGTTAGTCACATGTCTGTGGAACTTGCTCAGTTTATGTCTCAGTTGTTGAATCTTGTTATGTTCAAACAAATATTTTTGCTATAGTTTGCTGAAAATTTGCAGAAAATAGTTTGCTGAAAATAAACGCAGTTGACAGTGAGAGGACGTTTCTTTTTTTGCTGAGTTTAGCTACTAAATTAGCAAACCAATTGCACAACTGCAGAGAATTTAGCACATTTAAGACAGTTAACTTAATCGTTGTAAGATATCTAGCTGGCAAACATTTAGTTGTGAATTCCATACTGTAGATCACCTGGTGCATGCTGCATGACAGTGAGTGACTCACAAGGCTTTGGTCTCTCGTCGTTGTGTGCTTGTAAACAAACACCACATGACTGGGGACTGCCGTAAGCTACATACTAATGTGACAGGAGAAATAAAGAACACAATGTTCTTTATCTCCTGAAGTATTGCCCAAGTTGACTCCCGGACTTATTTTTATTCAAGCATATTGGATGACTGTCATTCATATTCCATTCACCCAGTTCAATGTAACCGCGATAGGTTTAGGCTACTACATGTTCCTCAAATTTCCCCGAAACACATCATGAGGTTGCAACAACCTGGCCTATTAATGAAAGTTCACAACGTAGGTGCACACAGGTCGAGATAAAAATTTGAGGTGACAGACACTGACACATTCAATACCGCCTTGCACACTCTTGCCTGCATCTAGCTGATCTAGGGTGTAATCATTAGTCCAACAGTTGCAAACAACTGTTTGTCTATTGTATGTTTATTCCCATTTCGTTTGCTTCCATTTTTCAACAGAATTGGTAGAATGAATACACCCCTGATCACGCGTAAACACAGTTCACTTTCAGAGCAGCCACGTTGTATTCCTTCTAGCATCTATGCACTCTCCTTCTCTCACCTTTTCCCTTCACTTGTGGACTTCTATAAACAACACATCAGCTGTATGTAACCAGGCAAAAAAAACTTTCCAAGCCAAACTATATCATAACCGCTACACAAAGCCTACATCGTTGTCCCCATATTAGCTAAAGTAACGTCAGTCAACATAGCTAATAGAACTAAAGCATTAGTAAACTCACTACAATCATGCAGTAACATTACAGTGTACAGTCAGTAAGCAGTTTAGCACTTACACCGGCGAGCCCCGCTGGCAATACATTTGTAAAACCAAAAGCTTACCTTGACTTGGTAGAGTTCCAGTGTTGGTCATAGCTAACATAGCATCCCTCTGTTTGAGCAGGGGCTAAACTAGCTAGCTGCATTTGGACGGAAGCTAGCTATCCTCTGGCTACACCGTAGTGCTACCCTACAGAGTGCTGCTGAGGCTACTGTAGACCTTCATTGCAAAACAGTGTGTTTTAATAAATAATAACAGAAAGTGCTTGAAAAACGCAGAGTAATATGCATGTTCTTTCCAGAGAGAGAGAAAGAGGGCGAAAAGAGCGAGGAAGGAAGAGAGAAAGAAAGAAAGAGAGAGAGAGAGCTAGTCCCAGGGCCGTGAGGCTTTAAGTCAACTGACCGACACTCCTCATTATCAACTCACACAGTACGAATTGGAGCTAACAGGCTTTGGCCCTGGCAGATAGGCCCATGAGAGTGTGTGTGTGTGTGTGTGTGTGTGTGTGTGTGTGTGTGTGTGAGTGAGAGAGAGAGACATTGTGCTGAGGAGCAGTGAAAGGGGTCAGTTCTTAAACCACAATTCTTTCCAAATATCCCCACAGGCTTTGTAGGCTGACCGGAGCATTCTTCTGATAGCTACTACCCAAGTAGCTAATCTAATTTTCACACACTAAACTACTGCTGTGTGTATTTTGCTATTGGTTAGTGGCGCAAGGTTGCTACAGTATGTACAAAAGGAGGTAAAAGGTTATGCTACTGGTGGTTTATATATTCTATGACATTACATTTTATGTACCAAGATTAGAGGTCGACCGATTAATCGTAATGGCCGATTAATTAGGGCCGATTTCAAGTTTTCATAACAATCGGAAATCTGTTTTGTTTTTTGTTTTTTTACACCTTTATTTAATCTTTATTTAACTAGGCAAGTCAGTTAAGAACACATTCTTATATTCAATGACGGCCTAGGAACGGTGGGTTAACTGCCTCGTTCAGCGGCAGAACGACAGATTTTCACCTTGTCAGCTCGGGGGATTCAATCTTGCGACCTTACAGTCAACTAGTCCAACGCTCTAACCACCTGCCTCTCATTGCACTCCACGAGGAGACTGCCTGTTACGCGAATGCAGTAAACCAAGGTAAGTTGCGAGCTAGCATTAAACTTATCTTATAAAAAACAATCAATCAATCAATCATAATCACTAGTTAACTACACATGGTTGATGATATTACTAGTTTATCTAGCGTGTCCTGCGTTGCATATAATCGATGCGGTGCGTATCGTTGCTCCAATGTGTACCTAACCATGAACATCAATGCCTTAAAATCTTAAAATCAATACACAGAAGTATATATTTTTAAACCTGCATATTTAGCTAAAAGAAATCCAGGTTAGCAGGCAATATTAACCAGGTGAAATTGTGTCACTTCTCTTGCGTTCATTGCAAGTCCGTGTATACGCAACAGTTTGGGCCACCTAAATTGCCAGAATTTTACGTAATTATGACATAACATTGAAGGTTGTGCAATGTAATAGGAATATTTAGACTAATGGATGCCACCCCTTAGATAAAACACGGAACGGTTCCGTATTTCACTGAAAGAATAAACGTCTTGTTTTCGAGATGATAGTTTCCGGATTCGACCATATTAATGACCTAAGGCTCGTATTTCTGTGTGTTATTATGTTATAATTAAGTCTGATTTGATAGAGCAGTCTGACTGAGCGATGGTAGGCAGCAGCAGGCTCGTAAGCATTCATTCAAACAGCACTTTCCTGCGTTTTGCCAGCAGCTCTTCGCAAGCACAGCGCTGTTTATGACTTCAAGCCTATCAACTCCCGAGATGAGGCTGGTGTAACCGATGTGAAATGGCTAGCTAGTTAGCGGGGTGCGCGCTAATAGCGTTTCAAACGTCACTCGCTCTGAGACTTGGAGTAGTTGTTCCCCTTGCTCTGCATGGGTAACGCTGCTTTGAGGGTGGCTGTTGTCGTTGTGTTCCTGGTTCGAGCCCAGGGAGGAGCGAGGAGAGGGACGGAAGCTATACTGTTACACTGGCAATACTAAAGTGCCTATAAGAACATCCAATAGTCAAAGGTTAATGAAATACAAATGGTATAGAGAGAAATAGTCCTATAATTCCTATAATAACTACAACCTAAAACTTCTTACCTGGGAATATTGAAGACTGATGTTAAAAGGAACCACCAGCTTTCATATGTTCTTATGTTCTGAGCAAGGAACTTAAACGTTAGCTTTCTTACATGGCACATATTGTACTTTTACTTTCTTCTCCAACACTTTGTTTTTGCAATATTTAAACCAAATTGAACATGTTTCATTATTTATTTGAGGCTAAATTGATTTTATTGATGTATTATATTAAGTTAAAATAAGTGTTCATTCAGTATTGTTGTAATTGTCATTATTACAAAAAAAATAAAAAAATAAAAATCCGCCGATTAATCGGTATCGGCTTTTTTGGTCCTCCAATAATCGGTATCGGCGTTGAAAAATCATAAATCGGTCGACCTCTAACCAAGATGTTCAAATAAACCTTCAGATCAAACTTCCATTCTGTTTTTCCTCCCACCCTCCCATGCAGCTATCAGGTTCATATTCCCTCCATAAGGCTGGGGCTGGCATTTACATTGGCCTCTCCCTCCCTCCGCCATCACCATCCAGGCCAGGGCTGTAACCAGTAACCACCTTGCAATGTAAATTATTACATTTGTGAATCAAGCTTTCCACCTCAAACAGGCTGTTTATACATGCCCTGATATAGAGGGAGATAAAGAGCAAGTGTGTTTTCCTGGGGGTGTTGAATGTCATTAGCCTACGCTGAGGCTTTGTGTGTGTGTATGTTATTCATAATGGCATTCTATCTACATACTACGTGGCTACGCCTCTCGTTCTGCTACTTAATAAACTCAACGTCAACTCAGCTGCAGGGCAGGGGAATGGCGATGGATTAAACATATTATGTTTCTTTAGATGGAGGTGACAGAGGAAACGGGTTGCCTTTTGTTTTATAGATGAAATTCATCTAAAAGCTCCTGAAATCATTTTCACTTCAGTTCCATTTTACTCACAAATGTATATTGGTTAACTGTTTGGTTTACCATCTCTGACTGCATCCCAAATGGAACCCTATACCTAGCCCGTGGTCAAAAGAAGTGTACAATATAGGGAATGGGGTGCCATTTGGCACACAGTCTCTGGCTATTAAAAGAATAACTTGGTCCGACCTTAGTCCCCCGATGTTAGTTTTATGCTATAGCACAGAACATTTCATCTTGTCATTGTTTTCACTATAAAACAAAATGGTCGATCAGCAGGTGGTCCAAGTTCCCTTCCCTCACCTGTCATGCTAAAGTCTTAAACTTGGAGACAAAAACAAAGAGCAAGGTGTATTTTTGTAAAATCACATACAGCTGCACCGTACCACTGAATCACAAAATTAACCTCGACCACATGAAAACCTGCTGTCTCCATTCTGGGTAGGGCAGGAAAATTACACCCCTCCACTCCATGCCTTGGTATTAAACCTATTAAACCTATTATAAACTGGGTGGCTTGAGCCCTGAATGCTGATTGGCTGACAGCCATGATATATCAGACCGTATACCACAGGTATGACAAAATATGCATTTTTACTGCTCTAATTACGTTGGTAACCAGTTTATAATAGCAATAAGGCATCTCTGGGGTTTGTGGTATATGGCCAATATACCATGGCTAAGGTCTGTATCCAGGCACTCCGCGTTGTGTCGGGCTTAAGAACAGCCCTATAATCAACAATAAGTAAAAAATTGTTTTATTTTCTAACAAATAATTAAACAGCAGCAGAAAAATAACAAGCGAGGCTATATACACAGCTGTACAGCTGTACATTTTGATGAAACATGGTGAATCCCCAAAATTGCCCTCACTGGAAGCCTGTGTTTCAGACATAAGGAAGTGGATGGCTGCAAACTTTCTACTTTTAAACTCGGACAAAACAGAGATGCTTGTTCGAGGTCCCAAGAAACAAAGAGATCTTCTGTTGAATCTGACAATTAATCTCGATGGTTGTACAGTCGTCTCAAATAAAACTGAAGGACCTCAGCGTTACTCTGGACCCTGATCTCTCAAGGACAGCTTTTTTCCATCTACGTAACATTGCAAAAATCAGACATTTTCTGTCCAAAAATGATAGAGAAAAATTAATCCACGCTTTTGTCACTTCTAGGTTTGACTACTGCAATGCTCTACTTTCCGGCTACCCGGTTAAAGCACTAAAAAAACTTCAGTTAGTGCTAAATACGGCTGCTAGAATCCTGACTAGAACCAAAACATTTGATCATATTACTCCAGTGCTAGCCTCCCTACACTGGCTTCCTGTTTAGGCAAGGGCTGATTTCAAGGTTTTACTGCTAACCTACAAAGCAGTACATGGGCTTGCTCCTATCAATCTTTCCGATCTGGTCCTGCCGTGCATACCTACACGTACGCTACGGTCACAAGACGCAGGTCTCCTAATTGTCCCTAGAATTTCTAAGCAAACAGCTGGAGGCAGGGCTTTCTCCTATAGAGCTCCATTTTTATAGAATGATCTGCCTACCCACGTGAGAGACGCAGACTCGGTCTCAACCTTTAAGTCTTTATTGAAGACTCATCTCTTCAGTAGGTCCTATGATTGAGTGTAGTCTGGCCCAGGAGTGTGAAGGTGAACGGAAAGGCTCTGGAGCAACGAACCGCCCTTGCTGTCTCTCCCTGGCCGGTTCCCCTCTCTCCACTGGGATTCTCTGCCTCTAACCCTATTGCAGGGGCTGAGTCACTGGCCTACTGGTGCTCTTTCATGCCATCCCTAGGAGGGGTGCGTCACTTGAGTGGGTTGAGTCACTGACGTGGTCCTCCTGTCTGGGTTGGCGCCCCCTCTTGGGTTGTGCCGTCGCGGAGATCTTTGTGGGCTATACTCGGCCTTGTCTCAGGATGGTAAGTTGGTGGTTGAAGATATCCCTCTAGTGGTGTGGGGGCTGTGCTTTGGCAAAGTGGGTGGGGTTATATCCTGCCTGTTTGGCCCTGTCCGGGGGTATCATCGGATGGGGCCACAGTGTCTCCTGACCCCTCCTGTCTCAGCCTCCAGCATTTATGCTGCAGTAGTTTATGTGTCAGGGGGCTAGAGTTAGTCTGTTATATCTGGAGTATTTCTCCTGTCTTATCCGGTGTCCTGTGTGAATTTAAGTATGTTCTCTCTAATTCTCTCTTTCTCTCTCTCGGAGGACCTGAGCCCTAGGACCATGCCTCAGGACTACCTGGCATGATGACTCCTTGCTGTCCCCAGTCCACCTGGTCGTGCTGACCTGTTGCACCCTCGACAACCACTGTGATTACTATTATTTGACCATGCTGGTCATTTATGAAAATTTGAACATCTTGGCCATGTTCTGTTATAATCTCCACCCGGCACAGCCAGAAGATGACTGCCCACCCCTCATAGCCTGGTTCCTCTCTAGGTTTCGGCCTTTCTAGGGAGTTTTTCCTAGCCACCGTGCTTCTACACCTGCATTGCTTGCTGTTTGGGGTTTTAGGCTGGGTTTCTGTACAGCAATTTGAGATATCAGCTGATGTAAGAAGGGCTATATAAAATCATTTGATTTGATATACAGGGGTTACCGGTACAGAGTCAATGTGCGGGGGCACCGGGGGCAAACCACCCAGTTATAATATTGGCCATATACCACACCCCCTCGGGGCTTATTGCTTAATTAGAGGACGGCAGTGATGTCACCAGTGAGAGAATAAGGGGTTCCATTGATGACAAGGCAGGGTGCTTCATGAAATAGACTCACATCTAAAAACACCTCTAAAGTCAGTTTGTTAACTTTGTGTGGAGAAGGCTAGGGTAGGCCAAGCCTTGGCTTATGGGTAGTACAAAGAAAGTTGTTCATCCCATCCAACTGGAAAGTACCAGGCAGTCATGCTGCCTCACATGGTGGCACAATGTACATTTTGAATGTAGTCAATCATTCAATCACCCCCATTTGGAATCGTACTACAGGGCCTAGCCTACATGTTTAGCCCTGTGTATATAAAAGAAAGAAGAAAATAAAACTTGGTATGATATACAGTGCCTTCGGAATGTACTCAGACCCCTGGACTTTTTCCACATTTTGTTACGTTACAGCCTTATTCTAAAATTGATAAAATGAAACAAATTCCTCAGCAATCTACACACAATACCCCACAATGACAAAGCGAAAACAGGTTTTTGGAAAATGTAGCTAATTTATAAAAGAAAATTGAAATAGCTTATTTACATGGGGATTCAGACACTTGCTATGAGACTCGAAATTGAGCTCTGATGCATCCTATTTCCATTGATCATCCTTTCTAGATGTTTCTAGAACTTGATTGGAGACCACTTGTGGTAAATTCAATTGATTGGACATGATTTGGAAAGGCACACACCTGTCTATATAAAGGTCCCACAGTTGACAGTGCATGTCAGAGCAAAAAAACCAAGCCATGAGGTCGAAGGAATTGTCCGTAGTGCGCCGAGACAGGATTGTGTCAAGGCACAGATCTGGGGAAGGGTACAAAAAATGTCTGCAGCATTGAAGGTCCCCAAGAACACAGTGTGCTGCATCATTCTTAAATGGAAGAAGTTTGGAACCACCAAGAGTCTTCCTAAAGTTATAGCAAGATGATGCCGACAGAGATGGTCGCCTCGCTTCACGTTCTTAGGAAACTATGCAGTAATTTGTTTTTTTGATTTGTTAGATTACTTGTTAGATATTACTGCAGCGTCGGAACTAGAAGCACAAGCATTTCACTACACTCACATTAACATCTGCTAACTATGTGTATGTGACCAATAAAGTTTGATTTGAAGTTGGCCGCCCGGCCAAACTGAGCAATCAGGGGGAGAAGGGCCTTGGTCAAGGAAGTGACCAAGAACCCCATGCTCACTCTGACAGAGCTCTAGAGTTCTTCTGTGGAGATGGGAGAACCATCCAGAAGGACAACCCTCTGCAGCACTCCACCAATCAGGCCTTTATGGCAGTGGCCAGATGGAAGCCACTCCTCAGTAAAAGGCACATGAAATCCTGCTTGGTGTTTGCCAAAAGGCACCTAAAGACTCTCAGACCATGAGATTCTCTGGTCTGATGAAACCAAGATTGAACTCACTGGCCTGAATGCCAAGCGTCACATCTGGAGGAAACCTGGCACCATCCCTACGGTGAAGAATGGTGGTGGCATAATCTCGCTGAAAAGCATCCCCACAGCATTAGGGACTGGGAGACTAGTAGGTATTGAGGTAAAGATGAACGGAGCAAAGTACAGAGAGATCCTTGATGAAAACCTGCTCCAGAGTAGGGCTGGGAGGTATACCGTTTTTTGCGATATACTGGTATTGATGCACGGACCGGTTTGGGTTTTTACTTTATCAAACTGACAGAGCTTGAGAAGATCTGCAGAGTATTTGGGGAGGAACTCCAGGTGTGCCAAGCTTGTAGTGTTATACCCAATAAGACTCTTGGCTGTAATTGCTCCCAAAGGTGCTTCAAATTACTGAGTAAAGGGTCTGAATACTACGTACAGTTGAAGTCGAAAGTTTGCATACACCTTAGCCAAATACATTTAAACTAAATTTTTCACAATTCCTGACCTTTAATCCTAGTAAAAATTCCCTGTTTTACGTCAGTTAGGATTACCACTTTATTTTAAGAATGTGAAATGTCAGAATAAAAAAGTAGAGAGAATTATTTCTTTCAGATTTTATTTCTTTCATCACATTCCCAGTGGCTCAGATGTTTATATACACTCAATTAGTATTTGGTAGCATTGCCTTGAAATTGTTTAACTTTGGTCAAATGTTTCGGGTAGCCTTCCACAAGCTTCCCAAAATAAATTGGGTGAATTTTGGCCCATTCCTCCTGACAGTGCTGGTGTAACTGAGTCAGGTTTGTAGGCCTCCTTGCTCGCACACACTTTTTCAGTTCTGCCCACAAATCTTCTATAGGATTGAGGTCAGGGCTTTGTGATGGCCACTTCAATACCTTGACTTTGTTGTCCTTAAGCCATTTTGCCACAACTTTGGAAGTATGCTAGGGGTCATTGTCCATTTGGAAGATCTATTTGCGACCAAGCTTCAACTTCCTGACTGATGTCTTGAGATATTGCTTCAATATATCCACATAATTTTCCTACCTCATGATGCCATCTATTTTGTGAAGTGCACCAGTCCCTCTTGCAGCAAAGCACCCCCACAACATGATGCTGCCACCCCGTGCTTCACGATTGGGATGGTGTTCTTCAGCCTGCAAGCCTCCCCCTTTTTCCTCCAAACATAACGATGGTCATTATGGCCAAACAGTTCTATTTTGTTACATCAGACCAGAAGACATTTCTCCAAAAAGTATGATCTTTGTGCCCATGTGCAGTTGCAAACCGCAGTCTGGCTTTTTTATGGCGGTTTTGGAGCAGTGGCTACTTCCTTGCTGAGCGGCCTTTCAGGTTATGTTGATATAGGACTCGTTTTACTGTGGATATAGACACTTTTGTACCCGTTTCCTCTAGCATCTTCACAAGGTCCTTTGCTGTTGTTCTGGGATTGATTTGCACTTTTCGCACCAAAGTACATTCATCTCTAGGAGACAGAACAAGCCTCCTTCCTGTTAATACTTGCGTACTATTGTTTGTACAGATGAACGTGGTACCTTCAGGCATTTGGAAATTGCTCCCAAGGATGAACCAAACTTGTGGAGGTCTGCAATTTTATTGGCTGATTTCTTTTGATTTTCCCATGATGTAAAGCAAAGAGGCACTGAGTTTGAAGGTAGGCCTTGAAATACATCCACATCCACATCCAATTGACTCAAATTATGTAAATTAGCCTACCAGAAGCTTCTAAAGCCATGACATAATTTTCTGGAATTTTCCAAGCTGTTTAAAGGCACAGTCAACTTAGTGTATGTAAACTTCTGACCCACTGGAAGTGTGATACAGTGAATTATAAGTCAAATAATCTGTCTGTAAACAATTGTTTGAAAAATGACTTGTCATGCACAAAGTAGATGTCCTAACCAACTTGCCAAAACTATAGTTTGTTAACAGTACATTTGTGGAGTGGTTGAAAAACGAGTTTTAATGACTCCAACCTAAGTGTATGTAAACTTCCGACTTCAACTGTAAATGTGATATTTCAGATTTTTTTTATTTTTATAAATTAGCAACAATTTCTAAACACTATTTTTGCCTTCTCATTATGGGGTATTGTGTATAAATTGATGAGGGGAAAAAAACATATAATCGATTTTAGAATAAGGCTGTAACCTAACAAAAAGAAAAGAAAAACTCAAGGGTCTGAAATTAATACTTTAATACTTAATTAATACTTTCCGTACACACACACTTACGCACACGCACACACCATTTGACCAGCTCTGGAGACGAGTGGGAGGGTCCTGGCTGGCTCCTGTCCAAACATTGACTGTCTGTCTCTCCTCTCTACTTCTGCCCCCATTCTAACCCTATATTAACAAATCCTAGAATACACACACACAGGCCCTATATCAGTAAGGCCTCTCACACTGTCTACCGTGCTGTACTGTGCTGGGCTTTCAGATATTTTTCATTGCATTCATTGCATTTTCCAGCACAGCTTGGCTCTCTAAAAGCGAGCAGAACTCACACCATAACATATCCCGTCCCATATGTGTGAGAGCTATATGAGAAAAGAAGGCAGGGTGTCCCTATATCGTATCATACTAACTGAATAGTGCATGGCTGCGTCACAATTGCGTCACAATTGCAACCAATTAGTGATGGGAAGAAGAAAATTAAAAAACGATAGTTACATGTTGCAATATTATTTTTGTATATGGATTTATAAAAAAGGTAGCAATTGGTAGCGCTAGTCGACTGTGCCGGAGCCAAAACTCCAATATTTTTCGTCCTGAAGCTTGTTCTCCATCATCTTTTTAAATAGGGAGCCAATTTGTTTTCAGAACTTTTATTTCCATGACAGATCAAAACTCGTTTTCTCATGACTCCCTTGTCTCTCTGCAGCAGACATATAGTGAGCAATATATTTGGAACTTCAAATCGCAATACATACAGAATCGAGAGAAATCGCAATACGTATCTGCACCTAAGTGTCGAGATAATATCGTACTGTGAGGTCCCTGGCAGATCCCAGACCTGTCCCTATGGTTCACTACATTTGACCAGAGCTCTTAGGGTCCTCCTGCCATGGTTGAGCTAGGCACAACACCGTGAAACCACGCAGACTAGTCACTCACCATCCCAATTCCCTGTGAGATGGGGCAGGCGAAGCCTGCAGCATTCTCCCCCTACAAGCCTGTCTGTCCCAGGTCGCTCTACTTGTTCGTACATTAGGGTCACTGGTAATTCATGTCTTACAAAAGAGACACAGTTCAACTGCTCAGCCAGGGACAGAGACTGCTCGCAGCGTTCCTTTCCTTCTCTTTGTGACCGACGGGAGAAAAGCAGATCCACTGTGAGTGAATACATTGGAGCTGCGAGACACTTCTAACCAGAGTAGCATTACTGTGTGTCAAGAAGCAAGCTGCTCAGTGCCTACAGAAGTCAACCAGGGGGAGGCATTTTATTTTTACTTTGAGAAACTGCAGTAGATTCACTAAAGATGGTACAAAAAATGTTGAAAAGATTGAAACAACATCTCACACAGGTGCAAACCCAGAGACACAGATACTCGGTAAAGTGGAACAGAAACCCTGTTGGATTATGAAGACAAGACTTTGAGCGCCAACCTCCCAAAACTTAACGAGGGAGAGATCAAAAGCCTGTGTGTTCCTGGCGAGCGGAACCAATCAGCCAGGAGGGCCCGGCCAGGAGAGGAGAGGAGGATGAGAGGAGAGACAAGCGCTTCCCTTTTAAATTGATCCCACAGAGACCCTGGTGGTGGTTACCCTTGACTCAGGAGAGATAACAACTCTCCAAGCCCCACGGATCTGAGGAGACTCGGTGAAGAGAAACCGGAGTGGGAGGGATAAAGAGAGAGGGAGGGATAGAGAGAGAGGGATAGAGAGAGAGAAAAAAATAGCGAGAGAAGACAGAGTTGAGGCTAGGATAGAGAGCAGGGTGGGGACGGAGAACAGAACAAAAAGCTGATCTCAGTCTCTGGGGCAGTCAGTCAATGTGTATCCAGACAGCATCTGATCCAAGCCCTCCCTTGACATGATGCCAACATAGTTGATACTCCAGAATCCATCTATCAAAACTAACCGATGTTACATGTCCTGATGATGTACTTTAGCAGCAGTGTCTATTTACTCTGTCCTGTTCTGGCAGATTAAGCCTTGGCTCATTAAGGTCTGAGATTAGACTCTAGACCACACCAGTCTGTTTAATCCCCCTGAGCATGGAGCTCGAGGGAACAATGGTATCACTTCAGCCCAGAGACCCAACATGCTGCCAGACTCAACACACAGCCTTCCCAGTGACCAACACATCAGCTCAGACACACTTTGCTGTGTGTGTCCTATCCCTTTATTGCATTAATAAAAGGTGATTCAGTACTCAGTTGATCTCTCTAGCTGCTCGCTATAAAGATCTTCTCGCTCTCCCATCCTCCCTCCCTCGCTTTCTCTCTCTCTGTAGACACATGAAGCCTACCTTTCAGAGGTGAAGGGTAAAAAGCTAGTAAGTGTTGTAACTACATCTTGGTGGGGGCCCTTTATACGTACAGTGCCTTCAGAAAGTATTCACACCCCTTGACTTTTTCCACAATTTGCTGTCTTTCAGCTTGAATTTAAAATTGAATAAATGTAGCTTTTTTTGTCACTTTTTTTGTCACACACACACAATACCCCAAAATGTCAAAGTGGAATTATGTTTTTAGAAATTTGTACAAATTCATTAAAAATGAAAAGATGAAATGTGTTGAGTCAATAAGTGTTCAACTCCTTTGTTATTGCATGCCTAAATAAGTTCAGGAGTTAACACAAAGACATAGTTAGAGTTTAACATTGTAGTTACTCCACAATACTAACCTAAATGACATACTAAAAAGAAAGAAGCCCGTACAGAATAAAACATATTCCAAAACATGTATCCTGCTTGCAATAAGGCACTAAAGTAAAACTGAAAAGATTTGGCAAAGAAATTAAATACTTATGTCGTGAACACAAAGCGTTACATTTGGGGCTAATCGAACAAAAAACATCACAGAGTGCCACTCTTCATATTTTGAAGCATGGGAGTGGCTGCATCATGTTATGGGTATGCTTGTCAGTGGCAAGGACTAGGGAGTTTATGATAAAAAGAAACAATAGAGCTAAGCACAGGTAAAATCCTAGAGGAAAACCTGGTTCAATCTGCTTCCAACAGACACTGGGAGACAAATTCACCTTTTAGTAAGACAATAACCTAAAACACAAGGCCAAATCTACACTGAAGATGTGGCCTAGTTAGTTTTGACTTAAATCATCTTAAAAATATATGGCAAGTCGTGAAAATGGCTGTCTAGCAATGATTAACAACCAACTTGACAGAGCTTGAAAAAGTCAAGGGGTGTGAATACATCCTGAAGACACTGTAAAGGCTTTACATGCCCTCTCCACACTAAAACACATGCGCCCTCTCCACAGGCCTTAGAGGTGCCTCTGTGATGTAGTCTCCTTACAAGAGGAGAAGATGTGTCCCGGGGGGAGTTGAGAGGTGAGAAGCAAAAGTTGAGGTAAGGGGGAGCTAGCAAAAGTAATGTAAAGCGGATCTATAGCATTCCAACTCGAGGTCGGCCGATTAATCGGCATAGCCAATTAATTTGGGCCGATTTCAAGTTTTCATAATAAATCGGTAATCGGCCTTTTTGGACGCCGATTATATTGCAATCCATAAGGAAACTGCGTGGCAAGCTGACCACCTGTTACACGAGTGCAGCGTCAAAAGAACCTTGTGGCTGCTATGAGCCATTGTAAGTTGCTAGCTAGCATTAAACTTATCTTATAAAAAACAATCAATCTTCAAATAATCACTAGTTAACTACACATGGTTGATGATATTACTAGGTTAACTAGCTTGTCCTGTGTTGCATATAATCAATGCGGTGCCTGTTAATTTATCATCGAATCACAGCCTAATTCAACTTCGCCAAAAGGGTGATTTAACAAAAGCGCATTTGTGAAAAAAGCACATTCGTTGCACAAATGTACCTAACCATAAACATCAATGCCTTTCTTAAAATCAATACACAGAAGTATACTTTTTTTAACCCTGCATATTTAGTTAAAATAAATGCATGTTAGCAGGCAATATTAACTTGGGAAATTGTCTCAATTCTCTTGCGTTCAGTGCAAGCAGAGTCAGGGTATATGCAACAGTTTGGGGCTGCCTGGCTCATTGCGAACTGTGTTTCTTCCTAACAAATACCGTAATTAATTTGCCCGAATTGTACATAATTATGACATAATATTGAAGGTTGTGCAATGGAACAGCAATATTTCGATTTTGGGTTGCCACCCGTTCGACAAAATACGGAATGGTTCCGTATTCCGCAGAAAGAATAAACATTTAGCTTTCGAAATTATAGTTTCCGGATTTGACCATATTAATGACCAAAGGATCGTATTTCTGTGTGTTTATTATAATTAAGTCTATGATTTGATATTTGATAGAGCAGTCTGACTGAGAAGTGGTAGGCAGCAGCAGGCTCGTAAGCATTCATTTTTACTGTGTTTGCGAACAGCTCTTAACAATGTTTGAAGCACAGCGCTGTTTATGACTTCAAGCCTATCAACTCCCGAGATTAGGCTGGCAATACTAAAGTGCCTTTCGGAACATCCAATAGTCAAAGGTATATGAATTACAAATAGGGAGAAATAGTCGACGGGTCATAATTCCTAAAACAACTACAACCTAAAACTTCTTTACTGGGAATATTGAAGAACTGGGAATATTGAACCACCAGCTTTCATATATTTTTTTAAACAAGTTAATCATCCTCTGTGGCCAAATCATGCTTTCTAGTGTAGTAGCCTATTTTGAATGATTTTATTTCTGTATAGACCGGAGTAGGCTAATTAGGTTACATCATTTTGCCAATTTTATTTTACTTTAGGGGAAGCTTAGCTTATGGACACGCCGCCTAGGTCTGTAGTGCACTTGTGATGGAGTTTTCAAAACAAATGGCCACTGGATTGATGCAAATCATAATGATGCTGCCAGGTAGGCAGAGGGTACTTTGTAGTTACCTGTTAATTTCCATTTTCATCGACGGTACAGCTATACAAAGTGGTAGACATTTGGCCCTACGTACACTGCACACACACAGACTGGGGCATTCCCGTGCCGTTGTTTCCTCCTCAGAAAGTTGGTATATTTTTGGTCAATTGCACATTACTGTTTGAATTAATCATGATAATAAAAAAGCAAATTGTGAAACTAACGTGACCAGGTAAAAAAATAAAAAATAAAAGTGTGTCGGACTGCCAAGTCAAATGGTCGCAAATGTGACACTTTTGGTCGCAGTATCGAACCCTGCACTTGTACAAATACGGAGTCCAATGGAGCATCTCTAATTGGACAATATCAGGTAATAAATGTTTCCAAACGTTTCCTCCCTACTGAACACCCCCCTGGTTGTAGTACTTAAGGCCATCACCATGGGCAGAGGGGTGAAGAAGACACTCAAGACAGTAAATAATTTGAAAGACTTTGAAGTACCGCAGCGTTGCGGCCGCCAGTATTTAGCCAGACTATAATTGTCTCCAGTCAAAGCACTCAGCTCAAGCTGTGACAGATAGCCAGCACGGGGCATGAATAACTTACAGCCTCATAAATAACTAGATCACTACTAATATCATTAAAGTACCCCCTGGTTGGCACAGCCACTCCTAATTCTTCCACACAGCTACGGCCTGCCTGCCTCCCTACCTGTCGCTCCCCATAACAAACGCGCTAAAATCACATCAATATTTTGACATTTCATTCAGCTCACTCTCCAGGCCGATGCTATTTTTTTAATTAGTTGAATAGAAAATTGGCAGGAGAGGCAGGATTGGGGTTTCGTAGCTGCCTGGGTCTCTATTGCCACAGGTAACCTTCTTTTGAGGGACTTAGCACAGAGAATTGATTGCTTGCAAGAGCAGACTCATCATCTCAGCTAATTTTCAGTGCGAAGCAGGCAGAGCAGGGGAGAAAAAAAGAGAAAGAGACCTATTTATAATCGGTGGAGGAGAGAAGGAACAGGAGAGGGGGATTAGTCTGTCATTAGGATGAGGAGCGGAGGAGTAGAAAACATTTCTGGGGTTTAAAAAGCTGACAAACACAGTTTACTCTCTCCCTCCCTCCCTCGGACGCAAGCACGCCTCTTCTTGACATCCCCAAAGTACCACAGAGTACAGAATGATGGGAGGTGGAGAAGCCAGGTATGATACTGTATGTATCACATAATACCCTATTGTAAAAATAGGGCGAGGAATGTTCGCTCGTCAGATGTTGCAGGGCTTGCACACTATCACAGATTACAAAGATAAACCTAGCAGCGAGTTGCCCAGTGACGTGAGCCTACCAGACGAGCTAAATGCTTTTATGTTCGCTTCGAAGCAAGTAACACTGAACCATGCATGAGAGCACCAGCTGTTCCGGACAACTGTGTGATCTCGCTCTCCGTAGCTTATGTGAGAAAGACCTTTAAACAGGTTAACATTCACAAGGCCACGGGGCCAGATGGATTAACAGGACGTGTACACATGTGCTGACCAGCTGGCAAGTGTCTTCACTGACATGTTCAACCTCTCCTTGATCCAGTCGGTGTTGCAAGCAGACCACCATAGTCCCTCTGAGCAAGAACACCAAGGTAACATGTCTAAATTACTATCGCTCTGTAGCACTCACATCTGTAGCCATGAAATGCTCACAACACCATCATCCCAGACACCATGGACCCCACTCCAATTCGCATAACTCCCCAACAGATCCACAGATGACTCAATATCAATTGCACTCCACACTGCCCTCTCCCATCTGGACTAGAGGAACACCTACATGAGAATGCTGTTCCTTGACTACAGCTCAGCGTTCAACACCATAGTGCCTTCCAAGCTCATCACTTAGCTCAGGACCCTGGGACTGAACACCTCCCTCTGCAACAGTATCCTGGACTTCCTGACTAGCCACCCCTAGGTGGCGACGGTAGGCAACAACACATCCACCACACTGACCCTCAACACGTGAGACTGTCAGGGGTGCGTGCTTAGTCCCCTCCTGTACTCCCTTTTCACCCACAACTGTGTGGCTGTGCACGACTCCAAACATAAAGTTTTCTGATAACACAACGGTGGTAGGCCTGATGACCGACGACGATGAGACAGCCTATAGGAAGGAGGTCAGTGACCTTGCAGTGTGGCGCCACAAAAGTACTTAAAATACAGAAATTAGGTAGGAATCAATATGGTAGGGATAAAAACACAGCAAACAGAGGACATAGAATGCAAAGTATGTGGGTATGTGTGGGTGTATTGTGATAGAAGGTGGGGTGTGTGTTTTTGTGTTAAGTGAGTGAGAAAGGAAAATGGTTACATGGGCTCTGGCATTTGCGTGTCTAAGAGCTAGAGTTGTGACAGAGAGAGCTTTCAATTGTGCAGATATAGGATATACATTTTAAAATAAATAAGTAATATTTATAATCTATTGTCTTATCATGATGGAGCGGTCCCCAACCCTGTACACTACACTAGGCACCCACCAAAGCCACCTACACACGAAGGACAGAAAGATAAACACGGTCAGAGACCCACTAAAGCAGCACTACCCATTCAAAAGTCTGAGTCTGCCTGGCAGGGTTGGTCCAACAAAGTCAAAGCCCCCGGTTGGGGGGGGGGGGGGGTCACACTCGGTCAATCATAGAGGGGGCAAATTTTTGTGGCCCTGGTGGCACAAAATAATAAAAAGATCTGAATGCACAGAGATGCTTGGAAAAATGGTCACAACGGGGGAGCCCTGTGTGGGTGTTTCAGGGTAGGGGGGTGTATCTGAGCGCCATCAGCTAGAACTTGACATTGGTTAATCAAATCTCCCCATTCTTGCTCAATTTTGCATGCCTTCTCAAACAGATATTACTGCATATAAATTCGCACATCAAGTCTTCTCTTGAGTTGGGCTCGGGATAGAACAACTGTTGAACATCTGAGCTTGTGGTTATTGTGGGGGAAGGGTGGGGAGTGTGTGTGTGTGTGTGTGTGTGTGTGTGTGTGTGTGTGTGTGTGTGTGTGTGTGTGTGTGTGTGTGTGTGTGTGTGTGTGTGTGTGTGTATCCCACATCTGTTGCTATGGGGAAATGAAATTAGGGACAATACAGGATAAATTACAATAATTGGTTTGCCAAAATAATGATTGCTTTCCATAAATGTAAATTTTTGTAATGCCAATCCTGGTTATAGGTAACAATCATTCATATGAACTGCCAACATTATTACACAAATTATTTGTTAAATGTGGAGATAAATTAAGATATGCAAGATTTTTCAATATACAGTACCAGTCAAAAGTTTGTACACACCTACTCATTCAAGGGTTTTGCTTTATTTTTACTACTTTCTACAATGTAGAATAATAGTGAGGTCATCAAAACTATGAAATAACACATGGAATCATGTAGTAACCAAAGAAAAAAGTGTTTAACAAACCAAAATATATTTTAGATTGTAGATTCTTCAAAGTAGCCACCCTTTGCTTTGATGACAGCTCTGCACACTCTTGGCATTCTCTCAACCAGCTTCACGAGGTAGTCACCTGGAATGCTTTTCCAACAGTCTTGAAGGAGTTCCCACATATGCGGAGCACTTGTTGGCTGCTTTTCCTTCACTCTGCAGTCCAACTCATCCAAACCATCTCAATTGGGTTGAGATCTGGTGACTGTGGTGGCCAGTTCATCTGATGCAGCACTCCATCACTCTCCTTCTTGGTCAAATAGCCCTTACACAGCCTGGAGGTGTGTTGGGTCATTGTCCTGTTGAAAAACAAATGATAGTGAGACTAAGTGCAAACCAGATGGGATGGCATATCGCTGCAGAATACTGTGGTAGCCATGCTGGTGAAGTGTGCCTCAAATTCTAAATAAATCACTGACAGTGTCACCAGCAAAGCACCCCACCTCCTCCATGCATCACGGTGGGAACCACACATGCGGAGATCATCCGTTCACCTACTCTGCGCCTCACAAAGACACGGCGGTTGGAACCAAAAATCGAACATTTGGACTCATCAGATCAAAGGACAGATTTCCACCGGTCTAATGTCCATTGTTTCTTAGCCCAAGCAAGTCTCTTCTTCTTGTTGGTGTCCTTTAGTAGTGGTTTCTTTGCAACAATTCGACCATGAATCTTGTTCTTGCCATAATATGGACTTGGTCTTTTACCAAATAGGGCTATCTTCTGTATACCAACCCTACCTTATCACAACAACTGATTGGCTGAAATGCATTAAGAAGGGAAGAAATTCCACAAATTAACAAGGCACACCTATTAACTTCTTATGGCTACAGGGGCACTATTGAGTAGCTTGGATGAAAGGTGCCCAGAGGTGCCCATAGTAAACTGCCTGCTCCTCAGTCCCAGTTGCTAATATATGCATATTATTATTCGTATTGGATAGAAAACACTCTGAAGTTTCTAAAACTGTTTGAATGATGTCTGTGAGTATAACAGAACTCATATGGCAGGCAAAAACCTGAGAAATAATCCAAACAGGAAGTGGGAATTCTGAGGTCTCACACAGTGGGATATGGATGAGTTTGCACTTCCTACGGTTTCCACTAGATGTCAACAGTCTGTAGAACCTTGTCTGATGCCTCTACTGTGAAGTGGGGCCGAAGGAGACAGGAATTAGTCAGGTCTATCATGACCTGACCATGCTCTGACCATGCGCGTTCACATGAGAGGGAGCTCTGTTCCATCGCACATCTGAAGTCAATGTAATTCTCCGGTTGGAACGTTACTGAACATTTATGTTAAAAACATTCTAAAGATTGATTCAATACATCGTTTGACATGTTTCTACTGACTGTTATGGAACTTTTTGACATTTCGTCTGCTTTTAGTGAACGCGCTTCCTGACTTTGGATTTGTTTACCAAACACGCTAACAAAAATAGCTATTTGGACATAAATGATGGACATTACCGAACAAAACAAACATTTCTTGTGGAAGTGGGAGTCCTGGGTGTGCATTCCGACGAAGATCAGCAAAGGTAAGTGAAGATTTTATCTTTTATGAGTTTTGTTGACTACACAATTTGGCGGGTAACTGTATGGCTTCCTTTTGTGGCTGAACGCTGTTCTCAGATTATTGAATATTGTGCTTTTGCCGTAAAGCTTTTTGAAATGTGACAGCGGTTGCATTAAGAACAAGTGTATCTTTAATTCTATGTAAAACACGTATCTTTCATCAAAGTTTATGATGAGTATTTATGTTATTTGACGTGGCTCTCTGCAATTTCTCCGGATATTTTGGAGGCATTTCTGAACATGGCGCCAATGTAAACTGAGGTTTAAAATTAACAGCTGTAAATAAAGACTCATGTGAAGACCAAATTACAGAAGGGGAACGTCTTGTTGCAATTAAAGCCTTTAATTCCGGGAAAACTCCAGGGCTGGATGGCATACCAGTTGAGGTATACCAAACCTTTTTGATGTACTCAGAGGACCATGTTTTAACCACTCCTATAAAAATCATAGATTACCAGACACTCAACAAGGTCTGATTTCATTATTACTGAAACCGGTCTCAAGTGGTAAATATAAAAATCCAATCCACTTAAGAAATTGGATGCCCCTTACACTTTAATGTTGTGATGCAAAAATTCTAGGAAAGTGCATAGCGCTTAGAATTAAAAAAGGTATTGTCGGATATTATTCATCCTAAATCAGACAGGTTTTTTACATTGACGATACATTGGAAACAACAGAACACTATGAAAAATATGGGAAACCAGGCCTGGTATTCATAGTTGACTTTGAAAAGGCTTTTGATAAAGTACGACTGGAATGTATATATAAATAACTGGAATATTTACATTTTGGCCAATCTCTTATACAAAGGTTTAAAGTTATGTATAGTAACCCTAGGTGTGAAATAGTAAATAATAAAAATAATAAATAATAATAAAAAAACTGTCAAGAGGAGTAAAACAAGGTTGTCCACTATCGGCATAACTATTTATTATGGCCATCGAAATGTTAGCTATTAAAATCAGATCCAACAATAGTATCAAGGGCCTAGAAATCCAGGGCTTAAAAACAAAGGTGTCATTGTACACTGATAATTCATGTTCTCTTTTAAATCCACAATTTGAATCCCTCCACAGCCTCATAGATGATTGAGATACTTTTTCTAACCTCTCTGGATTAAGACCAAATTATGAACTACCAAAATGACACAACTATTAATTTCCAAAGTTTGCTGCTTCAGTGTCTTTAGATAGTGTCAGATGGTACAATGTAATACTGAAGTATAATTACAAGTATTTTATAAGTGTCAAAGGCTTTTATTGACAATTACATGAATTTGATGCAAAGAGTATATTTGCAGTGTTGACCCTTCTTTTTCAAGACCTCTGCAATCCGCCCTGGCATGCTGTCAATTAACTTCTGGGCCACATCCTGACTGATGGCAGCTCATTCTTTCATAATCAATGCTTGGAGTTTGTCAGAATTTGTGGGTTTTTGTTTGTCCACCCGCCTCTTGAGGATTGACCACAAGTTCTCAATGGGATTAAGGTCTGGGGAGTTTCCTGGCCATGGACCCAAAATATCGATGTTTTGTTCCCCGAGCCACTTAGTTATCACTTTTGCCTTATGCCAAGGTGCTCCATCATGCTGGAAAAGGCATTGTTCGTCACCAAACTGTTCCTGGATGGTTGGGAGAAGATGCTCTCGGAGGATGTGTTGCTACCATTCTTTATTCATGGCTGTGTTCTTAGGCAGAATTTGAGTGAGCCCACACATGAATGATCTCAGGATGCTTTACTGTTGGCATGACACAGGACTAATGGTAGCGCTCACCTTGTCTTCTCTGGAACAGCTTTTTTTCCGGATGCCCCAAACAATCGGAAAGGGGATTCATCAGAGAAAATGACTTTACCCCAGTCCTCAGCAGTCCAATCCCTGTACCTTTGGCAGAATATCAGTCTGTCCCTGATGTTTTTCCTGGAGAGAAGTGGATTCTTTGCTGCAATTCTTGACACCAGGCAATCCTCCAAAAGTCTTCACCTCACTGTGCGTGCAGATGCACTCACACCTGCCTGCTGCCATTCCTGAGCAAGCTCTGTACTGGTGGTGCCCCAATCCCGCAGCTGAATCAACTTTAGGAGACGGTCCTGGCGCTTGCTGGAATTTCTTGGGCGTCCTGAAGCCTTCTTCGCAACAATTGAACCGCTCTCCTTGAAGTTCTTGATGATCCGATAAATGGTTGATTTAGGTGCAATCTTACTGGCAGCAATATCCTTGCCCTTTTTGTGTAAAGCAATGTTGACGCCACGTGTTTCCATGCAGGTTACCATGGTTGACAGAGGAAGAACAATGATTCCAAGCACCACCCTCCTTTTGAAGCTTACAGTCTGTTATTAGAACTCAATCAGCATGACAGAGTGATCTCCAGCCTTGTCCTCATATGTCAAGAGGAGTAAAACTGTCTTTGTGTACAGTGAATTGCAATAAAGAGGAAAACCATTTTGTCTTGGTTATGTTGTGCCACTACAGTAAATTGTCTGATATGTAAATGCTTTGTGGCTCATAATTGGAACAAGGCATTAGTGAATGTATGCCGAATTAACTTACTATGTAACACCTGTGTTAACGAGAGAATCACTGACATGATGTCAGCTGGTCCTTTTGTGGCAGGGCTGAAATGCAGTGGAATTTTTTTGGGGGGGATTCAGTTCATTTGCATGGTAAAGAGGGACTTTGCAATTAATTTGATCACTCTTCATAACATTCTGGAGTATATGCAAATTGCCATCATACAAACTGAGGCAGCAGACTTTGTGAAAATCAATATTTGTGTCATTCTCAAAACTTTTGGCCATGACTGTATATTACATAATGATCACAAAAAAATACAGCTTTTATATTACTGTGTAGTTTACCAATAAAATGGTCTGACGTGAAGTGGACATACTCTGTATTCATATCCCAAAAGAAAGAAATTCTCTCATTACAATAAATGTTTATAGAAAGTTAGCAAAAATAGATAAGATCTTGCTACCGTGGAAAGGAAGATACCCGTCTATTTGTGGAAAAATCACCCTGATTAACTCTTTAGTCATATCCCAGTTTACCTCTTTGCTTACGGCCTTGCCTACACCAAGCGACATGTTTTTTTTTTATTATGTGAGCTAAAAATATTCCATTTGATTTGGAACAGAAAGCCAGACAAAATTAATGCAGTTATATAATGAATATAAATTCAGAGGGCAGAACTTATTAAATATTACACCATTAGGCCTCTCAATAAAGGCTTCAGTTGTTCAAAAGTTTGGTTTAAATCTGAACTGGCTCTCTAGCAGATTAGTAAGAATGTTTCAACACATGTTCAAGAATGGCCGTTTCCCCTTTATTCAGATTATAACCTCTCACTTTCGCTTATTTGAAAATGAAATCATCTCCAAAATATCTATTTTTAAAACAAGCCGTAGAAAGTTGGTTAGAATTTCAGTTCAATCCACCAGAAAAGACAGAAGAAATATTATGGATAAACTCAAATATTCTAAATTGATTAAAAAATATATATATTATTGGAGTACATTTTTTTATATAAAAAAAGGTATAATCTTTGTAAATTATATCATAAATAGGATTTGTGGAGTTGTCACACATGCAGGTAACAAAAATATAAGTGTCTGCTCTACTCAAAATTACAACCCACTCATTGCAGCATTAACGCAGAAATGGAAGAGGCAAGTGGAAGGGGGAGAATGTAAGGAACTTGTATGGCAAAGACCAAAATCGACAAAAAAAAATAGTGATAAGTAAAAAAAAGTATACCAGTTTCATTTAAGGACCCCAAAAAATGACAGCTGTGCCATATAGATTGCAAAATATTTGGGAAGAGATTTATAAATGTACCGATTCCATGGCACATGGTTTATGAACTGATACACAAAACAACACGGTATTCAAAACGTAGAGGTTTTCGATTTAAATTATTATACAAAATTTTTGCAACCAATAGAATGTTACATATGGGGGATACAACCATCCCAGCTCTGCCGATTTTACTGCGAAGAGAAAGAAACATAAGAAAATTTGTTTTGGTACTGTTCATATGTAGCTTGTTTTTGGTCGCAAGTACAGGAATGGCTGAAAAACATTTACCTGGAGCTAACTATGCAAATAGCACTGCTGGGTGATTTAAAGTCATAGTCAACCGATTAATAAAATAATACTACTCTTAGCAAACATTTTTATCTTTAATTTACAATATGTAGAATCTATGAGAATAGAATGGCTCAGAACTTTTGTGAAACAACACAGTTGAAAAATATATGGCTAATAGAAATCAAAACTGGATGGTGTTCAGAGATAGATGGGAGAGGTTGAGTGGAGCTGAAGGATGGGACTAAAAACAAACAAGATAACTACTGTAAACTATAACGTGTCCGTAAAATGTATATAGTATGTACAGTTGAAGTCGGAAGTTTACATACACTTAGGTTGGAGTCGTTAAAACTCGTTTTTCAACAACTCCACAAATTTCTTGTTAAAACCTCTTTGGGCTAGGGGGTGGTATTTTCACGTCCGGATGAAAACCGTGCCCAAAGTAAACTGCCTGTTTCTCAGGCCCAGAAGCTAGGATATGCATTTAATCTAAAGTTTCTAAAACTGTTAAAATCATGTCTGTGAGTATAACAGAATTTATTTGGCAGGCGAAACCACGAGGACAAACCATCCAGGAAAAAAAAAATTGAGACGACGGTGTTTTCAATTAATTTTCTATGAGATACTAGATTTATGAGGCATCTGGTTGCAGTTCCTATGGCTTCCACTAGATGTTAACAGTCTTTAGAAATTGGTTGATGTTTTTCCTTTGAGAATGAGGAAGTAGCCCTTTCCTTTCTATGTGTCGAGCCAAGTACACTGTTTTGTTTGGAGCGCACGAACAGGAACTCGCTCCACTTTCATTTTATCCGCTATTGAACACAGTATATTCCGTCTTAAATTTGATCGATTATTTACGTTTTAGGATATCTAAGGTTGGATTAGGAAAGTTGTTTGAAATGTTTGGACCAAGTTTGCAGGTAACTTATTAGATACATTTGTAGTCATGTTGGGCGATTTGGAACCGGTGTTTTTCTGAATAGAACGCGCCAAATAAATGGACATTTTGGGGATATAACGAAGGAATTAATCGAACAAAAGGACCATTTGTGATGTTTCTGGGACATATTGGAGTGCCAACAGAAGAAGATATTCAAAGGTAAGGCATGAATTATATTGTTATTTCTGAGTTTTGTGTCACGTCTGGCTTGTTGAAAAATGTTTGTCATGCATTTGTATTATGGGGCACTGTCCAGATAATAGCATGGTTTGCTTCGCCGTAAAGCCCTTTTGAAATCTGACACGGTGGCTGGATTAACAAGAAGTTAAGCTTCATTTTGGTGTATTGCACTTGTGATTTTAAGAAAGTTAAATATTTCTAATAATTTAATTTGAATTTGGCATTCTGCCATTTCACCGGATGTTGTCAAATCGAACCCGCTAACGGGATTTGATCCATAAGAAGTTTTAACAAACTATAGTTTTGGCAAGTCAGTTAGGACATCTACTTTGTGCGTGACACAAGTTATTTTTCCAATAATTTTTTACAGACAGATTATTTCACTTATAATTCTCTGTATCACAATTCCAGTGGGTCAGAAGTTTACATACCCTAAGTTGACTGTGCCTTTAAACAGCTTGGAAAATTCCAGAAAATTATGTCATGGCTTAGAAGCTTCTGATAGACTAATTGACATCATTTGAGTCAATTGGAGGTGTACCTGTGGATGCATTTCAAGGCCTACCTTCAAACTCAGTGCCTCTTTGCTTGACATCATGGGAAAATCAAAAGAAATCAGCCAAGACCTCAGGAAAAAAAATTGCAGACCTCCACAAGTTTGGTTCATCCTTGGGATCAATTTCCAAACGCCTGAAGGTACCACGTTCATCTGTACAAACAATAGTACGCAAGTATAAACACCATGGGACCATGCAGCTGTCATACCGCTCAGGAAGGAGACGCGTTCTGTCTCCTTGAGATGAACGTACTTTGGTGCAAAAACTGCAAATCAATCCCAGAACAACAGCAAAGGACCTTGTGAAGATGCTGGAGGAAACGGGTACAAAAGTATCTATATCCACAGTAAAACGAGTCCAATATCGACATAAACTAAAAGGCCGCTCAGCAAGGACTACGGTTTGCAACTGCACATGGGGACAAAGATCATACTTTTTGGAGAAATGTCCTCTGGTCTGATGAAACAAAAATAGAACTGTTTGGCCATAATGACCATCGTTATGTTTGGAGGAAAAATGCTTGCAAGCCGAAGAACACCATCCCAACCGTGAAGCACGGGGGTAGCAGCATCATGTTGTGGGGGTGCTTTGCTGCAGGAGGGACTGGTGCACTTCACAAAATAGATGGCATCATGAGGTAGGAAAATTATGTGGATATATTGAAGCAACATCTCAAGACATCAGTCAGGAAGTTAAAGCTTGGTCGCAAATGGGTCTTCCAAATGGACAATGACCCAAAGCATACTTCCAAAGTTGTGGCAAAATGGCTTAAGGACAACAAAGTCAAGGTATTGGAGTTGCCACCACAAAGCCCTGACCTCAATCCTATAGAAAATTTGTGGTCAGAACTGAAAAAGCGTGTGCGAGCAAAGAGGCCTACAAACCTGACTCAGTTACACCAGCTCTGTCAGGAGGAATGGGCCAAAATTCACCCAACTTATTGTGGGAAGCTTGTGGAAGGCTACCTGAAACGTTTGACCCAAGTTAAATAATTTAAAGGCAATGCTACCAAATACTAATTGAGTGTAACTTCTGACCTACTGGGAATGTGATGAAAGAAATAAAAGCTGAAATAAATCATTCTCTCTACTATTATTCTGACATTTCACATTCTTAAAAAAAGAGGTGATGACTGACCTAAGACAGGGAAGTTTTACAAGGATTAAATGTCAGGAATTGTGAAAAACTGAGTTTAAATGTATTTGGCTAAAGTGTATGTAAACTTCCGACTTCAACTGTATAAGCTGGAAGTAGAAGCCTAAGAGTTGTTGTCCATTAGTTTACTCCAACTAGGGGAGGGGTGGTAGGGTTAGGGAAAATAAAGGAAAATATATAAAAAGATATATTTACATTTTTTTTTTTAAATGGGGGATTGGAAATGATGCAGACAATTACATTGATGGAAGCCACAATATGCAATATTAAAGCTGACCTAACCCCTAGGAAAAAAATGACAACAACCTCTCCCTCAACGTTAGCAAGACAAAGGAGCTGATCGTGGACTACCAGAAACGGAGGACCGAACATGCCCCCATCCACTTCGACAGGGCTGTAGTGGAACGGGTTGGAGTGTTTCAAGTTCCTCGGTTTCCACATCACTAAGGAATTAACATGTTTCACACACACCAACACAACAGTGAAGGCGGCTGAAAAGATTTTGCATGGGCCCTTAGATCATCAATCTTTTTTTTTACAGCTGCACCATTGAGAGCATCTTGACTGGCTGTATCACCATGCATCATGGTATGGCAACTGCTTGGCATCCGACCGCAAGGTGCTCCAGAGGGTAGTGTGTACGGCCCAGTACGATCACTGGGGCCGAGCTCCCTGCCATCCAGGACCTCTACAGCAGGCGGTGTCAGAGGAAGGCCCTAAAAGTTGTCAAAGACTCCATCCACCCAAGTCATTGACTGTTCTCTCTGCTACCGCACGATAAGCGGTAACAATGCACCAACTCTGGAACCAACAGGACCCTAAACAGCTTCTACCCCCAAGCAATAAGACTGCTACTGTAAATAGTTAACCAAATAGCTACCCGGACTATCTGCATTGACCTTTTTTGCACCAACTCTTTTAACTCATCATATACGCTGCTGCTACTGTTTATTCTCTATCCGGTTGCCTAGTCATTCTACCCCATACCCATATGTACATGTCTACCTCAATTACCTAGTACCCCAGCACATCGACTAGGTACTGGTACCCTGTGTATACAGCCAAGTTATCGTTACTCTGTGTATTTATTCCTTATGTTATTATTTTTCAATGTCTCTCTCTGCATTGTCATCAAGTAAGCCCTTCACTGTTAGTTTACACCGGTTGTTTACTAAGCATGTGACAAAAAGTTTTATTTCATTTTAGGTATCCAATAGTAATGGAAATGCCCATGGAAAGGCCTGGGAGGCCACAGGTTTCCCCAGAGTTCCTGTGAGAGAACAACCAGGAAGGAAAGCCTCTTTCCTGGGGCTTTAGAAGGCTCAAGGCAGGGCCGCTCAGAATTCTCCCTATCCGCTCTTCCTACCACAACTCCTCACCCCCTGACCCTGACGATCATGTGTCCGCAGCTTCACCGGGGCGAGAGCGGGGACAGGAACCACACAGGAAACAGAGCTGTAACCCAACACACGGGGGGGGGTGAAAAAACCTGGAGCGGTAAGTAGACTTTGCAACCAGAACCAGCACACCACCACATTGTATGTCGGCAACAAGCTCAGCTAGCAAGGGTAGGACAGCCCCATACTGCCTGGCCTGGCCTACCATCAGTCCTAATGGAGCCCACTTGGTGCAGCTATCCTGTGGATGGGAGATGCTTCCTGTGTGAAAGCTGTGATAGAGCTTTGTGGGTTAGTGCTGCTGGCAGGTGTTGGTACAGTTACAGTGTATTTCACTGGACTGGTCTGTTGAAGTATACCTATAGTCTGTAGTGCTGAGCGATAATGCTTTTTGAGGTTGGTTTGGTTTCGGTTCGATTCTATAAAAGGATCACCGTTTTCGGTTTTGATCATTTGTTTCAACATGAATGATTAGAGCTTTTTTATGGAAACTCCAAAGCCCAAAATAGTGAACATTCAATTGCCAGGTCAACATAGAAAATTGGAAATTACAATGAAATAATAAAATATTTCAGTTGGGTATATTACTTAGTTATCTTTGAGGGGGGAAAAAAGACAACAAAAATGTGTCATAAGGAATAATGTTTTGAAGTGTCTGTCCTATATCTAGGAGATATAAGAAAGCTCAGGAAATATTTTTGCTTTTCTGGACACATATTTAACCCCTTATTTTTGTTGGCACAAAATTACCTCCATACTTCCATTCGTTTGTATGGGTTACCTTCAAAACGAGTCCCGTCACACTTGTGGGGTCGTAGATCAAAACGGAGAACACCATCAGGTTCGAGAGACTCCCATTTCCAGCAGTGTCATATTAGTTTGTAGCGCAAACAGTTCGGACGCTACAGATGTTTTCGTGAGAAGACGGGATGTCTAATGGTCTGACAAACACCGCTGTAGCTCGGCCATCGTCCACCGCAGGTGCGGAAGGCCGACATAGGCAGATGCGGTGAATTGAGATGCAGATCTTTCTATCTTAAACTGATGGGTTTTGATGGGATTTTTTTTTTTTACAATGTTACTTATACTGAACAAAAATATAAAACGCAACACGCAACAATTTCAAAGATTTTACTGAGTTACAGTTCATAGAAGGAAATACATCAATTTAAATGAATTCATTAGGCCCTAATCTATGGATTCCACATGACTGGGAATACAGATATGCATCTGTTGGTCACAGATACCTTAAAAAAAAGGCACGACAATGGCACATCAATGGGATCTCATCACAGTATCGCTGTGCATTCAAATTGCTGATAAAATGCAATTGTGTTTGTTGTCCGGAGCTGCCAAATTGGTGGCTTATGGTAGAGAAATTAACATTAAATTATTTGGCAACAGCTCTGGTGGACATTCCTTGAGACATCTGTGACATTGTGTTGTGTGACAAAACTGCACATTTTAGAGTGGTACTTTATTGTCCCCAGAAAAAGGTGTACCTGGTTAATGATCATGCTGTTTAATCAGCTTCTTGATATGCCACACCTATCTGGTGGATGGATTATTTTAGCAAAGGAGAAATGCTCACCAGCAGGGTTGTAAACAAATTTGTACACAATTTTGTGCGTATGGAACATTTCTGGAAGCTTTCATTTTAGCTCATGAAACATGGGACCAACACATTACATGTTGAGTTGATATTTTTGTTTAGTGTAGTTGTTAAATAACCAAATAAAAAGTGACATTCCAGTTAATCGCTCAGCACTAATAGTCTGTGATCACACATGGCACGATCAAGATAATCACAATCAGCTGATTTTTTTTTGAGGGGGGGGGGCATGCTCCCGGACACCCGCTGCAAGGTCACTTCTGGTGACTTTTTAAAAAGGTCATTCTACTCCAAAATGCATGAAAATGGAATTATGTTGACACCATCTAAAGTATAACGCCACTGCACTGTAGGGAGATAAGGAGTAAGCGGTGGCTGTACGCTCGTGGCTCTCGCTGCTCGCTCTGCTACAAATATACATTGTAACTAGTCGCTCTGATCTTAAAGGGATAGTGTGACATTTTGTCAATTAAGCCCCTTTCCTACTTACCCAGATTCAGATGAACTAAAAGATACAATTTGTATCTGCATGCAGTTTGAAGGAAGTTGAAGGTAGTTTCGCGAGCCATTGCTAAGTCTTTGCGCTAACGCTAGCTAGCATTTGCACTGACGCTGGTTTGCAACTTCCTTCAAACTGGACGCAGAGACATAAAATGGTATCCATGAGTTCTTTCTGACTCTGGGTAAGTAGAAAAAGGGATTAATTGCCAAACTCTTAGACTATCCTTTTAAAACCACGTCTCCGCAGAAATATATATATTTTTTTTATGTTTTTTTGAGTGGCGGCAACACGGGTGCCGTTGACAAATGAATATAGAGGAAATACTAGACAACAACATTGGGACGTATGTAAAGTAGGAGTTTTGCAGCTAGACTCAGATCCAAGATGGAAGATGGGCTAAAGACCACCATAATTTGCTTCATGTTTGCAGAGCCCTGAAATCACAGTTGACGTTGGGAACTTAACATCAGGGTAGCAGTCAGTGTTCTGGCTTCTGCAATCATTTGTTTGCTGCTCTGGGAGCCTGGAAATGATTAGGCCTCATAGGACAATTAGCAGGAGCATCACTGGGCTAAATATAGGGCTTCCTTGGCAGGTCTGATCCTGGGTCAGGTCCATGACAAGAAGTCCCTCCTGTTGTTTATCTAGTCTGGGCTTGATGCATTTTATACAAATCACATGAATCACTAGACGTTCCATTCAGTCGGACAAGACAACGTGAACGCAGCCCAAACATGTCCGTCGGTCTGTCTACCAGGTGTCGAGAGAGAGAGAGATGGACCGGTGTGGGAAAAAATGCGGTGGGAGAAGAAAAGAAAAAACATGGGAATGAGACTGCAGGAAATTTTTGGGATGCAGAATTATTTTTGTTTGGCAAACAATAACTGTCTCAAATTGCAGAGAAGCAATCTCAGCTTGTAAATTCTCAAGGATGATCTGATTTTTAGTTCCATTGGAATAGATCATCTATTGTAATTTAGCATAGCCATACCTCATGCTTATACGTTTGACAATTTTCTATTGATGGACATATGCAAAATTGTGTTTCTGCCATGTCAGAAGACCCTCTCAGCAAGGCTAGTTAAGGTAGTCAATGGAACACATTCTTCATTTTGACAGCTCTTGGCTGAGTCAATGAGTGGCCTCCATCATTGGGTTTAGCTACCTCACCAACCATAGAAGTTCTTTAACCTAACTCTTAGAGCAATGTATAGGCTACTGCAGGGATCATCAACTAGATTAAACCGCGGGACAAGTTTTTCTTGAGCGGATGGCCAGGGGGCCGGAACATAATTACAAATAATTTGTAAACTGCAAATTGACCGCAAGAATCCCAAACGGATATAATGTTTAATTAAAACAATCATTTCAAACCTTGCTTACATTTGTATGCGATCACATAATGTATCTCTACTCTCTATTGTACGTGGGAATACTTTGGAACAGATTTCCAAAATTAAAAATCACTTGGAGCTGATTTGCTGGTGTTTTTACAGTATTTTACAAAGAACAATAAAATACATTTAAAAAATAAAAACTTTTATTTAAAAAAAAAATTGCTCAGAAAACTTGGTAGGCAAAATCAAATTTGGCCCGCGGGCAGGCAGTTGGGGAACCCTGGGTTACTGTAGGCTACAAGTGAAATTCGGCATTGCTTGTTTCCACTAAAATGTAAGGGTTGCATACATACAGAATGTATTTTTTTTTTTAGATCTTAGCCAATTCAACAAACATGGTTCAGGAAACATGCTTTCCCATGGCGTGGTGCTAAGGAATTAATGCAAAAAGAGAGAATGCTTTCCCAACCCCCCCCCCCCCCCCCAAAAAAATACATTAAAAAAACGGAAGAGATTTTATCCTTAAAAAACAGGAGGTTCGCCCACTTGTTCACCTGGGATAACTCTTGGCCGGTGCAGGCTAACTAGAAGGTTATAGAAGCCTGGGAATGTTTAACATCAAGAAGGCAATCAGAACATAGCAAGAGCACTGGGAATACCGCAGGAAACATGGAGAGTAACCCTTTCCTGTCTGCCAGAGGAAAGAACGGAAAACCAGGAGGAAGACTATTGGGAATTTGACTTATTCCTGATCCAAACTAATGTGAGTGAAAGTATTGTCGGCATTTATAGGTACAAACTGTAGAGAAAAAAAAGAAAATAGGATATAGAAATTGAGGCAAGTTAGCACTTTAAGTTAGACTTATACATTAAACAGACCTCTACCTACATCAGAGGATGTCTTAACATTTGCAGATGCCATTTTTTTTTAATGTATACTGAAAAACAATATAAAACGCAACATGCAACAATTTCAAGTATTTTACTGAGTTACAGTTCATATAAAGAAAATCAGTCAATTGAAATAAATGTATTAGATCCTAATCTATGGGCTTCACATGTCTGGGAATACAGATATGCATCTGTTGTTCACAGATACCTTAAAAAAAAGTGTATTGCCAAATTCTTTAAAAACAACGGAGGCGGCTTATGGTAGAGATATTAGTAGAGAAATTAACATTAAATTATCTGGCCACAGTTCTGGTGGACATTCCTGTAGTCAGCATGCCAAATGCACACCCCCTCAAACCTTGAGACATCAAGTGTAATGATCATGGTGTTTAATCAGCTTCTTGATATGCCACACCTGTCAGGTGGATGGATTATCTTGGCAAAGGAGAAATGCTCACTAACAGGGATGTAAACAAATGTGTGTGTATGGAACATTTCTGGGGTCTTTTATTTCAGCTCATGAAACATGGTACCAACACTTCACATGTTGAGTTTATATTTTTCTTCAGGATACATAAAGCGTTTCAGGAAACAGAGGTTTTCTTTGTAACCCAGGCAGAGAACACTTATCACCAGTAAGTCTTGCTTTAAGTAGCCCTATGCTATGGAAGTCACGTGACTGTGCTTACTGTCAGGGGGAGCCTGACAGACAAGAAAACCAAAACAGAATCATATATAGAAATTGGCGGTCACCATGATGAATGCTCCAGTCTAGATGATTTCAACAGACTTCAAGATAAAGACGAACGAACTAGAGGATCAAGTTGAACTATGAGAAGGTCAAACCACTCACTAACTGTGATGTCAAATATAAACAACCTAACTGAGTGTACATGGCACATTTCTAAGCAACACACACTGGATGCTCCAAAAAGTAGCCAGAAAGCATTCACTTTGTAAGGGAGCATTTACCTGTTTTCCGTCAATACTATAGACTAAATATGAGGAATTCTGCTTGCCACGCCAGAACAAAGATGTTGCAGATTTTCTAAATCGCATTGCGTTAGACAACATCACAACAAAGATCATTTGCGTCATCACATGTTGCATCATTGATGCCATCATGCCAAACACATAGCGTTGCATACACTTAGTTTACATGTTGCGTTTATATTTTTGTTCAGTGTATATTGAAGTGTGTCCTTGGGATGACATCATTTCTTGAAATAAAATTCAGTCGAAATATGTATAGCGAATGCATAATGAACAGTCATTCAGAGTGCATAGAGGGGATTTTTTACTTGGCGTAACATTGCGCTCTTCAACAGATGTCCCGGGTGACGCAGGAAAGGGCAGAATATAAAAAGAGAAAATGTGATTGTTACGGTTTAATTCTGCCCCCTTTCATGAATGGAGCCGGGATTTCCTTTTGAAGGTTGATTTGAATATAGACAATTTGGGGATTTTGCTCTCTGTCTCTGCAAAGATTACAATCTTAATTACTTTCTTAATTAGCTGTGATTCTCAGGGAAAACGTGAGTCATGTCGCTTTTACACAATCTCAGGACATTGAAAATGTAGCCTAGTTCTACATCCTCACACTGATTATCAAGTCTGTCTTTTGCTGACATTTGGAGGAAAAAGCCCACCTTCAGCACATACAAGCTCTGTAATAATAGCCCGTCTCTAATTCCAGTGGGTAGAAACGTGAACTGATCAGCTTTTACTTGTTCAGTATTGCAGACTTATAGGACGGTCACATTCCCTGGATTTACGTTGATCGTTTTCTGATGAAAAAGGGCCGGCTTGTGGCAGAGAGAGGCAGACAACATCCTTCCTGTATGATGCTCCCTAGTGGCGCGGTGTTCTAAGGCAATGCATCTCAATGCTAGAGGCGTCACTACAGACCCTGGTTAGATTCCAGGCTGTATCACAACCGGCCGTGATTGGGAGTCTCATAGGGCAGCACACAATTGGCCCAGCGTGTTCCGGGTTTGGCCGGGGTAGGCCGTCATCGTAAATAAGAATTTGTTCTTAACTGACTTGCCGTGTTAAATGAGGTTTAAATAATATACATTTAAAAATTCTCAGGAAAGCTTGTGATAAATATGGTTCCTCCATAAACTTCTCACCTGGCGGATCAATGAAGCATTTAGCTAATCAAGAGGAAAGCGGCCGTAGGAAGAATAAGGATAGATGTAAGAGACCATGGAGAAATCGGTGTTAAGTAAATCCAAATGGGTTTATTATTCATTGGATAAATGGACCAGATGGATCGGTTGAGTTACCTTTCTCAGGCCATCACAACGTTACTTGTCTCAGTAAATTGACCATGTCTGTTGGTCACAGACTAGCAGCATACACCATAGCATGAGAGAGGTGTTTATTACCTTCATTTAAACAGGAAGGTTATTGAGAAAACATTCCCTTTTCTAATAAAGACCTGCCCAAGGAGTGTCACGCTTGGTCACATGGCCTGCTATGGTGAGAGCTAGCAACGACTGGAAAGACTGAGAAAGACGAGAGCAAGAGAATGAGAAGGAGGAGTAAGAGGGGATTTCCACATAACACGATCATTCGCATAGCCACTCTAGCTTCGCCTTCATGTGGGTGCTAGCAAGCAGGCTAGGCTAGTATCAACAGCCAATCCAGTAGCGTCTGGAAGTTATAATGAGCTTCGATTGGTCAATAGTGTCACGATATCACTGAGTATTTGCATAAAGTTCAGCTTTCCCCTACTTTGGTCCTGCCCTGTTCATGCTCCCTCGCCCATGCTCGCATCGCCCCCCGCTCACTTCACTTCCCTCCATTGAAAATGAAATGGGGCTCCGTTGTTTCATTGCCCCCAACATGTTATGTGGAAATGCATTGTGAGAGAGAGAGCGATAGAGTGCAGGAGAAGGTAAGGTCCAGCTGAGCCAGCTGCATGCTATTACTCCATTCTCCCTCCGCAGGAAATGAGCAATCATTTAACACTGACAGGTACATGCTGAGCCTCGCCATCTCTGCTCTAAAACATACCAAATAATGTATTCCAGCAGTTTAACATTAACCCTAAGGCTCGCTGTACCTTTTTCAAGGTTGGTCTCATACCCTTACAGTGTGGTGTGTGTGCATGTGTGTGTGTGTGTGTGTGCGCGCACACGCACGTTACAAGGGTCTGTTGCCTCTAAGACAGGAAAAACACAACAACAGACAAAAACTCCTAAAACTTCTGAATCACTTTTCTGGTCATGAAAAGCAGTAATTTAGAAGTCTCATGTGAGCTGTAGAAGGCTTAGTGTGTCCAACTTGAACTGAGGTGTAGCTGAAGGCCTGCCTTAATGCACTGCCAGGTCTCTCACTCTAAGGAGGGAGAGGCTGAGCCATCATGCCAGGTACTGGATCTGAGGGAATATTCAGTCGCTCTCTCCACAGTGCTGGGTGAATGAGTCGAACTGCAGCCAGGGAGTGATCATACTTCATCACAACGAGGCCAAGGGCCTCACCTAAAAATATTGCGTAGAAACAAATCTAAAATACTACTTACGAATGGAATTTAGAATGGTCGTACGTATGCATAGAAAAAGTATGATTATTCAAAAAAATCCTACGAGCATCATACGCATACTGAAAGGAGATAACAATTGTTATTTACCAATGGTTCTCAGCCTCAGTGCTCGTGCACGACCTTAACCATATATGGTCAAAATCATTCCTTTAACCCGTTGGGAATATACAATGCCGTACCATGAAATACAACTGCGCATCCAAAGAAAGCAAAGAAAAATTTGAAATTCCAAAACTGAAAGAGGCAGTGGTATAAAGTACTTAAGTAGTTTTTTGGGGTATTTTTACTTAAGTAGTATTTTAAAGTATCTGTACTATTTATATTTTTGCCAACTTTTACTTTACTACATTCCTAAAGAAAATAATGTACTTCTTACATTTTCCATGACACCCAAAAGTACTCGTTACATTTTGACAGGAAAATGATCCAATTCACACACTTATCAAGAGAACATCCCCACTGTTGGCGTATGCCCATGGCTAGCCGTCAATAATAAAAAAATAGATATAATAATTGTGCCATCTGGTTTGCTTAATATAAGGAAGTTAAAATGATTTATACTTTTACTTTTGATACTTAAGTATATTTCAGCAATTCCATTTACTTTTGATACTTAAGTATATTTAAAACCAAATACTTAGACCTTTACTCAAGTAGTATTTTACTGGGTGACTTTCACTTTTACTCAAGTATGACAATTGAGTACTTTTCCCACCACTGAATAGAGGTGCTAGTGTCAGAGATTGAGTACAACCAAAAGGTTTTATTTGGCTCGATCAGTTGTGGCTTGACCAGTAAAAATAAAAACATAGCTACAAAGAGAGGACCAATTCAATCAAGTTGCTTCAGCAACGGGAAATATACTTCAAATAAGTAGACAACATTCATCAATAAGCCATCCATTCTCAACAGCTCCCTCCTGTAAGAGTATAGGCCAACATTGCTGTTCTGCAGAATGAACGAATCATACGTTCCACCCGGCCACCGAATTCATCAGCGTCTTTTGCGCATCACCTGCACAAAAAGAGTGGAAGCCTTTTCTGTTCACATAATTGAAATGGTTTTGTGATGGTGATTTTATGGAGATGTGGGTGCCGTCTATTGCTCTGTTCGTATTAGAGAACCCATTGATGGCATCATGGCAAAGAAATACCTCTTGACTTCAACCTGTTGTGCCATGGTGTATGGAAATTGTATGTGTTACTGTTTGTTTTGCTGATGATTGCATCCAAAACATTGGCTCATCGAGGGCTGAGAGATGACGGTCAACAAGCTCCTGCTGAAAAGTGCCCGTTGCCAAATACCTGAGGGTGGATAGCACTTAGATGTGCACCGAAATGGCATTTGTTCGCCTTTTTAAACTAGGTATTTCTTAAATCCTCGCAAAAATCCTATAAAAATGGTTTTTTGGAAACGATAGCTGATGAGCAAATCTGTACTTTCTGCAGAAAATGTCCCACCGGTCTTTAAAAACATGCTCTCTGCAAGATGCAGCGTTGGCCAAATCTTTAAACAGAGCAAGATCAGGCATCTCTCTGTCTAGTTCCCATTATCTCAGTCTTTTATAGTATGTCAACAATGGTTTCACTTTCACACGTACCTCTCATTTAACAAATTACTGTACTTTATATGGATAATTATTGTAACAAATGTACTGATGATGTGGTCAAATTATAAAGCATGCCAAGATACAGTATGTTGAATTCACAATGGAAATACAATGAAATCAAAAAATTATTTAATTATTACTCTCACAATTTCAACATATCATTTCCCCATTCTATGCTTGACAAGCAGTTCCCTTATTCCACCACTTGGCACTGTGCTACTCATAGTCATGGCTGTGCATACATTTACTTGCACTCTCAAGCAAACGTTCATACTGATATTTCACACTTTGCGTGAAAATCATCCCATGCATGGTTTACGCGCCGATTTATGCGTACGCCCGGTTGATAAACGAGGCCCCAGGAGTGGGATCTCCCTCTTCTAACAAAACAAGGCAAGGGACTATTCATCTCAAAATTCAGCCCCAAAATGTCCAGATGCAGCAGTTTGTATCTATTAAACTGTCCGCTTCATTCCTAGTGATATTAACAGCCTGATTTCAAAACATCAGCAGAACGATGCACCGTAATCAGAAAGACTTTCTGGAATAAGATCACAGAAACGGAAGATCTCCTTGTTGCCTATGAATTCTAAGATCTGAGAGAGAGAATAATCTTCCTGCTGTCTAATTGAACTCTTCGGGGCAAAAAAGACACCCTGGATCTAGGTTGTCCTAAATATTCCAAACCCCATCTATAATTCTACAAGACAAAAATCACATAAAAACATCTCTACTGTGCAAATAATGCTGCTGTGCCATACATTATGATGCATGAATGCACACACACTGCACACAGTGGAAGGCAACGAAACAGGCTGCAATAAACAAGAGACTGTCTGCAGCCCCGTTGTTTTGTCTGTGACAGAACCGACAACCCCTCAGGCACAGGACCCGTCTCTTGCTCCCTTGGTACTAGACAATTATTCCCAAGCACAGATGTCTAATTACTAGAAAAACAACTATAGAGATGAGGAATGAACAGATCACCGCCCCGAGCCCGCCGCCTCCCCGACGACATGGCTTCCCTTCTCAATTACACTGTATTACCTTCCATAGGCTGGCTGACCTGTATCATCAGATGCTGCTAAAGCTACTGTGTCTTGTGATGCTGTTGGCTCAACTTGGCTGGTGACATAATGCATATAGTCTGGTGAACCCGAACCTAGGTAACCGTCTGCCCAGGGAAACTATTATGCATAGGCATTTGTCGATCATAGACTAGAATAAGGAATGGAGGAACGGAATGGCCCAGGTCTAGTCTGACCTGGAAGTCTTGTTAGTAACACACACAATCGCGACGTGCAAGCAGAGACACACACACACACACACACACACACAGCAGACATCCCACACACTACAATATCTCACAGGACAGCTTCTCAGATATTTGGTTTCATTCAGCATCCATTTATCAGCCAATAAAGATCAGCCAGTGAAAATCCTACAGCGTCATGCATTGACCAAGAAGCCTCTGTCCAGACCGACCACTCACATCCCATCGCTTCCCAGTTCCCACATCCCCCAGCAGCAGCACTACAGCAGGGCCATCCTTAACAGAGTGGCAGGAAGGCCCGCATCTACGGCCTACATCACTCACTTTTATGGGAGTAGGGTGGTGTAAGGTTTAACAAGACATTTTACTTGTCAAGAGACCCGACATTACGCAACCATAAAACGATGAGGTCCACAAATCTCTGTCTGACGTTGTGAGCAGGCCTTGTTGTGCGGTCGGACTTCCATGGACGGCATTTCCTCTAAATAGAATAGTGGAGTCAAGATTCTGGGTTGCCTTGCCTACACGAGCTGCAAAATATCTTGCAAAATAACAAAATACTTTCTTAGGAGTTATAACAATGTACCCAGAATAATTATATTCAAGCACAAAAAGTATATTTAAAATAAAACCATCTAAGAGATCTATGATCATCATTTCTCAAACTGCAGGATGAAAGAACCTAGCTAGCTCCTAGGTCCACATCCTACTCTGTAACAGAGCATGAAATACAGCTCTGGGGTTTATAGAGAGCCAGCTGAGCCACCATTCACCCGACTGTGTCATTTTCCTCGGAGCCTGTGCCATAGCTGGAGCGGCTCCACTGACCAGGGGCGTCTGTGGTCTGCCCTATGCGCCAGGCAGTCGGCCTGGTCTGGTAGTGGACCGGTGAGACACTGCGGCAGGGCAGGCTCCCCACCCCTGACGCAGAGCACCCGCGCTGGGGAACGTCTGAGTAATGGCAGGGTAACCTGATCCAGCCAGAGAGAAGGAGGTAGGGAGGGGGAGTGAGCTAAGCTGACGCCTAAATCATAGCAGGAGGATGGAGGGAGAGAGGTAACGAGAGGGAGAGAGAAAGCAAGAAAACAAAGAGAAACACAGAGAGAGAGAGAGAGAGAGAGAGAGAGAGAGAGAGAGAGAGAGAGAGAGAGAGAGAGAGAGAGAGAGAGAGAGAAAGAAAGAAAGAAAGAAAGAAAGAAAGAAAGAAAGAAAGAAAATAAAGAAAAGAAAGAAAGAAAGAAAGAAAGAAAGAAAGAAAGAAAGAAAGAAAGAAAGAAAGGAAGCCTGGAGACAGGAGGTTGAAAATAAACTAAACTTCTCCCTCCTGCCTCTGAGCACACGCACGTGCCACACCCACTGCTGGGCTAGGGAGTTGCATAGAGATGACAGGGAGTGGGCATGGAATTCAACCTTACTGCATGCCATGTCATATCATGTCACGGACATATTTCAAAACAAAATGCCTACATGAAACAAACTAGATGTACGTTTTCTCCAATGCTTGCGCAAGTAAATGACTTAGCAGGCATAGATTTGAAAAAATATGAGTAAATAAAACGGAGTATTTAGAGGGGAAAAGCCCAGCACATGTAGGCTATCAATGTGCATCTCTACCAGCCTATATGGACCAACGTCGACTTGAATCTAGACCACAGCGTCTTTCTTATCATATCCTAACTAAACACAGTATTCTCTTTTCTGCCTCTCCTCACCGGTGACCCAGTCATCACTACAGCATTTCCCTTGACTCCTTCCTTACTAAACAGAGCTTCGAGTTCACATTATGAGAGAGGGTTTCATTTCACGTGCTCTCTGCCTTTATGACTGAAACAGGATGTCATGAGGTCGTGAGTCGGCGTCATTTCAGCTTTCTCATGTTGTTATTACAACTTCATTACTGAACACCGGACACACGGTTTCCTCTTATCAACTGATGGTGGCTCAGAACTGGCGCCAGAGAACGTGTTAATTACATGGAAATACAGTATGTTCAGCCTATTACTGTACAACGAACCACTGAAATAACGATGTCACATTCACTGAGTACACCAAACATTAGGAACACCTTAATATTGAGTTGCACCCCCTTTTGCCCTCAGAACAACCTCAATTCGTCGGGGCGTGGACTCTACAAGGTGTCAAAAGCGTTCCACAGGGATGCTGGCCCATGTTGACTCCAATGCTTCCCACAGTTGTGTCAAGTTTGCTGGATGTCCTTTGGGTGGTGGACCATTCTTGATACACACGGGATACTGTTGAGCGTGAAAAACCCAGCAGTGTTGCAGTTCTTGACACAAATCGGTATGCATGGCACGTACTACCCAGTGGTGTAAAGTACTTAAGTAAAAAATACTTGAAAGTACTACTTTAGTATCTGTACATTACTATCTGTACATTACTGTACAGATACATTACAGTACTGTTACAGATACTGTAATGTACAGATACATTACAGTATCTGTACATTACTAACTTTTACTTAACTACATTCCTAAAGAAAATTATATACTTTTTACTTCATATACTTCACTTCCCTGACACCCAGAAGTACTCAATACACTTTGAATGCTTAGAAGAACAGAAATTCTAAAATTCACCACTTGAGTCTGGCAGACTCACTAAACACATGCTTCGTTTGTAAATGATATCTGAGTGTTGGAGCGTGCACCTGGCTATCCGTAAATGTAAATAAACAAGAAGATTATGCCATCTGGTTTGCTTAATATAAGGAATTTGAAATGATTTATACTTTTACTTTTGATACTTAAGTATATTTTAGAAATTACATTTACTTTTGATAGTTAAGTATATTTCAAACCAAATACTTTTATATGTAGCCTAGGCCTACTGGTTGTATGAATTTGGGATCCATCTTCCCACAACTGTCCCAGAGTCTGTTTGGAACAGGCTATTTCTTTCTCCACAAGCTGACCAATAGAATAGATCAACTTTTCTACTGTGGGGGATAGTAGATTGAGTCATTACTCATCTTGTTGAATGAGGAAAATTAGATATGGACAGTTATTCTAACATCTTCAAACTGCAAGTTAGAATTCGGTAAGAAGGACTGGACATCGTTGCATCCTCGACTTGCATGCTCTGTTAATATGAATGACTATAATCTAAAAATATGATTTCTGTCATTATGAGCACCGTGGTTGGACGCCCTAACCAGGTTATGCACCTAATGCATATGGGTCCGGCAGATTTCTCAAATTTCTGGTAAATTAAAATGTTGCCGGTCACATTTTCCTTACAGAAACCCGCTACGACAGTTCAAAAAGGCACTTAAATATTGTCTGGCTCATTCACCCTCTGAACACGCACACAATCCATCTCTCAACTGTCTCAAGGCTTATAAATCCTTCTTTAACCTGTGTCCTCCCCTTCATCGACACGGATTTAACAAGTGACATCAATAAAGGATCATAGCTTTCACCTGGATTCACCTGGTCTGTCATGGAAAGAGCAGATGTCTATAATGTTTTGTATACTCAGTGTATAAAGCTCCTCTATTAAAAGTGCACGTCAAAAACTGACACGTTCTTGTCAGAAAGTTAAACCACGTTCACATCACACAATGTCAACTGTCACCATAAATACACGTCCAAACGACGTGCATTCCTTTATTACGAAGTCAGGAAGCATCTTGAATTTAAATTTCATTCCCTATTTTCTAGGAAGCACAATATAGGCCTAACCAGTGACTGACTGAAACATTCACTAGCCTATTTCTGTACCTGTACCACATCCAGACATCCACAATATGGACCTTATTCATTATTCAGTCTTATATGCACTTTCCTTTTCCTCTGACAAGCTGTTCCTCTGCAGGCCTGAATAGATATTAAGGCCTTCTGATTAAGGTAGGGCTGAGTCACTAGAATTTTTCATGAAACATCTTCCAGGTAGAAAACATCTTGAGGTAGGTCAGGTTGGTCAAGTTTACAGATGTTTTCATCATTAAAGCTGATAGGCAAAGAGACTTGAGGGAAATCCAGCAAAAATTGTAGACTATATAATTTTGGCAAAATGTTAATACTGGATTGGATTTACCATTTTGTAAAATGTGCATTTCTAAGAAAAACTTCATATCCCATTTGACAGCAAGATTACAACCTCAATGACCATAACATTGAGAACACATTACACATAAAATACAGAATGTACTGTATATGGATGTGTATACTTTGGCATGTAGGTATAGTCTCACCTTGCATAGCAGCTCTCAGTTTATACCATGATATGATACTTCTCCCATACAGCCTAACTATTCTCCAGAACCGACCTCCTGTCTTCTATCATAAAGACTTGGCACGCGTCTAACATACCTTCTTGTTCTTTCAACAATAAACACAAGGGTGAGCTTTATAATTGAAAAAGTCTACAGAGTTGAGATGAGCAGAGCTAAGCATAAATGCACTCGTTCTTGCAACAAATAGGCGATACCGACATAATTGACCGGAATTATTAAATAAACAGACAAGTTTCTTTCAACCCTCACCCCCCCCTTCCTCCTCCTCACCCCTTTCCCCTCTTCCTCCTGACCCCTCTCTCCTCCTCCTCCTGACCCCTCTCTCCTCCCTCTCACCCCTTTCCCCTTCTCCCGCTCTCAACCCTTTCCCTCCTCCCTCTCACCCCTCCTCCATCTCTCACCCCTCACCCCTCCTCCCTCTCTCTCCCCTCTCCCCTCCTCCGTCATCTCCTCACCACATGTGAAACCACACTGTAGCTCCTAACATGCCAAAGTAAGCGCTCCACATCTTTCAAACAGAGTGTGTTTACAATAGATCAGAGTCCCACACTTCCACTGGATTTCACTGTACTGTATTGGACTTTATTAATAAAATAAAACAGAGGGAATCCCTTTTTAGTGTAACATGATACACAAGAAATGCGTGACCAAAAGTATGTGGACACCTACTCGTCAAACATCTCATTCCAAAATCACGGGCATTAATATAGTCGGTCCCCCATTTACTGCAATAACAGCCTCCACTCTTATGGGAAGGCTTTCCACTAGATGTTGGAACATTGCTGTGGGGACTTGCTTCCATTCAGACACAAGAGAATTATTGAAGTCGGGCACTGATGTTGGGTGATTAGGCCTGGCTTGCAGTCGGTGTTCCAATTCATCCCAAAGGTGTTCGATGGGGTTGAGGTCAGGGTTCTGTGCAGGCCAGTCAAGTTCTTCCACACCAATCTCAAGAAACCATTTCTGTATGGACCTCGCTTTGTGCACAGGGGCATTGTCATGCTGAAACATTTAAGTGCCTTCCCCAAACTTCCCTCGAACTATGGGGACCAAACCATGAAAAACACTCGCAGATCATTATTCCTCCTCCACCAAACTTTACAGTTGGCACTATGCATTGGGGCAGGTAGCGTTGCCCTGGCATCCGCCAAACCCAGATTCATCCATCGGACTGCCAGATGGTGAAGCCTGATTCATCACTCCAGAGAAAGCATTTCCACTGCTCCAGAGTCCAATGGCGGCGACCTTAACATCACTCCAGCCGTCAACTCTTGGCAGTGCGCATGGTGATCTTAGGCTTGTGTGCGGCTGCTCGGCCATGGAAACGCATTTCATGAAGCTACCGACGAACAGCTTTTGTGCCGACGTTTCTTCCAGAGGCAGTTTGGAACTCTCTAGTGAATGTTGCAGCTGAGGACCGATGATTTTTACACGCTACGCACTTTAGCACTCAGCAGTCCCGTTCTGTGAGCTTGTGTGGCCTACCACTTCTCGGCTGAGCCGTTGGTGCCCCTAGACATTTCCACTCCACAATAACACCACTCTCAATTGACCAGGGCAGCACTAGCAGGGCAGATATTTGACAAACTGACTTGTTCGAAAGGTAGAATCCTATAACGGTGCCACGTTGAAAGTCACTGAGCTCTTCAGTAAGGCTATTGTGCTATCTATGGAGAATGCATGGCTGTGTGCTCAACTTTATACACCTGTCAGCAACAGATGTGGCTGAAATAACCGAATCCACTAATTTGAAGGGGTGTCCACATACATTCATATTAGAGGTTATGATTATTCAACGCCGATACCGATTATTGGAGGACCAAAAAAAGCCGATACCGATTAAAATCGCCATTTTTTTTTACATTTATTTGTAATAATGACAATTACAACAATACTGAATGAACACTTATTTTAACTTAATATAATACATCAATAAAATCAATTTAGCCTCAAATAAATAATGAAACATGTTCAATTTGGTTTAAATAATGCAAAAAACAGAGTGTTGGAGAAAAAAGTAAAAGTGCAATATGTGCCATGTAAGAAAGCTAACGTTTAAGTTCCTTGCTCAGAACCTGAGAAAGTTGGTGGTTCCTTTTAACATGAGTCTTCAATATTCCCAGGTAAGAAGTTTTAGGTTGTAGTTATTATAGGAATTATAGGACTATTTCTCTCTATACCATTTGTATTTCATTAACCTTTGACTATTGGATGTTCTTATAGGCACTTTAGTATTGCCAGTGCAACAGTATAGCTTCTGTCCCTCTCCTCGCTCCTACCTGGGCTCGAACCAGGAACACATCGACAACAGCCACCCTCGAAGCAGCGTTACCCATGCAGAGCAAGGGGAACAACTACTCCAAGTCTCAGAGCGAGTGACGTTTGAAACGCTATTAGCGCGCACCCCGCTAACTAGCTAGCCATTTCACATTGGTTACACCAGCCTAATCTCGGGAGTTGATAGACTTGAAGTCATAAACAGCGCAATGCTTGAAGCATTGCGAAGAGCTGCTGGCAAAACGCACGAAAGTGCTGTTTGAATGAATGCTTACGAGCCTGCTGCTGCCTACCATCGCTCAGTCAGACTGCTCTATCAAATCATAGACTTAATTATAACATAATAACACACAGAAATACGAGCCTTAGGTCATTAATATGGTTGAATCCGGAAACTCATCATCTTGAAAACAAAACGTTTATTCTTTCAGTGAAATACGGAACCGTTCCATATTTTATCTAACGGGTGGCATCCATAAGTCTAAATATTCCTGTTACATTGCACAACCTTCAATGTTATGTCATAATTACGTAAAATTCTGGCAAATTAGTTTGCAACGAGCCAGGAGGCCCAAACTGTTGCATATACCCTGACCCTGCGTGCAATGAACGCAAGAGAAGTGACACAATTTCATCTGGTTAATATTGCCTGCTAACCTGGATTTCTTTTAGCTAAATATGCAGGTTTAAAAAGATATACTTCTGTGTATTGATTTTAAGAAAGGCATTGATGTTTATGGTTAGCTACAGTCGTGCAACGATTGTGCTTTTTTCGCAAATGCGCTTTTGTTAAATCATCCCGTTTGGCGAAGTTGGCTGTCTTTGTTAGGAAGAAATAGTTCGCAACGAGTCAGGCGGCCCAAACTGCTGCATATACCCTGACTCTATTGCAAGAGAAGTGACACAATTTTCCTAGTTAAAAGAAATTCATGTTAGCAGGGAATATTAACTAAATATGCACGTTAAAAAATATATACTTGTGTATTGATTTTAAGAAAGGCATTCATGTTTATGGTTAGGTACACGTTGGAGCAACGACAGTCCTGTTTCGCGAATGCGCACTGCGTTGGACTAGTTAACCGTAAGGTCGCAAGATTGAATCCCCGAGCTGACAAGGTAAAAATCTGTCATTCTGCCCCTGAACAAGGCAGTTAACCCACCGTTCCTAGGCCGTCATTGAAAATAAGAATGTGTTCTTAACTGACTTGCCTAGTTAAATAAAGGTGTATAAAAATAAATAAATAAATAAAAATACATTTTAAAAATCGGCCAAATCGGTGTCCAAAAATACCAATTTGCGATTGTTATGAAAACTTGAAAATCGGCCCAAATTAAATCGGCCATTCCGATTAATCGGTCGACCTCTAATTCATATATATAGGGTATCATTAGCACCACATGCTATTCGTAGCTATGAAACATACAGGCTGTGGTCCAGTCGATAGAGAGATCGGAGTAGGCCTATTTGTCCACATGCTGCTTCATGGAAAGCAAAATAAAAGCGATATGGTAAGGATATCACCCTGGAACACAACACAAACATGGAAGCTGACATCTTCATCGTTTTGTCTTGGGCTAAGATTTTAAATGGCTCTTCCTTAGTGGAAAGTTCCCCCTTTTCCACCCTGCCATCATAAATCCACCTCAGTGAATCACATTATAGGCCTCCCTCTCTTGGTGTGTCCTCAGAAACACTGAGTGTGCATATTCAATGTTTCTCCTCACATCTATGCCTAGGCCAACCGCCATTCATCTGACTAAATTCAGTTATTTTCTCTGTCATCATGAAATAGGAAATGCAATGTTTTAAGGGGAACATGTTTACAACATCTATATTATAATATGCTGCGGGCTGATCTACAATTTTGTACCGATTTCCTTCATTTTAGAATCAAAAGAAGCGTGCCGTCCTCTTACATTCCACAGGCCACTTTATAATGGGCTGGGTTTTGTATTTATTTAGTTTTTTACGGTTTCTGTGTTTGGAATGGCATGGTTATTATTGGAGATTCAGCTTTCATAACGCAATTGATAAGCGTTTGTAGGCCCATTTTGAATCTGTTGAATGATGGCTAATTTAACCTTGCTACAGAATTGTTAACAGAATACAGTTGAAGTCAGAAGTTTACATACACCTTAGTCAAATACATTTAAACTCAGTTTCTCACAATTCCTGGCATTTAATCCTAGTAAAAGATTCCCTGTCTTAGGTCAGTTAGGATCACCACTTCATTTTAAGAATGTGAAATGTCAGAATAATAGTAGAGAGAATGATTTATTTAAGCTTTAATTTCTTTCATCACATTCCCAGTGGGTCAGAAGTTTACATACACTCAATTTGTATTTGGTAGCATTGCCTTGAAATTGTTTAACTTGGGGCAAACGTTTTGGGTAGCCTGCCACAAGCTTCCCACAATAAGTTGGATGAATTTTGGCACATTCCTCCTTACAGAGCTGGTGTAATGGAGTCAGGTGTGTAGGCCTCCTTGCTCGCACACGCTTTTTCAGTTCTGCCAACACATTTTCTATAGGATTTGGGGTCAGGGCTTTGTGATGGCCACTCCAATACCTTGACTTTGTTGTCCTTAAGCCATTTTGCCACAACTTTGGAAGTATGCTTGGGGTCATTGTCCATTTGGAAGACCCATTTGCAACCAAGCTTTAACTTCCTGACTAATGTCTTGAGATGTTGCTTCAATATATCCACATAATTTTCCTCCCTCATGATGCCATCTATTTTGTGAAGTGCACCAGTCCCTCCTGCAGCAAAGCACCCCCACAACATGATGCTGCCAACCCCGTGCTTCACGGTTGGGATGGTGTTCTTCAGCTTGCAAGCCTCCCCCTTTTTCCTCCAAACATAACAATGGTCATTATGGCCAAACAGTTCTATTTAATTTTCATCAGACCAGAGGACATTTCCCCAAAAAGTATGATCTTTGTCCCCATGTGCAGTTGCAAACCGTAGTCTGGCTTTTTTATGGCGGTTTTGGAGCAGTGGCTTCTTCCTTGCTGAGCAGCCTTTCAGGACTCGTTTTACTGTGGATATAGATACTTTTGTACATGTTTCCTCCAGCATCTTCACAAGGTCCTTTGCTGTTGTTCTGGGATTGATTTGCACTTCTCGCACCAAAGTACATTCATCTCTAGGAGACAGAACGCGTCTCCTTCCTGAGCGGTATGACGGCTGCGTGGTCCCATGGTGTTTATACTTGCATACTATTGTTTGTACAGATGAACACGGTACCTTCAGGCGTTTGGAAATTGCTCCCAAGGATGAACCAGACTTGTGGAGGTCTGCAACTTTTTTCCTGAGGTCTTGGCTGATTTCTTTTGATTTTCCGATGATGTCAAGCAAAGAGGCACTGAGTTTGAAGGTAGGCCTTGAAATACATCCACAGGTACACCTCCAATTGACTCAAATTATGTCAATTAGCCTACCAGAAGCTTCTAAAGCCATGACATCATTTTCTGGAATTTTCCAAGCTGTTTAAAGGCACAGTCAACTTAGTGTATGTAAACTTCTGACCCACTGGAAATGTGATACAGTGAATTATAAGTGAAATAATCTGTTTGTAAACAATTGTTGGAAAAATTACTTGTGTTATGCACAAAGAAAATGTCCTAACAGATTTGCCAAAACTATAGTTTGTTAACAAGACATGTGTGGAGTGGTTGAAAAACGAGTTTTAATGACTCCAACCTAAGTGTATGTAAACTTCCGACTTCAACTGTATGTGATTCTCCATACCCGTTACAGGTTCGCTAATGGAAAGCATTGCATGGAATATTTCAATGACCTTGTTAATGGCGATACTTTCTTCATTCACGAATCTCTGAAAAAAAGCATCTTAGAAATGTCTGTGCCCAGTTGCACGTGGTTCTACAAAAAAACAGTGAAAACTCAGAGAGATATTAATTCGACGCTTTGCACAGAGTGAGGAGTTCCCTTGCCATTTTAGCTGACGGCAGGTTAGTAACTTTTGCAACAAAATTATTTTATTGTGCCTGTCTGGTTGCACACAGACTTTTATGGTCACACAAGGTGCCACTGGTGGATTCAAAATGAGTAGCCTAACAGTTATTTACATGGCCCCAGTTGCATTTTTAAACAAATTGATTTTTCTGTACGAAATCAATCACATGTAAACATAGGGTGACAGTGAGCAAAATAACCACGGACGGGAAGTTGACAATGGCTTATTAGTAAGCATAAATAAACTGTATTTCTATTTGCAGTCCTCAAAGATGAATTTCAATTCAATCTAATTAACGAGATCCAATGATCTACCGCCCACAAGGCGGGTTGCCGCTCGTGCAAGGGATGGGCAAAGTACTTTTTTCTCTCCAATTTCGTGGTAGCCAATTGGTAGTTACAGCCTTGTCCATACGGGAGTAGCAGCGATGGCACTCGGGAGAGGCGAAGGTCGAGAGCAGTGCCTCCTCCGAAACAAGACCCAGCCAAGCCGCACTGCTTCTTGATACAATGCCCGCTTAACCCGGAAGCCAGACGCACCAATCTGTCGGAGGAAACACCGTGTCAGCGTTCACTACGCCCGGCCCGCCACAGGAGGTGCTAGAACGCGATGGGAACAAGGAAATCTTCGGCCTGACAAACCCTCTCCTAATCCAGACGACGCTGGACCAATTGTGCGCCGCCTCATGGGTCTCCCAGTCACAGCCAGCTGTGACACAGCCTGGAATCAAACCCGGGTCTGCAGTGACACCTCAAGCACTGCGGTGCAGTGCCTTAGACCGCTGCGCCACCCAGGAGGCCCCCGCAAATTGTTTGAACAAACAATTGGTCCCCCAAAAATGCAGCCCTCGGTTGAATTTCAAAATCCCGATGTGGCCCTCAAGCCAAAACGTTTGCCCACCCCTGGGCTAGTGCATCATTATAAAATTGCGCTAAGAAATATTTCTTATATTATTTCACCTTTATTTAACCAGGTAGGCCAGTTTACAACTGCGACCTGGCCAAGATAAAGCAAAGCAGTGCGACAAAAACAACACAGAGTTACACATGGGATAAACAAACGTACAGTCAATAACACAATAGAAAAGTCTATGTACAGTGTGTGCAAATGTAGTAAGATTAGGGAGGTAAGCCAATAAATAGGCCATAGTGGCAAAATAACAATTACAATTTAGCATTAACACTGGAGTGATAGATTTGCAGATGGTGATGTGCAAGTAGAGATACTGGGGTGCAAAAGAGCAACAACAAAAAACAATATGGGGATGAGGTAGTTGGGTGGGCTATTGACAGATGGGCTGTGTACAGGTGCAGTGATCGGTAAGCTACTCTGACAGCTGATGCTTCTAGTTAGTGAGGGAGATATAAGTCTCCAGCGTCAGTGATTTTTGCAATTCGTTCCAGTCATTAGCAGCAGAGAACTGGAAAGAAAGGCGGCCAAAGGAGGTGTTGGCTTTTGGGATGACCAGTGAAAAATACCTGCTGGAGCGCGTGCTACGGGTTGGCGTTGCTATGGTGACCAGTGAGCTGAGAGAAGGTGGGGCTTTACCTAGGAAAGACTTATAGATGACCTAGAGCCAGTGGGTTTGGCGACGAATATGTAGCGAGGGCCAGCCAACGAGAGCATGCAGGTCGCAGTGGTGGGTAGTATATAGGGCTTTAGTGACAAAACGGATGGCACTGTGATAGACTACATCCAATATGCTGAGTAGAGTGTTGTAGGCTATTTTGTAAATGACATCGCCAAAGTCAAGGATCGGCAGGATGGTCAGTTTTACGAGGGTATGTTTGGCAGCATGAGTGAAGGAGGCTTTGTTGCGAAATAGGAAGCATATTCTAGATTTAATTTTGGATTGGAGATGCTTAATGTGAGTCTGGAAGGAGAGTTTACTGTCTAACCAGACACCTATCCATTAGTAGTTGTCCACATATTCTAGATCAGAACCGTACAGAGTAGTGATGCTAGTCGGGCGGGCGGGTGCGGGCAGCAATCGGTTGAAGAGCATGCACTTAGTTTGACTAGCATTTAAAAGCAGTTGGAGGCCATGGAAGGAGTGTTGTATGGCATTGAAGCTCATTTGGAGGTTTGTTAGCACAGTGTCCAAAGAAGGGCCAGATGTATACAGAATGGTGTCGTCTGCGTAGAGGTGGATCAGAGAATCACCAGCAGCAAGAAAGACATCATTGATATATACATAGAAAAGAGTCGGCCCAAGAATTGACCCCTGTGGCACCCCCATAGAGACTGCCGGAGATCCGGACAACAGGCCCACCAATCTGACAAACTAAACTCTATCTGAGAAGTAGTTGTTGAACCAGGCGAGGCAGTGATTTGAGAAACCAATGCTATTGAGTCTGCCAATAAGAATGCGGTGATTGACAGTCGAAAGCCTTGGCCAGGAAATGGTCGGTGATCTGTTTGTTAACTTGGCTTTCGAAGATTTTAGAAAGGCAGGGCAGGATGGATATAGGTCTGTAACAGTTTGGATCTAGAGTGTCTCCCCCTTTGAATAGGGGGATGACCGCGGCAGCTTTCCAATCTTTAGGGATCTCTGACGATACGAAAGAGAGGTTGAACAGGCTAATTATAGGGGTTGCAACAATTGCGGCGGACAATTTTAGGAAGAGAGGGTCCAGATTGTCTAGCCCAGCTGATGTGTCGGAATCAAGATTTTGCAGCTGTTTCAGAACATCAGCTGTCTGGATTTGGGTGAAGGAGAAGCAGGGGGGGGGGGGGGGGGGCTTGGGCAGGTTGCTGCAGGGGGTGCAGAGCTGTTGGCCGGGGTAGGGGTAGCCAGGTGGAAAGCATGGCCGGCCGTAAAAAAAAATGCTTATTGAAATTCTTAATTGTCCTAGATTTATCGGTGGTGACAGTGTTTCCTAGCCTCAGTGCAGTGGGCAGCTGGGAGGAGGTGCTCTTATTCTCCATGGACTTTACAGTGTCCCAAAACTTTTGGGAATTAGTGCTACAGGATGCACATTTCTGTTTGAAAAAGCTAGCCTTTGTTTTCCTAACTGCCTGTGTATATTGGTTCCTAACTTCCCTGAAAAGTTTAATATCGCGGGGGCTATTCGATGCTAATGCAGTACGCCACAGGATGTTTTTGTGCTGGCAGTCAAGTCAGGAGTGAACCAGGGGCTGTTCTTAGTTCTAAATTTTTTGGAATGGGGCATGCTTATTTAAAGAGCAACCAGGCATCCTCTACTGACGTGATGAGGTCAATATCCTTCCAGGATACCCGGGCCAGGTCGATCAGAAAGGCCTGCTCGCTGAAGTATTTTAGGGAGCGTTTGACAGTGATGAGTGGTGGTCGTTTGACCGCGGACCCATTACGGACACAGGCAATGAGGCAGTGATCACTGAGATCCTGGTTGAAGACAGCAGAGGTGTATGTGGAGGGAAAGTTGGTCAGGATGAGAGTGCCCATGTTTACGGATTTAGGGTTGTACCTGGTAGGTTCCTTGATAATTTGTGTGAGATTGAGGGCATCTAGCTTAGACTGTAGAACGGCCGGGGTGTTAAGCATATCCCAGTTTAGGTCACCTAACAGTATGAACTCTGAAGACGGATGGGGTGGCAATCAATTCACATATGGTGTCCAGGGCACAGCTGGGGGCTGAGGGGGGTCTATAACAAGCGGCAACAGTGAGAGACTTATTTCTGGAAAGGTGGATTTTTAAAAGTAGAAGCTTGAACTGTTTGGGCATAGACCTGGATAGCAAAACAGAACTCTGCAGGCAACTCCACCCCCTTTGGCAGTTCAATCTTGATGGGAAATGATGTAGTTGGGGATGGAGATTTCAGAATTTTTGGTGGCCTTCCTATTTCCTCTTCTTACAAAACCACTCATGGCACAAGTAGTGAACGTTTCTGTTTAGATTTTTTTTGTTTTTTTACAAATGATTCAATTTGCCTATTCAACCGTGGCACTGGGGATTAGTCTACAGGCCACTATCAGTTCCACTGTATCTCTCTGGCACCTGCACAGTTAGATGTAGCCACGCAGTTACATGATTCCTATCATATTGCTTTTCCAATTGCAAATACGAATGGCAAAATAAAGCTAGTCTGTTTTCTAATGTTGGCTGATCGTGAAGGTGCCTTGGACGAAATACTGACCTATATGACAGTCGTCAATAGTTACCACAATCACAAAATCACAACCCCCACCTATTTCTACAATTTATCTTCTTAAAATGTGATTTAAACCTAACATTAACCACACTGTTAACCTGTATGTCTAACCTAAACTTAAGACCAAAAGTCAACAACAAAGATGACATTTTACGATATAGCCAATTTTGACTTTGTGGCTGTGGTAACTAGAGGAAACCCCTATGCATTATGACATGAGTTGATACATGACCTAGTCTACTGTAGCTAAATGCATGGCACAAAAAGAATATGCACGACTTTCATGTTTGAAAATCAGTGGAAAGCACACATTCACAGCTATTTCGCACACCTAAACACACAGGTTGTACACTGGTAGCGTGTGTTTTTCCTGATATGCAATGTTATGAAAAGGCCAAAGAAGCCTGCTATCGCTCCCTCTGTATCCTTACTTTCCTATTGGCTGAAATTAACATCGTAATATCATTGCATAACAAGCTCATTACCATTGGGATTTATTTTCTATTGCCAACGGTGAAAGGGTTTAAACAAATTGTAGAGTTACTTTCAGACATCTCACCTGTATCCCCGGTTGTTTTGGAGGCTTCTTCGTTAATTTGTCAATTGCGACATATTCATTTCTTGTAGAACCGCAGATCTTCATAACTGTTTGTCTACAGCCATTTTGAGCTGTACCTCGAGCTACGGATGACGGGGGAGAGAGTAGTAAGTCGCTGCTCTTTCAATCAAAATCTTACTCAAATTTATATTGGTAATAGTGAGACAAATATAAACTGAAAACATAGTTTGATTTTATTTCGATATTTTTCATGCATTTTGTAAAGAATGGAATGTGTTGCAATCGCATAGTCCCGAACCCCCCTTTTTGAGTGAAATGGTATGTCTCTTAGAATACTGGGTAAGCTCGTCAAATGTAGCCAATCAGCGACTTTGAAATGTAAGCCTCCAAGGTATCAATATAAACAGGATTTGACGCTTGCAAGTACAGTAGAGGTATGATTGAAAAAAATTCGGACAGTTTTTTAATCTTCAATCAGTATTTGAATTTATGATGAACAGCCCTGCAATGCTCTGTGCTCCCGGTCAAGATCTGTGCATACACAATAAATAAGTAGCCTATGCTGTCCTGTCTTAGAATTAAATGTGAGTTTCTGTAGTTGGACCGCAAACAGTTTGGGCGTCGTCATTCTTTTTCATATTTTTCTATTACACAATACAGTAGGTTATATCAAATTATGAGAATCCTTATTTTGTGTTACAGTAGTAATAGTAGTAGTATAGTATATTAGTAGGCTATTCTGATGACAGTTTCCATTATAGAAGCACACCATGTTGCTTCTGCAACGTGTAGGCTATTCCGTTCCACAAACAAACAACTCCCCGATGGTGTAGAACAATATGCTGCTGCCTCCCTGGATGTATTCAAGCATGATGTTATTAGTTTTGCTGGGATCAGAGTCACTTCAGGCTACACATGTCCTGTTCAGTTAACCGCTGTCACAGCCTGTAGGTTATGGTCCCTGGCAGGTGGTGTTGCTCACTGCTGTGGCGGTGTAGTGAGGCAGCGCGAGCGAGGCTTTTCACAGTCTGAGGAATCGCCTTCACACACGCATGCACATGCATGCACACACACATTCTCTCGCTCAGTCCCACATGCAACATATAGTGTTACAGATGTTATTATCGAAAACACATATTACAGGCTGAAGCATGGTTTGCCTCCTATAGGATGTTGTTACTGTTGATGCAACACCGTTACAGGTAGTGTATAATGAATGATGTGGTGCTGTGTTGTTATATTTCATGCTGATTGTGGACCAGAGGCAGCTTATCAATATTTCACATCTCCCAAAGCAGGAAGTGAAAAATATAGGTGACTAGCTTCTAATGAAATACTGAGGAAGCATAAATGTTTCCCTCAGACATACTGTATTATTGACCCGAGAACAGATAACTATGCACAGAGATCCTATTAAATTACTAATATGTCCTAATATGTAATTATATGTTACTATTGCCATTTGAGCAGGATCTGGCTTAGAGGTCCTGTGCCTATGAACAATAGACTTAAAACATTTGAAAGGTAAATGGCACTTTACTAGTTTTTGGGTTCAATACCTTAATCTTTGCTTCATTTTTATTTATTTATTTTTTGTAATTTAGCAGACGTTCTTATCCAGAGCGACTTACAGGAGCAATCAGGGTTAAGTGCCTTGCTCAAGCGCACATCGACAGATTTTTCACCTAGTCGGCTGGAGGATTTGAACCAGCGACCTTTCTATTATTGACCCAACGCTCTTAATCTGTAGGTGAAGGTAATTCTATTTACCTTCATCACTAAATAGAATTAAGAATGGGCTGGGCTGTGGCAGTAATGACACTATTGATCGGCTCACAGAAACCCTTTCAGGCTGGTAATCACAAGCAGCTTCTGTGGATGGAGGGATAGGGTGAAGGAGGAGTGAGACAGACTGATATGTGGTTTGCCCATTTAGTCAGGTAATCCTTACCCATTACGAGTCAGATACATGCCTACATAGCTGACTGATAGGGCACCATCTTACAGTGTACGTTTCTCTGCTCTTTATCTCACCACTATATCTCTCTCCAATCTGGAGCTTGTATCTCAGCCCAACTGCAGCCCCGCTACTTATGGTGAATACCTGAATACAGTTTATATGCAATCAGCCATTCATGTCAATTAATTTGACCCAAAACAAGGGGTTACATTTCTTAGTCATTTTTTTTTTCTCAGCTTTATGGAGATAGAGGGTGATCTTGCAAAGATTCCCATGCCAATTCTCTCTTACCATAAATACAAAATAATTTAGGCTCCAGAACCATGCTCATTATGTCAGTGTAGTGAAGAGGTTTGATGTTTTGAGATGAAATGCTTTAAGATGAAATATTCATTTTTTTATATTGGTTAATTATGTATTTATGTGTCCACTGTCAAGTTGAAACTCATGCTCCAGTGAGGGATGTTTCAGGCGTATGTTTATGCCAATGTTGCGGAATACATTTCCCACTTATTATAGGATTTCTGAGGTAAACTCGTATGCAACCTTATGGAAATATTAAATGAGGAGAGTGCATAACACACCTCACTGGACACATTGTGTGAGTATAATTATTTATCGCCTCTATGGCCTATTTATTGCCTTGCCTCCCTACTCTTCTACATTTGCACACACTGTACATATATTTCTCTATTGTGTTATTGACTGTACGTTTGTTTATGTGTAACTCTGTGTTGTTGTTTATGTCGCACATAAGGTCGCAGTTGTAAATGAGAACTTAATCTCAACTGACCTACCTGGTTAAATAAAGGTGAAATAAAAAATAAAAATATTATCCTGCACAGCATCCTCTAAGGTGAATGTTTAGGTCTTTATTGAGCACATTCTAATAGGTCATTGTTGATCGTCAAAATGTTGTCTCTTCTTATAAAATTCATCATGGAATATACTGTAATTCACTCAATTATTATTTATTTACTCTAGTACTATGGGTGGAACAAGTCATTTACTCTAGTATTATAGGTGGAACAAGTCATTTACTCTAGTATTATAGGTGGAACAAGCCATTTACTCTAGTATTATGGTTGGAACAAGTCATTTACTCTAGTATTATGGGTGGAACAAGTCATTTACTCTAGTATTATGGGTGGAACAAGCCATTTACTCTAGTATTATAGGTGGAACAAGCCATTTACTCTAGTATTATGGTTGGAACAAGCCATTTACTCTAGTATTATGGGTGGAACAAGTCATTTACTCTAGTATTATAGGTGGAACAAGCCATTTACTCTAGTATTATAGGTGGAACAAGTCATTTACTCTAGTATTATGGTTGGAACAAGTCATTTACTCTAGTATTATGGGTGGAACAAGCCATTTACTCTAGTATTATGGGTGGAACAAGTCATTTACTCTAGTATTATAGGTGGAACAAGCCATTTACTCTAGTATTATGGTTGGAACAAGTCATTTACTCTAGTATTATGGGTGGAACAAGTCATTTACTCTAGTATTATGGTTGGAACAAGTCATTTACTCTAGTATTATGGTTGGAACAAGTCATTTACTCTAGTATTATGGTTGGAACAAGTCATTTACTCTAGTATTATGGGTGGACCAAGTCATTTACTCTAGTATTATGGTTGGAACAAGTCATTTACTCTAGTATTATGGGTGGAACAAGTAATTTACTCTAGTATTATGGTTGGAACAAGTCATTTACTCTAGTATTATGGGTGGAACAAGTCATTTACTCTAGTATTATGGTTGGAACAAGTCATTTACTCTAGTATTATGGTTGGAACAAGTCATTTACTCTAGTATTATAGGTGGAACAAGTCATTTACTCTAGTATTATGGTTGGAACAAGTCATTTACTCTAGTATTATAGGTGGAACAAGCCATTTACTCTAGTATTATAGGTGGAACAAGTCATTTACTCTAGTATTATGGTTGGAACAAGTCATTTACTCTAGTATTATGGGTGGAACAAGCCATTTACTCTAGTATTATGGGTGGAACAAGTCATTTACTCTAGTATTATAGGTGGAACAAGCCATTTACTCTAGTATTATGGTTGGAACAAGTCATTTACTCTAGTATTATGGGTGGAACAAGTCATTTACTCTAGTATTATGGTTGGAACAAGTCATTTACTCTAGTATTATGGTTGGAACAAGTCATTTACTCTAGTATTATGGTTGGAACAAGTCATTTACTCTAGTATTATGGGTGGAACAAGTCATTTACTCTAGTATTATGGTTGGAACAAGTCATTTACTCTAGTATTATGGGTGGAACAAGTAATTTACTCTAGTATTATGGTTGGAACAAGTCATTTACTCTAGTATTATGGGTGGAACAAGTCATTTACTCTAGTATTATGGTTGGAACAAGTCATTTACTCTAGTATTATGGTTGGAACAAGTCATTTACTCTAGTATTATAGGTGGAACAAGTCATTTACTCTAGTATTATGGTTGGAACAAGTCATTTACTCTCGTGTTATGAGTGGAACAAGCCATTTACTCTAGTATTATGGGTGGAACAAGTCATTTACTCTCGTATTATGGGTGGAACAAGTCATTTACTCCAGTATTATGGTTGGAACAAGTCATTTACTCTAGTATTATGGGTGGAACAAGTCATTTACTCTCGTGTTATGAGTGGAACAAGCCATTTACTCTAGTATGGTGGGTTGAACAAGTCATTTACTCTAGAATGATGGGTGAAACAATTCATGAGATGATGGTTGAATTTTTAAGTATGCACCTGTCTTTCTGTTTTCTTTCTTTCTCCTCTCTCTCCTTTCTCTCTCTCTCATTCTCTCTTTTTGTCTCTCCGCTCCTCTCTTTCACCTCCCAATGATGAAGTCAAGGCAAGGCAAGACGCCCTCTCTCAACCGCACTCTCCAGAGCTGTAAAACATTCCAATGAAACACTTTTCTCAACTTTTATTTTCAAGGTTGAGGTTGGGCTGCAAGACATTTTCAGTCAGTCGTAATGGTGTGACTTTTGGTGTATTGCTTGCTTTATTCAAATCAAATTGTATTTGGCACATGCGCTGAATACAAAGGGTGTAGACTTTACTGTGAAATGCTTACTTACGAGCCCTTCCCAACGATGCAGTTTAAAAAATTACAAAACTAAGAATAGCAACACAACAGGAATAAAATACACAAACATTTAGCTATATGCAGGGATAACAGTACCAGGATAGGGTCAATGCACACAGTCCGGGTAACCATTTATTTAACTATTTAGCAGTCTTATGGCTATTTAGCAGTCTTATGGCTTGGAGGTAGAAGCTGTCTCGGAACCTGTTGATCCGAGAGCCGATGCTCTTTCGGACAGTAGCAGAGTGAACATTCTATGGCTCGGGTGGCTCAATTCTTTGGCAATTGTTTGGGCTTTACGCTGACACCGCCTGATATAAAGGTCCTGGATGGCAGGGAACTCAGCCCCAGTGATTTACTGGGCCGTCAACACAACCCTCTGTAGCGCTTTGCGGCCAAGACAGAGAAGTTGCCATATCAAGCGGTGGTGCAGCTAGTCAAGATGCTCTCGATGGTGCAGCTGTAGAACTTTTTGAGGATCCGAGGGGAAGAGGCGCTGTCGTGTCCTCTTAACGTCTGTATGGGTGTGTGTGGACCATTTCAAATCTTTAGTGATTTGGACACCGAGGAACTTGAATCTCTCGACCCGCTTCACTGCAGCCCTGTCGATGTGGATGGTGGTGTGCTCTCCCCTTTTTTCCTATAGTCCACGACCAGCTCCTTGGTTTTACGGACGTTGATGGAGAGGCTGTTGTCCTGGCACCACACTGCCAAGTCTCTGACCTCCTCCCTGTAGGATGTCTCATCGCTGTCGGTGATCAGGCCTACCACAGTCGTGCTGTCAGCAAACTTATTGATGGTGTTGGAATTGTGCGTGGCCATGCAGTCGTGGGTGAACAGGGAGTACAGGAGGGGACTAAGCATACTCCCCTGAGGGGCCCCCATGTTGAGGGTCAGCGTGGTGGAGGTGTTGTTGCCTACCCTCACCACCTTGGGCCGGCCCATCAGGAAGTCCAGGATCCAGTTGCAGAGGAAGATGTTCAGTCCCAGGGTCCCGAGCTTGGTAATGAACTTGGAGGGGACTATGGTGTTGAACGCTCAGCTGTTGTCAATGAATCCCGGTCTCACATAGGTGTTCCTCTTTTTCAGTTGAGATAGAGAGCAGCGTGAAGTGCAATTGAGATTACGTAATCTGTCGATCTGTTTGGGCGGTATGCAAATTAGAGTGGGTCCATTGTGTCTGGGATGATGGTGTTGATGTGTGTCACGACCAGCCTTTCAAAGCCCTTCATAATTACAGATGTGAGTGCTACAGGACAATAGTAATTTAGCCTGGTTACCTTGGAGTTCTTGGGAACAGGGACAATGGTGGTCAGTTTGAAATATGCTGGGATTACAGACTGGGACAAGGAGAGATTGAAGACTAAAATGTAAACGTAAAATGTCTGTGAAGACGCCTTGATTATATGTACTCTGAGTATATCAAACATTAGAAACAACTTCCCCTCCTTGCAGTCCTTGACACAAAAAGGTGCGCCTGCGGCCTGGCACCTGCTACCATACCACGTTCAAAGGCACTTACATTTTTTGTCTTGCCCATTCACCCTCTGAATGGCACACATACCAATCCATGCCTCAGTTGTCTCAAGGCTTAAAAATCCTTCTTTAACCTGTCTACTCCCCTTCATCTACACTGATTGAAGTGCAGGTCTGTGTTGATAACCCACCTTTCCTTCCTTCCTTTCACACAATTTATTACAAGCTGTGTGTGATCATTTTGGACCCTCACAAAAGTCATTTAGTGCTGTAGAAGGTTTCTGTCCCACTTTCTGTCAGCGAAGCCATGAATTATTGGGAGAGGCAGGATTAGGCACCAATTATAGAACTCATGCACTGTTGAACTTCTATTTTCCCCCCGTTTACCGTCTTTATTATGAATAATAAACGAGAATATAATTGTAACATGTTTATTTCCAGCTAGCCCTTTGACAATGTTGTGTTATTACAGTCCTTTCCTGCTCTGGAATTTAGACGGTGGCTTCTGAGTTTCTTTACCCATACTCCCCGGCAGTCCCGTAACCCTTTCAGCACCTCTCCAGTCGGTGCTTGTAAAGTTGTGGGTGGTCGGGCTCAGCCTTAGTCAGGGGTTTGGACCCTGTGGTGGACGTGTGGATTTTGAGCTGTGAAATTGCATTAAGTCGCCAGTTCTAAAGTCGTAATGGTGAGGCAGGGAGGCAAATGGCAATCCTTCCTTTAATGAAACCTAAGCTACTTTACAAAGCAGAGTAGAGGACCAAAGAAGGTCTGCTGGAGTTGGACAACTGGGACTTATAAGGGGGAAGTTGAATGGAGGGAAACTGCAGATATTCACATGCATTTATGCTTAATGTCAACTAAAATGAACAAGTATTTTATGACTAGGCAGACTACCGCCGTTATGTATTTATTTGGACAGTGAAGCTAAAACTTTTAATTTGGCTCTATACGCCAGCATTTTGAATTTGAGATCAAATGCTTTGTGTGAGGTGACAGAATGTCACATTTTATTTGAGGGTATTTTCATACATATCTGTTTTACAGTTTAGAAATTAATGCACTTTATGTATCTAGTCCCCCCATCTACATTTCTTTACTTTACTCTAATACAACTGTGGTTTGTGACTACTATGCTTTCCCATTGTGGCCGATTCAATTGCAGTCATTCTGTTACGGATTTTTCAGTCACTCTGGCAACGATTTGGTAACAAAGTGACACGTTTTAATCCCTTTATAATTTATGAACAACATTGTTATCAGTAAAAACACTACAACAAATTGGTAGATCTACCTTTTCTTTTTACTTCTGTAAACTTTCATAATCCTCCCTCCTCATGAGGGAGAGAAATTAGAAAATATCTTAAAAATATGTTTTTTATTTCACCTTTATTTAACCAGGTAGGCCAGTTGAGAACAAGTTCTCATTTACAACTGCGACCTGGCCAAGATAAAGCAAAGCAGTGCGACAAAAACAACAACACAGAGTTACACATGGGATAAACAAACGTACAGTCAATAACACAATAGAACAATCTATGTACAGTGTGTGCAAATGTAGTAAGATTTAATTTTTTTACCTTTATTTAACTAGGTAAGTCAGTTAAGAACAAGTTCTTATTTTCAATGACGGCCTAGGAACAGTGGGTTAACTGCCTTGTTCAGGGGCAGAACGACAGATTTTTACCTTGTCTGCTCGGGGATTCGATCTTGTAACCTTTCAGTTACTAGTCCAACGCTCGAACCACTAGGCTACCTGCCGCCCCGATTATGGAGGTAAGGCAATAAATAGGCCATAGTTGCAAAATAATTACAATTGAGCATTAACACTGGAGTGATAGATGTGCAGATGATGATGTGCAAGTGGAGATACTGGGGTGCAAAAGAGCAAAAAAATAAATAACAATATGGGGATGAGGTAGTTGGATGGGCTGTGTACCGGTAAGCTGCTCTGACAGCTGATGCTTAAAGTTAGTGAGGGAGATATAAGTCTCCAGCTTCAGTGACTATTGCAATTCGTTCCAGACATTGGCAGCAGAGAACTGGAAGGAAAGGCGGCCAAAGGAGGTGTTGGCTTTGGGGATGACCAGTGAAAAATACCTGCTGGAGCGCGTGCTACGGGTGGGTGTTGCTATGGTGACTAGTGAGCTGAGATAAGGTGGGGCTTTACCTAGCAAAGACTTATAGATGACCTGGAGCCAGTGGGTTTGGCGATGAATATGTAGCGAGGGCCAGCCAACGAGAGCATACAGGTTGCAGTGGTGGGTAATATATGGGGCTTTGGTGACAAAACTGATGGCACTGTGATAGACTACATCCAATTTGCTGAGTAGAGTGTTGGAGGCTATTTTGTAAATTACATCGCCGAAGTCAAGGATCGATAGGATAGTCAGTTTTACAAGGGTATGTTTGGCAGCATGAGTGAAGGAAGCTTTGTTGCGAAATAGGAAGCCGATTCTAGATTTAATTTTGGATTGGAGATGCTTCATGTGAGTCTGGAAGGAGAGTTTACAGTCTAACCAGACACCTAGGTATTTATAGTTGTCCTCAGAACCGTCCAAAGTAGTGATGCTAGTTGGGCGGGCAGGTGCGGGCAGCAATCGGTTGAAGAGCGTGCATTTAGTTTTACTAGCATTTAAGAGCAGTTGGAGGCCACGGAATGGCATTGGGAGAGCGTATGGCATTGAAGCTCATTTGGAGGTTTGTTAACACAGTGCCCAAAGAAGGGCCAGATGTATACAGAATGGTGTCGTCTGCGTAGAGGTGGATCAGAGAATCACCAGCAGCAAGAGCGACATCGTTGAGATATACAGAGAAAAGAGTCGGCCCGAGAATTGAACCCTGTGGCACAATATGTGGCAAAATGTGTTAAACACAAGGTGAATAATTTCTGCAAAACTAAATACAAACGTTGATATTAGTTGGCAGGGGCCTTTACTTCAATATTATTGTGTTTTGATGTATTTCTAATAGCTTTTAAGACTTTTTCCTAATAGATGTTTTTTAAGAAACATTTTCCATCCGTGTGACCAGAAATCAAAGCCGTTGCTTATTCCAAATCTTTGGGATGGAAAAGTCTTTCATTCCTCAAAAATATAGACTCTTAGCTTTCATTTGACACCAACTTTGATATGCTCCTATAAACTTCACAAGTTGGTACTCGTGGGTCCTTTTAGATGGTAGATCAATGTTAGATCAATGTTAAAGTATAAGGATGAACGGAGATAGAAAGGAGGGGTCTGGAAAAATATCCTTCCTTCTGCATCTAACACCTGAGTAATACTTTTTTTCTCACTACATCTCCCTTCACAGGTATTATTTCATCCCAGAGCGATTTGAAACTGTGAGAAGATGCTTCCAACAATAACACCTTGATATACTGAGCTTGACATCTTTGCAATACCTACGGGTGGCCGTTCCAGCAACAGCAACAAATGAGCAGTAAAATGCAACAAGCGCCCCAATAAACACAGTATAAATTTCAAACGGTGGTTTCCAGGGGATGGCTGTCTCTTTTGACAATCAGAACAGGGGGAAGACTGGGGAAAGGTTGTCTGGGGCTCAGCGTGTGAGGCACACGTACACAGAGCGTTGTACTGAGCGGCCAAGGTAAGAATGTATCTTGGATAGTTGGGTTGACAGGCAGTACTATATTCACCCTGACGTCAGAAGACCTCAGTCCCTCAGCTAATGACACAGTCAGTAGATTCATATGACTGAGTTTTTGTGTTTGTTTGTTTAAGTGTGTGTAGAGGGGTGTGGGGGGGGGGGGGGGGGGGGGGTGCTGGACTTGTCATGACCCTATCTGTCACATCTGGGCCTTTATCCAAAACCTTTTCCAGATTTCAAAGTCTCATCCTGCAGAGAAATAAAAATATGCATTTGAATGCTATTTGCAAATGAATAGAAGGTGGTGCACTCAGATGACCAGTACTGTTTTGCAGAACTCCAGAACAATTTGTGAATGCTTCAGGGTTTCTTGTATTTTAGTTAGGCCCCGAATCTCTCCCTGACCCCTGTCCTGACTAAGATGTTTGGGGTGTGGCTCGATCTGAACAAGTGTGTCAGTCCGCTACTTCCTGGTGAGGAGAAAAATCCATAAAGCAGGGAGGAAGTGAGGTCATAACAGCCAGGAAGTGAGTTCAGAATGACCAGGCGTTTAGGAGGGAAACGGACCGAGATTTACATCTAGTCCTCAAAACATTGGACATTGTTGGTTTTGCAGGGCCTCCGTGTGTGTTGTGATCAAATGAATTGGTATTTGTCCTGGAATGTTCCTTTCCAAGAATAGGGTTTGACTTCCTGAGAGAGACTCAGAATTTCGGTCCCAGAGTATGAGAATATGAGAGAATTTCAGGCAATATGATTTGTTTATTTGTATGATTTATTGTTTATTTATGACAATCAATCTGGTAATTGATATGGTATATTGATTCAAGTCTACATTGGTATTTTGGTACTAGTAACTATCATTGCTTATTAGTAATGGATCTTTCTGTGATCAATAACCATCTGTGCCCCACCTGGGCTATTGGGGGTGTGCAGTGCACTCTCTTTTAGTTTGTTATCTATCAGCTATCACTTCAGCTCTGAGTGTGATGTGGTGAGCTAAGTGCTGTGTTGATGCTGTTCTGTGGGGGATGTGTGTGAAGAGGAAGGCCTGGGCCTCACATTTAGCTGTGGTCTCCTGGGAGAGATTAGCTAGTTTAGGCTCTGGTGTCTCTCTCTCTATCTCTATCACTGCCACACTCTTGACTGCTCGATGCTGGTCTCTCTTTGTTTGGAACCAACGGATGGTTATTCTATTCTCTCTTTCTCTCACTCTTCCGCTCTCTTTTTTGCACTTTCTGTTCCTCTCTTTACTCTATATTCCTCTAATCGTTCTTTCCTATTTTAACCCCCATTTGTCTGTCTCTACCTAAACTGTTTCTATTTTCCTTTCAGTGTCTATTTCTCCTTTACTCCCTCATATCTCTCCCCCTTTCAATTGTCTTGGAGTGTGCCAACACTGCCCTTTTCTCTCTTTACCCCCCCCCTCTCTCGCTGTCACTCAATTTCAATTCAATTCAATGGGCTTTATTGGCATGGGAAACATTATGTTTACATTGCCAAACCAAGTGAAATAGACAACTCAGTCAATCACCCACACAGCTGATGCTCTTAGCTGACAGCCCAGGTGGCTTGGTGGTATTCAGGCCCAGACTGGACCCCTCTCTGCAACCCACCCCCACGTCAGGCCTCCTGTCCTGCTCCAGAGCCCTCTACTACAGGACTGTCCCAAACGGCACCAGATTGTCTATATAGTGCACTCCCTTTTGACCAGGGCCCTGGTCAGTAGTGCACTATATAGAGAATAGGGTGCATAGCCCTCCACAAATGGTCCCCAGGCCCACCGGCAGGCTGCTAGCCAGGCTCCGGCCTCCCTCTCTGGCTGGGGCAGTTGGAGCTCCACTGCACCACAGCACCGCTGTTAGCGTTCATCTCCTAAACGATCCCAGCCCTAAGAGGATCAATACTCATTTTCAGGGAGCAGCATGATCCCTTAATGTAGTGGAGGAGGATTGCTTCTTCCCCCCCCCCCCACACACCCCCCACCCCCCACACATCTGTCTCTCTACAGGAGCCAGCGCATGCAGCTAGAGCTGTACTTTCATTTCTCTCACCTCCTGGGGACGGGGTTAGTTAGCTAGTTAGTTAAAGACATTGTTCTTTTGTGTTGCTGATGTCATTATTTCAGTCAATTGTGTTATGCCGTGTAGGGAGAATTTTGATTTATGGGATTACTATATCACTATCTGTATTACTAGCTACAATATTGGTTTAGGTCCTCTGTAGCAATTGTTATCAATTAAATCAATGCATTGAAATTGACTTCATTGAACCATATTACTCTAGCTATAGGGTCAAGGGTTTATGTATGGGACGGAATAACCACCAGCTTCCATCCAATTCCGCCAGTGTATGAATTTGTCCTTGTTCGAAATCCTAATGCTTATGCTGCCAGACAAAATAGATGGTGCTGTTTTATTCTAGTTGCTTTTAAAACACATCCGAGAGTTCAGTTCTCCCTCTTTTCAGGCTGTTTCATTATTGGTAGTCATATTATTATTATTCTTTGTTTTCCACAGACGTTCTGTTTGAGAAATGACTTCATGCTAACAGTGGCATGATCCAAGGAAAATGGGAAAGATTTGAGAGAGTTTCCATTGGATAACAACCATGTCTTTTTCCAGTCAGTCGTCTCTGTACGGTCGGAGGGTATGAACAGGAACAGAGCGTGGTTTAGCTAAACGCCTCATAATTGATCTTTGCTGATGTAGACTGTTTCTGGCCCTTTTTTCATCAAGGAGGGTGGGAGAGAGGAGAGAGGAGAGAGGGGGGGGGTCAAACCATTCTTCTTTCTCACCTCCCTCCACCCCCTATCCAACAGGTCCTGGCTGGCTATTGGCTGAAACAGGTTGGGAGGGACTCATTGGGTATGCTAAAGCTATTTTTCTCCGTCAGGCTAACCCAGGCAGCACCGCGTGGCCCACTGTGGACTGACCGACTGACCACTCTCCTCTGCTGAATTATTCAGCCCGCAGTCCACAGACCCACACCATAAACAGCCATCTTTTTTCTTCTAGTATGTAGGTGATAGGGGACTCTTCTACGAGTGTTTGACCAAACAGAGAACAATATACTTTTGCTAACATGGTAATAAATGACTTACAAGCTGAGCAGGTAACATTTCCTTGCTGTAAAAAAAACATTTGTAAGTGAAGTCTGTGTTACGTTTAAAGCTGAGTGTTTTTTTTCTTTTAACTCTTGGCTTAAATATACTAAGTAGACATAATGACACGCTCTCTCTCTCCACACAAAAGACATGCTTCAAGCTTGTACACAAGAACCCCTATAATAGTCTGTAGGTACAAGAATAGCCTGGCCAAGCAGCAACAGTTGCTCCTGTGTGTGACCTATAATTGCCTGCCTATCATGGGATCTTAAGAAAAATAATCATTTCATTTTGTCCTTAGCTAGCTAGATTATACAACTTTTTTTTTTTTTTTCTGGTCCATATTTTTCCGAAAGCCAGGAATTCACCTCACCAGCAACTAAGCATGTGATCAGTTCTTTCCATTTATCCAGAAGAGAATCTGTGCATCCTAAATATCACCCTTTTCCCTTTATAGTGCACTACTTTTGACCAGGACCCATAGAGCTCTGGTCAAAAGTAGTGCTCTATATAGGGAATAGGGTGCCATTTGGGACGTAATCTGTGGGTGATAAGAGGTGTGTGACAGGTCTGATTGGATGCAGTCAGACCTGCTGATTGTTTTGGCATGCCCCTGTCTTCCTTCCGTATGCCACACCTGGGTTCAAACACTATTCCAAATCTTTCAAAATACTTTGAGCGTTCATTCTAGCCTGCCTGTGGAGTGCAAGATGGGTGGGATTTAAAGTTTTGGGACTATAATATTGGTCCATTAAGGCAGGCAAGCTCAATCAAGCACAGATAAAGCAGTTGAAATGATTTGGAATAGTATTTGAACCCAGGTGTGGGCCCTGCCCTCCCTAGAGCTGCAGTAAAGCTTGTGCTACAGGAGAACAGCCAGGCCTTTCTTTAGGTAAGAGGCAGGAGGATTGAATCACCGCTGGGCTGGCTGGCTGATGGTCTCATGACTCTCTTTCTCTCTCTGCTGTCTCGGTCTGGTCCCATCGCATTCCTTCGTCCATCCCACACGCACTCTCTCCTCTCCCGGAGTTGGCATAAGATTTGTGGAGAGAAAAACTTGTTTAGATGCATCATACCGTTTCTGGTAAAAGTATCCCAATTTTGGTGAAAAACCTCTAAATCTTGTAAATGTATAGTACTTTCTATATTTTTCTTTCTATAATGATACGTAATGATATGATGTATTACTATATACATACATTTTCTCTATAAGTAGAAATGTGCTTTTTTAAATGTTCACAATGTTTTGGGGTAGATAAATCTTCCTTCATGTAATAGCCTAATTCAGTCCATGCAAAAAACAAAAACACAAGCAGAGGGGTGGTATACAGGTGCAAATAGCCATCTAAGCTCCACCCACTACTACATGTACAAGCTTTAGAGCAGGTTTACCCAACTGGCGGTGGTTTTATTTGGCCACCCATGTTTTCTGAGAAAAAATACAAATGTATACAGTACCAGTCAAAGGTTTGGACACACCTACTCATTCCAGGGTTTTTCTTTATTTTGCTATTTTCTACATTGTAGGATAATAGTGAAGACATCAAAATGATGAAATAACACATGGAATCATGTAGTAACCAAAAAATTGTAAACAAATCAAAATCACATTTTATATATGAGATCCTTTAAAGTAGCCACCCTTTGCCTTGATGACAGCTTTGCACATCTTGACATTATCTCAACCAGCTTCATGAGGTAGTCACCTGGAATGCATTTCAATTAAAAACTGCATATAGCAAGAACAGCTCAAATAAGCAAAGAGAAACGACAGTCCATCATTACTTTAAGACAAGAAGGTCAGTCAATGCGGTACATTTTAAGAACTTTGAAAGTTTCTTCAAGTGCAGTCACAATAACCATCAAGCGCTGTGATGAAACTGGCTCTCATGAGGACCGCCACAGTAAAGGAAGCTCCAGAGAGGATAAGTTCATTAGAGTTAACTGCACCTCAGATTGCAGCCCAAATAAATGCTTCACGGAGTTCAAGTAACAGGCACATCTCAACATCAACTGTTCAGAGGAGACTGCGTGAATCAGACCTTCATGGTCGATTGCTGCAAAGAAACCACTACTAAATGAGAGCAATAAGAAGAAGAGACTTGCTTGGGCCAAGAAACAAGAGCAATGGACATTAGATCGGTGGAAATATGTCCTTTGGTCTGATGAGTCCAAATTTGAGATTTCTGGTTCCAACCGCTGTGTCTTTGTAAGACGCAGACTAAGTGAACGGATTATCTCTGCATGTGTGGTTCACACCGTGAAGCATGGAGGAGGTGTGATGGTGTGGGGGTGCTTTGCTGGTGACACTGTCTGTGATTTATTTAGAATTCAAGGCACACTTAACCAGCATGGCAATTACAGCAATCTGCTGCGAAGCAATTAGTGGGACTATAATTTATTTTTCAACAGGACAATGACCCAACACACCTCCGGGCTGTGTAAGGGCTATTTGACCAAGAAGGAATCAAGGCACAAGGCAAGACCCAGATGCAGACACAGGAGGCAGATGGTTGGAGTCTTACAATGTTTATTAATCCAAAAGGAGTAGGCAATAGAATGGTCGTGGACAGGCAAAAAGGTCAAAATCAGATCATAGTCCAGGAGGTACAGAGTGGCAGACAGGCTCGTGGTCAAGGCAGGCATAATGGTTAGGCAGGCGGGTACAAAGTCCAGAAACAGGCAAGGGTCAAAACCGGGAGGACTAGAAAAAGGAGAATGAAAAAAGCAGGACAACGGGAAAACCGCTGGTTGACTTGGAAACATTCCAGATGAACAGGGATAAATACACTGGGGAAAACAAGCGACACCTGGAGGGGGTGGAGACAATAACGTGGACAGGTGAAACAGATCAGGGTGTGACAGAAGGAGAGTGATGGAGTGCTGCATCAGATGACCTGGCCTCCACAATCACCCAACCTCAACCCAATTGAAATGGTTTGGGATGAGTTGGACCGCAGAGTGAAGGAAAAGCAGCCAACAAGTGCTCAGCATATGTGGGAACTCCTTCAAGACTGTTGGAAAAGCATTCCTGATGCTGGTTGCCAAGAGTGTGCAAAGCTGTCATCAAGGCAAAGGGTGGCTACTTTAAAGAATCTAAAATCTAAAATACATTTGGATTTGTTTAACACTTTTTTGGTTACTACATGATTCCATATGTGTTATTTCATAGTATTGATGTATTCACTATTATTCTCAATGTAAAAAATAGTAAAAATAAAGAAAAACCGTTGAATGAGTAGGTGTGTCCAAACTTTTGACTGGACCTGTATATACTGAACAACAATATAAATGCAACATGGAACAATTTCAAAGATTTTGCTGATTTACAGTTCATAGAAGGAAATCAGTCATTTAAAATAAATTCATTAGGCCCTAATCTATGGATTTCACATGACTGGGCAAAGGTGCAGTCATGGGTGGGCCTGGCTCCCAAGTGGGTGGGCCTGTGCCCTCCCAGGCCCACCCATGGCTGCGCCCCTGCCCAGTCATGTGAAATCCAGCCAATCAGAATACTTTTTGTTCCCACAAAAGGGCTTTATTACAGACAGAAATACTCCTCAGCACCACCCCGCCCCCTCCTCAGACGATCCCGCAAGTGAAAAGGCCGGTGGCGGAGGTCCTGGGCTGGCGTGGTTACACGTGGGCTGCGGTTTTGAGGCCGGTTGGATGTACTGCCAAATTCTTTAAAATGACATTAGAATTAACTTATGTTAGAGAAATTAACATTCAATTCTCTGGCAACAGCTCTGTTGGACATTCCTTCAGTCAGCATGCCAATTGCACGCTCCCTCAAAACTTGATACATCTGTGGCATTGTGTTGTGTGACAAAACTTCACATTTTAGAGTGGCCTTTTATTGTCCCTAGCACAATGTGCACCTGTGTAATGAGCATGCTGTTTAATCAGCTTCTTGATGGATGGATTATCTTGGCAAAGGAGAAATGCTCACTAACAGGGATGTTAGAAATACGTTTTTTGTGCGTATGGAACATTTCTAGAATCTTTTATTTCAGCTCATGAAAAACGGGATCAACACTTTACATGTTGTGTTTATATTATTGTTCAGTATATACAGTACCAGTCAAAAGTTTGGACACACCTACAAGGGTTTTTCTTTATTTGTACTATTTTCTACTTTGTAGAATAATTCTCTCAACCAGCTTCACCTGGAATGCTTTTCCAACAGTCTTGAAGAAGTTACCACATATGCTGAGCACTTGTTGGCTGCTTTTCCTTCACTCTGCAGTCCAACTCATCCCAAACCATCTCAATTGGGTTCAGGTCAGGTGATTGTGGAGGCCAGTTGGAACCAAAAATCTAAAATTTGGACTCCGCAATTCGGAGATCATCCGTTCACTTACTCTGCATGTTACAAAGACACAGCGGTTGGAACCAGATATCTCAAATTTGGACTCATCAGACCAAAGGACAGATTTCCACCGGTCTAATGTCCATTGCTCGTGTTTCTTGGCCCAAGCAAGTCTCTTCTTCTTATTGGTGTCCTTTAGTAGTGGTTTCTGTGCAGCAATTCAACCATGAAGGCCTGATTCACGCAGTCTCCTCTGAACAGTTGATGTTGAGATGTGTCTGCTACTTGAACTATGTGAAGCATTTCTTTGGGATGCAATTTCTAAGGCTGGTAACTCTAATGAACTTATCCTCTGCAGCAGATGTAACTCTGGATCCTCCTTTCCTGTGGCAGTCCTCATGAGAGCCAGTTTCTTCATAGCACTTGATAGTTTTTGCGACTGCACTTGAAGAAACCTTCAAAGTTCTTGAAATGTTCCGAATTGACTGACCTTCATGTCTTAAAGTAATGACGGACTGTCATTTCTCTTTGCTTATTTGAGCTGTTCTTATGGACTTGGTTTTTTACCAAATAGGGCATCTTCTGTATACCATCCCTACCATGTCACAACACAACTGATTGGCTCAAACGCATTGAGAAGGAAAGAAATTCCACATATTAACTTTTAACAAGGCACACCTGTTAATTGAAATGCATTCCAATTGACTACCTCATGAAGCTGGTGGAGAGAATGCCAAGAGTGTGCAAAGCTGTCATCAAGGCAAAGGGTTGCTACTTTGAAGAATCTCATATATAAAATTGATTTTGATTTGTTTAACACTTTTTTGGTTACTACATGATTCCATATGTGTTATTTCATAGTTGTGATGTCTTCACTATTATTCTACAATGTTAGAAAATAGTACAAATAAAGAAAAACCCTTGAATGAGTAAGTGTGCCCAAACTTTTGACTGGTACTGTATATATATTTATATCATTGTTGGACATAAAGACTGTAAAAACACCAGGAAATCAGCTCCAATTGATTTTAATTTTGTAAATCTGTTCCCAAGTATTCCCGCTTATAATAGAGAGATACACTACAAAAGTATGTGGACACCAGCTTGTCGAACATCTCATTCCAAAATCATGGGCATTAATATGGAGTTGGTCCCCCCTTTGCTGGTATAACAGCCTCCACTCTTCTGGGAAGGATTTTCATTAATGTTGGAACGTTGCTGCGGGAATTTTCTTCCATTCAGCCACAAGAGCATTAGTGAGGTCGGGCACTGATGTTGGGCGATTAGGCCTGGCTCGCAGTTGGCGTTCCAATTCATCCCTAAGGTGTTTGATGAGGTTGAGGTCAGGGCTATGTGCAGGCCAGTCAAGTTCTTCCACACCGATCTCGACAAACCATTTCTGTATGGACCTTGCTTTATGCACAGGGTCATTGTCATGCTGAAACAGGAAAGGGCCTTCCCCAAATTGTTGCCACAGAGTTGGAAGCACAGAATCATCTAGAATGTCATTATATGCTGTAGCATTGAGATTTCCCTTCACTGGAACTAAGGGGCCTAGCCCGAACCATGAAAAACTGCCCAAGACAGTTATGCCTGCTCCACCAAACTTTACAGTTTGCTCTACACATTGGGGCAGGTAGCGTTCTCCTGGCACCCACCAAATCCAGATCCGTCAGTTGGACTGCCAGATAGTGAAGTGTGATTCATCACTCCAGAGAAAGCATTTCCATTGCACCAGAGTCAAATGGCGGTGAGCTTTAAACCACTCCAGCCAAAGCTTGTTATCGCGCATGGTGATCTTAGGCTTGTGTGCAGCTGCTCGGCCATGGAAAGCCATTTCATGAAGCTCCCGACAGACAGTTCTTGTGCTGACGTTGCTTCCAGAGGCAGTTTGGAACTTGGTAGTGAGTGTTGCAACCAAGGACAAACAATTTTTAAGCGCTACGCACTTCAGCACTTGGCGGTCCCGTTTTGTGAGCTTGTGTGGCCTACCACTTCTCGGCTGAGCCGTTGTTGCTATTAGATGTTTCCGCTTCACAATAACAGCACTTACAGTTGACCAGGGCAATTCTAGCAGGGCAGATATTTGACGATCTGACTTGTTGGAAAAATTACATCCTATGATGGTGCCACGTTGACAGTCATTGAGCTCTTCAGTAAGGCCATTCTACTGCCAATGTTTGTCTATGGAGATTGCATTGCTGTGTGCTCGATTTTATACACCTGTCAGCGACGGGTGTGGTTGAAATAGCCAAATCCACTAATTTGAAGGAGTGTCCACATACTTTTGTATATATAGTGCACATGTGATTGTATACAAATGTAAGCAAGGTTTGAAATTATTGTGTTTTAGTCAAATATTATATATGTTTGGGATTCTTGCGGTCAAATGGGCAGTCTACAAATGATTTGTAAATATGTTCTGGCCCCCCGACCATTCACTCAAGAAACCTAGTTGATGATCCCTGCTCTAGAGCTGTGTCTGTCATCATGCATCGGTATAGGCTCTACTAGGTTGAGTATGTTTTAACCGTAAGGGTCTTAGTCAATTACCTGTAGATTCCCGTAATGATATGGCCCCAACCATACCAGAAACTCAGAGGAAAATATGAATCTTTTTTCCCCCAAATATAATCATGTATAAATGGTGCGATGATCAGAATTAACGCATAGAGTAGGAGTTTAGGGTGGTCGGTCCTACGGTTTAGGAGGTGTAGAAGGTAATGTCGTAAAGCAGAGTGTCGTAAACCAGGTGCAGGGAGGGGAGGTGAAGCAGAGGGAGGAGGGGGAGTGGGGGCGAAAGAGGAGGTGACTCTCCAACAGCATTTAGACACAGCGAAAGGATCATGGCGGATGGCCCCAGGTGTAAGCGCAGAAAGCAGGCGAATCCGAGGAGGAATAACGGTAAGTAAAACTACTCCAATTTCCTTCTTTTCGTGTGGTGAAGTGGACTAGAATGAGTTCTATCGAATTCTCGATTCTCCGAAGACTTTGGGACCCCCGGAGTCGCGTTTTTAGTGGGTCAAAGTGCTGGAAAGTAGCAAGTAAGCGCACAATTATAGCCCTCTGTGGTGTACCGTTATACCTGGCTCGCGACTCTCCCACCGCCTAGCGGTTGAGTGCACCACCCTGGACCGTTATACGCACCTAATCTCGTCCCTGCACTCGCTTTTGTTCCCCGTTCAGTCCCTTTTCGATTTGATTTAAATCCTTTTTCGTATTTTTTTGAGTTTTCAACTTGATAGCTTGTTTCACCTTCTCTTGCCTTCCATTTGGCTAGCTTTCTAAAACCGGTGTCTGGGAAAAATAACCTTACCTGGTTGTTTTTGCGGACCACGGTAGTTTGTCACCTTCTTTATCAATATAGAAAATAGATTGATGTTCTGAATCTGAAATGAGTGAATATGTGTAAAAGTTGTATTTCTTCAATGCACTTTGGAGAAACTGAACTGTTTCTGTCGCTTTCTATTCGTTTCACGCACCGTAGCAGGTTGCGCGAGCCTTGATAGGGCACTTGCTACATCGTGGGCTCGGGCCCACCATCCATGCATTAAAAAATGTTTTTAATGTGAAAATTGTACTGTTCTGCTGCTTGATCATATATTCAAATGCTTGCCGTTATGTTAGGTAGGCTACACATGCTACTTTCTGTCTTATTTTTCGTTGTAAATCATGTGTATTGGAGATGCACGCTTTTTCACAATTGACAATGGCAAGTATGCATTAAAAAAACATTCAAAAAGTTATTGCTAAGATAAGTAGAAAATATGTAGAATAAGATAAGGTTGCTATATAATTAATAAACAGAAATGCAAATGACCGTCGAGCTAAAAAACATTGTTTCTGTAGCATGCATTGTTGTGTAACGTTTTAGAGACTGGGAAGGGTAGCTCACGCGCTGTGCGTGTGAACAAGGCGCAGCCTATATAAGGAATGTGCGTTTACATCCACAGTCGCGCGCTGGGAATTCAGATTTTATAGGTTTGGTGCCGCGGGAGCGAAACTTGCAGTTGGAACCAACCTGTTCATCCAATGTTTTTTGTTAGATACATCATTTTTTGTTGTTTTTGTTTGTGTTTTGTGTTTGCGGTTAAAAAGGCTGCACTGTAGGGTTGGCTGGGTAGCCAGTGCGTTTTCTCCGAATCGTTTTTTTTCTGGCAGTAATTTAATTAATGTAATAGTGAAGTACTTTATCTGTACGTTATATTAAACCCGACTTGCAAAGATCATACTCTTCGGGGTTGCTTGTCATTCCGTTGTGCTTTTTTGTAAACCCATATCATGTGTTCTCATGTTATTTCGTTATTACTAGTTTTGTTTCACCATCAGAGGTGGGCGTTTTTTACGCATAGGAATAATGTTTGTTTTGTAGGCTGTTAGTATAGGTTTTCTGAAAAAAGGGCAATTTTATCCTGACGACATGCGTAGCCTATAGCCTCATGCAAGTAGTCAGCACAGCAGCGCAAGTGCTCGAGCCACCCAGCGGAGCCTGCAGGAATATAAGGACATGTTTACTTGATCTGGAAAACGGGGCTTTGGTGTTTCTAAACACCCCCCTGTCAAAACAAAGTTAAAATCTAATTTCTGGTGACTGAATACGCTGAGTTAGAGAAGGAATCGTCTCACTGGAATCTGTCTTCCAAAGCAGTGGAGAGCGGCCTCTGTGCCGTGCGCTGCAGCAAATGGCAACTTGTGCAGGTAGAAAAGGCAACGGGTGTCTGTAGGCGCGGCATGCTGTCATCGTATCAATTTGTTGTGATTTTTGTCATGGAGGAGTCGCTTGTTGTGCTTACTGTCATTGTTTGTCATTTTTATAATATAAACGTAGGATATTTCTTGTGTGCCTTGTCTCTTTGCCAAGGTGTTGATCACAGATCCGTGCATGCCATCATGTCAGTGCTCGGTTGACAACGGTTCATTTGTGCCTTCACACTTTATAGCGGAGTTGTTGTAGCGTGCATTTGCGGCTCATTCATGGTCCGTCGTGAATATTTACTGCATTCGAGTCACCTCAGAGAAATAAAGACGCACCTGGTAGGTGCTGACAGATGATGTAATTTGTACACGGATTAATATGAGTCATTTATATACAATTCTAGAAAATAATGCAAACATATTATTTATTGATATTTTTGCATAATTAGTTTTCTTTTTTACACTTATTTTAATTTCTTCACTTATTTTCCATTTTGTGTAAATTACATGTCACTGTAGTGTTGCCCATTTGATGTTCATTTAAAAAATAAAGTGAGTTAGCCTATGTTTTATTCCTTATGTTATCTAATTTAGCATACACACTGGTTACCTCAACTGTGTTATGCTGGGTGTTCAGCCTAACAATGGGTTACCAGGTAAAAAGAAAACCCCTTTTAGAGGGGCAGTGATTTGATTGCTTTGGGACAGGACAGGACAGGGGGGTTATCTGGCAGTTACTGAAACCAAAAGGTGTTTGGCGCCAGCCCTGTATTGGTTGTCTTACTGGGCCTGGGGCTGGGCCTGACAGAGCAGAGCAAGCTGAGATCAAGGTGAGCCCCGTCACAGCTGTAAACATGGAGGTGCTAACAGCCGGCCAGTAGGCAGGACAACAGGTGTTTGCAATCTGTGGGACACTGTCTCCACTGGCTTCCTTGGTCACTTCTATCCCGAACCAGGACTAGTCCAGATCCCATCAGGAATAGCAGCAACCATTCCCCGGAATGGTAATTTAACACCGCAATTTGGGAATAGAGGAATGCGGCCCGGTATTAACATTCTTAGCAAAAATAAACAGTCACTCTTGGCCTGTCTTTGTAAACGTGTGAAAGTGGAGGTTATAGGGCCTTCATTTCAAAGGAACTTTCCATATAGGTATTTATTTGAATTGATCAAAGGGTCTCTCTCTCTCTCTCTCTCTCTCTCTCTCTCTCTCTCTCTCTCTCTCTCTCTCTCTCTCTCTCTCTCTCTCTCTCTCTCTCTCTCTCTCTCTCTCTCTCTCTCTCTCTCTCTCTCTCTCTCTCTCTCTCTCTCTCTCTCTCTCTCTCTCTCTCTCTCTCTCTCTCTCTCTCTCTCTCTCTCTCTCTCTCTCTCTCTCTCTCTCTCTCTCTCTCTCTCTCTCACTTAATCATCCTACAGAAGAGGAAGAATGGGTCTGTGGTTCTAGGTTTGGCTTCCGTAAAGCTGTGTGATGTAGTACAGGATGTTTATTTGGCTGGTAAAACTATAATTAGTGTGCTGGACTAATTTTTCCCCCTAAATAATATTGAATGTAACCACACGCTGTAAAGTTGTGTGAGAACAATAAAGAAACACTGTGGTTAAGCTACAGTTCTTAAGAAAATCAGATGTTTTGGCCGTTCAGGGGGAGAGGGGTGGTGTTCTGTGAGCCGGCATGCTTCTTTAGTGTTTTAAAAGCCATCTGTTAACATTTAAAAGGTCTACCCCTGGTGAGTGGAGTTTAGCAGAAGAGGACATTTTCATTTATCAGTTCTTTAACTTTTGAACAACTTCCTCTGCTGCATATGAAAGTGCCAAGTCAGAGGAACGTCCCCCGCCCCTTCGTCTCCTCACCCCTCCTCACCTCCCCCAGTCCTTTATTCCGGGGGAAGACACAGTATCCAGGGGTGCTTTTGCTTACCCCCTGACCTAGGCACCCATGTGTGCCTCCACTATGACTTCACTTTCCCCCCTGTGCCATTGTTGGGTCCCTTCCAGCATGTCCAATTGTGTTTGTGTTTAAGTCCCTTCAATGAAAGGATCCCGAGGGGTATAAAAGCATGGGGGTTGGCTCTGGACTTTAGTCTCCTCCCCCTGCTCCCTCAATCCATCCCTCCCTCCATCCCCCTGACCAGTAAAACCCCTCTGTCCTGTTGAGTTTGGTAGAGGAGGGAGGAGGGAAAGGAAGGAGGGAGGGATAAAGGGGGGAGCGGCCGTGAGAGCTGGCAGGGAGAGATGACAGTGAGGTGCTGCTGGAGAGGAGAGCCAGTGGGAAGGAAGGTGGACACTCACTCACTCTGTCAAACACAAATGATCGCTCCCTTTACATGAGAATAGTCTGAGTGTTTCCAATGGAAAGGAGTGCAAAGGATTCATTTTGGGTAGTGAGGCAAACTAAGAAGTAGGATATGACAAGTTAACAACAAATCTCTAGTCGAGGAACTGGCTTTACAGCCCTCTTGAGGTTCTGTCTTGTGTTTTGAATAGGCCTAATCATGTTTTCTTCTTTTGCAATTTTTATGTTTCTCCACACGTTTTAAAATGTTTGATATGAAATTCTAATCTCTACACCATTCAATGCACCATGTCACACATTTCAATGATTTCCCAGCAGACAGTTCTGTTTGTGCCCATAATCTGATGACACTCAAACCCTTTTCCCACTGTTGTTGAGGCAGCTTAATGATTAGCAAGCTCCTATAGAGGTATTGCATTAGCCTATAAAAATGTGCTCTCCCTTCCCTTAGAAAAGCAGTTTTAAACCCCAAGTCAGTTTCACTAACCCCCTTAACTACGCTTGGATGTCCTTTATTGGGGTTGTGTGTGGGATGAATGCTTAAATGAACCATTGTGTGTTAAAGCTTTGGTTGGAGGAAAGCCTGAGGAGAAAGAGCCTAGTTACCTTTGCAGTCTGCTCGCTCTACCACATACACTGTCAGTGGAGGAAGAAAAGGCCCATTGAGTGGGGCCGGCGTGGGGAAGGAGAGGCCTTTTCACACTCTGCTTGTGGGAAACTTCTCCCCATACTGGGCATGGCTATTTGCATATGACCCATTCTCTTCCCAGAGACCCCAGTACTGACAGAGGAATCTGTGGAAAGCTCTGAGAATTCATCACAATCTCCCTCAGTCTCACGACACGACACTCAGGTTTTTGCGTTTGCGTTTTTTTTTGAATACGCCAACCTTTTTTGTTTTTTGTGTTTTGTCCGTGTCATGCTCACTTTTTGCTGAAGGTTTGTCTATGCCTCCTGACTATCATTTTGTGTTGTGTTTTTCCTGTGTGTAGTCTAAGCCCTGTATTTAGTGTTAAACTGAGGCTACGTCCTATAATGTGCTCCAGCAGCAGGCAGGAGTTCCTCCCTATATAACCCAGATAGGGCCCACGACGGAGCTGCGTGACTGGGCAGCCTGGGCTGGACGTGCCGGGGGGCCATGCGGGGGCCAAGGCTGACATAATGAATGAGGAGGAATGAGGGATGGAGTGTCAATAATGTTGTTGAAAGGACAGAAATATCTTTGAGTTGTTCAGTTGGGGGTTGGCGGGGGAAGAGGGGGGAGGTTGGGTGTGTAGAGGGGGAGACTATACACGTCAGGCCCAGTGAACTGAACAAAATCATGACGGGGGGCTCAGAAGGAGCAAGAGGAAGACCGGGCCCCAGAATAGGCTCTCGTTCTAGCAAGATCAGGAGCCTTCAGTGGCTCAGATCCAACCAGGGGACTGAGTATACGAACTTATAGATGGAATCTGCGGTACGGGGAAACAGCGCCACTGTCCACCCAACAGCCATTGTTATTGGTTTTGGTTTTGTTTCGTTGACGTAGCAGAGGCGGGGAGCGTAGAGCGAGCGTTGCACATCAGGGTAACAAATACATTACAGTGCATATGCTGCTGTTCTATCGCACGTGCAATGATGCCAGAGGGGGAAAAACAGTGTTCGTTGTTGGCAGTAACTTCTTTGTTGTTGTAACATCGCAAACGGATGTGGCAGTTTCACCATTGTCCCTCGGCAATGGAAAAAATGCATTGATTTGACCAATGGAACTTCTGCATGGAGTGTGTGCACTCAGCTGTTTACAATACAATGGGCTTACAGTATCCGTATCCAGCACTGGGACTAGAGAACACTTTAGTGTGTTGTTGTGACCATACAGGAAGTGCCTCCATCCTACACTCTCCTCCTCTTCCTCTCCTCATTACTGACTCCCCAGAGTGAGTCATAGACAGACAGGTGTGTTGGTTAGATGACCTCACCCAGCCCACAGCCTCACAATTTGTGTGTCGATTTGAGAGGGGAAGAAATGAAATGCCTTCCTCTCTTCATCTCGCTCTCTCCTTATCTCTCCTCCCTCGCTCTCTGTTCTTACATGGATATTGAGACAGGTGCGATAAAAATAAGTCCAAAAAACAAATAAAGTGTCTACTCCTCCCTCTCTTTCTCTACCTGTCCCATAGACCCCGCCACGTGGGAGCTGAAATGATAGTGTCCCGTTGTGTATAGCTTATAGCCGGGGGAGATGGCAGCTCCAGGATCAGTTGGTGACATGTCTTTTTGAATAATGTGTTTGGTGGCTGCTCTTTAGGCTGGGCTAGTCATGTTGGGAGTTGACAGTGACCCTACTGTCTGTTGCCTCAGCCTCCCCTCTCCTCCGTCTCCTCCTCTTATCCCCCCTGTTCCTCTGTGTCTGCTGCTTCATCTTCTCTTCCCTCTCCCTCCCCTCTCACGCGATCGCCTCTCTCCTTCACCTGCCTCCCCCCCTCCTACTCTCATATTGCCTCAGCCTCCCTCTCCTCCTCTCCTTCTTCCTCCTCTCCTCCCCTGTTTCTCAGTGGAGCGGTTAATGAAAGGCCTGTGTTAACAATAGGCAGGCAGCAGGCGCTGAGCCGCCAGCCCTGATCATGCCAGTTTGTGTTTGGGCCACAAACTCATCAGTGGAATCTTTGTTCCTCACCTTTAACCTGACAATTCATTCTCAGTTTCCCTGAAAACGTGACAGTACAAAGCCAATGGAGCAATATGGTGACTTTATGCTGACAGATCGTAACGTTTCTTGTAGTGCGTCTTTTTGAGTCACTTACCATTGCTTATCATTATTACCTCCTGGCCTGCATGTACTATAGCTGTGATTATATCAGGCAAGACAGGCATTGGCTGGGGTCAAATGTAGTACACTGTATAGGGAATACTGTGCTATTTGGGACTCAGCCCAGAGCGACGTGTGTGTCAAGAGCTATCCTAATGATCTGAAAATGTTGACAGAGACTAAAACGGCTCCTGTGATGTCCCTATCCCCAGGCCACCGTTAGTGACTTACACAGGGGCCACACAGTCAAGTAGCTAGCTAGCACACTGCTTTAACAGAAACCCTAGTCACCTTGTTTATTAGTCAGGCAGAGAGGAGAGGAGGGAGGCTACGCTGAATGTCAGAGTCTGTAAACATCACAGCACACAGGAGTAATGAGAGAGAGAGACAGAGAGAGAACGAGAGAGGTAGTAGCCTGAAAACAGAGCGTGGTAGGTAGGGAGGGGAATGGGACAGGCTGGAGCGTAATGTACACAGCATCGTCCCTAGACCCAGCGTCACTGAGCATGTGCAGCTGAGCTGGACCGGCCCTGCTAGTGCAACAGAGATATAGTGAGTGAATCGTATTGTTTCAGCAGAGCTCAGTCTGAGACAGGAGTGCTCTCACATTTAGCCATTGAGGCTTCCGCCCAAATGGCAAGATTTTCCCTATAACGTGCACTAGTATGGGCCCCTACAGGCCCTGGTCAAAAGTGGTGTACTTAGGCCTAATAGGGAATAGGGTGCCATTTGGGACACATCCCTGGGTGATGAATGAGTTTGGTCTGTAAACAGCTTTATAAACGGTTTATTCCCCTAGCTGTTACACCGCCACCACCCCATATGCTGCTTCCCCTGATGTCATTGTTCTCTGTGTTAAGTACACGTCTCTGGGGAGTTGGTGAGCTGTAAGCACATCTCTTTGGTGTTTTTTGCTCTTCATTACTGTAGGCCCGTTGGTCAGAGGCGGCATGGCATTTTCTTGCTTACTGTCCTCATTTGATCAGGTTTCTGTGTGTCTAGCTACCTACCAATACTCACCTGATGTCATTGACTCTAGACTAGAGCAAAGTACACCTACCTACTGTAGCTACCTCTCCAAGCTCCACCCCTCAGACTCTCTGTCAACTCTGGGAGCAGAGAACCCTGATCGAACCACTGACTACCCTTTTGACCCGTCCCCCTCTCTGTTATCGTTCAGGTGTTTGGCCTCAGCCTCGCTACACACGCTTCATCCACAGAGTTGGGGTGGAGGGAGAGAAGGAGTACAAACGTGGTCGCTATAGCCAGACAGTCCCACATCTGTCCTCCTCTTAGCCATAATGACATCATCGTTGCCGCGCTCATTACTCAGGCACCGAGCTTCCTGTCCCGCTTACACAGAGGGAGAGCCAATGAACCGTGGGTTTTAATTGATCATGTTTAGAGTCATATGACACCATTAATTAGTGCTTGTAGTTGTTTGTGTGTTTGTTTGTTGTTTCCTGCTGCCGGCTCGTGGTGTGTTCTAAACAGAGGACCAGGCATCATTAGGCGTCTCATCTGTTAGCCGCGCGCCACTGAGCTAGCATCACATTATTTTGTAGCCTGGCACTGGTGGTGCGCTACCTCTCTCTCTCTCTCTCTCTCTCTCTCTCTCTCTCTCTCTCTCTCTCTCTCTCTCTCTCTCTCTCTCTCTCTCTCTCTCTCTCTCTCTCTCTCTCTCTCTCTCTCTCTCTCTCTCTCTCTCTCTCTCTCTCTCTCTCTCTCTCTCTCTCTCTCTCTCTCTCTCTCTCTCTCTCTCTCTCTCTGTGTCTCTCGCTCTTCTTTCTCTCTCTCTCTTTCTTTCTTTCTTTCTTTCTCTCGCTTTCTCTTTCTTTCTCTCTCTCTGACAGCTGCCAGGGTTCTCCCACTCCAACATGAGCAGGTGCTGCAGGCATGCAGGAACTCACTACAGCACTCATAAATAACACCTGACAGAAGTATTGGAGAGAGTTGGAAGGAGGGATAGAGAGAGAGAGAGAGAGAGAGATAGAGAGAGAGAGAAGAGTGAACAAGATTTAAAGTTTCCTCTGGCATGAGAGCTATATCAAGGAGAGCAGGGCGTGATTCATGGTCAGCTCTGTTCCTCAGCCTCCTGCAGAAGGAGATGCTGCTGTTCACCGGGGGCAACGTGAATGAAGTGGCTGCCTACCCTGCCTGCCCTTCTCAAATGTATTTGTTCACCGCTTCCACTCCCTTTCTTCCACCAACTACCCATTAAAAATGTAAGCCAAATAGCCCACACTTTCATGCCACATCAAATTAGTAAAAAAATACATTTTACAAAGAGAAGGGCACCACACAGACAGAGGGTATTGTCATTGAGGTATCTTTTGCTGCAATTAAGAACCGAAGAGCTTCTGAACAACGCTAATTGTCCGGCACTCTAAAAGCAAATGAAGTGGTCAAACAGGAATTACATTTCATGCACACTTTAATAATCTCTCACAATAATGAACTTGTACCGCAAAGAAATTAAATAAAAATGATAATGCAAGAACATGCGTTTATAGCCCAGGCTACTTCAAATCTTCAGTCTGTCTTTAGCCACTTCAGGACAACTATCGATCACTCATTCAGTCAATCACTTCTCTGATTGGCTAACCTATGAACAAAACCAGGAAGTCTGTAAGATCACCCAGGATGCAACCTGAGCAGTCTTTATAAAAAATGGTGGATAAATGAAGGTAGTTCACTCAGGCTGGTCTACTTAAGGGGGTGGCTCTCCCATAGACACCAATGTGATAGCAGATGGGTCTGGTCTACTTAGTTCATTGACTTCCATTGAAACAGAAGAAATTAGGGAGTGGAATGTCTCGCTTCCTCTTCTGTCTCTGGTCTTTATCGCTGTCAAAACAACAGTGTTCCTTGCCAGGGTTGCGCCCCAAATGGCACCCTTTTCCATATATAATATAGTACACTACCACTTTTGACCAGAATCATATGTGCCCTGATCAAAAGTAGTACACTGTATAGGGAATATGGTGCCATTTAGGATGCAGCCTAGGTCTGGTCCTAATCAGCTAAAGGCAGCAACCCCAGCCCCTGTGGAAGGCAGGGACCTATTTAAGGCTTCTTGTTGGGAGTTGGAAACAACATAAAGGACTTGGGTTAGGAGGACTAGCTGTGCTGCCATATCGTTTTAAAGCTCTGTGAACTTAGCAGAAGAAAACAACTTTTGTGAGAACAGTATCAAAATGTTAGTTGCGTCAATTTAGGGGTACTGCAGGAATGAGAGGTCATGTTTTTCTCAAATAGCTGCAGACACAGGTTTATAAAAGAGGTCTGACTCTGGCCTCACACGGTATAGAGCTGCCGTCTGTAACCTCTTACATAGACCTGGTGTGCTGACTAAAGATGGTTTTTATTTGGTGCGAAAAGTTTGTCATCATTTGTTTGATAGGAAATTGTCTATTAACCCTGTCACCCATTGCTTTATCAAGTCAAATTCTCACCCATTGAAAATGACACAATGTGTCCCATCGTCCTTTCTTTTGAGTGTGTGCCTCTGGCATCAAACGTTTCCCCAACACCAACCTGCCTTCAATACAAATGACCCGGTCCTTATTCTGCCATCTATGCTAACTGCCCTCATTCACTGTAGCGCCCGCCTGACTTCTAAACAGGGCTATAAAGACGCTTCATTCAACCAGTAAAAAGCCCCCCTGCCCAATGTGTGTGTGTGTACCCCCCTGCCCAATGTGTGTGTGTGTACCCCCCTGCCCAATGTGTGTGTGTGTACCCCCCTGCCCAATGTGTGTGTGTGTACCCCCCTGCCCAGTGTGTGTGTGTGTACCCCCCTGCCCAATGTGTGTGTGTACCCCCCTGCCCAATGTGTGTGTGTGTACCCCCCTGCCCAGTGTGTGTGTGTGTACCCCCCTGCCCAGTGTGTGTGTGGCCTTCCTTGTTCTAGTGCCAGGATGTAGCCAGTCTTCCTTGTTCTAGTGCCAGGATGTAGCCAGTCTTCCTTGTTCTAGTGCCAGGATGTAGCCAGTCTTCCTTGTTCTAGTGCCAGGATGTAGCCAGTCTTCCTTGTTCTAGTGCCAGGATGTAGCCAGTCTTCCTTGTTCTAGTGCCAGGATGTAGCCAGTCTTCCTTGTTCTAGTGCCAGGATGTAGCCAGTCTTCCTTGTTCTAGTGCCAGGATGTAGCCAGTCTTCCTTGTTCTAGTGCCAGGATGTAGCCAGTCTTCCTTGTTCTAGTGCCAGGATGTAGCCAGTCTTCCTTGGCATCGTTGCCATCGTGGCACCATGTACAACTCACTGATAATATATCTGTGTTATGTAGAGTTATCCTATATTATAGGATGTTGTTACTGTATGTAGTGTTAAGTCTATTCTACACTGAAAAGAGAAAGGTTCTAAAATGGTTCTTCCTCAGCTCTTACGGTTCCTTGGAGAACTCTTGCCCGATAAAGAACCTTTGAGTTAAGTGTGGGGTTCTTGGCGTGGCATCTACGGTTCTTCAGAATTCTAAAAGGTTTGTAAAATGTATGGAAACCTGCAAATGTGTCCCTTTCATAGCACACAGTAAAATGGTCAGTGTTAAATAGTGTTGAATTTTCAGTGTAACATTTCTAGTGTTGATTCAAGAGTTAAATTAACACTGTAAAGAGTTAAAGGTGCTACACATAGGATTTCTTTTACATTTTTGCATTGTAATTTCAGAAAATGTCCATATTATATCTGGCGCTAATAGTGGAATGATAGTGTGTCACAGTATTACTTACCCGCCAGTGTTGTGATTGGCTGCGATATTCACCTATTGATTTCTACCGCCGGAGCGGCGTCTCTTGTCAAACTAAGCTGTTCTGACTTTGTGGCTGTGTTATGGAAATCGCTCTGTCATTTCCTGGTTGCCAAAATTCTACACTGTTCGCTCAATTTCAGTTTATGTGAGAAAACAAGCACTGAATAGTGTAGGGAATCATTGTACCATCTAAATCGCTTTGAAATATATTTCCGATAACAAAAAATATCGTTTTTACAGCTGTTTAAATTCATTTTTTCTGATCCTAGATCTGTGCCTGTATGGTCAACTTGACCTCTGGAGTGTAGAAACACCAAAGGTCCATATTCACAAAGCGTCTCAGAGTAGGAGTGCTGATTTAGGGTCAGGTACTCCCTCTTATTTATTATTAAAAGGCTAAACTGACCCTAGATCAGCACTCCCAGGCCTGAGGGGAGAGGCGAGTCAGGGTTAGTGGAAGCTCACTTCCTGTTGTTGACGCTGCCGTAACTTGTGTTGGGCGAACAAGGTGATGGTGCTGCCATGAGATTACCCGTGAAAGTCACATGGTCTGTCTGCATGTGTTCTAACATTGTGTGTGTGTGTGTGTGTGTGTGTGTGTGTGTGTGTGTGTGTGTGTGTGTGTGTGTGTGTGTGTGTGTGTGTGTGTGTGTGTGTGTGTGTGTGTGTGTGTGTGTGTGTGTGTGTGTGTGTGTGTGTGTGTGTGTGTGTGAGATCTGGTTTACTATGCATTCCTGACCTCCACCTGAATGATGACCTGTGAATGAACTGCTTTTTTTTCTGAAGCCACATGCCTCGCGCCTGCCACCCAGCCCAGCAGACCTGGTGGGGCTGTTACTACCAGAGGTTTGGACCACGGCTGCTTTGCCCCTCAGTAACATGGGAAGGTATTTGGCCTTCACCAGACTCTCTGGAATGGATACACAGATTTTGTCTGTGGGCACTTTGTTACATTATCCACTAATGTAAAATACCATCATAACTGAAATAATAAAATGCTTTGCTTGATCAGATTCACAGACTGATTCATCCAAGACTCAGTCAGATTGCAATTCTCTATATACTGTATATTAATGTAAATCTTGCAATAGAAATGATTACGTAATGTTATTTTCCCCAAAATGGAAATGTCTTAATATGGTAAAGGCCATGGTAAGGTTTAGCATGGAGGACACTGACTTTCCACTTAGGCCTTAATTCCCTGAGTCAAGCAGCCCCGTGTCCTCCCCCTGGCTGGCTAATTTAAATCTTAATCGAATGCCTGTCTAATAAATCAATTAGATCAAGAGGAATCTCCTAACTCTGGCTGGCCTGTGGGAACGTCTCGTCTCGACAGGGAGAGAGAATGTTGCTACGCCCTTCTGGAGTCACAACTGAAGGAATCTTACTGTATCCCCTCTATCAGGAGACATGGAAGGAGTTGTCAATCAATTCTAGAAATGGGAACTAAAGGAATCTTACCTAGCTACAGTATTCTCTGATTGTATCAGCAGTCACGGAATGAGTTGTAATTCAATCAACTCCACATAGCTGTATTTATAGCCTATGCATACCATACGAGTGCCCCTTTAAACCTCTGAAAACGAGGATACTTTTTTAAGGTAGCAGTACCTGTAGCATGTTCTCAAAATGAAGTGTTTCTTTTTGCATTATCTGGGGGAAGAGGACCTCCTAATGCAAGTCTCTTGTAGGATTAGAATAATGTACGATTATGAAGATTATGTGTGCGCCCCAATTGTAGGTGCTGTTGTAGGTCATGAGTATTTTTAGATCAATATTTAGTCATACTCCTGCCCTATAGTTCTATACCTGGATTGCTAATCTAATCTAGAGATGCATATTAAAGGCCCAGTGCAGTCAAAAATGTGATTACCTGACTTTTATATATATTTCCACACTATGAGGTTGGAATAATACTGTGAAATTGTGACAATAATGATAAAGCCCATTTAGTGTAAGAGTTATTTGAAAAGACTGCCTGAAATTTCACCCTGTTTTGGTGGGATGGAGTATTGGCCTGCATGGTGACATCACCAGGCGGTATATATTAGTTATTAGACCAATAAGAAAGAAAGTTCCAAACCTCTTTGCCAATAATAGCTAGTTTTCAGTTTTCCCTCCCCACTCAGACCACTCCCAGATTCTTGCTTGAGAAATTGCTGTTTTTTCTTTATTTAGCATTTCAATTGAAAACAATCGCAATAGGTACTTCATTGTTATCACGAAATGATTTGATATTGAGAGAAAAAAACGTCTGTATTGGACCTTTAAAGCCTGCTTAACCTACCAGTATCATGATATAGGCTAGCAGGGAGCCTACCCTGCTATTAAAATACAGATATGGAGGATTACTGTCTCTGTCTGTCTGTCCGTGAAAAGGCGATTAGGTGGCGGGGGGGAGACAGATTGGATTTAATGTGTGTGTTAGACAAAATAATTGCTGCTGCATCGCAAAGCTCTCATGTAGGGAATGATCTGTTCATGTCTGCCTCTGACCCCCCCTGTGTGCGACGTGTGCATGCACAAACACACACATGCACAAACACCTCCCTTCCCTCATGCGTGGCTGATAATTACAGCATCATAGCACCCCTACTTTAGAAAACACAACGACAATGTGACTAGACAGATCCACATAATTCTATTTGGGATGAAGCTATGGTCTGGCTTTCCCCTAAATAATGCCTGTGACTCAGCATCCCTATTTCCTGTTGAAAAGAGAGAAAATAACCTCCAGAGATGTATTTATTAAGTCCTGCTTCCTCCCAGTGAGAGGCCTGTCTCTCCTAGACCTCCCCACTCACACTGCTCTGCTGTAGGCGTCCTCTCCCATGGACGACCTCCTCTCAACCACTCAGCTGGCTGTAACCAGGGAGGTTTTGACCTTCTCCTCTCAACCACTCAGCTTGCTGTAACCAGGGAGGTTTTGACCTTCTCCTCTCAACCACTCACCTGGCTGTAACCAGGGAGGTTTTGACCTTCTCCTCTCAACCACCCACCTGGCTGTAACCAGGGATGTTTTGACCTTCTCCTCTCAACCACTCAGCTGGCTGTAACCAGGGAGGTTTTGACCTTCTCCTCTCAACCACCCACCTGGCTGTAACCAGGGATGTTTTGACCTTCTCCTCTCAACCACTCACCTGGCTGTAACCAGGGAGGTTTTGACCTTCTCCTCTCAACCACTCACCTGGCTGTAACCAGAGAGGTTTTGATCTTCTCCTCTCAACCACTCACCTGGCTGTAACCAGGGATGTTTTGACCTCCCCCTCTCAACCACTCAGCTGGCTGTAAGCAGGGATGTTTTGACCTCCCCCTCTCAACCACTCAGCTGGCTGTAACCAGGGAGGTTTTGACCTCCCCCTCTCAACCACTCAGCTGGCTGTAACCAGGGATGTTTTGACCTCCCCCTCTCAACCACTCACCTGGCTGTAACCAGGGAGGTTTTGACCTTCCCCTCTCAACCACTCAGCTGGCTGTAACCAGGGAGGTTTTGACCTTCTCCTCTCAACCACTCAGCTGGCTGTAACCAGGGATGTTTTGACCTTCTCCTCTCAACCACTCACCTTGCTGTAACCAGGGAGGTTTTGACCTCCCCCTCTCAACCACTCACCTTGCTGTAACCAGGGAGGTTTTGACCTTCCCCTCTCAACCACTCACCTGGCTGTAACCAGGGAGGTTTTGACCTCCCCCTCTCAACCACTCAGCTGGCTGTAACCAGGGATGTTTTGACCCCCCCCTCTCAACCACTCACCTGGCTGTAACCAGGGAGGTTTTGACCTCCCCCTCTCAACCACCCAGCTGGCTATAACCAGGGATGTTTTGACCTCCCCCTTTCAACCACTCAGCTGGCTGTAACCAGGGAGGGTTTGACCTTCTCCTCTCAACCACTCAGCTGGCTGTAACCAGGGAGGTTTTGACCTCCCCCCCTCAACCACTCACCTGGCTGTAACCAGAGAGGTTTTGACCTCCCCCTCTCAACCACTCAGCTGGCTGTAACCAGGGAGGTTTTGACCTCCCCCTCTCAACCACTCAGCTGGCTGTAACCAGGGATGTTTTGACCTTCTCCTCTCAACCACTCAGCTTGCTGTAACCAGGGATGTTTTGACCTTCTCCTCTCAACCACTCAGCTTGCTGTAACAGGAGAGGTTTTGACCTTCTCTCAACCACTCAGCTGGCTGTAACCAGGGAGGTTTTGACCTTCTCCTCTCAACCACTCAGCTTGCTGTAACCAGGGATGTTTTGACCTCCCCCTCTCAACCACTCACCTTGCTGTAACCAGGGAGGTTTTGACCTTCTCCTCTCAACCACTCACCTGGCTGTAACCAGAGAGGTTTTGACCTTCTCCTCTCAACCACTCACCTGGCTGTAACCAGATAGGTTTTGACCTCCCCCTCTCAACCACTCAGCTGGCTGTAACCAGGGATGTTTTGACCTTCCCCTCTCAACCACTCAGCTTGCTGTAACCAGAGAGGTTTTGACCTTCTCCTCTCAACCACTCAGCTTGCTGTAACCAGAGAGGTTTTGACCTTCTCCTCTCAACCACTCACCTTGCTGTAACCAGGGATGTTTTGACCTTCCCCTCTCAACCACTCACCTGGCTGTAACCAGGGAGGTTTTGACCTTCTCCTCTCAACCACTCAGCTGGCTGTAACCAGGGAGGTTTTGACCTTCTCCTCTCAACCACTCACCTTGCTGTAACCAGGGATGTTTTGACCTTCCCCTCTCAACCACTCACCTGGCTGTAACCAGGAAGGTTTTGACCTCCCACTCTCAACCCCTCACCTGGCTGTAACCAGGGAGGTTTTGACCTCCCCCTCTCAACCCCTCACCTTGCTTTTTTGGTAGTATGTGTTGTGAGATTTTAGGCTGGTGAGAAAGGGAACGTTCCGTGGATGTAGTGGGTGTGTTTAAGTGGACACACATGTAGTATCTCAACCTCCAGATGTCCTCCAGATAGGCAATGTGTGGGCTGTGCCCTTTACCTAAGAGATACACACCGTGTGTGGTAGTGTGTGCTTACACTATGTGTTTGTTTGTTGATGTGTGTGTGTATTTTCTATCTGTCTGTGTGTGTGTGTGTGATTCCCAACTTTTGCCCGAGTCTGTCCCGAGCTTGTTTATCCCCAAGGGCGCCTCTTTGTAAAGCAGGGGAGGTTTAATCATCTCACTGACACATGTCCTCGTTATCACCCTAGATTAATGAGCTCGCCATTAATGAAAAAAGCAGGAGTTGCTAACCTCCCGCCTCCCTCTCTCCTCCACATGTTTAACACCAGCCCGGAGGAGAGAGGGAAAGCATGGAGGAGGCGGAGAGAGAGAGATAACAGGGGTTAAAGAGAGCGAGATGCCGTAGAGAGAGAGAGAGAGAGGGAGGAGAGAGGGGGAGTAGGAAGATGATGCTTAGCTCTCCCCAGGTGGGATGACATCACTCTGAGGGAGGTATGATGTCTATCAGCTCTGTTTATTATCCATGAGAGAGAGGGTGTGTCTGTGTATTACTAGCCCTTACTGTCTGTTTGCCTGGACACAAGCCTCCTCCTCTCTCTCTCTCTCTCTCTCTCTCTCTCTGTCTCTGTCTCTGTCTCTGTCTCTGTCTCTGTCTCTGTCTCTGTCTCTGTCTCTGTCTCTCTCTCTCTCTCTCTCTCTCTCTCTCTCTCTCTCTCTCTCTCTCTCTCTCTCTCTCTCTCTCTCTCTCTCTCTCTCTCTCTCTCTCTCTCTCTCTCTCTCTCAGTATTGTTGAATATCCTTTTGCTTTATGTATCTAGTGTGCTGATGGCTGAGTGAGGTTTCCTATGTGACAAAGCCGGTGTGATGACAGATAAGGACTGAATCACAAATGGCACCCTATTCACTATATAGTGCACTAGTTTTGACTAAAACCATATGGCCCCTGGTCAAAGGTATTGCACTATATAGGGACTAGGGTACCATTTGAGAAGCAGCCAAAGCCAGTGGGTTGATGGATAAGGTGTGGATGAGACAAGGAGAGACGGGTGGCAGGTGCAGCTAACGGGGAGTGTAATCATCAGATACCAGAAACCAGCAACAGGAAATCAAGGTTGTCGTGGCAACCTGGCGTTATTGATTAAGTGGTCATCTCTGAGCTCATGCTGCAGCAAGGGACCCGGGTGGAGATGGTACTGGCAGACTGCGTCCTTTTACAAGCAGAGGATAGGGGAACAGGAGGAGTGATGCACTGCTCTCTGTCTCTGGAGAGAGGCAAAAAAAAATGTTTACTTCTGTGGACTTAGGCCCTAGTCTTCTCCCTCTCTACTCGTCTTTCTTTCTTTCTTTCTTTCTTTCTTTCTTTCTTTCTTTCTTTCTTTCTTTCTTTCTTTCTTTCTTTCTGTCCCTATCTCCCCTCTCTCTATCTATCTCTCTTTCTCTCTCTCGCTTGCTCTCTCTCCTCTCCCTCTCTTGCTCTTTCTCTCCTCCTTCCCTCCCTCCCTTCGTCCCTCCCTTCCTCCCTCGCCCTCCTTGCTTCTCTCCAGTCTGTGTGTCTCTATATAAGGCTGTGTACTGAGACGTTTCATTGGGTGTTTCCACAGCATTAACTCGCATGGTTCAGTCTGATTTATGGGGCTGTGGCAGACAAGGACAGTTTGCTTTTCCATTTTACTAGAACCACTCGACCAGACCAGCCCTGCTCTGCATGATCCCAGTGATTTAGGGCCATTGCTGTAAATGCACTGATCACTATGTAGCCTGTAGGTTATTGGCTATATTCATAATTAGCTGATGGCGGTGTATAGCGTACATATTTAGAATATTTCACCGTTTGGCTGACTTGACTTGACATTCTCGTGGTATATTCTTTCAGTGTACGCCAGATCTTCTCCCCTCTCTCAGGACAGGCTCACTGGTCATCTCGCCCAATCCCAAATCCCTACCAGATGTCTCTCTTCTCCCGCTGTCGACACCCAGTGCTTTGGTCACACCTGGCTCTGGCTGTGGAGTGCTAGGCTATCGGACACTAAGACAGTGTCTAATGGAGGAATGATGCAGCCTGCAATTCTCTGCCAGATAACAGCTGGGCAGAAGCCTGAGGTAACACGGGGGAACAATGAGGAGGAGGGTTAAACCCCCCCTAGACTGCCCTGGGAATCCAGGGTTCTCCTCCTCTCCCGCTCTCTTTCCTTTTCTTAACTTGGTATAAATGGGTCTTCCCTGTTGGGGAGTTTGACTTACAATATCTGGGGTGTTGAGGCTTTCTCTCCGTTAGGGAGAGTTTCATCCTACGTAGGCAGACTCCATGATCGTGCGTGGGCTCGCATGGAAATCGAATCTGGCTAGGCAGAGGCACTCCCTGATGCACCACTCAAAAAAGGGGATTTCCTGCTCGCCTTAACACAGGCCTACTGTGATGATCACAAGTGATTCAGCCCATCTTTCTGATTTATCCCCCCTTCAGGGGTTAGAGAAGATAGCAGCACAAGCTCCTTCTCCTTCCCCCTGGTCAGGAGTGGTCTCTCCTCACACCCCCTCCAGTCACACTAGACTAGAAAACAGAGCAGCTCTCTGTGCCGGGTTCCTCTGTGTGACTCTGTCCTGTTAACCCATGACTGCTGAACTGACTACCAGCCCCCAATACAGTCACTCTCACAACAACGCTGAGAGATGGGTGTGATGGCTGGGTGAAAATCACCCCGATGAGTCACTCACTTCTGGAATGACTAGAGAGGTGAGTCATAGGCAGAGTGGCCCCTAGAGAACGGAGCAACAGCAACACCTGAAGGGTCTACAGCAATGTAAACAGAGACCTCTGTCTGTCTCCTGCACCACACTGTAGATGCTTGTGAGTGTGCATGGGGAATGTACCTGTCACGTTCCTGACCTGTTGTCTGTTATTTTTGTATGTGTTTAGTTGGTCAGGGCGTGAGTTGGGGTGGGCATTCTATGTTTTGTGTTTCTATGTTTAGGCCATTGGTAATTAGCCTTATATGGTTCTCAATCAGAGACAGGTGTTTGTCGTTTCCTCTGATTGGGAACCATATAAAGGTAGGGTATTCACACTGTTTGTTTGTGGGTGGTTGTCTTCCGTGTCTGTATTGTATGTTCGTACCACACGGGACTGTAGCGTTTTGTTTGTAGTCTATTCCTGTTCGTGAGTTCTTCGTGTTATATGTAAGTTTTCTATTTCAGGTCTGTCTTCGTTCGTTTTGTTATTTTGTAATTATTCCAAGTGTTGTTTCGTGTTCGTCTTCGTGGTTGAATAAATTCATTATGTTCTCAAAACCCGCTGCATTTTGGTCTGATCCCTACTCCTCCTCTTCGGACGAAGAGGAGGAGAACAAGCGTTACAGAACCACCCACCACCGAAGGATCAAGCAGCGGGTTAACGGACAGCAGCAGGTGTACAAGGAGGAATGGACATGGGAGGAAATCCTAGACGGAGAAGGACCCTGGGCAGAACCAGAGGAGTGTCGCCGCCCCAAAGCGGAGCTGGAGGCAGCGAAAGCGGAGAGGCGGCGATATGAGGAGGCAGCACGGAAACAAGGCTGGAAGCCCGCAAGTCAAACCCAAAAATTTCTTGGGGGGGGGGGGCTCTCGGGGTATATAGTTGGGTCAGTCAGGGGACTTGAGCCAACTCCTCCTGCTTTACATAAGGAGCCGGTGAGGGCGGATTTGGAGGTGAGTAACGCAGAGACAGTAAAGGAGCTAATGGAGAAATTGAAGGAGAAAGATATGAGGGATGTACTGGTTTGGTGCATGAGGCACGGCATCCGTCCGAATGAACGTATTGGTGAGTTAATGTCACTGGGAACAGCTCTCCATACTCGTCCTGAGGTGCGTGCTAGCCGTCTGGTTAAGACAGTGCCTACACCACGCACCAAGCCTCCTGTGCGTCTCCAGAGTCCTGTGCGTCCTGTTACTGCTCCCCGCACTAGCCCTGAGATACGTGTTCCCAGCCCAATACCACCAGTGCTGGCACCACGCACCAAGCCTCCTGTGCGTCTTCAGAGCCCTGGTTCTCCTCCATGCACTCTCCCTGGGGTGCGTGTCTCCAGCCTAGTACCACCAGTGCTGGCACCACGCACCAAGCCTCATGTGCGTCTCCAGAGCCCTGTACGCACTGTTCCTTCTCCCCGTACTCGCCATGATGTGCGTGCCCTCAGCCCGGTACCACCAGTGCCGGTATCAGGCACCAGGCCTATAGTACGCCTTGAGAGTCCAGTGTGCCCTGTTGTTGTTCCCCGCACTAGCCTGAAGGTGCGTGTCCTTAGCCCGGTGCCTCCAGTTCCGGCACCACGCACCAGGCCTACAGTGCGTCTCAGCCGGCCAGAGTCTGCCGTCTGCCCAACGGCGCCTGAACTGCCCGTCTGTCCAACGGCGCCTGAACTGCCCGTCTGTCCAACGGCGCCTGAACTGCCCGTCTGCCCAACGGCGCCTGACCTGTTCGTTTGCAAAGCGCTATCTCTCTGTCCTGAGCTACCTCTCTGTCCTGAGCTACCTCTCTGTCCTGAGCTACCTCTCTGTCCTGAGCTACCTCTCTGTCCTGAGCTACCTCTCTGTCCTGAGCTATCTAGGGGGGACCGGTGTGAAGGTTCCTAGACCAGGGTTGGGGGCGAGGATCGCCACTCGGAGGACGCTAAGGAGGGGGACAAAGACAATGGTGGAGTGGTGTCCTCGTCCTGCGCCGGAGCCGCCACCGCGGACAGATGCCCACCCAGACCCTCCCCTTGAGTTTTAGGGGTGCGCCCGGAGTTCGCACCTTGAGGGGGGGGTTCTGTCACGTTCCTGACCTGTTGTCTGTTATTTTTGTATGTGTTTAGTTGGTCAGGGCGTGAGTTGGAGTGGGCATTCTATGTTTTGTGTTTCTATGTTTAGGCCATTGGTAATTAGCCTTATATGGTTCTCAATCAGAGACAGGTGTTTGTCGTTTCCTCTGATTGGGAACCATATAAAGGTAGGGTATTCACACTGTTTGTTTGTGGGTGGTTGTCTTCCGTGTCTGTATTGTATGTTCGTACCACACGGGACTGTAGCGTTTTGTTTGTAGTCTATTCCTGTTCGTGAGTTCTTCGTGTTATATGTAAGTTTTCTATTTCAGGTCTGTCTTCGTTCGTTTTGTTATTTTGTAATTATTCCAAGTGTTGTTTCGTGTTCGTCTTCGTGGTTGAATAAATTCATTATGTTCTCAAAACCCGCTGCATTTTGGTCTGATCCCTACTCCTCCTCTTCGGACGAAGAGGAGGAGAACAAGCGTTACAGTACCGTTGTTGTCCATTCTGAGCTCAGTAGCACAGCCCTGTTTAATGGCGCCACGTGTGACTCAGCGTTCATTAGATGTAGACAGGCAGACCGCATTCTCCTGGAGGCTAGAGAGGAAGCCAGCCAGTCGAGCTTGGTGTAAATGGTCAGGACGTCCGAGCACCGCAGTTTAGCCTGAGTGACAAGGTGGACAGCTGCACCTACGTGGGTACCATTTAGCCACAGTGGTCTTAGTCACAGACGAAGAGATTCTGCCTTACACGTTCACTTATAAACTGTGCAACTCATCTGTCTGTTTTATCGATGAGTGTGTGTTGCTTGGTGTGGAAGCTGTGTGTGTGTGTGTGTGTGTGTGTGTGTACGTGTCTCCCAGAAATCCCCAGCAGAGGTTCCTAGAGGAATGGAACTGAGGACGTCTGGGTTGTGGCTGTGAGAGAGGGTGTGAGGGTCCAGTCTGCCCAGTCACTCATTCCCCAGAGAGAGCGAGAGAAGAGCGAGAGAAGAGAGAGAGAAGCCGTCCGACTGCTCCGGAATGTAAACAGGGGAGCTAAATAAACTGCTATGTGGGGCGGAGGAGTGCTCTGGGGAGAGAGAGAGAGGGTAAATTGAAATTGAATTGAGAGGTAGAGAGAGCGAGAGAGAGGAAAGGGACAGAAAAGGAGAGAGAGAGAGTTTACTGTACATTTTTATTGTTTATTTCACTTTTGTTTATCATCTCGTTCACTTGCTTTGGTAATGTTAACATGTGCTTCCCATGCCAATAAATCCCTTAAATTGAATTGAATTAAGAGAGGGTGGGGGAGAGAGAGACTGGAGCCCAGGGAGTTACTTCAGACCAGTGACTGAACCTGAGGGAGCATGGAGCAGGAGTTATGTTAAAGAGCACTAGAGGACTGAATATAGATATATAGAGGAACAGGGGCCTGTGGAGGGCCAGCGGGGAGCTCCAACAAGCTGCCCCCTTCCCTCATCTAAACACCTTATCCACACCCTAAAATAAGATGCTCTGACAGACATGTGACACCTTGCCTTGTGACACCTTGCCTTGTGACACCTTGCCTTGTGACACCTTGTCATGTGACACCTTGCCTTGTGACACCTTGCCTTGTGACACCTTGTCTTGTGACACCTTGTCTGGTGATACTGGCCCCACAAGTTCTCAAATACTCTCACCCCTTTGAAGTACCTTAATGTTAAAGCAAGTTCGCCAAAGATGATAAGTTGTAGTCAACAGGAGCAGAAGAGTACCCTTACCGATGATCAACCTCGCCTGAGACATGAAGACTTTGTTACCCTTTAGTTCAGCGGGCTAATACAGTCTGATGATAGCGCTGGTTGGTTGTGCTTCAGAAGCAGTTGGCCGACATTACAATGTAGCCAGAGGTGAGGTTACTCTGCCGCCAGAGATGTCACAGGGAGAATCTCAAATGCATACTCCTCGCGTCCTCTGTTCCCTCCTCCTTCTCAAAACCCATTGGAAGAGAAGGTCAGAGGGTAGGGACCTCTGTCTTTCTCGAAAGGAACAGAGGTGTTTTTTTATTTTCTGTTCTTTTCCCTTTTTCTTCCTTTTTTCGGTTGCCCTTTCCAAATGGAGCTCTTCTTATTTATTCTCAAGGTAGATCATAGACAAAGGAGTACAAATTATAGGGCCTAGACCCAATGTCGACAAGCGCCCGCTCTCGGCCTCGCTTTTCGGAAGGGCATTCTGTTGTAAGGTTCCTATTTGTCCATGGTTTCTATAGAAATGGTTCTCTGCTTCAGTCTGCTGTACCAATTTGTCTTCTGTTCTGTTCCATTCACTCACCTTTAAATTTGACGTTTTTAAGCAAGTTGAAAAGTTGTCCCTTTAAAGAGTAATTTCTCTGCTTCAGTTCGTTGTACCATTAAACTCTGTTCTGTTCTGTTCTATTCCATCCATGCTGTGTTGGAGGTGATAAACACTACTGTCAGACCTGTAGGTGTCTGAGACGTCATCCTTTATTCATCCCCATTAAAACAGCAGGAGAATTGCCTTTGCCAGTTGTTGCTTTACCTCTCTCCATTAGACAGGAACATGCCCACAGAGAAGTACATTATTGATATGTGTTGAGTGGAGGAGGATGAGGATAGGAAGGGAGGATGAAATATGCATCACGGTGGTTCTCTTAGGGCCCCACGGAGTCGTGTTGGGGACAGGAGGGCCATATGCTGCCGAGGGCCCCAGTGGACACTAGTGGTAGACGACAGAGTTTTTACTACGGCTGGAGAGAGCCAGGCAATCTCCTCCCAACTCCCATCCCAACATGCACTATATGCATGACTTGGCATGCACGCACATTTCAGGCACTGATGGACAAATTTGACATCTTTGAACTAATTAGGCCTACGGGTACAAGAAACAATGTCTTCTTTATTCAGCTTACAACTGGATAGGCTGAATCGTTTCAATCGGCATGACGCCCCTGTCTGGTGATGGCGGACAGGAGTGTGTCTGTGTCTATTGGCCTTTCAGCCCAAAAGGTTTCATACCTTATATGATGTACCAGGCAGCATCCCCTTCCTACTCAGTAGTTACATGTGCCACAGGGGACTGCTAAAGAGAGAGATAAAGACAGAGAGAGAGGAACAGAACGGGAAAAAGGTAAAGAAGAATGTAGATTGGGCGGTGGGGGGGGGAGTGCTTGGCCAGCGATTCTCCCTGAGCGGCTGACTGTGTTAGCTCGTTCCTCTGGCTGCTGGAATTCATGAGGTAAATTGAATCAGCACTTCCTGTGGACTCACTGCTAGCTACGCTGATGGTGTCAGCGTGATATCCATCCCCTCTCTAACTCTCTCTCCTCCCCCCTCTTCTCTCCCCCTCCTCTTCCTGCCCATTGGTTTAATAGGATAGTGGTTTCAGGAATGAGGGGAAAACAAGCGCTGATGTAATGTGTGGAGGATCTTGACTGCTGCTCCTTGAATTTGTGCGCTGTGGGCCTATTTAAGTGTGCATGTTCTGTGTGAGACACAATTGAGTGCATGTGTGTGCGTGCGTGTGTGTGTGTGTGTGCGTGCGCGTGCGAGTGTGTGGGTTCTGCCTGTCCATGGAGTGAAATTGGACTCAACTGAGCACCTGAGCAGATTATCATCCTGGTTAATTTAAGAGAGAGCGAGATCATTAAAGTGAGCAGAAAGGAAAGAGGTCAACTTTTTCCTTAATCCCTCTCTCCTCTCCTTTCCTGGCATTAGAGTAGCAGCACTATTTGGGGGCTTACTTTGGATCGGTGCCTTGTTTAAACCCACCAGGGAGTCCAATCTCTTCTGCAGTACGATTCCATTCTATCAGAGATGGTGACGCCACTTTAACGCGGAGAGAGATATCAGGCCCTCTAATGCTACATACACACCCACACTCACATGGGCATACACATGCGTGCACACACACACACCTTGACACACCATCTGTTGACCAAGTGGATGAGTGAAGGAAGGTAGTGCACTATTTGGAGCGCAGACTGTGAGTGCTAGGCAGATTTTAGAATCATTTGCTTTTGTTAATATGATAGGTTGGCCTAATGTTTTTCTTTTACCAATAACTTGCGTCAGTGTGGTGGTTTCTCAGAGGCAATTTAAATGGAAAACCTCTCATCAATAGATCCCTAGATAGTACCTAAATCCTACTTCTACTCACCTACATGTCCCTTTGTTGTAGCCCTAATCAGAATCCTACAGGCATTACAGAAAAGTAGCAGGTGTGTGGCCATCACACTACACGACACGAACAGGCAGGCTGCAGATTATTTGATTCTGTGATCCTACTTTGATCCTACTGCTTAGTGGAGGACAGGTTTGATTGTGCAATAACCTGAGTGTCAGTTTTAAGAGGATGACATTGTGTCATACTTTAACCTTTCACCTTCAGTCATTTTGAGCATCGAGCTTCCTATTGTTGTTGTGAACTTTGATCTGCATGGCTACATGGCTAGGAACCTGTTTGTTATCCTGTGTGTGTGTGTGTGCGTGTGCGTGTGTGTGAGAGAGAGAGAGAGAGCTGACACTTTATTAGTATGATCCTTAGTTAAAGTGACAAACCTTTTGTTCCCTGACCGTCTGTTTAAAATGATATGGCTGACTGGTACATATTGTGGTGTGTCGGTGGATGAGGCGTTGCTGAACACTAGGAGGGATGGAGTGCTTTTCAAATATTATGTAAGGGAACACGGCTACCTCTATACGACAGACTGGAGTTGCCTTGCTTTTACACACTCACACACACACACACACACACACACACACACACACACACACACACACACACACACACACAGACACAGACACAGACACACAGACACACACACACACACACACACACACACACACACACACACACGCACACGCACACACAGCACATTGCTGATAGTGTCTATAATAAAAACCAGTGCAGCTAGTAGTGTTGTAGTTACAGGTTTGATCCCAACAATTCATAAAACCAAGCCTCCATCACCAGCACCATAAATACAGGCCTGGGATCTGCTGACGCCTGCATTTACTGGGACTATGCTATACAGCTGGCTAGGCAGTAGCCCTGGGCAGGGATAGGGGCCGGATTTATCTCTGCTCAAGCAAGCAGGCTGCACTCTTGCATTTAGAGGCATGTCCACAAACTGTAGTTTACGAAACACCATTTGCCATTGTGATGATAGGCTCTATAGCTATAGCTTACACTGAGTATACCAAACATTAGGAACACTTTCTTAATATTGAGTTGCACCCCCTTTTGCTCTCAGAACAGCCTCAATTCGTCGGGGCATGGACCACCACGTGCCGAAAGCGTTCCACAAGGATGGTGGCCCATGTTGACTCCAATGCTTCCCACAGTTGTGTCAGGTTGGCTGGGTGTCCTTCTGGTGGTGGAACATTCTTGACACACACAGGAAACTGTTAAGAGTGAAAAACACAGCAGCATTGCAGTTCTTGACACAGACCGGTGTGCCTGGTACCTACTACCAGACCCCGTTCAAAGGCACTTAAATCAGTTGTCTTGCCCGTTCACCTTCTGAATGGCACACATACACTATCCATGTCTCGGTTGGCTTAAAAATCATTCTTTAACCTGTCTCCTCCTCTTCATCTACACTGATTTGAAGTGGATTTAACAGGTGACATCAATAAGGAATCATAGCTTTCACCTGGTCAATATATTTCATGGAAAGATTGAGTGTCCTCCGCATGCTATAGTGTATGATGCAGCTGTGAACTCAGGGCCCTGTAAAGGGACAGTATAGGGTAGTGATATACAGAGCAGAGATGTTCTATAATATAACAGTACTGTGTGGTAGCCAGGGCTATATTGACTGTAGCGTAGCAGTGAGCTCAGGGTCTGGTGACTGCTGGATAATGTGGATGTGGTTTGGTAGTAAAAGTGCTGTACAGACTGAAAATGGAGCGAGCGGAACAGGGGTGGCTGACTAGCTGTGGCTGGCGACATGGCTCACGGGCGCCACTGTTTTTCTGTGAAAATAATGGACGGCTGCCATGGATTAGTTACTGTGACGCACCGCTAGTGGACCAGACTGCCCTCCCATGTGGAAGGGATTTATTCCAGCATCACTCACTCTCTGTGACTAGTTGGTGTGTGTGTGGGTGGGCGGTGGGTTGTGTGTGTGTGTGTGTGTGTGTGTGTGTGTGTGTGTGTGTGTGTGTGTGTGTGTGTGTGTGTGTGTGTGTGTGTGTGTGTGTGTGTGTGTGTGTGTGTGTGTGTGTGTGTGTGTGTGTGTGTGTGTGTATAGTACAGTGTGTGTGTCAGTAGTACTTTACCCTGACCTTACACACCTACTGTTTGTGTTTAACACACTAATGTTATGTCAAGGCCCCATTTCAATAACACGGACCACTTCAGCTCGTTAGCTAGCCTTCGGACTAAGTGAAGGAACGCTTGCTTGACTCAACCATGTTAGTGGATCGACTTAGTCTGGACACGCTCCACCGTCCCGCACTTCCTGTTGACGTACAGGACAGGGTTCACATTGACCAACACCAGTTCCCTTTACAGTGCTAGATGAGAAGGGTTCTAGGTCATACACAGCAGACAGATCTGGTTTGAAAAAAGCCAGCTAGACGCCCTCTTGCTTACCGGTTGCACAACTCGGTGAGTCGCTGTCGTCCGTCTGTCCGTCTGTCCGTCTGTCCGTCTGTCCGTGTCAGCTGCTGAGTGTGAGTCCAACCGGACACCCACTTCCAGACATAGAGACATAGGCTACAGTATGTCCCAAATGGCACCCTATTCCCTATTTCTTATGGGCCCTGGTCAAAAGTAGTGCACTATGAAGAGAATAGGGAGCCATTTGGGACACCGCCGTGGGCTAGAGGTTCCACCACGGCATCCTAACCCTCAGGCTGTGGAAGTGTAGCGTCAGCTCTCCAAACATCCTCCTGCTATGACCACTTCCTGTCCCAGTCCCATGTTGGAATCCACTGCCTCTACAGCCTCTCACACTACAGCCTGAAGGGTAACGTGTGAGTGCATGGACTGGGGAGAATTTGGTTATGCTTATATGATAGGCTGGCCTACTGTTTTGTTTTTTCACCAATAACGTGTTGACTAGATATCAGCCGAAGTCCTGGATCCCCACTTCCACTTCAACTGGTTCTCTCAGAGGCTATCTATCTGTAATTTATCAGTTTCTTTATGTGACACTCGTTGCTCTCTTCATTTTGCCCTCCCCTCTTCTCTCGCTCCCCACCTCCTCTCTCCCCCTCCCTCTTTCTCTCTTTCTCTATTTACGTCCCTGTGAGCACCTGAGAGGAAGCAGCTGGAGGTTCTGATTACACTTCTCCTTCTCCCACCCGTCCGGCGTGTCTCTTACGTCTTTCGCTTTTGTTTTCTCGCAGGTCACATTGTCTAATAGTGTGTTGGGTTTCCTATTATCCTCAGTGCCAGTCTTTACTCCCCAAAATAAATCTGTGGACAGGGCGGAATGAGTAACCAAGAGGTGGTTCCTCACACCAAAACACACTCACATCTCCTCATGTCTGTCTAGCCACTCCCAAGGCTTTGTCTTTGTCCCTCTCTCAGTGTGTTTTCAGACTGCGTCTCCATGTCAATAAAATGACTAATTCCCAGACACAGCTCATCAATATGGAGGACAGGACAGGGGCCTTTGCGTGCATGGATGAGCAGAGGGATGAATAATGTTAGCAAAGTGTCAATGTATACCTCCCCTCCCCCTCTCCTCCTTCTCCTCTTTCTGTGTGTGTGTCTGTGTGTGTGTGTGTGTGTGTGTGTGTGTTTACGGTAAGGAGGATCAGTGCTAGGCCTACCATTAATCACTCCACCAGGGTCTTTCAGCACACCTCGCATGCTGGGTTTATTAAAAGCACGAGTGTGATCGCTGATCTGGCTGACAAAACGCACACACGCACACACACCCCGCAGATTTACACGAGTGTCACACTCGCACCTCACGCAGCAGCAGCAGCAAAACCTACACATCCACAGACTCACATCCACAGACTCACATCCACAGACTGACATCCACAGACTCACATCCACAGACTGACATCCACAGACTCACATCCACAGGCTCACATCCACAGACTCACATCCACCGACTCACATCCACAGACTCACATCCACAGACTCACATCCACAGACTCACATCCACAGACTACCATGCACAGACTACCATCACTACTAGTCAGCCTCACATTGGCGTGACCGGTCTAGATGCTTGTCTTTCACTTTGCGTAGAACACTCTTTGTATCCTGGAAAGGAAGGCCACTGTTCACGGTCACATTGCCTCATGGAATTCCCCTAGGCCAGGGACGTTCACTTCACACATTCAGTGCTCTGTGTGTCCATCGGCAGCCACCGTAATGACCTCCTGATAGAGGACAGAGGACATGGAGAAATGTAATCAGAACTGAATTTGGTTTTAGGCTAGATCAGTGTTGATAGTTCATATCCTTGACTTCTCTGTGTTTCTGTCAGGTTCTGTCAGATAGGTGAGGCCTCCATAGAGTAGACCAAGGCACTCATTAATGGCTGGGTCAGAGGCCGGCAGGGAGGCAGGCAGGGAGGAGGGAGGAGGGAATGAGAGACCTGTGCCGATCGACTGCCCCCAGAGAGTGTCGATGCTCTCTTCGATTTCTGCCACAGAAAACGAATGGTCTCTCTGCCAGTGCTAAAGCCCCCCACCCCCCGCACACACACACACACACACACACACACACAGACAGACAGACAGACAGACAGACAGACAGACAGACAGACAGACAGACAGACAGACAGACAGACAGACAGACAGACAGACAGACAGACAGACAGACAGACAGACAGACAGACAGACAGACAGGCACAGACACACACACACAGGCACAGACACACACACACAGGCACAGACACACACACAGGCACAGACACACACACACACAGGCACAGACACACACACACACACACACACAGGCACAGACACACACACACACAGGCACAGACACACACAGGCACAGACACACACAGGCACAGACACACACACACATCTCCATCTCCAGTGTGTAGTGCAGCACTTATGGGGTGCAATGGACAAAAGGCGGCTGTCAGTATGTCAATACCTGACGACAGAGCTTACCTGCTAGGTCGGCCATTTGACTGGGTTGTTCACATCAGCACCAGTCCAGGGAAAGACCTGACGACAGAGCTTACCTGCTAGGTCGGCCATTTGACTGGGTTGTTCACATCAGCACCAGTCCAGGGAAAGACCTGACGACAGAGCTTACCTGCTAGGTCGGCCATTTGACTGGGTTGTTCACATCAGCACCAGTCCAGGGAAAGACCTGACGACAGAGCTTACCTGCTAGGTCGGCCATTTGACTGGGTTGTTCACATCAGCACCAGTCCAGGGAAAGACCTGACGACATAGCTTACCTGCTAGGTCGGCCATTTGACTGGGTTGTTCACATCAGCACCAGTCCAGGGAAAGACCTGACGACAGAGCTTACCTGCTAGGTCGGCCATTTGACTGGGTTGTTCACATCAGCACCAGTCCAGGGAAAGACCTGACGACATAGCTTACCTGCTAGGTCGGCCATTTGACTGGGTTGTTCACATCAGCACCAGTCCAGGGAAAGACCTGACGACAGAGCTTACCTGCTAGGTCGGCCATTTGACTGGGTTGTTCACATCAGCACCAGTCCAGGGAAAGACCTGACGACAGAGCTTACCTGCTAGGTTGGCCATTTGACTGGGTTGTTCACATCAGCACCAGTCCAGGGAAAGACCTGACGACAGAGCTTACCTGCTAGGTTGGCCATTTGACTGGGTTGTTCACATCAGCACCAGTCCAGGGAAAGACCTGACGACAGAGCTTACCTGCTAGGTCGGCCATTTGACTGGGTTGTTCACATCAGCACCAGTCCAGGGAAAGAGGGAAAGGGCACTTAGAAGACAGTGTTTCATTGCGGTGTCGTTTTGTTTTTCTTGGTTTGTCATTATATTGTTGAGAAATCATGGGGGTTTGGCATCACCTATAGACACCCACTGAGTACAGAGTGTCTTCAGTCACAACCACACACAGCACACGAGACGCCGTCAGGGAAAGGCTTTGTAAAGTCAACCCCGTCTTCACTTTCTCTCCCGCACCTGTTTTAACAAGACAGATTTCCCCAGCCAGCCGACGGAGGGTTTAAGTGATGGTTGTCCTGGTCATTAAGGAGTAATGGTGTGAGCTTTGCTGGTTGACCGCTCTAGTGATCGGAGCAGGGGTATAGGGGTAGGGTTGAAGGATAGGGTAGGCTGGTGCTGCATGGGGCTGGAGGGGCTTAACCCAGCTTGATAGCCCAGTGAGGGGGCACTTGGCCTGGGGCAGAGTGGTAGGGAGGTGTGGGGGTCTGTGGGGGGTAGGGTAGGGGTGACAGAAGGGCCCTTTGTTGATGAAAGTTTATGACCCTTTCTTACAGCTCTGCCCAATAACAAGTTGCTAATGTCACTTGACAGGAGAACAGCAGGACAGCTTGAAGCGTTGTGAAGGGAGGGGGCGGGGTGTGTAACCAGGAAGTTAGGTCATCAGATGGTCCTCAGCTGACATTCTAGAACCGAGAGAAAGGGGAGATTTCTCAGAAGTCCTCACAATTGGACAAAGCATAGCGTTTTCTCAGATATAAATAAAAAAGTTGTGTCTATGCAGTTTGTGTTGGTGTCAGAATTAGTTAACCTAGGATGTCCACATGAATCCTGGTCGTCAAGGTTTCATAGGTGTGCTGATCTGGTCATTCTAACGTGCAGGTTGCAAGGGTTGTAAAAATACAATTTAGCAGACAAACAAAGTCACTTCTGCTTAGTTATTTCAGCATTTCCTATTGTGTCAGTATGTGTGTGTCTGTGTTTGCGTGCACGGGTGTGTGTGGGTGAGTGTGTGTGCACGGGTGTGCGTGTGTTTTAGCGGCCTGTGTGTGGTGGTTGTGACCTGCCCCTGGGGCTCTGCTCAGCGAGGCATCTGTCATGCCGCCTGACTACAGCCCTGCCACCGCATCAACATCTGACCTTTAACTGGGGGACCAGGGAACCACAGAGAAGAGATAGACAGAGACAGGGTTACATGGACTGCCACCGTCACTACAGCCACCCTGGTACTGGTGCTCTGTCTTTCAGTCTGTCTATCATTCTCTACCTCCCTCTCTGGTCGTCGTCTCTCTGACCATCTCTCTCTCGTCTCTCAGTCTGTCTATCGTTCTCTAGCTCCCTCTCTGGTCGTCGTCTCTCTGACCATCTCTCTCTCGTCTCTCAGTCTGTCTATCGTTCTCTACCTCCCTCTCTGGTCGTCGTCTCTCTGACCATCTCTCTCTCGTCTCTTAGTCTGTCTATCGTTCTCTACCTCCCTCTCTGGTCGTCGTCTCTCTGAACATCTCTCTCGTCTCTCAGTCTGTCTTTCGTTCTCTAACTCCCTCTCTGGTCGTCGTCTCTCTGACCATCTCTCTCTCGTCTCTCAGTCTGTCTATCGTTCTCTACCTCCCTCTCTGGTCGTCGTCTCTCTGACCATCTCTCTCTCGTCTCAGTCTGTCTATCGTTCTCTACCTCCCTCTCTGGTCGTCGTCTCTCTGACCATCTCTCTCTCGTCTCTCAGTCTGTCTATCGTTCTCTACCTCCCTCTCTGGTCGTCGTCTCTCTGACCATCTCTCTCTCGTCTCTCAGTCTGTCTATCGTTCTCTACCTCCCTCTCTGGTCGTCGTCTCTCTGACCATCTCTCTCTCGTCTCTCAGTCTGTCTATCGTTCTCTACCTCCCTCTCTGGTCGTTGTCTCTCTGACCATCTCTCTCTCGTCTCTCAGTCTGTCTATCGTTCTCTACCTCCCTCTCTGGTCGCCGTCGCTCTGACCATCTCTCTCTCTCGTCTCTCAGTCTGTCTATCGTTCTCTACCTAGCTCTCTGGTCGTCGTCTCTCTAACCATCTCTCTCGCGTCTCTCAGTCTGTCTATCGTTCTCTACCTCCCTCTCTGGTCGTCGTCTCTCTGACCATCTCTCTCTCGTCTCTCAGTCTGTCTATCATTCTCTACCTCCCTCTCTGGTCGTCGTCTCTCTGACCATCTCTCTCTCGTCTCTCAGTCTGTCTATCGTTCTCTACCTCCCTCTCTGGTCGTCGTCTCTCTGACCATCTCTCTCTCGTCTCTCAGTCTGTCTATCGTTCTCTACCTCCCTCTCTGGTCGTCGTCTCTCTGACCATCTCTCTCTCGTCTCTCAGTCTGTCTATCGTTCTCTACCTCCCTCTCTGGTCGTCGTCTCTCTGACCATCTCTCTCTTTCACTCTGGCAGACTATTTATTTTATTTCGTGTTTATTCCACTTTCTTTTTCTGCTCATACAGCCACCTCTCTCTCTCTCCCTCTGTCACCTCTCTCTCTCTCCCTCTGCTTGGCAGAGCAGGGAGTCACAGACTCTGACTGTTTGTGACACTGCCTCCCTCCAGGCTCAGATGAGCATTGTATCTGACAGGCCAGCTTTGTCTTTTTAAGTCATTAGCAGTTTCTTGGTGGATTCTCCCCTCCTCCCCTCCACCCCTTCCTCACGCCCCCTGTCACATAGCTCCCCCCCATCTTCCCTCTCGTTGTTTTTTAAAAATCTCTCTGTCTCCTCTTTACCCTCCATCTGTAGCCAGCGCCTCAGGGGGAGAAGGGGATAAACACAGGGGCAGGAGAGCTCGGCTCTGTGATATGGAAGTGATTTCAGATGTCACTTTATTAAGAACTTGACAGGGGTGTGTATGTGTGTGTGCGTGTGCACGCACGCATGAATCTGCATGTGTGTGTCCATGCCTTTTAACAGGATTTTCCTAGATCTGGCAGGTCGGTGAAGTGTGTGACTGCTCTGCTGACTGTTATTGCTTGGACTGCACAGAGCCCAGTAGTCTAGTACTGTACTGCCTGCTCTTACCAAATCAACTGCAAACCTGTTGTGTTACATTAGCAGGAGGGAATTGGCTTGACAGGGTGTTGTGGAGGTGAAGGACAATACTGATGACAATAGGGATGTGGGTTTTATATTTGTGTAGTGTACTTGTACTTGTAGTGTGTGCTGCTGTGGAACGGTGGCATCACACCACCTGCCCTACATACTTCTCACCTGATGTCCAAAGGCCTTTCCCCCGCACCCTACTCTAGTCTACCTCCTGCAGAGTCCACCAACAAGGATAGTAGGGCTTGGAATGTTTAGACACCTGCTCATAGAATGCAACAGCTGAGTGCTAGCCTGGCCTAGCTTCACGCTTGAGCCATGTATAGACGGGTTAGCTGACCATGTCACGAAAACGATGTGTATGCTTCAATGGGGCAGAAGGCAAGAAGCTGCCATGTGGGGAATGGTAGGTGGCTCGTTTCAGCTCGTTTTCTCTTGTTCTTGATACCATGTCTTGTTTTGAGGTGTTTCAACCAATTTCATTTCAATGCTAATATGGCAACAACAACAAAAATCGCTAGCTAGCTAACCAACAACTGCAATTATGTATTTGAGAAACAAATACATTTGCACAACGAGTACTTACGTTATGTTATGTTATGTTTTCAATAAACATTGGCGACGAAATATAGTTTATACGCTGTCAACAATCTAAGCCAACGCGGTGTGTTTAGCTCCATAGTTGCACACATGTCGGTTTTAATGCTAAACGACCAACCCTTCTAATAGGGGACAGGAACAGTGTATGGACGAACTATGGAGCAAACTCTTTTCTTTTTTTGCTGGGCTATTCAAAGGGGTGAGAGCAGAGCGGCGGTTGAAACAGCTGATCTGATGCTAGGTGATGATAAAGCCTCGTGCATGTGTGTTCAGACAACCAACGACCCATCACTAGGGGCCTGAAAAGCCCCAGGAAGCTGCTCTAATTATAACTTCAGACTCCTCTGTCCTCTTGCTCCAAGTATCAGTTGGGGGGGGGGGGGGGGGGGGGAGGTCCAAAGGAAAAAGAACATCGCGCTGTGCACTCACTGCCCCTGTCTGTCTCTCTCTGTGAGGTCTCGGAGTGGAGACAACCACTGGACAACATCTTCTGTTGCCTTCTGAAGGTGGAGTGGTTTGAAGTAGTGCAGTAACTACCAGTGTCTTTAACTGCTCTGTCAGTGTTTGTGGAGCTGTGGAGGTGTTACAGTGAAACCCTTCCCTCTAGAGGTGTTGCAGTTAAACCTATCCCCCAGGAGAGGAAGAGTTGTTTATCCAGGTGCGCTATCACAATATTTGGATTGCTGTGTTGCCAGCGTTGTTGTTGTTGTTGTTAGTAAGTGGAGCCATCAGGTTTCTCTCCCACTGACTGACTAAACCAAATTCGCTGGCGAGGTATGAAAGGTAGAAAGGAGAATTCTAGAAAAGGAGAAACAGAGAGACTTGGTGAGAGAAACAGAGCAGGCAGACCAGACAAGAGGTTGCTGGAGCGGGTCAGCAGGTACAGTACCTCTCCCAGGCTACACCACCAGATGTTTCCTCTCCTCTGCATGTCACGGCTCTGCTAGAACCATCACACCTTGGCTTCATATAGACAGGCTATAAAAGACAGGACAGCCTCCAGCCAGTACAACATTAATCAATGGAATGATAACATCAGACCTCAGTATGGACCTGCGTAGGAGCTGAGCTTGTGTGTGGGGTGGTTGTTTGCGGGGAATTTTCATATTCAGGTGTAAAGTGCTGGGCTTAGTGACTCGGTTGGCCTATAGGTGTACGCGTATGACTGCCCACTTCCTTGCAGCTTGTCCCTGCTGTTACTAACATGGTGAGGTCATGTGACTCAGCGTGCCGCATCTACTGCTGATAGAGATGGAGGGATTTTTACATGGCAGGCGTGCCTTTTAACAGCTTCGTGTAGGCCACAGAACACACACATTCCCCCTGCCCGCGTACCGTAATGTACTGCCATACACACACATTCCCCCTGCCCGCGTACCGTAATGTACTGCCATACACACACATTCCCCCTGCCCGCGTACCGTAATGTACTGCCATACACACACATTCCCCCTGCCCGCGTACCGTAATGTACTTCCATACACACACATTCCCCCTGCCCGCGTATCGTAATGTACTGCCATACACACACATTCCCCCTGCCCGCGTACCGTGATGTACTGCCATACACACACATTCCCCCTGCCCGCGTACCGTAATGTACTGTCATACACACACATTCCCCCTGCCCGCGTACCGTAATGTACTGCCATACACACACATTCCCCCTGCCCGCGTACCGTAATGTACTGCCATACACACACATTCCCCCTGCCCGCGTACCGTAATGTACTGCCATACACACACATTCCCCCTGCCCGCGTACCGTAATGTACTGCCATACACACACATTCCCCCTGCCCGCGTACCGTGATGTACTGCCATACACACACATTCCCCCTGCCCGCGTACCGTAATGTGCTGCCATACACACACATTCTCCCTGCCCGCGTACCGTAATGTACTGCCATACACACACATTCCCCCTGCCCGCGTACCGTAATGTACTGCCATACACACACATTCCCCCTGCCCGCGTACCGTAATGTACTGCCATACACACACATTCCCCCTGCCCGCGTACCGTAATGTACTGTCATACACACACATTCCCCCTGCACGCGTAGCATGATGTACAGCACACACACATCAACTCTAGCCCTTACCGTAAGCGCTATACAAAGTCGGTCAGACAGGCCCATATGTCCAGCATTGTCCTAGAAAAACACACGTACACACACACACACACACATGCACCTACGCACACACAGAGCTCGCCCACCACCCACCCACACAGTTCATTCCACTCCCTTAGAAGGTACAGATGTAGGATATTAAGTTGAGCCAGTTTGCTATAGCAGGAAATAATCCTTCAACAATATGAAATGTGAAATATTATGAGGATTATAATGAATAGAGATTTTTGTAGGGGTTGATACCTTTTTCTGAAGGGAAAATCAAGTCAAATTTCAGACTTAAGAAGCGTTTTAAACCTCAAATACACCACAAGTTTAAAATGTCCTGCATTGCAGGAAAGTTCTCCTGCAACAGGGTGATCAAATCAAAATCCAACATCTGTATGAGCAGCTTATTAAGGTAAGCTGTTATTGCGGTGGCTAGGGCTGTCTAACCTCTACTGTAAACAGGCAGTATGTGTGTGAGTGTAAAGGTCTTGGCAGACAGGGGCATTACTGAGGAACGTGTCTGAGCTCTGAGCTGTGGGCTAGCCCAGCTAACCTCGCTAACACCAGTTCACCTGGCCTTATTTAGAAGAGTTCTGAAGAGCCAGTCACAGACATTACTAGCTGAGAACAGAGACTGCGTCTGTGCGCCTGTGGCTCATCTTAATGTTGTGAGAGTTAGGCCATGTGTTCTTCAGTGAATTCATGTATTTAACCGTAAACACTTCATCGAATCGTTTCCTCATGTTCTGTAACGTTATGTCTTTGTTCTCTTCACCGATCCAACAGGGACTTGTCTATTGTGAGAGGCCTTGGTTTCGTTAGCTACTACCTCTGTGGTATTGTGAGAAGTCATTCATTTCCTGGAGTGATTGTGAAGCCGATTTCCTCCTCGGTCACATGGCCCTACAGAACAATTACACCCATTAGCATCTGTGGCAGAGCTGTAGCGCCCTCCACGACTCTACCTGAAGAGATGCTGTGGGAAGAGGATGTGACCTGTGGAGAGACTAAATAGCTTCGATGCTAAACCTGATTAGCGCCATTAAGATGACAGGGGCCTTTGTCTCCTCACTTCTCACGTGATGAATATGAAGGGCCCTCTTTCCCTCGGCAGTTCTTTGATTTGAATGATTAACTCGTTGATTTAAGCCCCCTTGGTGTCCGTGTTACTATTATGGCAACGTGGTGGTTATTCTTTTTAGGGCTTAATATTAAACTTAGAATAGTGATTCATGTTTCTGTGTTGTGTTGTGTAGTCATGGAAAGAGGCCTGATGCAGGATATGACTACACTCAGGCTATCTCCACTGAGTCTGGGGCTCTGATATGGCTGGGAGAGCCTACTTGTGGTGAAGTGGGTGAATGGGTGAGTGTCAGGCTGGGAAGTAGTACCCTGAAAGCCTAGTGCCCTCTACAGCTGGTAGGAAGCTGTGCACTGGGTCATGGCTATAAGAAGGTAGAGGCTGATAGAGTGATCATGGATGGCCATATTATCCATGAATGGAACCAAACTAAGCATTTCCATTTGTTTTAGTCTCCCTCGGCTCTTGTAGTGAACGTGAGAAAGACTGAAATCGAGGCTCGTGGTGGTGAATGTATTTTTACCAAGTGAAGTGAGAGGGTGCCTTTAAAAAGCTCGATTTAGTTTTGTGACCCACACTGTGTAGTTGACCTTCCTGGCTGGGCTCTAGGGAGAGTGTGTGGTATTGTTGTAAATAACAGGAGCGTTGCCTCAGTCAAGTGCAGGGTGTCTCACCTTGAGTCTGCATAGTTGAGATGTTGAATGGCACGGCTTTGTTTTAGTTTGGTTCGTTTTTGTTGTTGTGGGTTCTGTGAGGAAAGCAAAAAAGTACCTCACTCCGCAGCAGACTCTGTGACGGCGCTGGTCTATTCTTTAGAGGGGGATGCCTGTGGTATTTTCACCGTCCGTTGGCTGCCTGGCTGCGTAGCTACGTGGCCTGTGTGAGATAAAATTGTACCTAATTTTGGTACCTAATTTTGTTTGTGTGTGTGTGTGTGTGTGTGTGTGTGTGTGTGTGTGTGTGTGTGTGTGTGTGTGTGTGTGTGTGTGTGTGTGTGTGTGTGTGTGTGTGTGTGTGTGTGTGTGTGTGTGTGTGTGTAGAGAAGTGGTGTACCTCAGCAGAGGACCGTGTATCCTAGCAGGTTAAATTTAGAGGTGCACAATCACGTCTACAGCAGGATGTAACCTCTCCAATCACACACTTAACACTGCTCAGCGTCACACACACACACACACACACACACACACACACACACACACACACACACACACACACACACACACACACACACACACACACACACACACACACACACACACACACACACACACACACAATGCTGTAACAAAGGGCTCTGAACGCAGCTCGGCTTAGTGTTCAGGATGAATGCAGAGGATTAGTATAGAGAGAGAGACACGCACACACGCTCAGATCTGTCTCTTTAAGGCCCAAACACTGTGGAGGTTTGGTTTGACATTCCAGGCATAGTTCAGACACCAAAGTACAGTATGTGTAGCGCTGCAGGTTTCTGCACTCATCCAAATACTTTTCTGACACAGTATTTTCCAATAGGAATCAACTCCACTACTCTATTGGAGTATGTATTGATGCGTGTATTGTTTGAAATCCCAACTGGTTCATCCCCAGACTGTTCCTTCCTAAAGTCCTCTCCTGCACTAAGTACTTTGTGAGAAACACAGTTTTATGCATTGGGCTTTAGGTCAACTGAATTTAACCTAACTTAACCTAAAGTTAGCCAAGTCTCTGTGGAACAAATTTCCAGCTGGTTCTGTATTTGGAAGATACAGAGTAAAGGTGACTGTAAAAATACTTTTCTTTGTGGTAATAAGTTAAAAGGGGTAGAGCCTCAGATGGGTCATGTTGTCCGTTAGCATGCTAGTGCTAATGAACACAACTGTCTAAACATTCAGCAGATCAGGCGTCCGCAGAGCGGAAAGGAGGAAGAGGGACTTCTGCTGTCTATTTGTTTCCCCTAGGTGTTACCTACCTACTGCTGTTAGAAACATGCTCTAGGCTAGTATCACTGACCATTTGGCTCAGAGGAATTTACTTCCTGTTTAGCTAATGGTCAGTGTCTGCCTATCCCCATATAAGTATATGTTCCATCTTTTTACTCTGTCAGTTTTGAGGTGAAACAAACCAACATGGCTGCTGTGTCTAGTGGGGATTTCTCTTTTTTCTCACGACCAGCAACATCAAACTACTTTGTTTTGTGTTGACTTTCGGTCTGTCGTTTGTCGGAGAAACCGCGATCCGTTCTCAGTGCTGCTCCTGTGTTTTTACTGCTGACTTTAGCGCCTGTATCTCCGTGACTATGGCCCTAAACAGCCTCTTGGGGCTTTAAATGAGTGCCTTTTGTTTGAGATTGAAGAGTCACTCAGCGCTTCTGCTACTCCAGCCAGGGGGTCTATACATTACCTGACTAAGCCTGACAGGATGGGGAGAGGGAGAGAGAGAGATGGGGGAGGGGGGGGAGAGAGAGATGGGGAGGGAGAGAGAGAGATGGGGAGGGAGAGAGAGAGATGGGGAGGGAGAGAGAGAGATGTGGGAGGGAGATAGAGATGGGGGAGGGAGGGAGAGAGAGAGAGAGAGAGAGATGGGGGAGGGAGAGAGAGAGAGAGATGGGGGAGGGAGAGAGAGAATTAGAAGAGAGAGATGATAGGTAGAGAAAGCATTTGGCCAGTAACCGAAAGGTCGCTGGTTCAAATCCCCGAGCCGGCAAGGTGGAAAAATCTGCCGTTCTGCCCTTGAGCAAGGGAGTTAACCTGCAACAACAACTGCTCCCCGGGCGCCGATGACATGGACGTCGTTTAAGGCAGCCCCCCGCACCTCTCTGATTCGGTTGGGTTGAATGCATTCAGTTTTACAACTGACTAGGTAATCCACCTTCTCTTTCCCTAGCTGTGGAATTCTGCAGATGCAGAGCGTGTTGACCCTGGTCCATATAACAGCCCCCCCCTCTCTTCCTGAGCTGTGTGTGGCCCTGTTGGGCGTCTCTGTGAATATCAACCAGGTGTACTCTATGCAGAAACCTAACCTCCCGTGATTCTCAGTCAGCTCTGCAGAACCATTCTTGTAGATTCTAACAGAAGATCATTCCCCAGCCACAGGTTGCCACGTCTAACAAAAACATAATTCCCCACCACTATGCCCTAGAGAGAAAGAGAGGGGGGTGCAGAGATACGGACGGACGAACAGAGAGAGATACGGACGGAAAGAGATACGGACAGAGAGAGATACGGACGGAGAGAGATACGGACGGAGAGAGATACGGACGGAGAGAGATACGGACAGAGAGAGATACGGACAGAGAGAGATACGGACAGAGAGAGATACGGACAGAGAGTGTGGTCTGGGGAAGTAGTGTGTGGTTTTGTGCAGTGTGTGTGATGTGGGTGCAGGTGTGTGATCTGCGTTTCAGCTCTGCAGCTTGAGCCCATTGCTGACTGGGCGCCTCTCGGTGGAGAATTGATTTGTCTTGAGAGAGGCACAGTGCTGTGAGCTAGGGAACAAATAGATGGAGAGGGGGAGCGAGAGAGAGAGACAGTCACCACAGGTGGAATAGAGAGAGAGCGAGAGATGGAGAAACAGGTTAAAATGATGAGAGGCCGTATGAAGTGTAATTAGTCCCATGTCCCAAGATGCAAGATGCAAACACAGATGCAAATACACATGCAAGCACACACACATCTGCTGCCGACAGCATTATTTAATAATCACCTCTGTAGGCTGAGACTCTCCTAGCGCTCCAACCCTGTAGCACACACACACACACACACACACACACACACACACACACACACACACACACACCTCTCTGACAGTAATGATGGAGAGGTAAAGATGTACACATGGACGGGGGAGGGGAGAGTTCAAGGTTTACTATGGAGGCAGCCTTGGAATAGGTTATGTTAACTATAGGCTATTGGCTAGTAGGAAGCACATGAGGCCCAGTGTATGAATGTTCCCCTTTACTTTACATCCCTCTTATGGTTCTGAACAAGGACTTCATTACACATTTACAACCCATACATATCACATTCATAAACAGTATTTGTTCTCCTGCTGTATAACGTCAGCATGCTAGGCTAGGCTAGCACTCCCCTTAGCATACAGCAGGTAATTCGACTTGTCAGGCCTGCTACTAGACAGAATTCATCGCATTTCCCCTTATTTCCCATACCTCTGTGTAAACTAACGCTGGAAGGGAATGGAGGTCACTGGCTGTGTGGCACCTCCAGGAGAAAAAGACTGAATTTAGAGAGGTGGTTTGAGAAAAGCCTTTCCTTGCTTGATTGCAATGAAGTGCTTTGGCATTAGCCTTTATATGATTTGTTGGCCTGTTTTCTGATCAATTTTTTCTAAACTGCTGGCATGATTGACTATATTCCAAGATCGGAGACCGTTCTGCCATCTAATACAGCACCTTCCATCGTCCTTGTCCAAAATCGCGCCTCACTTCTTGTCACATTATTATTATTATTATTATACCTTTATTTCAACAAGGAACACAGACTGAGACCAAGGTCTCTTTTACAGCTGGGTCCTGCATATACATGTTTACACATACAGTTTAGGTACAATGATTTTAAAAAACTAAACGAGACAAACAAAACCATCACAGATAATACAAAAAAATATATAAAAAAATAAAAAATTTGTTTCACCAGTTTACCTCGCCAAGGCCCATGCTTGATTCTTTTGCAGAAAAAGGATTTTCAAATCACAGGAGAACCAAGGATTAGTTTGATTTTTTTACTCTAAGTCGCTTTAACGGGGCGTGTTTATCAGCCATGGAGGTTAAAATTGATGAAAAGAAAGAGAAGGCTAAAACTGGGTCCATTATGCAGTTTACGGATAAAAGCTCTGAATAATAAAGGTCATGGATAAAGGCTCTGAGAAGAGTTTATAGTTTCTCTTTAGAATTATACGGGGGCCAGGGTTTTTTAGCCTAGTGTCTCTGGTACATGCAATAGGGCAGTGGTCGCTGATGTCATTAGCAAATAACCCACTAGCTATATATTTGTGAGGGGTATTTGTTAAGATAAGGTCTATTAATGTAGATTTTTGGGGGCCTTTTGGATTAGGACGGGTAGGTATAGTTATTAGTTGAGTAAGATTTAGTTCGTTACAAATATCTTTTAATTTAAGCGACTCTGGCATCAGCCAGTCCAGATTGAGATCTCTGATAATCAATCATTCAGAGTTGACATAATTAGACATGAACTCAAACAATTTGCTTAGTGCAGATACCGGAGCTGAGGGTGGGCGATAAACACCCGTTAGCGATAATAGTGCATTATGACCAAGGACCACATTTAGAACTAAGCATTCATACTGTTTCGGAACAGAAGTTGAAATGGACACAGTGACATCTAGGTTGCATTTACCATATATGGCAATACCTCCTCCTCTACCCACTCGGTCTGCTCTGTAGACATTATACCCAGCTAACAGAACATCTGAGTCTGGAACAGAGACACACAGCCAGGATTCAGATATAATCAATATGTCATCATGTGATTGTGAGACCAGTATTTCAATCAAATCTAGCTTTTGGATCAAGCTTCTAGCATTCAAATGAATAATTCCTAGGCCACTATTTCGAGAGCTCATATCAGATGGAGTATTCAAGGTAATATTAGATGAGCAATGCTTCCTCGTGTAACTACTGACAGGCCTGAGTTGAATGGAGATGAGATTACTTCTAACAATAACCCTCTGCCTGTGCGAGGAAGTGGCAACACGGTACCTTGACAGTAGTGTAACAATAACATAAAGTCCATCAAACGTTTCATCCATGTTAGCAGCACCTGTAGAGCTATTTAAAGCTACGGGGGGAGCAGTCAGTATAGTCTGATGGGGAATCGACCAATTCCGAGTATCAACCCCCATGGCTATACATTGTCAATTCTCACATGCCCTGTTTGAGGCTATAAGTGAGAGCCAGGTTTGAGGAGAGAATGCTTGTACCATACCTATTCAGATGTAGTCCATCCCGGAGTCATTCATTGGTCGATGTAGAAAAGCTGTAAAATTGTCCACATATTGTATGCTTATTGAACAACAATAACCTTTAAGCCAGATGTGTAGCTGGCGTATACGACTGAAATGATTATCCGTAGAGCGCGGAGACGGGAATGGACCTGAAATAATGCATTGTTTACCCGATTTAAGTACAGAATCAGTGATCAGTGAATCAGTGAATCAGTGAATCAGTGATTTAAAGTCCTTTTTAAGTTGCTCAGATTGTTGAATATATATAGTTGAATATCATTTGACCCTACACGGACAGGACATGGACATGGACCCTACATGGACAGGACATGGACATGGACCCTACATGGACAGGACATGGACATGGACCCTACATGGACAGGACATGGACATGGACCCTACATGGACATGGACCCTACATGGACAGGACATGGACATGGACCCTACATGGACAGGACATGGACATGGACCCTACATGGACAGGACATGGACATGGACAGGACATGGACATGGACCCTACATGGACAGGACATGGACATGGACCCTACATGGACAGGACATGGACATGGCCCCCCCATGGACAGTGATAGCTGAAGCAGTCGGGTGTTCACTAATGAGTAGCGGGATCATACAGTCAATGTCCTGGATCCGGGCACCCGGGTAACAGATGGTCTCTGCTTTCCTAAGAAAAACATTTTGGATCATAGATGAGCCCACAAAAAGGACAGTGGGACTGCTGCGTCTCTCTTGAGTTATCTTCCTCCTAGAAGGCAAGTGGCAGGGGTCCACTTGCTTCCGGGAAAAAATGTTGTTCCTTTGGGGCCAGCGGCAAAAATCTCCAACTCTTCCAATACCCGGTATCTGTTTCCCAGTTCCAAGGCATCACTTTGCCTTGGCGTTTTCCTGCCAAGGTTTTTTGGTTTCCGTACAGTAATCCATGGCTCCTGAGGTGGAGCAGAGGGAGTGGAGCAGAGGGAGTGGAGCAGAGGGAGTGGAGCAGAGGGAGTGGAGCAGAGGGAGTGGAGCAGAGGGAGTGGAGCAGAGGGAGGGGAGCAGACCGGGTGCCCGAGCACAGCTCCCGGTAATGGCCAAGGCTCTTCCAGCGGGACCAAAGCACGTCTCACAGCCGCAGGCTCCTCCGAGGCCGCGGTGACAAGCCATGGGCAAGTGGCTTCGTTCACCACATTTTTGGCGGACTCAAGCAGAGTCAATCAGCTGTTCATCTTCTTTAATCTGATGAAGAGTAGACACTCTACCCTCCAATTCAGCGATTTTCTTGGTCAGTTGTTGACAATTGACACATCCAGGGGTGAGTTTGGTCAGGGGTGAGTTTGGTCAGGGGTGAGTTTGGTCATTATTCTGAGTTGTTGGAATGACGCTGGAGAGACGAAGCAGGTACGGGGAGTTAAACATTTAATAAGGAACGGACATAGAACGAGACAGGAACAGCGTCGGCAAACAAGTAACACAAACAAAAAACAATTAATGCAGCTGTAGGGAACAGAGGATGGAACGGACAAATATAGGGGAGTAAATAAACAGGTGATGAATGAGTCCAGGTGAGTCCAATATCGCTGATGCGCGTGACGAGGGAAGGCAGGTGTGCGTAAAGGATGATAGGCGTGCGTGATGCATGGAAGCCTGGCACCCTCAAGCGCCGGTGGGGGGGGGGGGGGGGGGGGGGGGGAGCAGACGTGACACTTCTATCACGTATCACTTCTATGGTAATCGTTGATAGGCAGTGAAATGACCAACCCTTCTCTCTCTCTGCAGTAACCAACTACAGTAATGTGGTGAAGACCCCTGGCTCAGACTCAGATGATGAGGACAAGCTGCACATCGTGGAGGAGGACGGGAGTCTGGCAGACTGTGATAGTAATGTGCCCAGTGAAGATCACAACGGAGACCGCTCAGATGAAGGTTAGTTGATGCAGGTGACACACACACACACACACACACACACACACACACACACACACACACACACACACACACACACACACACACACACACACACACACACACAAAGATCTCTCTCTCTCTTTGTCTCCCTCTCCGTGCCTGTTTCTCTGTGTGCAACATTTGGTGACTGTCTGCTGTTATAATGCAAATCTTTGAAAACGTATTCTTCCTTGCACTGAACTCAGTAAAGATGGCGTCAGTTAAGAATACACTGTCACAGAAAACTGTAATTTGTACAGTAATTTTACGAATTATCAACAGTAAAAAAAAAACTCTGAAACGTTTAACTGCAGCGTACTATAAAATTGCTGTAAAAAACCTGCAATATGTAACAATATGTAGCTTGCAATATGTAACCTGCAATATGTAACTTTTTGGGTGACCTGACCACATTAACATAGACATTTGAGTTATAGATCTGTCATTCTCATTGAAAGCAAATCTAAGAAGCGGTAGATCTGTTCTATATACGCTACTTTTGTGCTTCCCGTTCTTAAGTTTCACTCTTGCGTCTTTTACTCTCAGGTTTTTACACCGGCTTCAAATAGCTGAAAAAACAATATTTGGGGTTATTGAAAAGATATTTCAAATCAAATTTTATTGGTCACATACACATGGTCAGCAGATGTTATTGTGAGTGTAGTGAAATGCTTCAAGGTGTTTAGATGGTACAATTATTTTCTACACATTTAGGCAAACTATCACAATTTTAGCAACTAGGAAATGGAAGAGCGATTTCTGCATATTACACCTTTAAATGTTTGAACATTTTGCCATGTCCTTTTGGTCTGTTTTGTTCTGTAGTCACTGCCAGTTTGGAAGCCTTTTTTAAGGCCTCTATAAGTGCAAGTGATATAAGACACAAATATTAATTAATATGCTGTAATGTGTAAACACTTTATCAAGCAGCCAACCTGCTTGCACCAATCCCTTGTAATTACAGTAAAATACTGTGAAATACAAACCTCTCCCCTCACTCATTCATTCATTCATATTTTAATTCCAATGTGTGTTTTGTCTTGTCTAGGGTTTTTGTTTATCTATGGGGATTTTGTATGTCTAGGTATTGTAGGTCTATGGTGGCCTGAATTTGTTCTCAATCAGAGGCAGCTGTTTATCGTTGTCTCTGATTGGGGATCCTATTTAGGTTGCCATTTTCCATTTTGGTTTTGTGGGTTCTTGTCTATGTGTAGTTGCCTGTCAGCACTCGGTTATTATAGCGTCATGTTAGTTTGTTCTGTGTTCTTCGTTTAATTAAGGAAGAATGTATTCATATCACGCCGCACCTTGGTCTCCTCAATACGACGAACGTGACACCACTAAACTTATTCCACATTTTGTTGTGTTACAGCCTGAATTCAAAATGGATACCCCATAATGACAAAGTGAAAACATGTTTTTAGAAATGTAAGCAAATTTATTGAAAATGAAATACAGAAATATCTCATTTACATACATATTCACACGTTAGAATCACATTTGGCAGTTATTACAGCCGTCAGTCTTTCTGGGCAAGTCTCTTAAGAGCTTTGCACACCTGGATTGTACAATATTTACACATTATTCTTAAAAACATTATTCAAGCTCTGTCAAGTTGGTTGTTGATCATTGCTAGACAGTCATTTTCAAGTTTTACCATAGATTTTCAAGCCCTGGCCTTGTGTTTTAGGTTATTGTCCTGCTGAAAGATGAATTTGTCTCCCAATGTCTAGGATTTTGCCTGTGCTTAGCTCTATTCCGTTTCTTTTTATGCTAAAAAAAATCCCTAGTCCTTGCCCATAACACCATGCTTGAAAATATGAAGAGTGGTACTCAGTGATGTTGTGTTAGATTTGCCACAAGCATAACGCTTTGTATTCAGGACATAAAGTTAATTTCTTTGTTATTTTTTTGCTGTATTACTTTAGTGCTTTATTGCAAACAGGATGCATGTTTTGGAATATTTTTATTCTGTACAGGCTTCCTTCAATTCACTCTGTCGTTTAGGTTAGTATTGTGGAGTAACTACAATATTGTTGATCCAGCCTCAGTGTTTTCCTATTTTCCTATTTTGATGGCATAGAAGGCCCATCAACCCATGGGGGGGGGGGGGGGGGGGTGTATCAAAAAAATACATAAAACAATTATTTGATAAAATATTGAATTTGGCCTTTACTGCTATAGATCATCAAAATGCATTGAATAACACATTCATAAATGACCAAAAATAAATAAAAAATGAATCAATCATAATGAATAAGGTTTTGAAGTGTCCGTCCAATATCTAGGAGATATACGAAAGCTCAGGAATTATTTTAGTATTTTGGACACATATTTAACCCCTTATTTTTGTTGGCACAAACCTACCTCCATATTTCCATTCATTTGTATGGGTTACCTTCAGACGAGTGGCACTTAAGGGGGTCGTAGAGCAAAACGGAGAACGTGTTCATGAGTCTCCCCTTTCAACAGTGTGGTCATAATAGTTTTTAGGCCAAACCGTTTGGACGCTACGTACGTTTTCGTGAGAAGACACATTTTCGGGATGTCTCATGGTCTAACAAGCACCACTGTAGCTCGCCCACCTTCCACCGCAGATGCGGAAGGCTGACATAGGCGGATGTGGTGGATTGAGACGCAGCCCATGTAAAAAAACGGACGGATTTTGATGGGGATTTTTTAAAATAATGTTGCTTAGATTGACACACGGATTCGTCAATAGATTTGAATAACTTCACCATATTCAATGTCTGCTTTTTTTTTTGTTTGGTATCCATCTACCAATAGGTGCCCTTCTTTGTGAGGCATTGGAAAATCTCCCTGGTCGTTGTGGTTGAATCTGTGTTGTATGTGTGGAGTACAGAGAGAAGGTAGTCATCCAAAAATCATGTTAAACCCTATTATTGCACACAGAGTGAGTCCATGCAACTTATTATGTGACTTGTTAAGCACATTTTTACTCCTGAACGTATTTAGGCTTGCCATAACAAAGGGGGGGTTGAATACTTATTGGCTCAAGATATTTCAGCTTTTCATTTTTTTATTAATTTGAACAACATTCTTTTAACATAATTCCACTTTGACATTATGGGGTGTTGTGTGTAGGCCAGTTGAATCCATTTTAAATTCAAAATGTGGAAAGAGTCAAGGGGTGTGAATACTTTCTGAAGGCACTGTATATTACAGTTGGTGTACTGTACGCCACTGAGCCTCCTCTGTCTCTTGTCAAAATCATGGCAACCCCTTTACAGTGAACGTAATACCTTGACCGGGCTCTGCCGGTGTGTGACTGTGAGATAGTGAAAGAAAATGGGTACTACAGGCTGCAGGGTTAACACTAAGACAGGAAGCCTGATATTTAAGCAGGACAATGCCACCAGGGCAGAGTCCTTCAACTTACTAAAATAGACCAGTGGCAAAAGGCCACGTTGAGAACTGTATGTTGCTAGTGGGCGTTAGAGGCCTGTACGGCTCTGTGACTGAACCGAGCTTTACTTTACGCACATACACACACACACTCGCACAATCCTACATACAGACACACACACCTACACACACTCCGCTACACTTGCAAGTGACATCACTGCGGGAAGGGTCTGATGTCAGGTCCCAGAGCACAACAATGTGAGGTGTTAAAGGATGTTAACATTTCAACAGCCGCCCCAAGGCCATCTCGCAGGGAGCATTAGCTCATGGTGTGTGTGTGTGTGTGTGTGTGTGTGTGTGTGTGTGTGTGTGTGTGTGTGTGTGTGTGTGTGTGTGTGTGTGTGTGTGTGTGTGTGTGTGTGTGTGTGTGTGTGTGTGTGTGTGTGTGTGTGTATGGTTCTAGGGCCTGTGCCAAGTGTGTAGTGTATATGTAATGTAACAGGTTTATTTAATGGTACATGTCGTTTACAGGGCTATTTAGTTTGGATTGTTGCTTATATGACACTGGTTCAGTTGGCTCGGTGTGTTAGCCAGTGGAATACGTGGGAGGGACTGATGTCGTGACAGAGTTGTGTTTATATGACTATGTAAACATACTTATAGAACAGTGTGTTTTTCTCAGGTTGATGTTTATTGTCATGAGTCTTGCCCTGGAGGCAGAACTCATCTGTTTCCGCTAGATGGGCCAGGTGCAAAGTCAGAATTGGCTATATTGTAAAAATTCATGAAAACAAACAATTACTTTTTGGTCTTCATTTAAGGTTAGGGTTAGGCATTATGGTTACCAGTGTGGTTAAGGCAAGGATTAAGGTTAGGGTTTTTGTATTACTTTGTGGCTGTGCCAGCTAGTGACCACTCTGCAGAGCTGCCTCCAGTACATGAGTCATCTCAATAAATGCCAACCTGCGCGTTCTTCATTACATTGGGTTGGAAAGATGAGTTTGGTCATCAGTTTAGCTCTCAATACAAAACAGATTTGTGTATTATTTTATGTGGACTGCCTGTGATGCAGACAGGTTTGACGGTCTCAACAGCTCTCTCAGACCTGACTGACCTACTCCCCAGACATATCACTCTCATCAACATAATCCATATCCACCCCTCTCCATCTGCTCGCTCCCTCTTAAAGGGAAAGTTTGGGAAGAATAATGTCATTGGTTTTGGCCAGGTCATGAGAACATTAAACACTTCAAAAGCATGAGTTATACTGAAACGGTCTAAGCCCAAGAGAGCTGGCTTCTGGCCAGGTCCATGCCTGATCAGGCACTTTCCTTCTCCCTCCCTTATCTCTCTCTTTCTCTCCCTCTTAATTATCGCTCTCTCCCTCTTTCTCTCCTCTCCCTACTCTCTTTCTCTCCTCTCCCACCTCTCTCTCTCCTCTCTCTCTCCTCTCTCCCTCCTCTCTCTCTCTCTCTCTCTCGCTCCTCTCCCTCCTCTCTCTCTCTCCTCTCCCTTCTCTCTCCTCTCCCTCCTCTCTCTTTCTCAATTACAATTCAATTCAATTCAAAGGACTTTATTGGCATGGGAAACTTATGTTTACATTGCCAAAGCAAGTGAAATAGAAAATAAACAAAAGTGAAATAAACAATATAAAATGAACAGTAAACATTACAAACAAAAGTTACAAAGGAATAGAGACATTACAAATGTCATATTATATCTATATACAGTGTTAAAACGATGTGCAAATAGTTAAAGTACAAAAGAGAAAATAAATAAACATAAATATGGGTTATATTTACATTGGTGTTTGTTCTTCACTGGTTGCCTTTTTCTTGTGGCAACAGGTCACAAATATTGCTGCTGTGATGGCACACTGTGGTATTTCACCCAATAGATATGGGAGTTTATCAAAATTGGATTTGTTTTCAAATTCTTTGTGGGTCTGTGTAATCTGAAGGGAATATGGTAGGAGGTTAGGAAGTGCAACTCAGTTTCCACCTCATTTTGTGTGCAGTGTGCACATAGCCTGTCTCCTCTTGAGAGCCAGGTCTGCCTACGGTGGCCTCTCTCAATAGCAAGGCTATGCTCACTGAGTCTGTACATAGTCAAAGCTTTCCTTCATTTTGGGTCAGTCACAGTGGTCAGGTATTCTGCCGCTGTGTACTCTCTGTTTAGGGCCAAATAGAATTCTAGTTTGATCAGTTTTTTTGTAGATTCCTTCCATTGTGTCAAGTAATTATCTTTTTGTTTTCTCATGATTTGGTTGGGTCTAATTGTGTTGCTGTCCTGGTGCTCTGTTTGTGTTTGTGAACAGAGCCCCAGGACCAGCTTGCTTAGGGGACTCTTCTCCAGGTTCATCTCTCTGTAGGTGATGGCTTTGTTATGGAAGGTTTGGGAATCGCTTCCTTTCAGGTGGTTGTAGATTTTAACAGCTCTTTTCTGGATTTTGATAATTAGCGGGTATCGGTCTAATTCTGCTCTGTGTGCATTATTTGTTGTTTTACGTTGTACATGGAGGAGTTTTGCAGAATTCTGTATGCAGAGTCTCAATTTGGTGTTTGTCCTAGTTTGTTAATTCATGGTTGGCCAGCGGACCACAGACTTCACAACCATGAAGGGCAATAGGTTCTATAACTGATTCAAGTATTTTTTGCCAGATCCTAATTGGTATGTCAAATTTAATGTTTCTTTTGATGGCATAGAAGGCCCATCTTGCATTGTGTCTCAGATCGTTCACAGCTTTGTGGAAGTTACCTGTGGTGCTGATGTTTAGGCCAAGGTATGTATAGTTTTGTGTGTTCTAGGGAAACCGTGTCTAGATGGAATTTGTATTTGTGGTCCTGGCAACTGGACATTTTTTGGAACACTGTTATTTTTGTCTTCCTGAGGTTTTTTGAGAGGGCCCAGGTATGACAGAATATGTGCAGAAGATCTAGGTGCTGCCGCAGGCCCTCCTTGGTTGGGGACAGAAGCACCAGATCATCAGCAAACAGTAGACATTTTACTTCAAATTCTAGTAGAGTGAGGCTGGGTGCTACAGACTGTTCTAGTGCCCTCGCCAATTCATATATATATATATATATATATATATATATATATATATATATATATATATATATATATATATATATATATGCACAGTTGAAGTCGGAAGTTTACATACACTGAGGTTGGGGTCATTAAAACTTGTTTTTCAACCACTCCACAAATCTCTTGTTAACAAACTATAGCGTTGGCAAGTCAGTTAGGACATCTTCTTTGTGCATGACACAAGTCATTTTTCCAACAATTGTTTACAGACAGATTATTTCACTTATAATTCACTGTATCACAATTCCAGTGGGTCAGAAGTTTCCATACACTAAGTTGACTGTGCCTTTAAACAGCTTGTAAAATTCCAGAAAATGATGTCATGGTTTTAGAAGCTCCAATTGGGTCAATTTGTGGATGTATTTCAAGGCCTACCTTCAAACTCAGTGCCTTTTTGCTTGACATCATGGGAAAATCAAAAGAAATCAGCCAAGACTTCAGGAGAAAAAAATTGACCTCCACAAGTCTGGTTCATCCTTGGGAGCAATTTCCAAACCCCTGAAGGTACCAGGTTCATCTGTACAAACAATAGTACGCAAGTATAAACACCATGGGACCACGCAGCCATCATACCGCTCAGGAAGGAGACGTTTTCTGTCTCCTAGAGATGAATGTACTTTGGTGCGAAAAGTGCAAATCAATCCCAGAACAACAGCAAAGGACCTTGTGAAGATGCTGGAGGAAGTAGGTACAAAAGTATCTATATTCACAGTAAAACTAGTCCTATTTCGACATAACCTGAAAGGCCGCTCAGCAAGGAAGAAGCCACCGCTCCAAAACTGCCATAAAAAAGCTAGACTACGGTTTGCAACTGCACATGAAGACAAAGATGGAGAAATTTCCTCTGGTCTGATGAAACAAAAGTAGAATTGTTTGGCCATAATGACCATCATTATGTTTGGAGGAAAAAGGGGGAGGCTTGCAAGCCGAAGAACACCATCCCAACCGTGACGGGGGTGGCATCATCATGTTGTGGGGGTGCTTTGCTGCAGGAGGGACTGGTGCACTTCATATAATAGATGGCATCATGAGGCAGGAAAATTATGTGGATATATTGAAGCAACAGCTCAAGACATCAGACAGGAAGTGAAAGCTTGTTCGCAAATGGGTCTTCCAAATGGACAATGACCCCAAGAATACTTCCAAAATTGTGGCAAAATGGCTTAAGGACAACAAAGTCAAGTTATTGGAGTGGCCATCACAATGCCCTGACCTCAATCCTATAGAAAATTTGTTGGCAGAACTGAAAAGGCGTGTGCGAGAAAGGAGGCCTACAAACCTGACCCAGTTACACCAGCTCTGTCAAGAGGAATGGGCCAAAATTCACCCAACTTATTGTGGGAAGCTTGTGGCAGGCTACCCGAAACATTTGACCCAAGTTAAACAATTTAAAGGCAATGCTACCAAATACTAATTGAGTGTATGTAAACGTCTGAGCCAATGGGAATGTGATGAAAGAAATAACAGCTGAAATAAATCATTTTCTCTACTATTATTCCGACATTTCACATTCTTAAAATAAAGTGGTGATCTTAACTGACCTAAAACAGGGAATTTTTACTAGGATTAAATGTCAGGAATTGTAAGAAACTGAGTTTAAATGTATTTGGCTAAGGTGTATGTAAACTTTCGACTTCAACTGTGTATATATATATATATATATATTTTACCTTTATTTAACTCGGCAAGTCAGTTAAGAACAAATTCTTATTTACAATGACGGCCTAGGAACAGTAGGTTAACTGACTTGTTCAGGGGCAGAACGACAGATTTTTACCTTGTCAGCTCGTTGAAGAGAGTGGGGCTCAAACTGCATCCCTGTCTCACCCCACGGCCCTGTGGAAAGAAATGTGTGTGTTTGTGTATGTGGATTTTATAATGTCGTATGTTTTTCCCCCAACACCGCTCAGTACATTGTTTTCACTGAAGAAATGTACGAGTCTTCTGTTAATGATAATCTCTCTCTCTCTCCCTCCTAATTCTCTCTCTCTCTTTCTCCCTTTCTCACACGCCAGCGCTAAGGGACTAAACTGATTATACATAATGCAAGTCTCAGCCCTCTTCCTTTAAGACAGTTTTCTGTACTGTAGGTCAGCGTAACCATTGAAAACTGCAGCCACCCACTAATCTTTCCGTCACTCTGGCTGTCTGGCGCTCAAATGAAAGACTTGACGCCAGTTCTCTGACCAAGTGAGGAGAAACATACCGTAGGGGTGGTTTTCACTCTGCTGCACTCCCTCGCTCCCTCCTTCCGTTTTCCCCCTATCTACCTGAATCATTCTTCCTGATTATATGGTATCACCGGCCCCTTGTTCGCTGTCATTACTCATTTAGTTTTAAATGAATATCCACTGCAGCACCGCCACAAGTAAAACACTGCCTTAACCACCTCAGTGAACAACCTGGATGATTATTGTTACTGAGGACTGAGGAGGGGGAAGGAGGTATTGACTGACTGGCCATGTGGAACTATGCAGGGTTCTTTCCACTCTGTGTGATTACTGTGTTAATAGGCACGGCATGTATCTGCTACGGCATGGCATCTATAACTATATAATAAACCCCAGAGTTTTTCCTGCTCACGTCGCAGGATTCGATACACAGTATGATGCCAATCACCTAATAGTTTCCCGTGAAGATGAGTCTCAGTAGTACATTAGAACGGGCCTTGACTCAGGATGAATACTACAGTAGGAGTCATAATACATTCCAGTAGGGCTTGTCATGAGTGGACCCTCAGTCATCAAGTTAAGACACCTTGGAAGAACAGGAAAGGAAAGGGAAACCGACGGACAGATAGAGTGCTGGGAAAGTTGTGTGGTGGATCCATCGTGACTGACTAAATCATCCCAAACAGGTTAACGAAGGATTTTTAAGCCTTGAGACAATTGAGACGTGGATTGTGTATGTGTGCCATTCAGGGGGTGAATGGGCAAGACAAAAGATTGAAGTGTCTTTGAGTATGGTAGTAGGTACCAGCGTGTCAAGAACTGCAACGCTGCTGGGTTTTTCACGCGTAATTGTTTCCCATGTGTATCAAGAATGGTCCACCACCCAAAGGACATCCAGCCAACTTGACACAACTGTGGGAAGTATTAGAGTCAACATGGGCCAGCATCCCTGTGGAATGATTTCGACACCTTGTAGTCCATGCCCAGATGAATTGAGGCTGTTCTGAGGGCAAAAGGAAGTGCAACTCAATAATAGGAAGATGTTCTTAATATTTTGTACACTCAGTGTATAGCGTAGATAGGATATACCTCACATTCATCCCAGGTTCCACCACACTGGCTTGCATCCTGTTGTTTCAAGATTATTTGAATGGACTGGGTCTATGTGAGACTATCACTCACTCTCTGTTGTGGAACTGCTTATCTCTGAGACACGTTGGCTCCCCTCTCCTTCCCTTATAGAGGGTACCTAACAGGGGCAGGATGCACGGCCACAGGAAGTAGGGGTCAAAGGTGAGTCCAGTTCAACCAGGACAGGAAATGCTGATGTCGTTGTCTTGTAAAGTTAGGAACATGGGATACTGCTGTAAGCGAGGATTTAACTTTTTATTTAAGCACAAGGTTAGAGGGTTTTTACATCAAGGATTGACGCTGGATGTTGAACGGTATGTATAACAAAATGCATTTTGAATGAATCTTCTTTAGGGTTTAGTCAGAACTCCAGAGTCTGTCCAGGTTTTCCACTCGTGCTTCAGTTCGTTCACGTCCAATGTGTCAGCACACAACCGGTCTGAGAGTGATGTTTGGCCACTTTTCATATACTGCCTGACTGGCTTTGAACCATGTAGCCTTCAGCTCTAATTTAGAGAGACAGCGAGGGGGCCTTAACCATAACAACCAGAGATCTGGAAGTCCCGACCCTCAGAGCGACCCTACCTCACACACACAGTCTCCCGGGGTAGCTGTGTGTGTTGGAGGGCTGCTACATCATTCTGAGAGCCAGAGTGAGGCAGGGATCAGGTAACTGTAGACACAGCAACAAAAACGTGTGTGATTGGGTAAACAGGCTGTTATTTAGCTGCGTCATGTTATTAAATGAAAGTGGAAATCTTCAAAATCCATCTCAGTGAAGAGCTGTTAAGACGTTCCTGAATGGTTGAGAGAGAGAGATGGTTCCACTGAGGTCATGGGAAGTAAAGCTGTGGCTTAATGTGAGAGTTAGGAGGCTCTCATCTGTTTCTGCCCCCTCCATCCCTCCATTCTATACTGAGGATGCATATAATCCTGCAATCTGACTTTCTCAGCACCTGGCGCAGAGCTCTCTCTCTCGCTCTCTCTCTCTCTCATACATACACTGTGTTGGCCAGTCTCTTTCATTCACATTCCCTTTCACTCTCTCTCCTTCTCCTTCTCCTTCCTCTCCCTTCTTTGATGTGAGGCAGCAGGATGGGGGTGGTTCCGCTGAAAGTATTTAATCACCATGGTAACCAGTAACTGTGTGTGTACCGCGTGGTTGGCGTGGGGATGTGTGTTCCGTGTAGTGGAACCGTCCATTTCTCACCGTGTCTCATCGCTGTTATAATGCACAGGAGAGCGTCAGGAGAGGGCTGGGCCCTGCAGGAGGAGAGCTGTTGGAATTTACTGGGCCTGCCGGGCTTGCTGAATCACGGAGCGTACAAGTTCTCATTGCTCCCATCTGACACAGCAACACACAGCTGGGTCTCACTGTCAGACCTTTACAGCCCTTCACACTCACAGAACAACCTCAACCCTGAAGAAACTAGCAGGGGAATACAATTCCCCCGGCCTACAGCGTCTGCTCAGTAAATTAAACGGTTGCATAATGCTTTATCTCTTTAGGGAGGTCAACGTTGTTGTTAGGTGTTTCATCATCACCATCATCCTCTCACTTCCTTCGCTCAAACAGGATAATAGAACCCCCCCCCCCTTGTTTTCACTGGTTTTTAAGGGTTAATAATAATAATACTACTTAATAATAATGATGCTAGGTGTAGTTGTGTTTTTTTTTAAACTGCTGACACACTGTACATTGTTGCTGTATGTGCTCCAGGAAGTGAGGCAGAGAGACGGAAGCTTTTCATTTCCTAACTGTGTCCTCAGGTTACACTGCTGCCTACAGCTCCTTAATTAGCCCTCATTAGTGGAGCGACGGCATCTGATGTGATGCGGAGGAGAGAACATGCTCCCTGATAACGGATCTCATTTACTGGGGTATTGGGATATTAGGCACCACAGTGGGAAAGTTGTTATTTCTTATCCAGAGGTTTATGCAGGCCTGGGGATTTAGGAGCTATGGGGATTGGTTGGTTCTGGGGGGTGCATTAGACTGTACTGACTTACCTGTGTGTCTGGTTGGAGGTCACAGTTCTAATTAAGAATCATATTTTTTAGATAGAAGGAACATGATAAAATGATGTATTACAATGGTGAGGTCTTAGAACAATGGAGAGGTCCTTGATGTCCTTTCCTCATGTCCTCGTGTAAACAGTCGTCCTGTCTCTGTGGGTTACAGCGAGGGAGGAGTGTGGTTCAGACGGGGAGGACGATGGCAGGACGGATGCTCTGGTGGAAGAGATGCTGCAGCAGGGAGACACGGCCGTCATTTACCCAGAAGCGCCGGAGGACGAGCCACGCCAAGGGACGCCAGAGGCCAGCGGACATGACGAGAACGGTACGTACAAACACTCACACCACCTGTGCATCTACTCTCCACTGTTCGACGCTGTACAGGGCCAAAGTACTGGTTTTCTTTTCTCACTGGTAGTTAATTGATTGATACATCATTTAACTGATTAGCCAGAGGATTCCACTCACACGCATAGCATCCCAGGTCGGAACTAAGCACAGCAGAGCAAGAGCAGTGCACAAAAAAAATAAAATAAAATCTACCCCTACCTCCCAAATGTGGACTCTACACAATAGCGCTTTACACACAACGCCTCCACCTCTGGGACTGCAGGTTTTACACACAACGCCTCCACCTCTGGGACTGCAGGTTTTATGCCTCCAGGAAAAACCTTGTGTTGTTCTGGCTTCCGTCTCTTCCTCTGAAGGTGTTAACCCCCCCCCCCCATCCATTAACACAAACACTCTCTCTGCTGTAAATGGACACACACTGGGCTCTTTATGAGTTAAGGGCTTTTGGCTGTTACCTGTCAGCCTCACAGGAGGAAAAACAGCAAATAGCAACACGTCTGTGTGAGTGATGAGTCACTAGTACCTACCTGGGTGATAATGTGTGTGTGTGTGTGTGTGTGTGTGTGTGTGTGTGTGTGTGTGTGTGTGTGTGTGTGTGTGTGTGTGTGTGTGTGTGTGTGTGTGTGTGTGTGTGTGTGTGTGTGTGTGAGAGAGAGAGAGAGAGAGAGAGATAATGTGTGTGTGTGTTCACATCCTGAGAGGTTCACCTGGCCAGCAGGGAGGTTTAATACATTACCTGTTAACAGGTAATACTTTACCTGTGTGGGACCCAGTGGAGCATAACAACCCTGGGGACCTGGAGCTAGGTGTGCATGATGTCTTCTCACCGTGTTCTACCGTGTTTCCAGACGCCTTTTATCCAACGTCTGGGCATTCATTTGAAACCAATGGGTGTTTTTTTTTTTTTTTAAGATATAGGCCTTGAATTCCAATATTGTAAAGACACAGACTAGTCATGTTACTCATGTAAACTAGGGCCGTTGAGTGCACTTTTCCGACTCCGAGAGCAGGAGTGTTGTGACACCTGTTACGTTACTAATGAATAACCAACCGTATCCAGCCAGCAGGTGAGAGTATGTTGCAGCATCTGTCATGTAGTTAGTGTTTACAGACCCCTGTTAGTCTTAACAGAGGATCGGTCAGTACCGGGTGAAATGGGTGAAACAGCAGTCCAGAACTCCTGTGTCTGTCTGTCAATCAACCACATCAAAGAATCCTTACTCTCTATTGACCCTCTGATTAGTCTACAGACCTCTCCACACCCACTCACATGCTCCCTCCCTCCCCGTCTCTCTACTCCCCCCCCACCAGGCACTCCGGATGCGTTCTCCCAGCTCCTCACCTGTCCCTACTGCTCCCGCGGCTACAAGCGTTACACGTCCCTGAAGGAGCACATCAAGCTGCGCCACGAGAAGAGCGAGGACAACTTCAGCTGCTCCCAGTGCAGCTACACTTTTGCCTACCGCACACAGCTGGAGAGACACATGACGGCCCACAAAGCTGGTAGAGACCAGGTACTTATAGACACAACCCTATACATAACACTTATAGATAGATTCACAACTATACCTGCTGTTTGTTAACTACTAGCTACAGCACTGCGTAGTGTGTAGTATAGATTATGTACACTCTTTAAAAAAACGGTTGTTTTTACAGTAATTTACTGACAGACAGTTACCTGTAAGTTATGGTAAAAAAAAAGTACATTGTTACCGTAAATTCCAAAGAAACTTACGGTAACATAATTCTTTACAGTAATTTAGGGGGCTCCTGAGTGGCGCAGAGGTCTAAGACACTACATCTCAGTGCAAGAGGTGTCACTGCAGTCCCTGGTTTGAATCCAGGCTGCATCACATCTGGCTGTGATTTTATTTAATTTTTTCCCCAACCTCTATTTAACCAGGTAGGCCAGTTGAGAACAAGTTCTCATTTACAACTGCGACCTGGCCAAGATAAAGCAAAGCATTGCGACAAAAACATTGGGATTGGGAGTCCCATAGGGCGGCGCACAATTGGCCAGCGTAGTCTGGGTTTGGCCGGGGTAGGCCATCATTGTAAATAAGAATTTGTTCTTAACTAACTTGCCTAGTTAAATAAAGGTTAAATTAAACATTTGAAGAAAAAAAAAACTTACAGGTTATTATGTTACCAATTGTATTTTTTATTTTTTACAGTGTACACTCTTAGAAAAAAAGGTGCTATCTAGAACCTTAAAGGGTTATTCAGCTGTCCCCATAGGATAACCCTTTGAAGAACCCTTTTTGCTTCCAGCTAGAACCATTCTGGGTTCTATGTAGAACCCTTTCTATAGAAGGTTCTACAGGTTCTACATAGAACTCAAAAGGGTTCTACCTGGAACCAAAAAAGGGTTATCCTATGGGGACAGCCAAAGAACCCTTTTGGAACCATTTTTTCTACGAGTGTAGATAAAAGGTGATGTGAACTTCGTGTCCGAAACCCAGGAAGTGGGAAAGTAGGCTCATGGCATGTGCTCAGTGTTGATCACATCCATGATAAATTTAATATCCTGGTATTTAACCATTGTTTTTAGCCATTGTTTAAAGCGGTTGTTTCATGAATTGAAAGTAGCACAAAGTGCCTGTTTCCATGAGTGTGTGACTGAAGTGAACTGACCATCCCCCTCACCCTCTCTTCCTTTGTCTGACAGAGGCACGTGACGCAGTCGGGGGGCAACCGCAAATTCAACTGCACCGAATGTGAAAAAGCATTTAAGTACAAGCACCACCTGAAGGAGCACCTACGCATCCACAGCGGTGAGTGGACCCCTCAGTGTGTGAGTGTGTGTCCACGTGTGTGTGTGTGTGTGCGCATGTGCGCGTGTGTGTTTATGAACGTGCGTGTGTATTTTGTTATGTGGAAAAAAGGTTGGGGTAATTGTAGACGTGAGTTTCTATTGGCCACACCATCCGCACCGATGTTTCTGCCTCCATCCAACAAATATTTATGTTTAGTAACTCTGTGTATTCATGTGTCCTTGATTGTGTTTTGGAGCATTGTGCTTCGTCCTAATGTGACATAATTGTGTTTCTTTTGGCGGCTCCGGCCAACAACTAGAGAGTATTTCCCAATGGACCCATTATCCTCAGCCTTTAAGCGTCATTGAAATGCATTAGTCCCTTTTTCCCCGAGGAGATTGATTCATTTAGCTCTGTTCCTAATGGAGGTCATGTGTGTGTGTGTTGTCTGTGCATGGCCGTCTGTCTCTACAGGAGAGAAGCCGTACGAGTGCTCCAACTGTAAGAAGCGTTTCTCCCACTCGGGCTCCTACAGTTCCCACATCAGCAGTAAGAAGTGCATCAGCGTGATCTCGGCAGTCAACGGCCGCCCCCGGCCCAGCGCCAAGGCGTCCCAGTGCCCGTCCCCAGCCATGCCCGCCTCGCCCTCCTCCACCACACGCACACAGATCTGGGATAAACCTTTACAGGAGCAACTACCCCTCAATCAGATCAAGAGCGAGCCAGTTGACTATGAGTACAAGGCCATGGTGTTGTCTCCAGCAACGACGGGAGGAAATGGTCATGGAGGAGGGGTGTTAAACGGGGGTGCCACGGCCCCCCTGCAGGGTGCGGTGCAGGCTGTGATGCTCCCCACCATGGGTCTGGTATCTCCCATCAGCATCAACCTGGCAGACCTGCAGAACATCTTGAAGGTGATTTGTAAACTTGTAATAGGACTAAAGGGTACTATGTATTTAATAATTTAATTGTAGTTCAAATGCAACTTTTTTTTTAAGGGGGTAGATCAGCTTTAATATTGCAAATAGATTGTAGCTTCCATCAATGTAATTGTCTGCATCATCAGTTGAAATACAACTTACAATTCATGAAATACTTGTAAAGAGCTGCTTGTTGCTATTTGTACAATTATTTGTTGAACAATGAACAAACCATTATCATCTTCATCTTGAAGGTGGCGGTGGACGGTAACATGATCAGACAGATGTTGGAGAACAACGCCAAGGCAGCGGGGACCGGCACAGGGGCGACGGGGGTTCCTCACCAGCAGCTCATCTCAGCCATCAGTCTGCCCATCATCGGTCAGGACGGCAACGCCACCAAGATCATCATCAACTACAGCCTCGATCCCAGCCAGACCCAGCTCACTGCCCAGAACCTGAAGAAGGAACCTCAGACCCTGGCTACAATGCCAGGCCAGCCCCTGGCCGAGGCTGTCATAGAGCCCTGCAGCAAGGCCCAGCAGAGACTCCCAGAGGACCTGACACTCAGCAGGCCCCCCAGGAGCAAAGAGGAGAAGATGGAAGAGGAAAACGAGAAGGAGGAGGGGGAGGAGACCACTAAGACCTGTCTGCTCTGTGACGACTGCCCCGGTGGTCTGGACGTGCTCCACGTACTCGAGCACTGTAAGAAAGCCTCAGGCCTCAAGATCAATGGGGACAAATCAGAGTCGGCCATCGCCTCGTTACTGTCCAAGGGGGTCGGGAACCAGCCCAAGAACCTCCTGTCCCTCCTCAAGGCCTACTTCGCCTTAAACGCTGAGCCAACCAAGGAGGAGCTCAGCAAGATCTCAGATTCAGTCAGCCTGCCCACCGACGTGGTCAAGAAGTGGTTCGACAAGATGCAGAGCAGTCAGGTTTCACTAGGAGCTCCGACACCTCCGTCTGAGGAAGAGGGACCCTTGTCTGAGAGTCCTGGGGCCACAGTTGTGTCCCCTAAGGTAAGATCGGAGCAGGACACAGAGGGTCCCACCATGATGCAGTCCGGCCCAGCCGAGGCCACTCCGGCTGAGGTCAACGGCTCCATGCGCTCCCCAGCCTCCCCCACACCACTAAACCTGACCGCCGGGGGGCCCGTCCCAGCCAAACCCTCCTCCTCGGACAGCACTGATGGCCCTCTGGACCTGTCGCTACCAAAGCCCACCCGAGAGGAGGCCGCAGCCGCCGCCACTTACCACGCCGCTGTTTACTCCCATCAGGACGAACCCCTGAACTTGACGAAGACTTGCACAACAAAGAAAGAACTTCCGCTCGCTCGCGCCGCTGGCCACCACGTGACTGGTCAACCTGTGTCCCTGTACACCGCCAGCCCACAAAGTGCCAACCCCATCAGTATCATGACCACTCAGCTGCCCAGCGGGACCATTTATGCCATCACTGACCAGGGCCGTGCAGGCATGCCCTGCCTCCGGGCAGTTACCACCAGTAACAACCAGACTATCCTCATCCCACAGCTGGCCTATACCTATACCACTACAGCTACAGCCAACAGCCCTGCAGGGACAGAGACACAGGAGAAGACCACACTGCAGGTCAACGGCATCAAGGTTGGTTAATCAATCAATCATTCAAATGTATTTATATAGGCCTTTTTCACAGCAACAGTTGTCACAATGTGCTTTTCAGTAACCCAGCCACAGGCGGCTGGTGGCACCTTAATGTGGGAGGATGGGCTCAAATAGGCTGGAATGGAATAAATGGAACGGTATCAAACACAGCCTCACGTTAGCCATTCCGGCTCGCAAAAGCCAAGGCTTGTGTAAGGCCACTTACTTACTTTACTTTAACACAGCGTTTCCATGTTCTTGATACCGTTCCATTTACTCCATTCCAGACATTGTTATGAGCTGTCCTCCCCTCACCAGCCTACTGTGAACCCAGCCTGGACCCCCCAAGGTCAAAGCAGCGGCACAGTTTACATTTACATTTTGGTCAATAACAAAGGCCTAGCAGATGCTCTTTTCAAGTCAGTTGCAAGAAAAGCATCTGCTGTGTCTGTATGACTACACATAGATAAAAGGGTTCCAAAAGGTTTCTTCGGCTGTCCCCATAGGAGAACCCTTTTTGATTCCAGGTAGAACCTATTTGGTTCCAGGTAGAACTCTTGGGTTCCATGAAAAACCCTCTGTGTATAGGGTTCTACATGGAACTCAAAAGGGTTCTACCTGGAATCAAAAAGGGTTCTCCAAAGGGTTCTCCTATGGGGACAGCCGATGAACCCTTTTAGGTTCTAGATGGCATTTTTTTCCCCGAAGAGTGTACTATGGGAATTTGTTTTGCCAGTTAGAGAGAAAACTACATGAAAACAGTCGAGCATGATTGGTATTGCAGGTGCGGTACTGAAAATCATGTTTTCTTGCCTAGTCTCTCCGAACAGTATGTTGCTGTTTGTTCCTCTCTGACTGACTTGGCTCATGTGTAGTGAGGGACGAGGTACTGGAAGAATAGGAAGTTCTCAGTATAATCATTCCTCCTATATCTCATTCTACCTGTTTCATCTGCTTTGAGTAAAATAGCAAGGCCTAGGACAGATGCCTCCCTCAACACTTCAGCGTCTATAGCCCCTTTAGTGCTTCAGTTCTCTTGGATCTGGCCCACTGCAATTTAGCCATACTGAGAAGGTTAAGCTCCACCTATTGAGCTGGAGATATGGGAACTCTCCTCAGTCTCAGCTGAATGAGTTTCTCTCCTGTAGCTCTGGGTGGAGGCGGTGGTATTTTGGCACCGCTGTCTTTGTCTCCTGTGATGAACTGTTTAGCTTCAGCGCTGGGAGGGGGAGGGTTAAAGGTGGACCGGAGTACTCAAGGGAGGAGTTCTAGCGCTCCTCTCTTCCCTCGCTCTTGGGTGAAAGACGGAGAGAGAGGTGGAATAAAATTAAATTGGGTTTCAAGCTATAGTATACTGCCAACACAGTTATTGTGGCTCATGATATGTGAATGTTCAAAATGTGAAATTAGTTAAAGTATTAGTGTCAAACTGTTTTAAAAATGTCTAACACATCCCGGATGCATTTTATACAGAAAGTGCCATTCTAAATTCTGCCAAAAGACTCTCATGCAGTAGTATTAGAAGTAAGAGCCAGGCCACTTAATGATCCATAATGATGGATAGAAGAGCCATCACTCCCCCAGCCCAGCACTAAGCTGCTGCAGTCACCGAGCCAGAAGACATGAGGCAGCACTTACTGTAGAGACCTATTGATTGGTAGGAATCTGTTTAAAGGCCCAGCCTCCTGTCTCACCATTGATTTTTTGTTGTTGTATTATGCTTTCCTGTTAAGTGGACTGGCATAGAGCATGCCTTGTTAAAAGCCCTCGCTGTACGTATAGGTATTATATATCAGTTCCTTAACGATGTTGATGCTACTGTGCTGTACTTCCTCTCTCTCTCTCAGTGTCTCAGTGTTGAATACTCAGTTGTAGTATGCGTCCGGAATGGCACCTTATTCTCTATATTAGGGAGATGACGATACCTGACGAGTTTGGTCTGCTTCGTGTTGTCATTGTTGCCATGGGAAAATGATTATGATACTGGTATCATCCCGGCTCTACCTTTTGTGGTGCACTACTTTTGACCAGAGGTCACTATGGGCCCTAGTCAAAGGTAGTGCACTATAAAGGGAATAGGGTGCCATTTGGGACACATCCATATGCAACCTACACCCAGGAAGGGATGGGCACAGTAAAGGGTGTTTCTGAGGGGTTTTTACTCACCATTGATGAGTCATGATGATGGGGATGACTGGTTTTCAGGGTCAACACGATGATTTTCACTCAGCCAATAAAAAGTGTTACTAGCTGTTTGGTTCTGATGAGGTTATGGTACCTTGAGAGCTATAGAAAGAAGGTGGTATTAGTCAACTTACACCATCACTTCATGACATGCCGTAGCACTCACGTCTGTAGCCATGAAGTGCTTTGAAAGGCTGCTCATGGCTCACATCAACACCATTATCCCAGAAACCTTAGATCCACTCCAATTTGCATATCGCCCCAACAGATCCACACATGACGCAATCTCTATTAGAGGTCGACCGATTTTGATTTTTCAACGCCGATACCGATTATTGGAGGACCAAAAAAGTCGATACCGATTAATCGGACGATTAAAAAAAATATATTTGTAATAATGACAATTACAACAATACTGAATGAACACTTATTTTAACTTAATATAATACATCAATAAAATCAATTTAGCCTCAAGTAAATAATGAAACATGTTCAATTTGGTTTAAATAATGCAAAAACAAAGTGTTGGAGAAGAAAGTAAAAGTGCAATATGTGCTATGTAAGAAAGCTAACGTTTCAGTTCCTTGCTCAGAACATGAGAACATATGAAAGCTGGTGGTTCCTTTTAACATGAGTCTTCAATATTCCCAGGTAAGAAGTTTTAGGTTGTAGTTATTATAGGAATTATAGGACTATTTCCCTCTATACCATTTGTATTTCATTAACCTTTGACTATTGGATGTTCTTATAGGCACTTTAGTATTGCAAGTGTAACAGTATAGCTTCCGTCCCTCTCCTCGCTCCTCCCTGGGCTCGAACCAGCAACACAACGACAACAGCCACCATCGAAGCAGCGTTACCCATGCAGAGCAAGGGGAACAACTACTAGAAGGCTCAGAGCGAGTGACGTTTGAAACGCTATTAGCGCACGCTAACTAGCTAGCCATTTCACTTCGGTTACACCAGCCTAATCTCGGGAGTTGATAGGCTTGAAGTCATAAACAGCGCAATGCTTGACGCACAACAAAGAGCTGCTGGCAAAACGCAAGAAAGTGCTGTTTGAATGAATGTTTACGCGCCTGCTTCTGCCTACCACCGCTCAGTCAGATACTTAGATGCTTGTATGCTCAGTCAGATTATATGCAACGCAGGACACGCTAGATAATAAGTATTAATATCATCAACCATGTATAGTTAACTAGTGGTTATGATTGATTGTTTTTTATAAGATAAGTTTAATGCTAGCTAGCAACTTACCTTGGCTTTACTGCATTCGCGTAACAGGCAGTCACCTTGTGGAGTGCAACGAAAGAGAGGCAGGTCGTTATTGCGTTGGACTAGTTAACTGTAAGGTTGCAAGATTGGATCCCCCGAGCTGACAAGGTGAAAATCTGTCGTTCTGCCCCTGAACAAGGCAGTTAACCCACCGTTCCTAGGCCGTCATTGAAAATAAGAATGTGTTCTTAACTGACTTGCCTAGTTAAATAAAGGTATATTTTTTTAATCGGCAAATCGGTGCACAAAAATACCGATTTCCGATTGTTATGAAAACTTGAAATCGGCCCTAATTAATCGGCCATTCCGATTAATCGGTCGACCTCTAATCTCTATTGCACTCCGCACTGCCCTTTCTCACCTGGACAAAAGGAACACCTATGTGAGAATGCTATTCATTGACTACAGCTCAGCGTTCAACAACATAGTGCCCTCAAAACTCATCAATAAGCTAAGGACCCTGGGACTAAACACCTCCCTCTGCAACTGGATCCTGGACATCCTGACGTGCCGCCCCCAGGTGGTAAGGGTAGGCAACAACACATCTGCCACGCTGATCCTCAACACAAGGGCCCCTCAGGGGTGTGTGCTCAGCCCCCTCTTGTACTCCCTGTTCAATCATGACTGCACGGCCAGATATGACTCCAACACCATCATTAAGTTTGCTGATGACACAACAGTGGTAGGCCTGATCACCGACAACGACGAGACAGCCTACAGGGAGGAGGTAAGAGACCTGGGCGTGTGGTGCCAGGACAACAACCTCTCCCTCAACGTGATCAAGACAAAGGAGATGATTGTGGACTACAGGAAAAAGAGGACCGAGCACGCCCTCATTCTCATCAACGGGGCTGCAGTGGAGTAGGTTGAGAGCTTCAAGTTCCTTGGACACGACAAAACCTATTCCCCCTCAGGAGACTGGAAAGATTTGGCATGAGTCCTCAGATCCTCAAAAGGTTCTACAGCTGCACCATCACAGCCTGGAATGGCAACTGCTCGGCCTCCGAGCGCAAGGCACTACAGAGGGTAGTGCAAACGGCCCAGTACATCACTGGGGCCAAGCTCCCTGCCATCCAGGACCTCTATACCAAGCGGTGTCAGAGGAAGGCCCTAAAAATTGTCAAAGACTCCAGCCACCATAGTCATAGACTGTTCTCTCTGCTACCACAAGGTATGCGGTATCGGAGCGCCAAGTCTAGGCTTCTAAACAGCTTCTACCCCCAAGCCATAAGACTCCTGAACACCTAATCAAATGACTACCCAGACTATTTGCATTGCCCCCCCCTCTTTTAAACCACTGCTACTCTCTGTTGTTATCATCTATGCATAGTCACTTTAATAACTCTACCCACATGTACATATTGCCTCAACTAACCGGTGCCCCCGCACATTGACTCTGTATCGGTACCCCCCCTGTATATAGTCTCGCTATTGTTATTTTACTGCTGCTCTTTAATTACTTGTTACTTTTATTTCTTATTCTCATCCGTATTTAAAAACTTTTTTTTTTTTTTACTGTATTGTTGGTTAGGGGCTCGTAAGTAAGCATTTCACTGTACAGCCAGAAGAGGACTGGCCACCCCTCATAGCCTGGTTCCTCTCTAGGTTTCTTCCTAGGTTTTGGCCTTTCTAGGGAGTTTTTCCTAGCCACCGTGCTTCTACACCTGCATTTCTTGCTGTTTGGGGTTTTAGGCTGGGTTTCTGTACAGCACTTTGAGATATCAGCTGATGTACGAAGGGCTATATAAATAAATTTGATTTGATTTGATTTAAGGTCTACACCTGTTGTATTCGGCGCATGTGACAAATAACATTTGATTTGATTTGTTTTCCTTGAGAAACAGAATGACAAACCAAAAAAACACCTCCACCAAATCACTTCCATCTCTAAATTGCCTGTATTATTGTCTTGCACATATTGTTAACCGTTATAATCCGAGAATGACACTTCTCCTGGCCTCTCTATAACTGTATTACTGTACTACTGTTACAATTGATACTTAAAAACAGTAAACATTATATTACATATATCCACACATATTAGATCTGACATAATACGTTATAAATTATATAATTATATGTTCTCATGTATTGATATTTGTTGTTCAGGAGGAGCGTCAGGACACCAGCTCAGAGGGCGTGTCCACCATGGAAGAGCTGAACGACTCAGACTCTGCCCCTTCCAGGAAGAAAATGAGGAAAACGGAGAGTGGGATGTACGCCTGCGACCTGTGTGACAAGATCTTCCAGAAGAGCAGCTCTCTGCTCCGACATAAATACGAACACACAGGTACATCAGGGACTAGATCAATCAGACCTGGGTCGTGTTCTTTAGGGTGCAACATGCAGCGAATCGCTTTGCAACTGAAAAATAAAATGCTCACATAGTACCTCCCCATTTTAGACGGTTTTCTTCCATTTCATACCTACTGAACATCAGCCTCACTGCACCTCCCCAGAGAGACCTCAGGAAAACATGAGGCGAAGTGAAACTGAAGGGGGAAATTTTCAGTATATTGCAGAAGGGCGGTGGACACCACCATTCCAGCAGCTATTACCCAATAAACACACACACGCACTCCACCAGAACTCCCCCTGCCAACCACATTACCTTCCGGTATGAAATGTTGAAGGGATGTTGCATCAGAGCTCTGTTAGTAATTTTAAATGAGAACATGGGTAGTGTTGTGGCCAAGCACAGGTCAACCCACTCTGAGGCGTTCTGTCTTTATGACTTTGATAACTGCCGTAGAACCACCGTTTTTACATCCAAATTCACTTTGTCCTGTTTTTTGTTGCGTTGTTTGCAATATTTACCATGGATACGTGATAATAAATAATATGGGTTTCACCGACCTTTGGCGCAATAATCCAAACCATTTCACGAGCACAACAGTCTGGGGAATTACAACAGTTTGACCTGTATTTTTCAAGGAGGGTGCAACCCCTGTTACAAGCCCATACGGTGTTACTCTGTGATTTCACTCAACAATAATCCTGAGCCTGAATGTTTTATCACTCTGTTTCAGATACCTTTTTATTGACTGTTTATTTTCTCCCGTGCTACAGGCAAGCGACCCCACGAGTGCGGTATCTGCAGGAAGGCCTTCAAACACAAGCACCACTTGATAGAACACATGCGTCTCCACTCTGGAGAGAAGCCCTACCAGTGCGACAAGTGTGGCAAGCGCTTCTCTCACTCGGGCTCCTACTCCCAGCACATGAACCACCGTTACTCCTATTGCAAGAAAGAGGCGCAGGAAGGAAGTCAGGGAGGTATAGGGGAGGAGGTGCTGGAGGAGGAGATGGAGAGCCCTGTGGGGTTGGCCCTGGGCCTCGGAGGGGAGCAGCAGGAGCAGTCAGACAGCAGGCCCACCTCCTCCCACCTGGACTCTGACGAGCGAGGGAGCAGCACCAGGGAGGACGAGGAGGAGAGCGAGGAGGAGGGAGAGGAGGAGGACATGGAGACAGCGGCAGGGGAGGAGGTGGAGGGGGATCCAGACAGAGTTCTGGATATGGATGATATACAGGTGGTGCGGATAGGAGACGAGGGAGGGGACGAGGAGGACGAGGCGGAGGGGGAGAAGGAAGAAGACACTGGTCGAGAGGAGGGAGAGAATGAGGAAGAGCAGGGAGTGGAGAGAGTAGTGGTGGGGGGTGAAGGGGAGGAAGGAGAAGAAGAGGGGGTAGTGGGGGTTGAAGTAAAGGAGGAGCAGGAGGAAGAGGAGGTTACAGGGAAAAAGGCAGACACAAGGCAAGAGGAGGTACAGGAGAACAGGGAGAAAGAGGAGGAACATGAAGGTGAGAAGGAACAGGCTGAGGAGCAGGTGGAGGAGGAGCTGTCTGAGAAGGAGGAGCTGTCTGAGAAGGAGGAGACAATGGACACAGAGAAAGGATTGACCTCGGAGGACAAGGAAGAGTCAGGGTCGAGGGCGGCGGAGGAAAGCGAGGTCATGAAAGAGAATGAAGGTGAAACAAACAGGAACACTGTTTCAGAAGACAAGAACCAGACACCGACAGGAGAGAAAGGTGATCCGAATTAAAACAGGGAGATACCAGACCCGTGCTTCTTCCTTAATGATATGGAAGGATCTTTTTTCCCCATGACATTGGGGGAGAGGATAGAGAGCTAAAGTTTGGATTGCTCTGACGGACGCTGCATTTCAGTTCACTACTGTGTATGAATCCAGGTGTGCCTGAAAAAATACTAGTGGCTTTTTCCACAGGAGGAGAAACATTTTCAGTGTTAGAAAATGTATTTGTAAAAAACTAAAACACAAATTTTAACAACAAAAAATGCATTATACGGACTTTGGAAGCTAGAGCCGACACGTTTTAGATGTTTTATTACTAAATCAACCTTGGGTCATTTCTTTTTATCAGTGTTACTAATTTTATCCCTCATATTTTAACCTTTAAAAACCTGTACAGTTAGGAGAGATTTCTATATCTTTTTATTGCCAATGAACAAAAAAAGATCAGTATTTTATTAAGTTGAAGGAAAAAAGATCCTGTGCACTACAAGTGGCTTGGTTTACTTACGGCACTAACAGTTGTGTTGTCTACCCTTCAGTGTTATGGCACTAGACTTACAGTATACATCATCAGCATGTTAGCTGGGGATGTTAGCATACCTTTTGTTGTACATGGATTGTGAGCCTTAAAGAAGAAAACGATTGTGAGATGAGTTCATCCATGATGATATTCCAGTAGTTGATTACCTTATAGATGAAGAAGAAGACAAGGGGGAGTATCGAAGGAGTCTGCATTGATACATTGTTCTAAAATGTTCTGTTCGTTCGTTTGTTCATTTCATCAATCTGTTATCATCAGTGTTACATGTACAGAATCAGATCAAGCAGAATAAGAAAGAAGAACAAATCGTCAGATCATTTGCCCCTGAATCCTATTCCCACTCCCAGCCTTATGCAAAACAAGAAGACATGATGCGTATCAAAAGTGCCATTGAATACTGCTGTTTTTCCTTAGCAGCTGTTGTCAGGTTGTGTCGAGGCCCAGATTTGATAGCAGCTCAAACATGTCAACTCTTTCAGCCGATATCCTGTTGATTTTGGCTCACTACCACTTGTCCTGATGTTGTAGATTATAGCGTTACCATGAATTATAATTTAGACATGAATTACATATTTGAGATAAAAGATCTGCCTCTTTTATAATCAGAGCAATCAAAGACTAAAAGGACTTACAATGTTTTAACGGAACGGCGAAACATGATTTTGAAATATTTCCTGCCTTGAAATGTATAATTTCCCCCAGTCCAATTCCAGTGCACTTGTTTAACACTTGTGAAACGCTTGCGCTCTCTTCAGGTAACAAAAGTAGGCAAATATGATCCCATAATGGTTATTCAGACAATATTTTTTACCTGTCAGTATTATTTTGTTGTTTTGTTGTTGGATTGTTTTGTATGTTCATGTTAAAATGTGTGTACTGTATGTTTTCAGAAAAGGCAGTATTTTTCCCATTCCCAATGATATGGGTTATCTGTTTAGTTATAGAAACATTTTATATTTATGTGTATTTTTTTTATTTTATATTTCTTTATAGTTATTTATTACACAATGTAGTGTACAATACTGTAGTTTGTATTAATACAATAATATATTTTAGTATGAAAATCATTTCAAATGTAAGCTGACTACAACAAAGGTGGGAACTAAAAAAAAAAAGCTCTGGCATTTTGGAGTATGTTTTAGAACGAAAACACATGTAAAGTTGTCAACACACCCCACAAGCCTGAAATTGGAACATGTTACCTTTCTAAATCCATTCATTCTCATGTTAGTTTTTACCTTTTGCCCACTTTAATATGAAGCTACTGAAACTTTTTGAGAACTAACTGTATGTCTAATAGCATGAGTGTGCTGTTGTATTGAAGGATGACCCGTAACCATGAACCTGTCCTTTTGCCAAGCCAAAATAATATTGACATTTTCTGTGTTTTATTTGTGCCAATTTGTTACTTTGTATGTATACTACGTCAAGGCCACAACCTCTTTTATATGTACTTGTTTTAATCCATGATCATTTTTATAGTGATAGTTTTTGTTTGTTTTTTCTATGACTCCCCATCTCACAATAAAATTCATCAACTACATCCCCCTGGTTTGATCATCTATTTCTTCATGTATTTGCTTGCATAATAAAGCTTTAGGCCAGCAATCAATCCGATCGTGTTTGGAGACAATGCGGCTGTTAAAGTTTGCGGAGATCGTATTTCAGGTAAACACTGCAGATGTCGGCTGAATTGGAAATTACCTTTAAATGTCAAATGCACTATAGTGCGGTTTCGGATTGAATCCCGCCCTTAGGGACATATGCAGAATTTACCGTGAATGCAGTCTCCGCAAACGGAGGAACAACACCTTTAAATTTCAATCGAGCAATAACGCGGATCTTCCTCAATACTTCTTGCGATACGGATTGAATCCAGCTCCTAATAAAACTCGCCGCCTGGAGAGATCAGTCAGATTCCCTTCTGGGGTGTATTCAGTGAGGTGAAACATTCAGACCGTTGCAAGCAGATAGAAATGTAATGAATAGAGCTAACATGATCCCCCTATTTAGCTGACATGTATGTTCTAAACAATACTTTTCTATCTGAACGTTGTGTAACGATGTGTGACATTACACCCTGCTGAACAGAGACCAGACCAGCCCAAGGTAATTTCTATTGATCCCGATCAGGTTTCCTTCAGGGAGAGGGAGGGTCTACCCTTAACATGAATTAGTAATGGTATGGACCCAAAATCTATAGTCTGATGAGGAGGTGAACATGATACAATACTCTAACATGTCTATTACTGTTATTCTTCTCTACCTCGGGACTGGAGAAGGGATACTTTCTGAAGGGATTTTGGTGATTTGGTCCATGTCTAGATCCTCTACATCTTTCTCCATGGTAAAAATTGAGAGCAGCTGTGGGTGTGTTTGTGTGGGAGGGGATTCAACAATTCGCCAAGCCTCTCTTTGTCTAGGTTGATAGTGGGTATGATGAATGTGGAAAAGAGAATGTGTGTGTGTGTGTGTGTGTGTGTGTGTGTGTGTGTGTGTGTGTGTGTGTGTGTGTGTGTGTGTGTGTGTGTGTGTGTGTGTGTGTGTGTGTGTGTGTGTGTGTGCCAGAGAAAGTAATCTGTCATATTTGGCAGTGTTGATTGTGTTGAGTAGGTAGGGGAGGGAGGTGGAAGGAGTGATAATGTCTAATAGTACCACACTACCATAACATTATATACTAACCCTCACAATTTCACATGTGAAATTTTCACGTTTTGTGAAATAGAATTTCACACGAAATTCCACACAAAATAAATATTTGAAACCATGTTTTTGTAACACAGATGTGATGACATTTCAAAAGAAGTTTCACCTGGATTTTCACGTGATCACCTAACCTTTTACAAGTGGATTCTAATTTTCACACACGATTTCACAGATGATGCCTTGCAAACAAAATGAGTCGTTAGGACACACACGCAAACAGTGTGTTTTCAGCGTACATATATATTTTTGGTACTTTTACCCCTTTTTCATGACTGTAACTACCAATTTTATGTCTTGTCCCATCGCTGCATCTCCCATAAGGACTCAGGAGAGGGCCGAGAGAGCCACGTGTCCTCCGAAATACGACCCTGCCACTGCACGCTTCAATCAGAAGCCAGCCGCACCAATGTGTCAAAGGAAACACCGTACAACTGGCGATCGAAGTCAGCGTGCACTGCGCCCGGCCCGCCACAGGTGTCACTAGAGCGCGATGCGACAAGGAAATCCAGGCCGGCCAAACTCTCCCCTAACCCGGACGACGCTGGGCCAATTGTGCACAGCCTCATGGCTCTCCTGGACACAGCTGGCTCTGACACAGCCCGGGATCGAACCCATGTCTGTACTAACACCTCAAGCCCTGCAATGCAGTGCCTTAGGCTGCTGCACCACTCAGTAGGCTATTTTTGACACACATTAACATACATGATTACATAGTGTATGTTTATTTATACAGTAATTATTATTCAACATGTCCTCACCTGGGATTTGAACTCACAACCTCTTGTTTTAGTGCAATGTTCCCTCTAAGCTGCGCGCATGCTCAGCCGTGTACCTCCACCAGGACTGCCGCACGGAAGAAATGCCAGGCAGCACAGCGATGCAAGAGATTGAACTTCACTGGGTTCGCCCAATTAGTTTGCACTATATAGATCAGCGCAACTTTCATTGGGGACAGGCGGGACATGTCCCCCCCACATTCTGAAATTGCATTTTTGTCGTCCCCCCAGTTTATTCCTTGGCATGTGATACAAAACAAGGCAACGGTGTGCTTTAGGACTATGCGGACACCTCCGAGCTGTAGGCTGTAATGATAATTATGTCCCCCCCACTTCTAAAACCAAAGTTGCGCCCCTGATATAGATCAACCTGTTTTCTATGATCTAGTCAACATTGTATCCGCCCCTTTTCAATGCAACAAACCAGAACAAACAAACTTTGCAAGATTGAGTCTGTGATTTTGTTGTAGGCAGAGCAAGAGTGCAACTGAGTAGAATTCTATTGGTGAGGGTAGCCCAGGAGCAGTCTCTCAATCACCTGTGAGTGAATGAGCTTTTCAGATCAGTACAGATCAGAGCGCAGGGCCACGCATGTGCACGTTTGTACATATTCTTTGCTAGTTAGTGAGTTATTAGCCCAGTTATAAATAAGTATAGGTCAGCAATGTGGAGTTACTGCTTCCTACAAGAGCACAACATTTGTAGGCTACATTTCAAGCTGTCTTTGAAAAGCCAATCAGGTAAAAATCGTATCTCTTAATTTAAGGGGCAGTGTTGTATATTGAGACAGGCTTGAATATGGAAATAAGCTAATAGGCAGAGGGGTAGCCTACATTGTCTAATTATCTATATGGTAATACTAATGAATTGTATTTCGTTAAGTGGTTTCTTGCATCATACAACTTAAATACAATGCCATTTACTGTCACATTTGGCCCATGGTGTTACAGACCAAGTAAAAAATCATTAAATAATTAATTAATCCCTTCATAATGTTTATTTTTATTTTTTAAGTCTCATGCAATGTAGGCCTGCATTGAACACCACGTGTAGGCTACTGTAGGCTATATCATAGAAATCAAAAGCTATTTCCATGTGAAAATGTTATGCCATTTGCTCCATTGGTTTTGTTGGTAGGCCTACATTATGCTCAAATAGCCACAATAGCCTATTGACTACTGTGCAAAACTGTAAGGGTACAGCCTCAGTGTTCACTGTTAACGCACGGCGGAAGTTGCACAAAATTCTCACAACATTCAAGTTTCTGCTCACTAGACCTAAAAAAAAGAACATTGGTTCACGACATTTTAATCTTCCTGCTACACCACCATGTCTGTGTCAATGACTGATTTCACCTGTATTCCTACACAAATCACATTTTCACATGTGAAACAGCCTAACAAAAAGTCACAAAAACTGACACGAGGTCAGTTGTTCACATGTGAAACCATACCATATGTTTAAATGTATTAAACTGTATGAGATTTTTCGTTCACATGTTAACACCACCTTTTCACGTGAGGAGAATAACGTTTTGTTATGTGAAAATCTAATTTGCACTTTCACGTAAAAATCTCTCACGTGGAATTTCTTTTTCACATTTGGAAAACTTTCACATGTGAAAATCTCATTTGCACTCTCACACGTGAACAATTGTCACAGTGGAATTGCATTTGGACGTGAAAACAAAGTTGAAATTATCAAGTTGCTTTTACATGTTGTCACATTAACTTCACATAAAATCACATGATCACACGTGTTATCACGTGAAATTCATAGGTTTTTTCTGTAAGGGAACATATTATCACATCAAACTGCCTTCAGTAATTTAGACCATTTTGAATCAGTTTTATGATTTTGATATCAATAGCAAACATAAATGTAAGCCAGTAAAATCACAAGGTATCAGATCAGGTTGTGCCGGGCCATTTCATAAAAGGATTTCAGTCATATCTGAGACTTACCAAGCTCAGGTATTGCCATAGGTCCAGTTCGGCTGGGCTCAAAGAAAATGTCATTTAAGAGCTATGTCTGCGTCCCAAATGGCCCCCTATCCCCTACATAGATCCCTATACACGTAGTGCACTATATAGGGAATAGGGTGCCATTTGGGACTCAGCCATTAGAACTGCTAAGAGGATATGGTGTGCTAAGGGCGGTAATGGAGCAAAAGCCTGATGAACTATCATAGCTGCTGAGTTTCTGGCATGGAGCCAAACCCAAGGTCCAGCGTCCCAGGGGAAATTTAAAGAGAAGCCAACAGGAGAGAAAAAATGGTGCTCAGGAAATAGCACAAAAATATTATGTCCATTTACTCAACCACTACATACCGGAATGTACGGTATACAATGCCATGTGTGTGTGTGTGTGTGTGTGTCTGTGCGTGAGTTTAATCATAGTAAGTGCCACTGCTATAAGACGGGCAGATTTTTGATAGAAAATGAACATTTAAACTGTTGAAAAGGAATCAGCACAGTCAGACTACTATCTCACTGGCTTGGACTAAAGGTTGTATCCACTCCCTTCTCTACAATGTGGTCTGTCAATAGAGGGCATTTACATGTGTAATAAATTATAATGTACATTTACATGTACAGTGCCTTCAGAAAGTATTCACACTCCTTGATTTGTTCCACATTTTGTTGTGTTAAAAAGTGGGATTCAAATGCATTTAATTGTCTTTGTTTTTTGTCAATGATCTACACAAAATACTCTGTAATTTCAAAGTGGGGGGAAATTCTAACATTTGTAAAAAATAAAATATATACCACTAATGTCACGTTCCTGACCTTATTTTGCCTTTGTTTTACTTTGTTTAGTTGGTCAGGACGTGAGCTGGGTGGGTAGTCTATGTTATGTGTTTCTATGTTGGGTTGAATGTGTTGCCTGATATGGTTCTCAATTAGAGGCAGGTGTTTGACGTTTCCTCTAATTGAGAACCATATTAAGGTAGGCTGTTCTCACTGTTTGTTTGTGGGTGATTGTTCCTGTGTCTGTGTCTGTTGCACCACACGGGACTGTTTCGTTTGTTCGTTCGTTTGGCTAGTCTTTCCTGTTCGTGCGTTCTTCGTGTCTGTATGTAAGTTCTCAAGTTCAGGTCTGTCTACGTCGTTTGTTGTTTTGTAGTTTGTGTAAGAGTTTTCGTGTTTCGTCTTTCTTTAATAAATTCCATTATGTCTGCATACAACGCTGCGTTTTGGTCCGACCCTTACTCCTCCTCCGAGGAGGAGGCATTAGACAGCCGTTACAGAATCACCCACCAACAAAGGACCAAGCGGCGTGGGAGAAAGCAACAGCGATCGCAGGATTCATGGACATGGGAGGAAATATTGGAGGGTAAAGGTCCATGGGCACAACCTGGAGAATATCGCCGCCCTCGTGAAGAGCTGGAGGCAGCTAAAGCCGAGAGGCGGCGATATGAGGAGGCAGCACGGAAGCGAGGCTGGAAGCCCGCGAGTCAAACCCAAAAATTTCTTGGGGGGGGGGGCTCTTGGGGAGTGTAGTTGGGTCAGTCAGGAGACTTGAGCCAACTCCTCCTGATTACCGTAAGGAGCCGGTGAGGGCGGTATTGGAGGTGAGCGAGGTAGAGACTGTGAAGGATTTAATGGGGAAATTGGAGGAGAGAGTAATGAGGGATTTGCTGGTTTGGTGCATGAGGCACGACATCCGCCCGACGGAGCGTGTCGGGGATTTGATGCCACCTGAGTCAGCTCTCCATACTCGTCCTGAGGTGCGGGCTAGCCGTCTGGTGAAGACCGTGCCAGCCTCACGCACCAGGCCTCCTGTGCGCCTCCCTAGCCCTGCACGTCCTGTGCCAGCTCAGCGCACCAGCTCTCCTGTGGCAGCCCCATGCACCAGCTCTCTGGTGCCGGCGCCACGTACCAGGTCTCCAGTTCCAGCACCCCGCACTCACCTTGAGGTGCGTGCCCTTAGCCCAGTACCACCAGTGCTTACACCATGCACCAGGCTTCCTGTGCGTCTCCAGAGCCCTGTTCCTCCTCCACGCACTAGCCCTATGGTGCGTGTCTCCAGCCCAGTACCACCAGTGCTTACACCACGCACCAAGCCTCCTGTGCGTCTCCAGAGTCCTGTGCGTCCTGTTGCTGCTCCCCGCATTAGCCCTGAGATGCGTGTCCCCAGCCCGGTACCACCAGTTCCGGCACCACGCACTAGGCCTAATGTGCGTCTCCAGAGCCCTGTACGCACTGTTCCTTCTCCCCGCACTCGCCCTGAGGTGCGTGCCCTCAGTCCGGTATCACCAGTTCCGGCACCACGCACCAGGCCTATAGTGCGCTTTGAGAAACCAGTGTGCCCTGTTCCTGCTCCCCGCACTAGCCTTGAGGTGAGTGTCTCCAGTCCGGTACCACCAGTTCCGGCACCACGCACCAGGCCTACTGTGCGCCTCAGCAGGTCAGAGTCGGCCGTCTGCCCAACGCCGCCTGCACTGCTCGTCTGCCCAGCGCCGTCTGAGCTGCCTGCACTGCTCGTCTGCACAGCGCCGTCTGAGCTGCCTGCCTGCCCAGCACTATCTGAGCCATCCGTCTGCCCAGCGCCATCTGAGCCATCCGTCTGCCCAGCGCCATCTGAGCCATCCGTCTGCCCAGCGCCATCTGAGCCATCCGTCTGCCCAGCGCCATCTGAGCCATCCGTCTGCCACGAGCCATTAGAGCCGCCCGTCTGCCACGAGCCATTAGAGCCGCCCGTCTGTCCCGAGCCATTAGAGCCGTCCGTCAGTCAGGAGCCGCCAGAGCCGTCCGTCAGTCAGGAGCCGCCAGAGCCGTCCGTCAGTCAGGAGCTGCCAGAGCCGCCAGCCAGTCAGGAGCTGCCAGAGCCGCCAGCCAGTCAGGAGCTGCCAGAGCCGCCCGCCAGTCAGGAGCTGCCAGAGCCGCCCGCCAGTCAGGATCTGCCAGAGCCGCCCGCCAGTCAGGAGCTGCCAGAGCCGCCCGCCAGTCAGGAGCTGCCAGAGCCGCCCGCCAGTCAGGAGCTGCCAGAGCCGCCCGCCAGTCAGGAGCTGCCAGAGCCGCCAGCCAGTCAGGAGCTGCCAGAGCCGCCAGCCAGTCAGGAGCTGCCAGAGCCGCCAGCCAGCCATGAGCAGCCAGAGCCGCCAGCCAGCCATGAGCAGCCAGAGCCGCCAGCCAGCCATGAGCAGCCAGAGCCGCCAGCCAGCCATGAGCAGCCAGAGCCAGCCAGCCAGGATCCCCCAGAGCCAGCCAGCCAGGATCCGCCAGAGCCAGCCAGCCAGGATCCGCCAGAGCCAGCCAGCCAGGATCCGCCAGCCAGTCCGGTGCTGCCCCTCAGTCCGGAGCTGCCCCTCAGCCCGGAGCTGCCCCTCAGCCCGGAGCTGCCAGTAGTCCAGAGTTGCCCCCCTGTCCTAAGCTACCTCTCTGTCCTAAGCTACCTCTCTGTCCTGAGCTACCTCTCTGTCCTGAGCTACCTCTCTGTCCTGAGCTACCTCTCTGTCCTGAGCTACCTCTCTGTCCTGAGCTATCTAGGAGGGACCTGTGTTAAGGTTCCTAGACCAGGGTGGGGGGCGAGGATCGCCACTCAAAGGACGCTAAGGAGGGGGACAAAGACAATGGTGGAGTGGTATCCTCGTCCTGCGCCGGAGCCGCCACCGTGGACAGATGCCCACCCAGACCCTCCCCTTGAGGTTCAGTTTTGCGGCCGGAGTCCGCATCTTGGGGGGGGGGTACTGTCACGTTCCTGACCTTATTTTGCCTTTGTTTTACTTTGTTTAGTTGGTCAGGACGTGAGCTGGGTGGGTAGTCTATGTTATGTGTTTCTATGTTGGGTTGAATGTGTTGCCTGATATGGTTCTCAATTAGAGGCAGGTGTTTGACGTTTCCTCTGATTGAGAACCATATTAAGGTAGGCTGTTCTCACTGTTTGTTTGTGGGTGATTGTTCCTGTGTCTGTGTCTGTTGCACCACACGGGACTGTTTCGTTTGTTCGTTCGTTTGGCTAGTCTTTCCTGTTCGTGCGTTCTTCGTGTCTGTATGTAAGTTCTCAAGTTCAGGTCTGTCTACGTCGTTTGTTGTTTTGTAGTTTGTGTAAGAGTTTTCGTGTTTCGTCTTTCTTTAATAAATTCCATTATGTCTGCATACAACGCTGCGTTTTGGTCCGACCCTTACTCCTCCTCCTCATCCGAGGAGGAGGCATTAGACAGCCGTTACAACTAAGAGCTTTTCCACACCTGGATTGTGCAACATTTCCCATTATTATTTTCATTCTTCAAGCTCTGTCAAATTGCTTGTTGATCATTGCTTGAATACCATTTTCAGGTCTTGCCATAGATGTTCAAGAAGACTTAAGTCAAAACTGTAACTCGGCCACTCAGGAACATTCACTGTCTTCTTGGTAAGCAACTCTAGTGTATATTTTGCCTAGTGTTTTAGGTTATTGTCCTGCTGAAAGGTGAATGAATCTCTCAGTGTCTGGTGTAAAGCAGACTGAACCAGGCTTTCCTCTAGGATTTTGCCCAAGCTTAGCCCCAATCCATTTATTTTTTATCCTAAAAAACTCCCCAGCACCCATAACATGATGCAGCCACCACTATGCTTGAAAATATGGAGAGTGGTACTCAGTAATGTGTTGAATTGGATTTGCCCCAAACATAATACTTTGTATTTAGGATAAAACGTTTTTTTGCATTATTACTTTAGTGCCTTGTTGCAAACAGGATTCATGTTTTAGAATATTTTTATTCTGTGCAGGCTTCCTTCTTTTCACTCTGTCAATTGGGTTATTATTGTGGAGTAACTATAATGTTGTTGATCCATCCTCAGTTTTCTCCATTTACAGCCATTCAACTCTGTAACTGTTTTAAACTCACCATTAGCCTCATGTTGAAATCCCTAAGCAGTTTCCTTCCTCTCCAGCAACTAAGTTAGGAAGGGCGCCTGTAGGAAGGGCGCCTCTACAAAGGGCGCTTTGTAGTGACTGGGTGTACTGATACGCCATTCAAAGTGTAATTAATAACTTTAACATGCTCAAAGGGATATTCAATGTCTGCTTTTTACATTTTTACTCATCTACCAATAGGTGCCCTTCTTTGCGAACCATTGGAAAACATCCCTGGTCTTTGTGGTTGAATCTGTGTTTGAAATTCATTGTTCGACTGAGGGACTATACAGATAAATGTATGTGTGGGGTAGAGATGAGGTTCAATAGTCATTCAAAAATCATGTTAAACACTATTATTACACAGAGTCCATGCAACTTATTATGTGACTTGTTAAGCGAATTTGTATTCCTGAACTTAATTAGACTTGTCAGGCGGTGGGTAACTGGTGCAGTGAATCAGGCGCAGGAGAGCAGAGATGAGTGTACAAGGTATTTAATTCCACAACAGCACCAGTATACAGACAATACTCTAAGTGCGGAGAAATACCGGTCATTCGAAAATAACGGGCGTACATACATAACCCGGCAAACATAACCAGCCGACAAGAACCGACATGAACAATCAATAAACACGCACACTAACATGTGGGAAACAGAGGGTTAAATAATGAACATGTATTTGGGGAATTGAAACCAGGTGTGTAGAAAACAAAGACAAAACAAATGGAAAATGAAAAGTGGATTGGCGATGGCTAGAAGAACGGTGACGTCTACCGCCGAACGAACAAGGAGAGGGACCGACTTCAGCGGAAGTCGTGACAAGACTTGCCATAACAAAAGCACATTTTTACACCTGAACGTATTTAGGCTGGCCATACCAAAAGGTTTGAATACTTATTGATTCAAGACATTTCAGCTTTTAATTTTTTATTAATTTGTAAACATTTCTAAAAACACAATTCCACTTTGACATTGGGGTATTGTGTGTAGATCAGTGACATAAAATGTCTATTTAATCCATATTAAATTCAGACATGGGGTGTGAATACTTTCTGAAGGCACTGTATGCACACAAGTAATATTTGTTTCATCGTAGCGGTCATTGTCTCATCAACAGAGGTGGCTATTTGAAGAGGACCTCTCTCTTCTAATATGTTGATGGAGATGAGGGCAATTGGATTGTCATTGTGCTGTATTTAACTACTGACACCTGAAGGGCTCTCCCTCCCTCCCTCCCTCCCTCCCTCTCTCTCTCTCTCTCCCTCTCTCTCTCTCCCTCTCTCTCTCTCCCTCTCTCTCTCTCCCTCCCTCTCTCTCCCTCCCTCCCTCCCTCCAGGAATACATGGATTGTGTAGTAGAACAATCCATTGTTATTATGACTTTGTATCTATTAGATGATGTACAGTATACTGTCTGTACGCGTGTCCTTGTTGTAAGTGGTGCTCCCAGGAATCTGATATCACACACACACACACAATTATAGAGTTTGATAAGATCTGGTGAAATCTAGCGAAATGTAATTTATGCAGGGTTGTAGAAGGCTTTCTGCCCATGCTTGTCATTGCTCACTGGCAATATTCCTTTTATTATAGACCACATATTCCTTTATCTCTGCTACTTGCTAGCTAAGACATTTAAACAGCTACGGCCTCTCTTGCTCACCCGCTCTTTGGTAGTATGTATGAGAACAAGAGAAATTCAGTAATTGTATGTTTCTCTGTCTGTTTGGTGAGTGCCTGTAGTTTGCCTACCCTCCTGTATAGAATACTTTATAAAAGCCTTTATTGCACTTGAGAGGACGTTTGTCTTGCGCGTATGCAAAAGCCACTGGCAATAGACCACAGTGCACACAGATATGCATAGTATAAAGCACACCCAATACATGGGAACTCCAGGAGTAGCGTACAGACCAGACCGTCCTCCATACTCAGGGTCTGATAAATGATGCATTGAGTTTGGAGAGCTGTACGGTGACACTGATACAACACTGATACACTCTCACTCTCCTCATCCATTACACTTACACTCTTCACACGTGCTCCATCCATTTTGGGGCTCCAAACCAGAACTGGCATTTCACCACTTCCCCTGCAGTTACCAGTCAGGGACATTTAAACTGTTAGATAAACATTACAATTAACCACAACCACCCTGCAACCCTGACTGACCTAGTGGTGTGAGGCCTCCAGAGTACATCCAGCCCACCCAGCTCTCCTCTCTCTACAGTGTGTGTGTGTGTGCCTGTTTGTATGTGTCTGTCTGGCTCCAGGTGTGTGTGTGCTAGGACTAGGACAACACAGCAGATCGCTCAATCATGACTGGAATAATAAGGCACTGCAGCTCCGCAGAATTCAATTAAATGTTCTGCCCCTTTAAAGGGTTTACCGCCCACAAACACACAAGGACGTAGAAACACACACACACACACACACACACACACACACACACACACACACACACACACACACACACACACACACACACACACACACACACACACACACACACACACACACACACACACCATGGATTGCATCTGTCCTTTACTTGACATCACTTATTCTTCATAACACTATCCTCTGTTTAACCTATTGTGTTTTTCACCTCCAACCCCCTCCTCTTCCCTCTCCTCCTTCTCTCCCTCCTTCCCAATCCCATTCGTCCCTCTACCCCTTCCCCCTCTGTCTCCTCTCCCTTCCTCCCTTCTTCCTCCCCTCTCTCCTCCCTCTCCTCCTCCTCCTCCTCAGGGATGCTAAGACCTTAGCATGTCATCTCTGTCCCTCCCAGCTTATTGGTGTGCTGTAGGTCAGGGGATAATACCATAAAAGGGCATGGCATGACAGCTATGTTCACTCCCACAATACCTCACTAACCCTCCTGTCCTCTGTTCAAATTGGACCCTATTCACTATAAAGTGCACTTCTTTTGACCAGGGTCAAAGAAATGCACTATATGGAATAGGGTGCGATTTTAGACGAACAAGGTCATGTACTCACTGGGCCAATAGGCCTGGAATGACACCAGATAATTGTCCTATTTTAACAGGGTCTGATAAGGCACAGCAGTGAGAACCATTCTGTCAGGTACTGTAGCCCTATCCCTAGCCCTAAACCTAGCTTCATGTCCACAGTTTCCACAATACACTTTCAATTCAATGTGTTTAATGCAGGCCTGAGTCACTTCATTGAATATATATATTGTTCCCTGGATGGCAGATAGATGGCAGCATAGTGCACCTGTTGAACAGAAAGGCCGAAATAGAACGTTTGCCGAAATAGAACGCAACTGCTCAGCTACATCGGCCGACACATATCAGTTTGCTACTAGCTAATTTTGCAGTCTGGTAGACTGGTAGATTTATTGTTAAAAAGAAACGTAAATCTATTGACAATGAAAATGATGGGGAAGAGCTGGAGAACAACGTGACAGCTATGAACAAACAACCACCGGAGAACCAGGAAAACAGGAAGATGGAGGCGGGGAAATGCTGCTAGCTAACGTAGCTGACGTGGCTAAGAGAAGTATACGGTCGATTCAAGAAGAACACAGAAAGTTCCAAGAGAAATGGACAGACAAGTACTGCATGATGGGACTAGCTCACTTTGTCTTAGTTGCCAGAAGGCAGTCAATTGTTTTAATCGAGCAAATTTAGAGTGACATTTCCAGTCACACCGTGCCCACTTTGACAAAACATATCCGCCACAAAGCAACCTCAGAAACAACTAAATAGCGCAACTCAATGGACAGCATAAAGGACAACAACAAATGATGGACAGATCTATCACTGTTGCAGAGAAAACGACAGAGGCAACATGTGAGATTGCTTGGATACTTGAGAGAAACAGACGCGGAGATTGTCAAATAATGTTTTTTTCTCAAACAAGGAAGCTATTTTAAAGCAAATTAAGGAACTGCAACTCTCAGACTCGACCATAACAAGACACATAGAAGACATCGACGAGGACATCGGTGAGCAATTCATTACTGATATATCTGTGGCGCCGTGTTTTAGTATTGCGCTTGACGAAAGCCCTGGTGTAAGTGACATTGCCCAATTATGTGTTTGGGTCCACTTCCCTCAAAACGAGTCGTTCAGAGAGGAACTTTTATGTTACTGCCCCTTCGGGGACAAACACGAGGAGAGGATATTCTGAAAGCCCTTGTTACATTCTTTGCTGAGGATAATATTGACTGGTCAAATCTGGCATCTGTGTGCACTGACGGCGCCCCAAACATGCGAGGGAAGGAGAAGGGACTCATAGGCCTGATAATTTGCTATGTTTCATTGTATCATTCATCAGGAAGCACATGTGGCTAAACTCAAAGACTGTGACTTACAGAATGTGATGCAGCAAGTCGTATGCGTGGTGAACATTATTATTGCGAGGACACTGAATCACCGGCAATTCTGCAAGTTGCTGTGGGAATACCAGACAGAATACGGCGACTTGATATTTAACAATGAGGTGAGATGGCTGTCTCGTGGAAAAGTTTTGGAAAGATTTCTCTCCTCCCTCAACCCATGAATTTGTTGCAAGCAAGGTGCAAGAGGAGCCAGAGCTGGATGATCCACAGTGGATATTAAAGCTGGCTTTTTTAACCTCTTGACGCTAGGGGTCAGATTATTATTATTTTTTTTTTAAATAACGTTCCCAAGGTAAACTGACTATTTCTCAGGTCCAGATCGTAGAATATGCATATAATTTACAGATTAGGATAGAAAACACTCCAAAGTTTCCAAAACTGTCAAACTATTGTCTGTGAGTATAACAAAACTGATTCTGCAGGCGAAAACCTGAGAAAATCTAACCCGGAAGTGATTTTTTAAATTTTAAATCTGTGTTTCCTGGCCCGTCTTTCTTCCATTTAAAGGGGTATCAACCAGATTCCTTTTCCAATGGCTTCCTCAGGCTGTGACCAAGCTTTAGACATAGTTTCAGGCTTTTATTTTGAAAAATGAGCGATATTTTTCTAAACTAGTCAGGTGTCCTCTGATTAGTACCTGCGCGGGAGAGAAACTCCATTTTCTTTCTCTCTTTTATTGAATAGGTTACGGTCCGGTTGAAATATTATAGATTATGTTTGTTAAAAACAACCTGAGGATTGATTATAAAAAACATTTGACATGTTTCTACGAACATTACAGATACTTTTTGGAATTTTCGTCGAACGGAACGAGGCTTTGGTTTTCTGAACATAACGCACAACCGAAATGGCGTTTTTTTGTTATAAAAGTAATATTTATCGAACAAAAATAACATTTATTGTGTAACTGGGAATCTCGTGAGTGCAAACATCCGAAGATTATCAAAGGTAAGCGATTAATTTTATTGCTTTTCTGACTTTCGTGACCATGCTAATTTGGGGCTAGCTGTTGTATCATTGATTGATACACTCACAAAAGCTTGGATTGCTTTCGCTGCAAAGCATATTTTCAAAATCTGACACGATAGGTGGATTAACAACAAGCTAAGCTGTGTTTTGGTATATTTCACTTGCGATTGCATGATTATAAATATTGTTAGTAAAATTTTGCGCCCTGCAATTCAGCGGTTGTTTAGGAAAATGATCCCGCTAAAGGGATCCGTAGCGCAGAGAAGTTAACTGACATCACCTGCCACCTGAACACGGTGAATCTCCAGCTCCAAAGGAAAGCTAAAATGCTGGGGGAAATACTGCGTGTGGTCACAGCATTTCAAAATAAAATCACCACACTGTTCATAACTGATAGACAGTTTGTTCATTTCCCAAAACTCAGAGCAGTCACCACATCCAACCCAGACATACAGCAACATTTCAGCTATGATGCATTTGTACATGTGTTGGAAGAGTTGAAGTTGGAGATTGAGTCAAGATTCAAGGATATCAAAATCAAATCAAATTACCCATGGTTAGCAGATGTTATTGCGAGTGTAGCGAAATGCTTGTGCTTCTAGTTCCGACAGTGCAGTAATATCTAACAAGTAATCTAACAATTCCACAACTACTGTACCTTATACACACAAATCTAAGTAAAGGGATGAAATAAGAATATATACATATACATTTATGGATGAGCGATGACCGAGCGGCTTAGGCAAGATGCAATAGATAGTATAAAAATACAGTATATACATCTGAAGACTGAAGTTTACATACACGTAGGTTGGAGTCATTAAAACTTGTTTTTCAACCACTCTACAAATTTCTTGTTAACAAACTATAGTTTTGGTAAGTCGGTTAGGACATCTACTTTGTGCATGACACAAGTAATTTTTCCAACAATTGTTTACAGACAGATTATTTCACTTATAAGTCACTGTATCACAATTCCAGTGGGTCAGAAGTTTACATACACTAAGTTGACTGTGCCTTTAAACAGCTTGGAAAATTCCAGAAAATGATGTCATGGCTTTAGAAGCTTATGATAGGCTAATTGACATTATTTGAGTCAATTGGAGGTGTACCTGTGGATGTGTTTCAAGGCCTACCTTCAAACTCAGTGCCTCTTTGGTTGACATCATGGGAAAATCAAAAGAAATCAGCCAAGACCTCAGAAAAAAATTGTAGACCTCCACAAGTCTGGTTCATCCTTGGGAGCAATTTCCAAACACCTGAAGGTACCACGTTCATCTGTACAAACAATAGTATGCAAGTATAAACACCATGGGACCACGCAGCCGTCATACCGCTCAGGAAGGAGACGCATTCTGTCTCCTAGAGATGAACGTACTTTGGTGCGAAAAGTGCAAATCAATCCCAGAACAACAGCAAAGGACCTTGTGAAGATGCTGGAGGAAACAGGTACAAAAGTATCTATATCCACAGTAAAACGAGTCCTATATCGACATAACCTGAAAGGCCACTCAGCAAGGAAGAAGCCACTGCTCCAAAACCGCCATAAAAAAGCCAGACTACGGTTTGTAACTGCACATGCGGACAAAGATCATACTTTTGGAGAAATGTCCTCTGGTTTGATTAAACAAAATTGGAACTGTTTGGCCATAATGACCATCGTTATGTTTGGAGGAAAAAGGGGGAGGATTGCAAGCCGAAGAACACCATCCCAACCGTGAAGCACGGGGGTGGCAGCATCATGTTGTGGGGGTGCTTTGCTGCAGTAGGGACTGGAGCACTTCACAAAATAGATGGCATCATGAGGTAGGAAAATTATGTGGATATATTGAAGCAACATCTCAAGACGTCAGTCAGGAAGTTAAAGCTTGGTCGCAAATGGGTCTTCCAAATGGACAATGATACCAAGCATACTTCCAAAGTTGTGGCAAAATGGCTTAAGGAAAACAAAGTCAAGTTATTGGAGTGGCCATCACAAAGCCCTGACCTCAATCCTATAGAAAATGTGTGGGCAGAACTGAAAAGGCGTGTGCGAGAAAGGAGGCCTACAAACCTGACTCAGTTACACCAGCTCTGTCACGAGGAATGGGCCAAAATTCACCCAATTTATTGTGGGAAGGTTGTGGAAGGCTATCCGAAACATTTGACCTAAGTTAAACAATTTCAAGACAATGCTACCAAATACTAATTGAGTGTATGTAAACTTCTGACCCACTGGGAATGTGATGAAAGAAATAACAGCTGAAATAAATCATTCTCTCTACTATTATTCTGACATTTCACATTCTTAAAATAAAGCGGTGATCCTAACTGACCTAAGACAGGGAATTTTTACCAGGATTAAATGTCATGAATTGTGAAAAACTGATTTTAAATGTATTTGGCTAAGGTGTATGTAAACTTCCGACTTCAACTGTACATATGAGATGAGTAATGCAAGATATGTAAACATTATTAAAGTGGCATTATTAAAGTGACTAGTAATCAATTTATTAAAGTCGCCAATGATTTCAAGTCTGTATGTAGGCAGCAGCCTCTCTGTGTTAGTGACAGCTGTTTAACAGTCTGATGGCCTTGAGATAGCTTCTATTTTTCAGTCTCTCAGTCCCAGCTTTGATGCACATGTTTTGACCTCACCTTATGGACCCTCTTGAGAGCCCTGCTGTTGTGGGCGGTGCAGTTTCCGTACCATGCGGTGTTACAGCCCGACAGGATGCTCTCAATTGTGCATCTGTAAAAGTTTGTAAGGGTTTTAGGTGACCACCCAAATTTCTTCAGCCTCCTGAGGTTGAAGAGGCACTGTTGCGCCTTCTTCACCACACTGTCTGTGTGGGTGGACCATTTCAGGTTGTCTGTGATGTGTACACTGAGGAACTTAAAACTTTCCACCTTCTCCACTGCTGTCCCGTCAATGTGGATAGGGTGCTACCTGTTTCCTGAAGTCCACGATCATCTCCTTTGTTTTGTTGACGTTGAGTGAGAGGTTGTTTCCCTGACACCACACTCTGAGTGCCCTCACCTTCTCCCTATAGGCTGTGTCGTCATTGTTGGTGATCAAGCCTACTACTGTTGTGTCGTCTGCAAACTTGATGATTGAGTTGGAGGCGTGCGTTGCCACGCAGTCATGGGTGAACAGGGAGTCCAGGAGGGGGCTGAGCACGCAACCTTGTGGGGGCCCCAGTGTTGAGGATCAGCGAGGTGGAGATGTTGTTTCCTACCTTCACCACCTGGGGGTGGCCCGTCAGGAAGTCCAGGACTCATTTGCACAGGGCAGGGTTGAGACCCAGAGCCTCAAGCTTAATGATGACCTTGGAGGGTACTATGGTGTTGAATGTTGAGCTGTAGTCAATGAACAGCATTCTTACATAGGTATTCCTCTTGTCCAGATGGGATAGGGCAGTGTGCAGTGTGATTGCATCATCTGTGGACCTATTGGGGCAGTATGCAAATTGAAGTGGGTCTAGGGTGGCAGGTAAGGTGGAGGTAATATGGTCCTTGACTAGTCTCTCAAAGCATTTCATGATGACAGAAGTGAGTGCTACAGGGCGATAGTAATTTAGTTCAGTTACCTTTGCCTTCTTGGGTACAGGAACAATGGTGGCCATCTTGTAGCATGTGGGGACAGCAGACTGGGATAGGGAGAGATTGAATATGTCCGTAACCACACCAGCCAGCTGGTCTGCGCATGCTCTGAGGACGTGGCTAGGGATGCCGTCTGGGCCAGCAGTCTTGCGAGGGTTAACATGTTTAAATGTCTTACTCACGTCGGCCACAGAGAAGGAGAGGGAGAGCCCGCAGTCCTTGGTAGCAGGCCGCGTTGGTGGCACTATATTATCCTCAAAGCGGGGAAAGAAGGTGTTTAGTTTGTCTGGAAGTAAGACATCGGTGTCCGTGACGTGGCTGTCTTTCTTTTTGTAGTCTGTGATTTCCTGCAGACCCTGCCACATACGTCTCGTGTCTGAGCCTTTGAGTTGCGACTCCACTTTGATTGTTTGATTGCCTTGCGGAGGGAATAGCTACACTGTTTGTATTCATCCATATTCCCAGTCATCTTTCCATGGTTAAATGCGATGGTTCGTGCTTTCAATTTGCGCGAATGCCGCCATTTCTCCACTGTTTCTGGTTAGGGTAGGTTTTAATAGTCACCGGGTGTACAACATCTCCAATGCACTTCCTTATAAACTGGAGTACAATGAGTTTTTCAACTTCATTGAGAACCTTTCATGTGCCAGTGTCATCTCTGACCCCAGTCATCACGGCCCTTTGTCCTGACCATGCTGGAATAGAAAGTGAGATGAAAATGACACATTGCAAGGTAAAAGATCAGGTGTTACCCATTTCTGGAGCCTTGTGTCAGACACAGAGTATCCACTTCTGAAGTAGTGTGTGCAAAAGGGGACATCACGCCTCAGCCGGCTCGTCAGGCTCCCATGCATCAGCAGGCTTGGCAGGATCCCATCCCACGTCATACTTCAGCCGGCTCGTCGGGCCCCCACCCCTCAGCCGGCTCGTCGGGCCCCCACGCCTCAGCCGGCTCATTGGGCTTCCATGCCTCGGCCGGCTCCCATGCCTCGGCCGGCCTGTCAGGCTCACCCAGGTGAGACACCGGATGGCGCCCCTAGAGAAGGGGTACTGTCACGCCTGCTCGTGCTCCCCCTCTCTGGCGCTTGAGGGCGCTAGGCTGTCCATCATTATGCACACCTGTCACCATCATTACGCGCATCAGCGCTTCATTGGACTCACCTGGACTCCTTCACTTCTTTTGATTGCCACCTCTATATCTGTTTGTTCCTCAGTTTGATCCCCGTGTCAGCATTAATGCTGTTTTGTTTCCCCTGTCCAGATGCTGTCCGTATGTTTCATGTCCGTTATTTATTAAATGTTCACTCCCTGTACTTGCTTCTCGTCTCCTAGCGTCTGTCCTTCTACCAATAAACCACAAACAATTTACAAACAAAACCATCACCCGCAGAAAGGAGTACAATAGTCAGTCCCTTAAGGGATAGGTGGTACAGATTCACCCCAGCTACAGGCAGCCCCAGCCGGGCAGACAAACGTTGATACACCCCTGGCTGGATCTTACCCAGGCTCATGGGTAGGCCTGTGCTGACAGGCAGCACCGTGGGAACCATACTGCTTCTCTGTGTCAGCAGTTCATCAGGGACATTTAGGGATCCAAGGTGGCTCATCTATCACCAACGTTAGATTACATTTACCGTCCCATTTCTTCTGCCAAGTACACTTCGCCAAGACCTGCTCTTGTCTGTTGTTGTTCGGTATCATGTCATTTTGTATTTCTTTGTGGACCCCAGGAAGAGTAGCTTCTTCAGAGACAGCTAATGGCGATCCTAATAAAATACTAAATACTAATAAAACACAGCTTGATACATTTTGGGCCATTTGCATTTTACCCCAGGTAATATATGGATGTTCAACAGAGGAAGCATGGAAAATACAAAGGTAATACTGTGGGCCTTGGCTGAAAGTAGTACACCACATAGGGAATACTTTTCCAGACGCAGACCAAAATTAACCTCAGAAGAACCTGAGGCTCTGGAATCTGGTAGTTTTGTTTTGGGATTCAGCAGTAGCACTGGCAGACTGAGGAGCAGACCAGGGACCTCAGAGGTGGGAAATACCCCTAAAGATCTTCCAAAAACAGCCTTTCCTCCCGTTTCATAAATCTTTTGATCTTTCAAAGCGAAAGGCAGCTTTGATTCATCTGCCTGTACTGTACCTGTTTTAGTATGTCCCTCGTGTTGCCGACTACGTCTCTTTTCTCAAATTAGATTCAGAAGAACCTCTGTTTTATTCACAGTGGGATCGACTTCAATGCCTCGCTATCTCTTCCCGTGGCAGAAAGTACAGAGCGAGAGTGAGAGGAGAGAGAGAATGAGAGAGTGAGAGAGAAGGAGAGAGAGAGAGAGAGAGAGGAAGAGAGGGGAGAAGAGAGGTGATGGAGAGAAAGAGGCCAGGCTGCTGCTAAGGTGCCTTGCTCTACCTTCCCTGCATTTGTCTCAGTATCGTACCTTTCAATACTGCCAATGGCTGGCCTGTCAGAAAGGTCTTCCCTGGATGTGCATCTTATTTCCATCACACTGGTAGCTTACTATTCCCCTGAGTGCCTGGGTGTTTGATGGGATTTCCTGAATGAAATGTATATTTTATTACGTCATCGTAAAAGGCTTTCATCATGACATAAGTATAATATGTTTCTATATCACAGAAAGTTTGGGGGTTACAATATAACTCAATCAATTTGTTGCAGATTGGTTTCATTTATTGTACTGTACATCCATCTCCCAAATGGGAGAATATATCTGTGTTGGAGGTCTGTGCTGAGACCTCAAGGGATGCATCACAAATGGCACCCTATTCCACATATAGTGCACTACTTTTGACCAGTGCCCTTTATAGGGAATAGGGTGCCATTTGGGACATAACCAAGGTGTTGGTGATTGGAGATTATGGAGTGGAACCCTGAGGGGACATTTTGCATTTGTCTGCTGAAGGAGGTGCAGGAGGGATGGGGGTGAAGGAGGTATGGAGGTGATGGAGGTCATGGAGGCGAAGGAGGGGATGGAGGGCTCCATCTTTTCTCTCCTCACCTGATCAAATGGCCCTCGTCAGTCTGACAGCTCCTTGATTACTGCTCTTGATTCAAGCCTTTTGGGGAAAATTAGTGAGAGGGAGAGAGAGAGAGAGAGGGATGAGAGAGGAAAAAGAGGGATGAGAGCGAGAGGAGCGACAGAGTGGAAGGGTGGAGGGGACATGACACCTCTGTTGAATAATTAATAGCAGACCGCGAGCCGCAGGGAAGAGATGTCCTCTCACAAAACACTCCACCTTTCTGATGTCCCTCCCATCCTTCATATAGCCCTCTCTTGCTCTCCTTCCTTCATATAGCCTTCTCTTGCTCTCCTTCCTTCTCTCCCTCCGCCGGTGGAGAGGAGTGTGGTGAGGAGGAGAGGGGGTCAGAGTTCAGCCTGGGCTGTGTTTCTCAGGGGGACCAAAAGGACAGACACTCCTCAGAGAGAGAACAAGACGAGATACTATAACTCACTTAGCCGCCTGCCACCTCAAAAAAACGCTCCATCCCTCCTCTTCCCTCATCTCCTCTCAATACATCCATCCCTTTAATCTCCCCCTCCTCCTCTCAGGTGAAATTGATTAGGCAGGTCCTTAGTCACCGGTCCTTCAGCAACTAGTCAGTCTGCCAGCAGCTCACCATTCATCTACAGTCACTGCTGTAATTTGCCACTCACTCACCTCACCTTCCCTGTGGTTCATAGTTGCACTGCTGCAGATGCTCAGTCCGGCTATTTTTACTTCGTCTGTCGTCATCGTCATTCCAGGATATGCTCTTGTTTGGCATGTCAATGTGCCATATCTGGCCCTGGTTCACCATCCTGGTCACTGACTGTTGCTTTTTTTGAAGACCAGCTCTAAAAATGTCTCCTGTTTTTTTTTCTCATTCATGTGATACAGATCGTTGTTGCTTGACACTGATTGTTGCCCTGAGCTGGCTTTTGTAGAGACAATAAGCTCCCAAACAGGCAGCAGAAAAGTAAAGCCAACCAGTGCCAATGTTACATATTCATAGCTGGCATTCAAACAGGAGAAGATGGCTGAGAAACCTAACAATACAGCTGGTTACATTGACCTTGTCTTTGGAGTTGTTGAATGAGAACTCTGTGGTCGATTTATTCATTCTGTATCTGATTGTGGAAGAGACTGGAAGTCGTTGGCTGCAGCGGGCTGCTGGTTGGTTCCATGTAGCAGCATACACACACATGATCTGCTCACACACACACACACACACACACACACACACACACACACACACACACACACACACACACACACACACACACACACACACACACACACACACACACACACACACGATCTGCTCACACACATGATCTGCTGACACACACACGCACAATCTGCTCACACACACATGCACATGCACGCACAGCCTCCATCCATCTGTTGCCGCTTGTGAAAGAGAGCGATTGAAAACACATTTCTGTAATTTGGCATGTTCTTTCAAATGGAAATAATCTGCAGTCCTGTTTTTCTTTCCAAAGGGAGGCACCCACCTCTATCGTCGGGCAGCTTTCAAGGTAAGATTAAGAGTTTTTTATTGCTCAGGTTTAGCTATTTTCCTGAGGTAATTCTTCTTCCCCTCTCAACTTGATTTTGAAATGTTCGGGGCACAATGCATTTATAAACCTCACTTCTGTCTGCTTAAGGCAACATTCATCACGCAACGCAGGGAGGGAGGGAGGGAATTTGCAAAACACTTTTCTGTCAGCCCTCCAGAACAACAGGATTACAATAGGGTAGAACAAGGCCCTAATCAAACAATAAATAATACATTCCTCTACTCCTCCCCTCCCTCCATCCATTTAGTAGTCCTTCCCTCCTCCTATATAGACATAGAGGACGTGTGATCCAACCTCTACTGTGTGTGTGTACGTGTGTGTGTGTGTACGTGTGTGTGTGTGTGTGTGTGTGTGTGTGTGTGTGTGTGTGTGTGTGTGTGTGTGTGTGTGTGTGAGTGAGTGAGTGGATTTACATTTAGTTACTAGCCAACCACACCTCAGTGACTCAAGAAAGGACAATGTCATGTCATGAATATTACAGTGAGGACATGACATCCCATTTGCTGACCCATAGCATTGACACATTGCAGAGGTCAAGTTTTCCCTGAAGAGAACACACTGATGTAACTGTTTCCAGCAGTCTCTCCTCAATCAATCAATCAAATGTATTTATAAAGCCCTTTTTTATATCAGCAGATGTCAAAGAGCTATACAGAAACCCAGTCTAAAACCTCAATCTCTACTGAGGACACGGATGTCTTTTCTTTAAATGCAAGACATTGCATTCCACTATGTGTTCAAGCCTCGTCTGGGACAGGCTGACATTTAGAAGCAAACATGGCCGCTCGTGCTGTTCAACGTAGTACTGTTCAAGTACACACAATGGCAGACCCAAACACACAGATGGCTGAGAGCGAATATTAATGCCTCATATCGTCTAACACAACTCCATCACACACACACACTGAACACATCATCATAAAAACGCACAGCTCAGACTGTAGGTTCTGGCAGAACCGTCCAAACTCACGCTAGAGTTGAGTTCTACCGAGGTCTGACTGGCAAAAGAGAGAGAACACAGACTCCAGCCGGTTCTAATCACGGTGGAACCGATGTGAAACTGACAGAACCGTGTTGCTCCTGCTCTGTTCTGTGTTCCCTCTCATCCTCTCCTGTGTGTGTGTGGCACTCCGGACACTTTTTGGGGAAATGTAGGTAGTTAATCATCCTACTGTGAGCGTGCTATCCTGGCAGGTTAGCGCGTTGTCTGAAGCCCTCCTCCTCTAAAGGGTGGACAGGGGGACTGGCAGTGTCGGGCGGATATCCACTGAACATGATCATTTGGATAGCCACGCTAGCTTCACCCTCATGAGGGTCCTAGCAAGCTACCAATCATGCTAGGTACACTGCTAGGTATCAACAGCCAATCCAATAGGGTTCGGAAGCTATAGTGTGCTTCGATTGGTCAATCGCGATGCGATACCGCAGAGTAAAGTTTAGCTTTCCCCAACGTAGGTCCCGCCCTGTTCACGTCCCCCCGCCCACTTCATTACCTTCCATTGAAAATGAATGGGCTACCATTGTTTCATCACCCTATGGGCCCTGGTCAAAAGTAGTGCACTATAGGGGACAGGGTGCCATTTGGGACGAAGCCCTCGCTGTTATCCTGGTGGCTAGTCAGCCACGCAAATTGGCCAACACAGCAGAATTCTCCCTCACGTCTCTTCACATCATTTAGCCTGTAGCACTGTCCGACGGCTATCTGGGTTTTACAGCAAAAGCACTATTTTCTCATGTTCTCTCTGAGACTGAAGTGTGCGTGCGAATGTTCTCTGTGAGACTAAAGTACGTAGTACTGCTCTGTCGTCCCAGCATGCTAGCTGAGAGCAGGTCACCCTGGCTGTGAGAGAGTGTGTTTAGCACAGACAGCCCAGTGTGTGAATGTGTGTGTGTGTTTATTTGAGTCTGCAGGGCTCACGCCCATCACTGTCCTGTGGTGAGCACAGACAGGCCAACACTCCCTCTCATCACTCTCCTCTGCTGGGCGCTGTGTGTGTGAGAGGCAGAGAGGGTGAAAGAGAGGGAGCGAAGGAGAGGGATAGAGGGATAGAGAGAGGAATAGAGAGAGAGAGGGCATGTTAGAGCTAGCTGGTGGCATCTGAGTTTCTCTATTATGACACCGCCACCCCACACGGACATAGGAAACAAGTGACACACCAGGTAACGGCATTATACTGTGTAACAGTAACACAGTGGGTGGGAGCATTCTGGCATAGGTTAGCCCCTAGCTAGGGCTCCAGTCCTCGCCCACCGGAGACCTCTTACAGGGCAGTGCTTGGAAGGAGGTCGCTTTCTTTAAGGTGTACTTAAATAAAAGATGACGTTGTAGTGCAGCATGGCACGAGAACAGGTTCTACTATTTCCTTTTCTATGCCAGAGAAAATGGAATCAGTTTTTGTTGTAGCCCTTTGCACTCATACCTGTATACGGGTTGAAAATGGCAGATTTAGGCAGAAGTTGCCCCCATCCCTCCTGCTAATTGGGCACATTTGTTGTTGACTGAATGTTGTACATTAAGAGGACTATGTATTTTGAAAGATGAGACATTGAGGATTATAATAAATACTGCTTTGATGTCATACAAGCTAGCCAAACACCTGAGAGTCCAAATCTGCAATTCACATTTCCATATCATAAAACTCATGTCATGTACAGTGTCAACGTTTATGATCACTATGTGTGATGTACATGGCGTCATACCCTGGGTTGTTCAGAACAGAATGAGCCTGTTTGTTTATTGTGAAGAAAATGTGCAGCACCCAAATGCACTCATGACTCCTTTCTATGTGCACCACAAATGCGAAAGGCTAACACTACAATATATTTTACAACTGAGCTAGTCAAGCTTTCAAATGATGCCCACCAAACCCAGATTGCAATTTATAATGGTCCGTTTTTGGATTGCGTAACAGTAATTGTGTGATGGCGGGAATGCAAGGTTGTGTTCCAAACAAAACAACGACAAGTGCGCTTGCTGTGGTTCCTCAACAGCACAGCTAAGAGAGCAAAAAAAGTATGTTATTGTAAGGGATCCTTACTGGCGGCAGGGAAGTCAGGCGCAGGAGAGCAAAAACTGGGTTACAACGGAGCAGTTTAATACACAAAACCACCGGCATCCAAAACAAACAATCAATGGGTACAAAACCCGTCGCACACCAGATAAACGTGCACAAGCACTTACAATAAACAATTCCGGACAAGTACATGGGGGGAACAGAGGGTTAAATACACAACATGTAATGTGGGAATTGAAACCAGGTGTGTGGGAAGACAAGACAAAACAAATGGAAAATGAAAAGTGGATCGATGATGGCTAGAAGACCGGCGACGCCGACCGCCGCCCGAACAAGGAGAGGAACCGACTTCGGCAGAAGTCGTGACAGTTATAGTTGAAGACTCTTCTTTGAGTCTTAAAAGTGGATTGAAATTGTGTAGGAAATGGGCACACTTTGGACAGGTGTGGTGCCACTTGGAGATACTAGTTAGTCCTCTCACTCAAACCCTTGTCATGTTTTTGTCTTATGTTGAACCTACAGCACATTTTCCAGGAATATTTGTATCATGCTACTGAACGTATCCAGAGTATTTTCAGATTTCGTTCTCAACAAACACAGCAGAAGTACAGTACATGTGAAATGCACATAAAATCAACAGTGTAATGTTTGGATTCAGTCTTCAACTGATGTGTACTCACCATTGGTCTAATAATGTTCCCATCATCTCCAAACTGTTCCCTTTCAATTGTTACCACATGATGCATATGCTTTTGATATTTCTTCTGTGTAAGAAACATTTCTATTTAGCCCTATCCATAAAGGCCTATGAGTGTAAAGGGTTAATGGTTATTACATTCCACATGCCTGTATTGACCTATGACTAAAAATACAGATAACGTTTGAGATTGCTTTGACCACTGAAATGATGCTTTGTGTTAACTTAGGTATGCTTTCTTTAGAACCACTGCTTTTTATAAAGCAATACACTTCCCCTGACATTATTCACTACTCCGTATTTATAGAAATTGACATATTGTGGAAATGAATTCCCTTGACTAAATATTTTAATAGTATTGATGTCACAGTATTTATATATAATCCGAGAGTTTTCTCTTGGGTCATGCATGATATATCTGTAATACAGTGGGGCAAAAAAGTATTTAGTCAGCCACCAATTGTGCAAGTTCTCCCACTTAAAAAGATGAGAGAGGCCTGTAATTTTCATCATAGGTACACTTCAACTATGACAGACAAAATGAGAAAAAAAATTCCAGAAAATCACATTGTAGGATTTTTTTGTTTTGTTATTAATTAAAAAAAAAAAATGTTATCCCCTTTTCTCCCCAATTTTCGTGGTATCCAATCGCTAGTAATTACTATCTTGTCTCATCACTACAACTCCCGTACGGGCTCGGGAGAGACGAAGGTCGAAAGCCACGCGTCCTCCGAAGCACAACCCAACCAAGCCACACTGCATCTTAACACAGCGCGCCTCCAACCCGGAAGCCAGCCGCACCAATGTGTCGGAGGAAACACCGTGCACCTGGCCCCCTTGGTTAGCGCGCACTGCGCCCGGCCCGCCACAGGAGTCGCTGGAGCGCGATGAGACAAGGATATCCCTACCGGCCAAACCCTCCCTAACCCGGACGACGCTAGGCCAATTGTGCGTCGCCCCACGGACCTCCCGGTTGCGGCCGGCTGCGACAGAGCGCGAACCCAGAGACTCTGGTGGCGCAGCTAGCACTGCGATGCAGTGCCCTAGACCACTGCGCCACCCGGGAGGCCCACATTGTAGGATTTTTAATGAATTTATTTGCAAATTATGGTGGAAAATAAGTATTTGGTCAATAACAAAAGTTTATCTCAATACTTTGTTATATACCCTTTGTTGGCAACGACAGAGGTCAAACGTTTTCTGTAAGTCTTCACAAGGTTTTCACACACTGTTGCTGGTATTTTGGCCCATTCCTCCATGCAGATCTCCTCTAGAGCAGTGATGTTTTGGGGCTGTTGCTGGGCAACACGGACTTTCAACTCCCTCCAAATATTTTCTATGGGGTTGAGATCTGGAGACTGGCTAGGCCACTCCAGGACCTTGAAATGCTTCTTACGAAGCCACTCCTTCGTTGCCCGGGCGGTGTGTTTGGGATCATTGTCATGCTGAAAGACCCAGCCACGTTTCATCTTCAATGCCCTTGCTGATGGAAAGAGGTTTTCACTCAAAATCTCACGATACATGGCCCCATTCATTCTTTCCTTTACACGGATCAGTCGTCCTGGTCCCTTTGCAGAAAAACAGCCCCAAAGCATGATGTTTCCACCCCCATGCTTCACAGTAGGTATGGTGTTCTTTGGATGCAACTCAGCATTCTTTGTCCTCCAAACACGACGAGTTGAGTTTTTACCAAAAAGTTCTATTTTGGTTTCATCTGACCATATGACATTCTCCCAATCTTCTTCTGGATCATCCAAATGCTCTCTAGCAAACTTCAGACGGGCCTGGACATGTACTGGCTTAAGCAGGGGGACACGTCTGGCACTGCAGGATTTGAGTCCCTGGCAGCGTAGTGTGTTACTGATGGTAGGCTTTGTTACTTTGGTCCCAGCTCTCTGCAGGTCATTCACTAGGTCCCCCCCGTGTGGTTCTGGGATTTTTGCTCACCGTTCTTGTGATCATTTTGACCCCACGGGGTGAGATCTTGCGTGGAGCCCCAGATCGAGGGAGATTATCAGTGGTCTTGTATGTCTTCCATTTCCTAATAATTGCTCCCACAGTTGATTTCTTCAAACCAAGCTGCTTACCTATTGCAGATTCAGTCTTCCCAGCCTGGTGCAGGTCTACAATTTTGTTTCTGGTGTCCTTTGACAGCTCTTTGGTCTTGGCCATAGTGGAGTTTGGAGTGTGACTGTTTGAGGTTGTGGACAGGTGTCTTTTATACTGATAACAAGTTCAAACAGGTGCCATTAATACAGGTAACGAGTGGAGGACAGAGGAGCTTCTTAAAGAAGAAGTTACAGGTCTGTGAGAGCCATAAATCTTGCTTGTTTGTAGGTGACCAAATACTTATTTTCCACCATAATTTGCAAATAAATTCATTAAAAATCCTACAATGTGATTTTCTGGATTTTTTTTCCTCATTTTGTCTGTCATAGTTGAAGTGTACCTATGATGAAATTTACAGGCCTCTCTCATCTTTTTAAGTGGGAGAACTTGCACAATTGGTGGCTGACCAAATACTTTTTTGCCCCACTGTACATGCATGATATGTGTAATACATGATTGCATTCTTTGAGAAGGATTGCATTATAGCCTGAATAAACAATTTTAACAATATCTATTATTATGGGTGTTTTCATCTGTTGAATCGAAAATATTCGAGTGATATTAAGTTTAAAAAATCCTGAGGACTGAAGAAAATGTTCTCCACATGACAATAATCTTGTATATTTTGGCCAGAGGTGGACAGTAGAAGCACACCTGAGCCAGCACCAGTCTCTCCCAATTAACCATTCTGACACACACAGGCATTATAACCTCAGTACCATCTGAACCAACGAGGATCCGATTATTCTCCGCTTTTTTTTTCTCTTTTCCATCATGGTTTTCATTTCCTGAAACTGCAAAGAAAAAAAGTCTGGACGAGACCATGGAACATCACATGTTTTTGGTTTACACAGGAAATCAGATGCAGTTGTGGGGAGGGCACAGATTTAGGAAAAATAGGTACTTTAATAATTTTTATGGGTAGTAGGAGTTTACTGCCTTTCTATATATTGATACTCTGGCCAGTGGTGTTGAGGATAAATCATACTGCTATGAGGCTATCAGGATGGAGGGAAGAGGAGAGAGGGAAGAGGGAAGAGGAGAGAGGGAAGAGTGGCGAGGAGAGAGGGGATAGAGGCAAAGCCAGACTGCATAAGAACAGGAAAGGTAGGTTGCACAGTTAAGATAATGTTGGTAAAGTTTGATATTATCCTCAAATATTGACAAGAATGGGGACAAAAATAAGTCATCGTGATTTCCAGTATGATCACGCTGCTAGGCCCCCCTCCTCATCTTCCATTGGCTCATTTCATTTAAGAAACACGACCAGGCTGTTTTGAAGGTACGTCCTCGTTACCTTCCTTATTAGAGACTAATTAAGCATCAGACAGAGACCATCTGTTTAGCACTCCACCATGTGTGTGTGTGTGTGTGTGTGTGTGTGTGTGTGTGTGTGTGTGCTTTGCAGGGAAAAACAAGGCTTTCGTCACCTGGAGGTGAACTAGGCCATAACAGCAGTGGTAAATGTTAGCGGCTTGAGGGGGTTTTCCTCAATGCTTTTTACAACCAAATATTGAGTCACTCTCCTCATGGTGTGTTGACCACCAATGGAACGGAATAACAGGCATCAGTTTGAACCTCAGGTTTTAAAATAAACAGCAGTGGTCGGTTGGACCTTAGGATCTAAAGTTGGGATAACGTTTTTGTTTCCTTGGCTCTGGGCTGTGTGAGAGAGAGGAGGGAGAAAGAGAGTGAGAAAGAGACAGGAAGAGCGAGAGGAGGATGAGGAATGATCTGGGCTGAGTCACTCTCTCCATGGTAACATAGCTCTGTGATTTAGTTTCTCCCTGTGCGTCCTAAATTGTGCATCTGACTCCCTCTCCCTTCCTGAAAACACACCAAGAAATCTGTATTGTCAAGTTAATTTACGTTGTATACACTGGTGAAATTATCAAGTTGTTCCTCCTCCTCTATGACCGACTGGCATATCTTAGAAGAAAAACACATTTGTCCAACTCAGAGATCATTCAACCTCTCCCCAGCCATCCATTAACATTAAGGCCTGTTTGTTGTTGTTAATAAAAAGAAATACATGTATCGTCCCACACACAGGATAGGTACAGTGGAATGTGTTGTTTTCAGGGTCAGCCATAGCAGTATGCCTCGGGAGCAAATTTGGGTTTGGTGCCTTGCTCAAGGGCACTTCAATAGATTTTTCAATTTGTTGGCACGGGTATTAGAACCAGCAACCTTTCGGTTACTGGTCTAACGCGCTAAACGCTAGGCTGGAAGCAGGGTCTGTAATGATGCCAGGTGGCAGGCAGTGGGAGGGCAAAAGCTCTTGACTCAGGTCCAACTACTGAATTTACATCTCTGTGTGGCACAATACACACACACACACAGTGTAGGAAGGAGTTGATTGAGTAAATGATTAGATGGAGATCTCAGTACTGTCTTTCGTTGTGCCTGTGATGTACGTTGACTGACCTGTAGTCACAACGTATGCCTGCTAATTAGCCTAAAACCTTAGCCTAAGACCTACAAAACAAAATGGTGGAGGCTGAACTGAAAGACAAGGGTGTTGTCCCAACAACAGGGCCCCAGGTCAAAAAGTAGTGCACTACATAGGGAATAGGGTGCCATTTCAAATGCAACCCGAGTGCACTGTTCTGTTAGTCACAAAGGCAACTATAACAGGCAGGAAGGAGGCTCGTCTACACATCAGTCTCCATCCACTTGGCATAAATCCAGTCAGGCTTTATGTACTCGTCTAGGATAGAGACTACATCTGGGTGAATAAGGACAGCTCTCCACAAGGACTGACTGAGGACTAAGCTAGTTCCCATAAATCATTTTAGCTTTTCACCTCAAGGGTCTTTGATGTTGCTTTTCTTCAGTTGTATCCCAAATGGCACCCTTTTCCCTATAATGTGCATTCCTTTTTACCAGAGCCCATGGCACTATATAGGGAATACGGTGCCATTTGAGACACACGTTTCAGTCCCTGGACAGGAAACTCTGGCTCCAAGAAGCGTTTTCTTCCCAACCAGAGAGTGAAGGAATGATAGAAGGAGAGACACGAAACGCAGGAGGAGAAAAGGAGAAGAGACAGGAGAGAAACATAGCTCTTTTGTGATGCGCGGACGAGCTCTGGAATAATCCCAAACATAAATAGAAATGTGAAGAACAAAACCGAAACAGAAGCACAGAAGAATACATGCTAAGCCTTATTACGCTTGTCATTGTTCTGAGTTTGTGGTCTTCTATGGATTCTGGAGAGGGATGCCATGAAGAGAGGGAGGAGAGGCAAGGAGTGTAAGAGAGAGAGGGAAGAAAGGGAAGAGGGAGAAGGAGGAGGCACCAGAAGGACAGGAGAGAGGAGGCTCCACACCAAATGCAAATATTGTGAAACAAAAGGTGCTAAACCTCAACTGTGCCACTTCGCACCTTAAGCTTGCTGTTGAATTAACACTTATCGTAAAACATTATGTTCCTGTGGAAAGGGCCTAAGCAACGACAGATGGTTGAGAGCATTAGGGAGATACCTTCCAAATCCTGGCTACGTCCCAAATGGCACCCTATTCCCAAAATAATGCACTACTTTTGACCAGAGTTCTATGGGCCGCGGTCAAAAGCAGTGGACTATAAAGGGAATAGGGTGCCTTTGGAACACAGCCCTTGTATGCACAGTCTGATAGAGACATACTTTGAGATAGAGACATACACACTTTGTAGCTTAGCCTACAGTATATACAATCACTGTACAGAGTATCCAGTGTCAATTCCACACATACAGTATTCTGTATTAGTTCTCAACTGGCTATGCCATCAATAGCAGCCACAGGGAGAACATGGACGGACGTGAAAACATCATAAGGCACTTTCTTTGGTAACACTTTATTTGGATAGTCTACAGACTATGAGTAACATTTCAACTATCTACTAACCCTTATATTAACCGTAAGCAAGCAGTACCTATCCGGACTATCCAAATAAAGTGTGACCTGTTCTTAGGACCTTTTCTTCCTCATCTATTTGACCTTATCACATATAGTACTGTATGTAGACACTGGTATGGTGCTGGAGATGATAAATATAACGTTAAAAAGTGGTGGAATTTCAAAAGAGGATGCAAAGAGTGGAATCATTTGATCAACTTGAGGTAACGATAACGTGCATTGCAGGCAGTTGCTCGGTTTTGTTCCATTCTACTGGTCTGATGTATAATTCACTCCAATTCCCTTACCGAGACAGACTCTTACCCTAAGCAGCTTGACATGACGTGAACCTTGATACAAAGACAGACTCCCTGGCTATGATACAAAAAGTCACTCATGCATAAGAGACCTGCATTAAGACGGATTGGATGAGCAACGATGCTACCCGCACCTGGGACTACCTACAGCTCTTTTTTCCCTGTCTCTTTCTGTCTTTCGGCACAGTAGTATGGATTATGGATGGTACACAGGTAAACAGAGAAGAGATGGAGGGAGGAGAGTTGGGAGGAGGAGAGAGGGGTGAAGAGGAAGAGAGAGGAAAGAGAGGTGTAGAGGTAAAGAGAGAGGATAGAGAGAATCTTAGTGAGTGGGTGGTAGAGTGGGAGGTATGGAGAGTCGTGTATCAAAGCCCTTAGAAGGTAGACTGGGACAAGCTCAGTAGACTTCACAAACAGACTGGAGATTTGGAGCTGCTACAGTTCATCTAACAATGTGGCAGGCTAGTAGACACACACAGTAGCGCTAACATTGTTGTATTCAGAACTGTGTGTGTGTTGGTGTTTGCGCGTGCATGCATGTCTGAAGAGACAGCGAACTGTGGCACTGAATAAAACAATGCGAATTGAGGAGACATCGGTTTCTTTTTGGGGGACGTTTCAAAGACAGAGACCGCATGAACTGAGAGACTTCCTGCCCTCCCAGTGAACACAACAGTGTTGGATCCACAATGAGCAGAAACAGAGCCAGCAGTACTAACAGGTTTTGGTGCATGTTGTTCTTCTGTGACTGTGTAACCAACTTCATATAGCCACCCAGAAGAAAGGCACACGGACACTCACACTTCAGGTTGTCTTGGTTTTTATCTACTCTCAGGATATCCCTCTCAGACTCAATGCACAAAGTGATCATATTGTATAAATGCGTTGTGTTTACAAAAAAACGAAAATACAGTAAAACATACCTGCAGTAAAAGATATCACAGTGATGACAGGCATTGACAGGACGGTCACAGCAACGCATTCACTGGTTAGGTAGAACACAAGATATCTTTTAGATAGGAGCAACAGTAATGATACATGCCCTCAATGTGAAGTGACATTAATCCATAAATACAGAGCACAAGTACAAACCTTTTCATATACAACTTTTAAAGGTAGTAAGAAAATAAACATTCACTTAATATTTCAATAAATCACCTGCTAGCAATAGCTAGCGTGACATTACAGTGCATTGACTGACGGTGCTAGTTAGCTCGTCATTAGCACGGCTAGCTAAACCAGCAAAAACGTGGTTAACTTGCCGAAATAGGCTTGAAATACATTAACGGCAACATAAATATATACATAGTCACATTCGCTATTGACTTAGGGATATATGAACCAGTTGTGTTATACACTTTAAACAGTTTTTTATGTCCAGAGGCAGGAGACACGAACCTGCTCTCAGGATATCTCTCTCAGACTGAAGAGCTGGCACACCAACTTTCCAAATAGGGGAGAAGCACTCAAAACCCACTAGCTGTTCTTTCAAGGAAAATAAGTCTGAAGACCTCTCGTATTGCCAACCTTACTAAAATGGAAGCAAATATTTTTATGAATTCGATAACACATAAAAGGAAACTTTATTTACATCACACCTTTTTTTGTAAGTGAATGGTTTTACTCACTACTCTGCCCGCAAACTGCGGTGTTCTTTGATATCTACATTGAGCGAAGTGCGGGTGAGGTTGATGGAAACTCGACATTTTCACTTTGTCACAACTGCACCAAACTTCATCTAGTTGGCCCCCATTATTTCTCTTCCATCACACTCGCAGACATGCACCGGGTCGAGAAATGGTGACATGACAGTTCAGATCGTGACATCCAAAATAGAAACAAGCTTATTATTACATCGTCCATTTTACACACTGTCACTGTATTAACATTCAGCACCACTGACCTCACTAAACACAGCGGTGGTGTTCGAATAACGGTTAGCTTTAAAAACATGGACACGTTACCGGTAGAGCATTTCATGTGATAGGGAGAAGCAGCCACAGGAGTACCTGACCTTTAATAGCCATTAAAAGGATACATAAAAAATCCCTTGGCATATTGGGCCCTCATAGGGTAGTGGGTCCGAATCTCTGTGTGTGTGTGTGTCTGCATAAACAGAGCTCTGGGACTGATAATGACAAGGCCATGTGATAACATTCAGAAACATGGTCTAGTCTGGTCTGTATGCTTGCATGGCACTGAGTTGGAGTGATGAGACAATCATGATATACACTATATATACAAAAGTATGTGGACACCCTTTCAGATTAGTGGATTCGGCTATTTCAGCCACACCTGTTGCGGACAGGTGTATAAAATCGAGCACAAAGCAATGCAATCTCCATAGACAAACATTGGCAGTAGAATGGCCTTTCCAACACGTCAGTTCTCAAAATTTCTGCTCTGCTAGAGCTGCCCCGATCAGCTGAAAGTGCTGTTATTGTGAAGTGGAAATGTCTAAGAGTGGTAGGCCACACAAGCTCACAGAACAGTACCAACTCTCACTACAGGGTTCCAAACTCCCTCTGGAAGCAACGTCAGCACAAGAACTGTTGTTCAGGAGCTTCATGAAATGGGTTTCCATGGCCGAGCAGCCTCACACAAGCCTAAAATCACCATGTGCAATGCCAAGCATCGGCTGGAGTGGTGTAAAGCTTGCCGCCATTGGACTCTCGAGCAGTGGAAACGTGTTCTCTGGAGTGATGAATCATGCTTCCATCTTCCAGTCCAACGGGTTTGGCGTTTGCCAGGAGAATCTACCTGCCGCAATGCTAGTGCCAACAATACAGTTTGGTGGAGGAGGAATAATGGTCTGGGGCTGTTTTTCATGGTTCGGGCCCCTTAGTTCCAGTGAAGGGAAATCTTACCGCTACAGCGTACAATGACATTGTAGACGATTCTGTGCTTCCAACTTTGACAACAGTTTGGGGAAGGCCCGTTCCTGTTTCAGCATGACAATGACCCCGTGCACAAAGAGAGGTCCATGAAGAAATGGTTTGTCGAGATCGGTGTGGAAGAACTTGACTGGCCTGCACAGAGCCCTGACCCCAACCCCATCAAACACCTTTGGGATGAACTGGAATAATGGAATAATAATATTTAATACAGAACCTCAACTTCATAGTAGGTAATTGAGGGTGTACTCCTCAGACCGCACTTTACTCAGTAACATTAGTGAGCAAACTGATCACGACAAAAAGCGCAACATTTTCAGCACCCTGACATGACTCAACAGCAACCCACGGATCCATCTGGGAGTTTCAGTAACACCCTCTCTGCTGTAGAGGTGACAAGAACAGACCTTATTATCAGTCTTTCAGCGCCCTCTGATGGAGGAAATGTGCAACATACCCTTAAATAAAGCATATCAACATATACAGAACAGAAACAGACGCAACATGGAACAATTCCAAATATTTGACTGAGTTACACTTCATAAGGAAATCAGTCAATTGAAATAAAATAATAAGGCCCTAATCTATGGATTTCACATGACTGGACAGGGTAGCAGTCATTGGTTGGTGTGGGAGGGCATAGACCCACCCACTGGAGAGCCAGGCTCAGCCAATCAAAATGAGTTTTGCACCACAAAAGGACTTTATTACAGAAAGAAATACTCCAGTTTCATCAGCTGTCTAGGAGGCTGGACTCAGATGATCCCGCAGTTGAAGAAGCCAGACGTGGAGGTCCTGGGCTGGCGTGGTTACACGTGGTCTGCAGTTGTGAGACCGATTGGATGTACTGCCAAATTCTCTAAAACGTTGTTGGAGGCTGCTTCTAGTAGAGAACATTAAATTCTCTGGCAACAGCTCTGGTGGACATTCCTGCAGTCAGCATGCCAATTGTGCGATCCCTCAAAACATCTGCGGCATTGTGTTGTGTGACAAAACTGCAAATGTTAGAGTGGCCTTTTGTCCCCAGCACAAGTGCACCTTTGTAATGATCATGCTGTTTAATCAGCTTCTTGATATGCCACACCTGTCAGGTGGCTGGATTATCTTGGCAAAGGGAGAAATGCTCACTAACAGGGATGTAAACACATTTGTGCACAACATTTGAGAGAAATAAGCTTTTTGTGCAAATGGAACATTTCTGGGATATTTTATTTCAGCTCATTGAACATGGGACCTACACTTTAAAAGTTGCGTTTATATTTTTCTTCAGTATACATTTCATACAGGTACTGGATATACACACGCATAAACATACACGTGTTATTTTATCTGAAAGAACAACGTACCGGACTTACCTGTTTGCTGCATGTCGTTTTCAGGGTTTAGGCATTGTATGGAAGCACGGTGTCCCCCCAAAATGGTACCCTATTTTGTGCACTACTTTTGACCAGGGCCCATAGGGTTCTCTACTCAAAAGCAGTGCATTATAAAAGGGAAAAGGTTACGATTTTGGGACATCCATTTAGACAAAATGTCCCATTTCAGGTGATAAAGAGGCGAAACAACTTCCTCAGATTTACTTTAAGTGTTTATTTCTCCAATATACTTTATCACAAAGGGAGTCTTTATAACACAGACTACCGTCTTCCTGTATATAAAGTGTACATCAAAGCAAGGCACTATACATTGTTGAATTCAAATAGAAAGATCCTTCTCCTTTCTCTTTTTATTTCTGTCAATTCATGCCCGTAAAATATAACACTTCTCTTCAATCTGAGCACCTGACCGATGCAGGACATCCTCATAGCAATAACAACAGATACAACAGAATGCACTAGATACAGGATTTCTTCAATAAAATGGCGACATGTACAGTCTCTGGGGGAAAGGAGCATTATTGTCCCACTACTTAACATATGACAACCTCAACATGAATAACACAAACATTTATTTCATTTCTTAGCTCACCGACTGAATACTCAAAAGGCTTTTTTATTCCTATTATATATGTCAATATAAATATAAATTATTTTTGGAAAGACAAACACACCAAAGAAACAGCTTACAGAAAGAGTCTGTTCGGAGTGTGTCGAGCAGAGTGGTTTTCCTGCTCCCAGAACAGCTGACAGACCCTGTATGGTTGATACTGTAAAGGCATGGTCACACACACACACACACACACACACACACACACGGACAACCACACATACTGTGTAGATTTAACAAGCCGGGTGCTGACAATACATAAACATCCACTCAAGAGTCCATTCACTCACACACACGTCTCTGAACCCTCTCCATTTATAATTATAATACAAATCAACAATGGGAACCAACAATACCAATAAAAGAAAAAAAGACGACAAGAGGCTTGCACACCTCTGCTGATCTTTCACTCCCTCCACCCACTGCATCTCTCCTCCTTCCTCCCTCCATCGTGGAGAAGGGTACTCAGAAGAGCCTGTTTCCGAGCTCTCTCCAGTTCAGAAGTGAAGGCGTTCTTGGTCAAACTAAAGAGTTCAGTGGCGGGTCCTCGTTCCAATCGAACCCCGATGCACCTCAGCGACCGACCGTCGCTTGCTGATGATGATGCTGCTGTCCGGTGGTTAAGCGTTCTGTCCAACGTACTAAAACAATCCTTTGGCTTTCTTCACATTCACCTGCTTCCAGCCTGGCAACAGCTCGTACTCATCCCTTGACATCTCCAGCCCTTTCTGCGAACATTGTGAGCACACAATAAAGACGAAATCTACCAACCACCATAACAACTCCTGTGTGAGATCACTTCAATGTGTGAGCTGCAAAAAACAAATCCATCATTCATAGGCCACACCATGATCAGTGATCCAGTTCATCACTCCAGCAGCTTGTATTGAAAATCCACACAGCTATTACTTTGCGAGTGGAAACTGACCAAACCATGCAAGAGAGGTTCAGAGTGAGAGATTGTGTTGATCCACACACACAGTGAGGAGGGAGGTGAGACAGAAAGCAACACACACAGGATTATGATTCATCTAGTTCATCAGTCAAAGTGAGGATGCTGTGTACGTGTCTGGGACCAGCTGTGCTCTCAATTTAAAGAACTCACCTTCCCATAAGCCCCTACACCCTGGAAGGTGAAGTGAAGAGTTAAACACATGATGAGTCAGAGAGAGAGAGGACAGAGAGGGATGAAGGAGGACACATTTACATAAACAGACAAAGTTAAAGACTGAAAAAAGTTAGACTTTTCTGGATTTTAGAGAGGTCCGTTTTAGACTCGTTTCCCTTGACTACCATTATACAAAACTCCATTGTGATCCATTGTCACCCACACATTGGAGAGGCTCATTATTGTCCGCAAACAACACAGAACCACAGACTAAGTGGACATATAACATGACGGAGCCAAGGCACACCTAGAGAGGAAGCCGTCATAATTCTCCAGGGAGTTGGTGGTAGGTGTGGGAGTGGCCTCACCTCAAAGTCATCATTGTCTAGGTAGATCTCCAGGCGTAAGGGGTCCACTCCCTCGGGTAGGGGCCGCGCCAGCAGGTCCGCCAGGGGGTAGGTGGTCTTACACAGCCGTGCCAACACGTCCTCTACCAGGATGATTTGGTTACACACCTCCGCCTCCTGGGACACACAGCGATATGAATAGAACGTCACGGTCAGTACACACACTTTCCAAATCAATCCCATTGGGGTTGGCAGTAGCCTCGAGGCAGGCCAGTACCCCGATGGTGGCCGGGTTCGAAACATAGGGCTGACCGGGGGACAATCTGTCTGAAATAAGCCATCAACAGGAGGAGTTGGTGTCAATGTAGAATCTAGTTCTAATGGCCATTGAGGTTTATTTAAGGTGGGTGTAATGGGTATGGGATGGGCGACAGCCAGGTGACCTACCCTTTCAGTGATCTCAGCGATGTCCTCTCTGTGTTCCCAGCAGGGGAACATGTTGGTGAAGGTTAGAGGTTCAAGTCCCGCATGGATCAGATATGACTTGGGAGGCTTCTTCTCATTCTTCTCTGTGTGTGTGTGTGTGTGTGGGGGGGGGGGGGGGGGTTAGTATCAATGTAATGGTTAGTATCAATCAAACAATTCCACATTTCCCCCCTCTAGAGGACATACCTAGAAACACTATGCCAACAGTAACACTATCTTATAAGGGCTTATTTGCTTTCTTTCGGCATCTTGTCCATAAAGCAGTGTAACTAACTACCACCTGACAGCTGTGGTGCCCAATACCTGTGCAGTACTGCAGCACCGTCTCCATGGCACACTTCCTGTCCGCGTCCCAGCGGATACGGGCAGAGCCGGGGCTCTCGCCATCCTGGGGCCACCAGCCCTGCCACAGGTACACCTCATGGTGGTTGTCTACCAGGAACAGGCCTTCATGAAGAGGAAGTGATGTCAAAACAGGGCTACAGGAAGTGACGCGGTGATATACACATACGGACAGAGGTCAAACCTATGTGGATTGTAGTAGTAGTCTCTAGTCATGCATACCTATGTGTGTGTGTGTGTGTGTGTGTGTGTGTGTGTGTGTGGTACAGTACCTGGTTGTGAGGCATTGTAGAGGTCCTCCTGTAGGAAGGGCAGTGAGTTGACCTCCTCTGTTACTCTGGCTGGGTAGAAGAACTCCACAGCTACAAACTCTCCAGACGTGCTGCTCAGCTGGTAGAGACGAGGGGTGAAATTGAACTTCCCTGGATCTGGGGGTCAAAGGTTCATCAAATCACAACACTTTCCCATTCTAATAATGCTATTTCTATGAGAGAATATACAACAATCAAATTATTACAGTCTACTAGCAAACGAGTACATTGCAATTACACCATTGGAATTCAACATCAAAGACAGATTTATGAGTAAACTCAGAATGAAGTCATAGGCTTTCCTGTGCGCGCGATTCCCACTAACCTTGTATCATGCAGTCGTAGGCCTTCCGATCTCTCCTCCCCAGAGCCTCCCAGAATCCCGTAGGCTCTGTCCCCTCGTCACACTCATGGATGGTCACCTTGCTGCTGCTGTGGAGCCCCGCCTCCAATGGACACCTGCAGACACACAGGCACATGGACCACTGCTATCATGCTGTTAGAAACACTTCTGACCCCATTCTGAACACTGACTCATACAGAACATTGTTAAACTTACTCAAATTGATCAGCAATAATACAAGTCTATACACTTCAAAACATTCCTAATCAATAATATCTGCCCTTATACTGACCCCTAAAATCAACTGGACAGCAAAATATCTAGGACATAAACATGTCTTCTTATGCATCTAGTTATGAATGTGTCACCGCTCACTGCTCTTTGATCTTGTTGGCGGTGGTGCTCCCCACGTCGCGGGTGTGGAGCTGAGCCTTGCAGCCGTGCCACAAGTACATGGTTGCCTTGGAGACACTGAGCAGCACCATAGAGGTGCGGGAGCGCAGGCTGCTGCAGTGACACGCTACCTCCAGCAGGTGGCCCTCCACAGGGACCTCACCACGCACACAGTACAACCGCCAGTCATCTGATGGGGCAAGAGGGGTTAGAGGTCAGGTCAGGTCAGACAGATAACATTTCTCTCTATGAGGAGAGAACAGCAGGAAACAAATGGGACATAAATCATGCATTTGGAGAAAAACATGTTTTCATGGGATCCATTGGTGTTCCACACAGACACAGAGAGACAGAGACAGAGAGACAGAGAGACAGAGAGAAAGAGAAGGAAGAAAAGAGTTGGATGATGGCAGGAGAAAGGAGGATAGTATTGATGAGAAGGAGAGGTAAGGATGGTGAGAAAGTGGATGGTAAAGATTTACCATCTTAATTTGACCCTGCTTATCACAGCAGGACAATAACAGAAAAAGTTAATGATGTGGATTATATTGAATGGACATTTTTGTAGGGGTTGACACATACTTCGTTAAGGCAAATCAAGTCAGCGATTTTAAAGGGGAAATTACAAACTTTAGAAGCCTTTTTAAATCAATTGAATACACTCCAATTAGCATTTTCCAGCGCCGCAGGAAAATTCTGCGACAACAGCGTGATTAAATGATGATAGCAGATCTGTACGCAATAAGTATGGACAGTGCAGCTTACTCTGAGAGTTCTCCTCCTCCTCTTCTCTCTTCCCTGCATGGACCACCATCCCGCCATTAAAGCACTGCAGGAAACATGGAGGCTCTTTCCCCTGCTGCACCTGGACCTGTAGGAGCAGAGGAGAGAGTGGTTACGCGCACAGACACACACACACGCGCGCGCACACACACACGCACACACACACACACACACGCACACACACTACCTGCGCTCCTCTCTCCTCGTCCAGTTCGACAGTCATCAGAGCGGACGTTCCCTTCTCGTTGACGGTAGAATTCCGTCCCTGCCAGAAGAAATAGGAACACTTCTCCTTCCCAGCTCCTGCACTCCTCACCGCGTCCGGATTATGTCTCTTCCCAACTAAGGTCAGACAGACACACACACGGATTCACAAACGCCAATAAACAACTTTTCACATCATGAATAAACACCAGGGAGACCTATAAAACAGCTGTGACACTTCTGGCAAACCAATAAATGATGGGGTAAAAAAAAAAAAAAAAGGGCAAAAACAAAGCAGGGAGTTTTGCAGTATTTCCTGCCTGTCTGCCTGTATCAGTGTCTTATGTAAGGAAATGTAATACCCCATTGCTGTAATCAGCTATCCTCTTCTGCAGCCCATACATTGATACTCTGTGCAGAAGAAAAGTAGCCGTACTGCTGCTAACCAGTAGAACTCATCCCAGCTTCTCATCTCCACTTCTGTCCTACTAGTAATGATAGTTTGTTTGAAGTCTGAAAGAACATGGATTACTACAGCGAGCGAGGCTTTGGAACAGCAGTCTGTGTCTATGAGTTTAGGTAATGGTTAATTATTACCCTAACGTAGCGAGGTAGGGTGGGCGGAAGAGAAGTGGGGAGGAAGGGTGATGGGGGCTCTCTCCTTACATGGTCTTCACATGGAGAAGATGGGTGTTTAAAATCAAGGAGGATAAGTCCCTCTGCTAAATAACGTAAAATCCCTACCTGCACTGCTTTAGGTGTGTCATCAGAGAGGGAATAAGCACGATGGAAAGAGTGATAGCAGCAAGAGAGTGACCGATAGAGAGAGAGCACGCTCTGTGGTGTGTGACAGTGTTGAGATGTCGGTCAACGGTGGCTCGAAACTAACCTGCGGTGCTCACCATGTACTTCCATTTCACCACGTACGTGTCTTCCTCATGGAACTGTCCGATACTCTGCTTGGGCAGCCGGCTGTAGGATAGAAGATAAACGTTATTTCACAGTAAACAAATTGACAACAGAATTTCAGCATGCTTATAGGGAAGGACACTCAACAAGCACAGCACTTACACAAATGACTGATGATTGGCTGAGAGAAATTGATGATAAAAGGATTGTTAGACTTCAGTGCAGCTTTTGACATTATCGATCATAGTCTGCTGCTGGAAAAACTTGTGTTATGGCTTTACACCCCCTGCTATAATGCGGATAAAGAGTTACCTGTCTAACAGAACACAGAGGGTGTTCTTTAATGGAAGCCTCTCAAATATAATCCAGCTAGAATCAGGAATTCCCCAGGGCAGCTGTTTAGGCCACTTGCTTTTTTCAATTTTTACTAACGACATACCACTGACTTAGCAAAGCCAGAGTGTGTATGTATGCGGATGACTCAACACTATACACGTCAGCTACTACAGCGACTGAAATGACTGCAACACTCAACAAAGAGCTGTAGTTTCAGAGTGGGTGGCAAGGAATAAGTTTGTCCTAAATATTTCTAAAACTAAAAGCATTGTATTTGGAACAAAACACTCACTAAACCTCAACTAAATCTTGTAATAAATCATGTGGAAATTGAGCAAGTTGAGATGACTAAACTGCTTGGAGTAACCCTAGATTGTAAACTGTCATGGTCGAAACATATTGATGCAGTAGTAGCTAAGATGGGGAGAAGTCTGTCTATAATAAAGTAATGCTCTGCCTTCTTAACAGCACTATCAACGAGGCAGGTCCTACAGGCCTTAGTTTAATCGCACCTGGACTACTGTTCAGTCATGTCGTCAGGTGCCACAAAAAAGGATTGCAATTGGCTCAGAACGGCTGGCCCTTGGATGTACACAGAGAGCTAATATTAATAATATGCATGTCAATCTCTCCTGGCTCAAAGTGGAGGAGAGATTGACTTCATCACTACTTGTATTTATGAGAGGTATTGACATGTTGAATGCACCGAGCTGTCTGACTAAACTACTGACACACAGCTTGGACACCCATGCATACCCCATAAGACATGCCACAAGAGGTTTCTTCACAGTCCCCAAGTCCAGAACAGACTGTGGGAGGCACATAGTACTACATAGAGCCATGACTACATGGAACTCTATTCCACATCAAGTAACTGACGCAAGCAGTAAAATTAGATTGAAAAAACAGTTTAAAAAAATACCTTATGGAACAGCGGGGACTGTGAAGCAACAAACATTGGCACAGACACATGCATACACACACACGATAACATACGCACTACACATACACATGGATTTAGTACTGTAGATATGTGGTAGTAGGGGCCTGAGGGCACACAGTGTGTCGGGAAATCTGTGAATGTATTGTAATGTTTTTTAAAATTGTATAAACTGCCTTAATTTTGCTGGACCCCAGGACGAGTAGCTGCTGCGGGATCCAGAATAAATACAAACACACTGAAATGTGTCTTTTTCCTTTATCACAACCCCACCACAACACACATAATATGCATCCCAAATGGCATTGTATTCCCTATACAGTCCCTATAGGCCTTGGTCAAAAGTAATGTACTATGTAGGTAATAGGGTGCCATTTGTATAGGGTGCTACACACCCACCCACCTGTAATCGAACTCCAGGATGTGCCATACGTCCACGGCAGTGGTACTGATCTCAAAGTGCCTGCGGTCGTCCCCCGCCACAGGGCCGTAGCCCCGACCCACGTCCACCCCATCCAGCACCGTGCGCACCGGGGTCTGGAGTAACGGCAGCATCAAGGAAGCATCGTAGGACCGCGGCGTATTCTGTTCCGAGCTCTGTTGCTCCTAGAAAGGAGAGGAAAGCGACAAAACGGGTTGAGGAAGCCATCGGGACGTTGAGATGCGTGTGGTGGAGGAGAGGGAGTAGAGGGGGAGATGGGATGTTGGAACAGAGTGAGGTTTTGTTCCCTGTTGTCTAATAGTGTATAATTTGGCAAGTCTTATAAGGAATTCTTGAGAAGCTACAGGATAAACACTGAAGAGGAGATGAACAAAAAAACAAAACTATTAAAAACGATTTGGCGCTGTACCTTGTGTTCGTTGAGGTGTTCGTGGCCGTTTTTGGTTGTGCCTTTCTTCTTGGAGTCTGTCCAGTCCAGGAACTTCTCCTTGAACAGGGTGGTCTCATTGTGTTGTGTCAACCTCCCAAATACAGCCCAGTCCGGACGGCCCTGGCCCTTCCTGTACACCACAGAGGTAGAGAGAGGAGAGGTAGAGAGGTAAGAGCTGTTTGGAGCCTTTTATATTTTATTAAACCTTTATTTTTCAAGGCAGCTCAGTTTAAAATTATTTGCAATGACCATCTGGAAAGTCTGTTATTATTAAAGAAGCCTACAAACTGTCCATGGGCATAGAGGCAGGTTGTTTAGAGTAGAGCGGAGTGATGACATCCTGCCCATGTACGGCTTGTGTTCTGCTGAGCCTGGCCTTCGAGTTGTTTACACATACTGTAGTGGAATACTTAGCTAGGCTCTCCATTGTAGAGAGGTATATGGTGTTGGCCCACCTGCGCTAACCGGAGCGGTTTTAATACGGACGGTTTGAAATTACCTCGCAACTCAAGTAAAATCCTAACCCTCACAGGGTCGTGGAATCACACTCTCAACCATACATGAGAAATGTGTTACGTTCCAGTACGTGCAACCTACATATCAGGATTTATTGTCAATACTCTGTATGTGAATTGGCTAGCTCACTGTACGGTTTAGCTTAGTGTGTGTGTGTGTGTGAGAGAGAGAGACAGAATGTGTGTGAGCCACCCAGTACCTGGGTATGAGTGAGTTGCACTCTCCAGGGTCCAGGGGGTTGATGTCACAGCAGGTGTAGTCGAAGGTTCCGTTCCACAGGTGTTTAGCCAGCTGGAAGGCTACTTTCCTCTGGGCCAGAGTCACCTCCTTACCGTGCCAGACATACACCTCACTGCCAAAGTCCAACACCAACACCTGCAGGCCAAGGGTCATAGAGAGGTGCAGTCAGCACCAGTACAATGATGTACTTTCACTTTCAGCTCTGAAAATGGTCATTTGAAAGTGAGGAACTCACAGGTCAGAGTAGTGTACCTGTCATTGTCTAAATCTTGACTTACAGCAGTTTGATCAACCAGGTTTCTTTTTCCATCTCGGTCTTAACTTGATTGGAATCCAGTCAGAATGAAAATCTATATCCTCATACCAAACAATGTTAGTAGTAGTAGTAATGTCTAACCTGTTTGGGGCTGAGCAGGGTGCATCGGGGAACCTTCCCCCAGAAATCGTCATCGGGGACCAGTTTGTCATCCACTAGGCGGTAGATGCAGTTGGTTTCTACGATGGCGCTCTCATACAGCTCATCCTCGTCTGGCGTCCCCGCGGCTACAGGAAGTGTTCAAAACTGATGATGCATTCAAGGAATAACTGGGAATCATTTGTGGGTAACATTTCAGTTGAGGGGACCCATAAATAAAATAAACTTACCTACATAGCCATGAATGTATCAAGCAAAAAGAAGGGACCCCAAAACATGACTGATTGAAGTATGTTTGCCAAACTAACCGACAGTTTGCCGTACACCGGTAGCTGGTAGGTAAAATGTTAATTCCACAGTTATAACCCATTAACTACTTCATCCTTACACTGGTAGCTGGCCTGTCCGCCCAGAATCTTCCAAAACTCCTTGGCAGCATAGCTGTGTGTGTTGATGCCCTCCTCGATCAGCTCTACATAGTTGGCACGGCAACCCAGATCTCTCTTGGTCTGAACGAACTGGGCCAACTCAGCAGCCTGAGAAGGAAAGACAGAAAAGAAGCAAATTGTTAATTCTAGGCCCAAATCAAGTGCAATTCATTGTGCTACATAATTAATAGCTCAATGATTCCTGAAAGGGACAATCTCTTTTTTCCCACAAATATTTGTCTTAATATTAACATTTGAAATGTATATTTTGACAGTTTAAGCATATGTTGCAGAACATGGATTAAAATATTTCAGAATATTAATGATGGCGATTCTCAAAAATAAATTTTTGCCTCTAAAAATAAAAGATCAATACAAACATTTGTAAAATACGGAAAATTGTTCATTTGAAAATCCCCAATACAAACATAAGCATTCTAATCAGATCTTTCAACATTCTGACGAGTGGACGTGGTATACGGTATATTCAAGTGGTATACACAGTAGCAATTGAGTTATTCCTTAGTTGATTTAACTCTAAAATCTAATTAAAATGAAACATATTTGAACCAAAATGCATATTCTATCAGGCAGATCGAGTTGACAGATCACAGTTGTGACCATGGTGATTCCAATATCGTTTGTTTAAATCTATCAAAAGTAGAGAACTTTCCAGACCATCAGTGGTCTTGTTGGACTACATGTAATGAGGATATGAACAAGGGGTCCTTATGGTATATAGCTGACCCTTTGCATTCCAGATTCATTTAGGATTTTAGACTAATCTCAGGACACATCTTTTAGGAATCACAGTTTTGGGAGAAATATTATTTAAAGTCAGAGGGATAGTGCACGAAACTACATACGATTATTTTTCAGTTAATATCCCATTACTTTTTGGTAGAGTTTGAAATTGGGATCTTTTTCTCCGGACAAGGGCATTTCCAGGCATAGAAATTAATAATATTTGGAAAATTCCCCCCAAAAATATTCTCCCTCATAAAATTCCCCTAAATGTAATTTTTAAACTCAAAAAAAGCTATAAAATCATTTGTTAAAAAAATAATAATAATTCCCTGCCGCACAAGGATTTTCCCGACTTTCAAGAATTCATGAGCTATTAAGAGTGAGGTGAATAGATGTCATCATAAAAAGCATATCCTGAGATAGACCTCTTATGCAAGTGTTGTGAACAAACCCCCATTGGGTTTTAGTCTGAATTATCCAGTTTTTTTTTTGAGAGAGAGAATTTCAGAATCAGGTCAGTTTTCTTTCTGGTCAATCAGAGCTAGAGTCTGTTTGAAACAATAGCTGTGTTTGTCTCAGTGAGAGGCTTCCTGTTACGGCAGCTGTTCTCCCCTCACACACACACACCACTTCCTGTGTTGCTACGCCAACGCTACTTCCTGCACGTGACTTGAAGCAGCACACGCCTAATATTAACAGACCTTTAAAAACCCACTGACAGGGTTACACGCGTTCATCTGAGCATACCTACACAACGCTACCACTGTGTGGACAGCACTGCTTACAATTACATGTAACCTATGACAATGTGAGTGTATTTGATGCGTTTGTAATAGGTATGTATAGCTGCTGAACACAGCAACAAGATCAACAGACCTACCTTAGCCTTCTCGATGACGTTGGCGAACTCTCCAGTCCAGACAAAGCAGTGATGAGGAGTGATGAGCAGAAAGCAATCCCCGCTGTTCAGAGAGGACACTCTGGGCTCCACTAGTCTGGTCTGGACGTGCCGTCGGCCTGGTTAATATAACAGACGGACACGGATAGATGTGGTATATTAGTGGTTGTTTTGATTTTGAATGGCAGTTAAGAGGCAGTTAAGAACACATAACTTTATACATGAAGAATGCATCCAAAATTGTTTATTGGATTTGGTTTGCCCAGGGTAGAGAGGTGACCTGGGTAACATGATTAAGCACCACAGCTGCATGGAAGTGGTGTGGAGGCTTAAAGGAACCAAAATAACTACAACAAACACCGTCTGTTTTTAAAATATCCTCTGAAAAGGAAAGGACACCCTGGAAGAGCGTCCTTCGTGGCTTTGTGTAAAAATGTGGCTATTTTCCTCTGTGGACCTCAGCAGCACTAGGAAATGGGTTACTGTTGTGACAAATACTGTATGCCTGACCCACATGCAATAAGCAGCAAATAGGCACAATACACACAACAGTTTCTTCCTTCCCCAGACAAAAAAAACTGCCAGAACAAAATAATAAGCTAATTTAGACGATTAGCGTGCAGCAGTCAGACAACGGAAGCACAACCAATTCCCTACACAATGGACTACTTTTAACCAGGGCCCATAGGCCTCTGATGAAAAGTAGTGCACTATATAGGGAATGTTTTGCTGCTTACTGTTCTGGATGGTTAGCCTTAGCATGCTCGTTACAGTGTGTCTCCGCGATTCACGGAAGACGGAGGGCTTTCCTCGTCGGTCTATTCCAGGAGGCTGCTCTCAATATCTGTCTAATCTAGGCCATCCGGCATCCCAAAACGGCGCCCTATTTGCTACATAGTGCACTAGTCAAAAGTAGTGCACTACATAGGGAATAGGGAGCGATTTGAGACACAGACCAAGAAATTGGTCTCCTTAATGTGACAGTACGGTGAGAGAACGCCTTCGGTCTTTGTGAAGGTAAACCATCGTCAGTATGCTGCAGGTAAATGAGTGTACTATTGGAAGCACTTGTTGTAAAATACTGTCAGAGAGACTGTTGAGTATAATGTATTTGGGATTCCAGCTTAGCGCTTAGCCTATTAAACTGTTCCGTTTAGCATTGATATGCATGTCTCTCCTAAGAACTACTAGCAGATGGTGGTGGGTGGTTAAAAGGTGAAAGCAGCATTCATGTCACCATCTAATCATCTCTTTTCAGAGGGGGGTGTGTGTGTGTGTGTGTGTATGTGTGTGTGTGTGTGTGTGCGCGCGCGCAGCCAACCCCATTCTTTCCCTGGGTTTCTTATCATGACTGATCCCAGAGTTGACTTTTAGTGAGCCGAGAGGTCACGAGAGGTCATCTGTCCGTCTCACCTTTGACCTGCATGAGCATGAGTTTCTTGTAGGGCACGGCGCTGTTGTTGGACATCTGCTCGGAGATGTTGACGCTCCGCAGGTTGACGCTGCTAAAATTCTCTTTACTGGCCAGCCCAGCCAGAGCCACCTCCGAGAATCCACTGTTCTTACTCACTGGAACAGAGACGGACCCGTCGGTTAGAGGAGTTATACACAGAAGACACAACTTTATGAACAGCGACAAAGACTGACCAGGTGAAAGCTATGGTCCCTTATTGATGTCAATCAGTGTAGATGAAGGGGATGGGACAGGTTAATGAAGGATTGAGACAGTTGAGACATGAACTGTGCTTGTGTGCCATTCAGAGGGTGAATGGGCAAGACAAAATACTGAAGTTCCTTTGAACGGGTTATGGTAGTAGGTACCAGGCGCACCGGTTGGAGTGTGTCAAGACCTGCAACGGGTTTTTCCACGCTCATCAGTTTCCCCTGTGTATCAAGAATGGTCCACCACCCAAAGGACATCCAGCCAACTGTGGGAAGCATTGGAGTGAACATGGGCCAGCATGCCCTGACTAATTGAGGCTGTTCTGAGGGCTGTGGTTGCAGCTCAAAATGATGAAGATGTTCCTAATGTTTTGTACACAGTGTAACACACACACAGTGCCACCTCTGAGAAACCAGAGTTCCTATTCACTGGAATACAGAGAGACCGAGTAGGAGGAGATATATAGATGCATCATATACACAGTAGACTTATAAACACACATATTGTACATTACACACAGAGACCGACTGCACACACACACAAACTACAGTTGAAGACTTTATACATACTAAAATGTAATGAGATTAAAGGCAACACAATACACTCGACCCTGAAATACAAGAGTGTTCCTAACGTTATTAGAACAACCCCCAGAACCTTTCAGGGCCACCGGTCTCATGGAGTGTTTTTATTATTCTCCTAAGAGACGGGAAGAGGAAGTTGCGAGTAACGCGTCTTTCAGTTTGTAGCTTTAGTGACGCTGTTATCCCCGACACAGCCCGCTGCAGAGGTTACCCTACTCACAATGGTAGAAAAACAACAGTGAACTCTTGAGGATTGCTTTGAACAATACCAGGAAACAAGGCTGCGTACCGAGGCAAGGTTGCGTACCAAATGTCTATGGGCCCTGGTCAAACGTAGTGCACTACGTAGGGAATAGGGTGCCATTTGGGATGCAGGGACAATGCGTTTAAATGTCGATCCCCTTTTACAGCTTTTACGTCTGCTATCCCAGGATTCATTGTGTTGAACTTATTTATAGAACAGAACTACAAGCCCTGATTTGAATCAGTTTAAGCAGTGTGCTCTGGAGAGCTGGCTGTCGTGGGACGTACAGGAGAACACTTTCCCATAGTGCTGTTGTGGTTGTGATAACGTGAGTGTCAGTCACGCATATTGTAGAACAGCCTCCCATAGCACTACAAAGTCCACAAGCCACCTCTGCATAGCCTGGTTTTAACTTAATTTACAACTGAAACGCCAGGCTTCTTTTTTTCCTCATCTTCACAGACAGCTGAACCTCTTGCCAACCCTGCTCTCATTCCAGGACCACTAGCATGACCTAGGCTACGGGTTGTTGTGCTGACTCACTCTTCTCCTCCTTCATCCTCTTGCTCTCCAGCAGGCCGATGTTGAGTCTCTGCTCCGTGTACTCTTGTCTGATGTCGTCTCTGGCCGCCAGCATCTTCAGAGGGTTCCTGGACGACTGGACGTTGCGCACCGGACGCACGGACCGCTTGTGTTGCACCATGGCGGAGGTCAGCCTAGGGAGGGGAAAGGAGAGCGGTCAAAGTTCAACAGGAGCCGGGTTTTTACAGTGTTGACTCAACCCTGACCTCTGCACTGTGTGTGTGTGTGTGTGTGTGAGAGCGCGCGCACGGGCGTGCTTACTTGGGCATCTGTGTACCACCGAAAATGTCGTCAAAGTCATCGTTGATGTCCACCTTGCTGTTCATGTTCAGGGGCATCTCAGCCACTTGGCGGTAGAACTTATCAAACATCTCATCATCCAAGTTCATGACCTCTTTGACCGTCTTCTCCGTCACCGTGATGGTGGACTCCCGCAGGCCGCCCACTGACAGGGACAACACGGAAGACGGGTTATCTAAGGCCTCAAAAGAGAGCCAGTCGGTGACAATTCGTGCTTCTCCCCCTTGGCCCTAACTCTTCCATGTTTGCAGATCTGAAGGGTCTGGATAGGTATGAGCAATGTAGAGGTGGAGCTTCCGCCATATTGCTTCCACCTTACAGATCTGCAAACATCACAGGGTTAGGGTCAAGGGGGAGGGGCACGTATACTAGAACAAGACACTGACCTTTACTGTTCAACCTGCCCAGGAAAGACTCCAGCTTATCCAACTTCCTGTCTGACTCCAGGTTCATGTCCGGTTTTGCCTCGATCTCTGCAAAGCAACATAATAGCAGAGTGACAGATGTCTACACTTAGTCACTGTCCTAAATGGCACCCTATTCCCTACATAGTGCACAACCTTTGACCAGAGTGTGCATTTAAATGAATTTAGAAGAGATCCATCCATAGAAAAATGTCAATCACAAGCACCAGAAATGTGGCAACCTGGAAGTGTGTGTGTGTTGATTGCAATGAAGTTGAAATTTAACTCTCGTGCATAAATGCTTTTCAGTTAGTGAGGACAACCAAACACTATCCCAGGGTTTACATTCTATTAGACATTGGTTGCCAGACAGAATTACAACGATCACAGTCACACCAATAATTACTGTCGCTATAGTGATTACACGTGCCGTTTAGAAGATGTACCATGTATACAACAAAAGCAGCACAACAGCAAAATCATTTTGAAAACACCTTCAGTATCAGATATTTCCTTCATTTCTCATAAAAGGAAAATAAAGATGACTGATTATAACCAGCTGTCAACATCGGGAAAATTATTACGTTCTGTAGGTCAGTCCTACGTTAATTGGTACATACAGTAGTTTTGTAGTGATGGGATAAAGTTAAGTGCTATTGACTTTTCAATAACACGGATGGGATAAACAAGACTTCTACAGATTTCGTTCATGGTGTTTACATTGGGACGGCATGTGTCTAATGACAGTTAAGGACACAACCCAGTCACAACCGTTTACCCCAAACGACACAACCCAGTCACAACCGTTTACCCCACACAACAAGGTTACTCAGACCCTCCATGTCATGACTAGGGCCTAGTAAATGAATAAGGTGAGGCCTCACATGACAGCGAAAGAGAGACACAGCAGAGAGGAGAGAGAGGTTCTTGCAGAATTCTCACTGTGAACTCGTTCAGTCCTCCTCAAGAGTTTAAACGCTTGGACTGGTCTAATAAACATGCTAAACTATCTATCTTCACCAATCCGATGCTTTTAAATCAATCAGGGCAAGTGAACGAGTGCACAGAGCCACATTGGGCTACTGACCTTCTAGAGGCTTGGAGATGGCAGGAGTGGTGTTCTTGGGTTTGGAGAGGAGAGACATGACAGAGCTGTTGATGAGAGCTGAAGGAGAAGCCAGACCTGAAACAGACACATAATATAAATGGGATGTTCCACTACGTGAAACAACAGACGTAAATGAGGGCGTGACTGTGGACAGGAAATACGTCTGTCTGACGGGTACCGCACCTAATGTAGGTCATACTGCTAATTGGATTATAGGGGGTCCATTAAAGAACTTCCTGCACGAGTGAAAAAAATAAGAAAATTCCAAAAAATAAAATGGTCATACAGTATACACCGGATAGGTGCAGTGAAATGTGTTTTACAACTGCCTGAGTGAAAAAAGGAACTGCAGGATTATATGGAATGGGTGTAACAGAAATGGGAATTGACACCGTAGACCACTTTCTATCTACTGACTTTACAAACCCTAGCTCTGTGGATGCGTGATCGTATGCACGCACGTGGTTTGCCGCGGGGGTGCACGCGCGCGTGTATCATACAGCATTAGATGAACCCTGACCTTTCTTGACCATGCGTGCGGCCACGGTGAACTGCGTGGAGTCGTTGGCAGCCCCGAGGCCCTTGGACTTCCAGGCCTCCTCTCGGGCCACGATCAGCTGCTTCCTCTCCAGGATAGACATGTCTATACGGCGGCTCTGGGTCTCCTCTCCTCCACCCATCCTCTGCTAGGAGAACACACGGGGTTAGGGGGAACCGGGGTGTATTCAGTGATGTGAAGCACTGGTTGTGTCCCAAATGGCTCCCTATTGTGCACTACTATTGATGGACCCTGGTCTAAAGTAGTGCACTATAAAGGGAATAGGGTGCCATTCAGTGAGGTGAAATGTTCAGAACTTTGAAGATGGTACGACACCACAACCCCACAGATATTACTAATAGATCATCTCCATTCCACTAACTGTAGCAAACCACTGAACAACATCAAACAACCCCCTTGGCTCAGAGTGGCCGACATACTCACATGCCTCCGCATTAAAATAAATGCCCGGTGTCTACTCTCGCAGATCCACAGGCTACCCTTTAGAAAACGGCCTTCACCATCACATGAATGGACCGGTTTGACAGAGAGAAGTGAGAGAATGTAGATAGTGGATGGACGGCATGAATGCACAATACTCATTTACAGTTCATCTACTGTAGGAGAACCCAATCACCACAGAAGCAGAACATGGGAGTTGGAAGACGTCACGACCAGCACAACACAAAGAGTCACAGGCATGTCGAGCACACACACATTTTCACCTGTTAGAATTGTTTTTCAACCACACAAATGCTAACATCCGCAAAAAGATAATTTACCATAAGTATACACACACTCTCAAACAAGGGTCCACTAGACACCAATATTCTGTAGCCAACATCCAAGTTCTGTATCTGTCCATACACTAGACCTACTGTATGTGTGACCGTGCACAGCAGTCCTTTGCGTATGACCGCAGGTCTACCTGCGAGTGTGTGGGTGCGTCACAAATAGCACCCTATTCCCTACATAGTGCACTACTTTTAACCAGGGCACCTCACTCTGGTCAAAAGCAGTGCACTACATAGGGAATAAGGTTGCCATTTGGTATGTAGCCTGTGACTGTTGACTACTGGAGTGGGTGAATGTGTCACCTTCCGTCTCCAGGGGTGCCTCTCATCCCTAGCCATAGAGGGACTGGTCACTGTGGACGTGGGGGGGCTGAAGATGCTCGAGGTGGGGGGGCTGGTAGCCTTCATGTGACCGGGAAGATGGGTGATGGGAGGAGGAAAGGAAAAACAGAGGAAGGAAAGAAGAGGGGGTGAAATGAGAGGAAAGAGTGGAGGACAGAGGATGCAGCCTAAAAAAAAAAATAGCTAGCCAGAAGCCTAGCCAAAAGGTGTGACATTTCATTTCGCCATCACCATGAAGCGTCAAAGCTATGAAGCGTCAACATCACTACAACGCCTCCAAAAGCATGGCTGGCACTCTAGGAGTAAGAACAACTCTGGAGAGTCCTAGAACTTCAGGGTAGCGGATTTAACAGGAGAGTTGGAGCAGAAAACAGGCCGAGGCATTTTCTGGGAGAGTATACAGTGGATATTTTTCTATTTATTTATTTTATTTCTCCGTTATTTTACCAGATAAGTTGACTGAGAACACGTTCTCATTTACAGCAACGACCTGGGGAATAGTTACAGGGGAGAGGAACGGGGATGAATGAGCCAATTGTAAACTGGGGATTATTGTGAATATAGTGAACATGCCTTCATGAAGTAGATGAGCTCACCATGGTAAGACACTGTATGCCTACAGACGCATCATGATCTTTGGTATAGATACTTGGTAATAAGCACGTTATCGCGAACTAACACTAACTGCATAAAGCATAAAGGCTTTAACAGCTTAAAAAAATAACAAAAACAGCTCAGACCAGCAGGCAGCTAGGTTGGCTATGCAAGCAGGTACAGTATGAAGGCCATTACACCGGATGCATGGTCTCACCTGGCTGTACTGATCGACACTTAGATCACCGTCAGGGAGATCAGGAGGAGGAGAGAAAGGGGTGGAAAAGACCGGCTCCTATTGAGGGAGGGCCAGGGAAGACAGACAGGTTCCCACAGATGGACAGAAAGGACATAATCAACAACAGAGGGTAATAAACAGCAGATGGGAAAAACAGTGATACCGCCAACCTTGTGTTTTACAGATGTGTCATTTGACAATGGTTTGTAAAATGGGAATCGCCGTCATAGCTTGCACGCACACCTTCATCCAACACATTCAACGTCACGCAGTTTATACATTTGGGTTTAATGGCTGTATGGACAGGGAATACGAGCTGGTGAATTGGTTTCAGCATCAATCCACAATGAAATCACCACTACACACACACACAATGAGACAGCCTTGAGACTTGAAGCTACAGCACCAACCACAGTTAACACGACACCTGATGAGCGGCAGGACTGAATTAGAGCAGGCCACTCACACCACGGTATTAAATAGAAAAACTGATAGGGGAAATTTCCCCAAATTCCCAGGGTTTCAAGTAATCCCAGTTGGAAGATTCCGGGATTCAGGCGGGAATAAGCAGGAACCCCAGAAATCCTCCAAACCGGGATTTCAGGAAAAGCTGAGAACTTTGAGAAGTTACCGGAACGTTACAACCCTTCACCCGTAAAGCACCACTAGTAGTGTATAACACGCCAGGGTGTGTGTTAGTGGGGAACCTAACACACCGGTCTTACCCAGAGCTGATCAGACACAGCCAACTCATCGATCATCATCATCCCTTCCTCCTATAGAAACACAGCAGGGAGAAAAAAAGGACAAGTGTTCTTTCCTGAGGACTAGGTTGTCATCCGCATGGCTGACCCAGAACGTCAACCGCTCTCCCTCACCCTCTAAAACCGTCGCTGATATTTGGATTACTGAGAGGTTGAATTTGAAATGCAAACGATATATTCCAGCAGGTGTCATTCAAACAAAGTTTGTAGGATCAACACTTTTTTCTCACTTTCAGTCCCTGAAGTTGCTCTTTTTTAGCTGTATCTTTAAGCATTTTAAAGCAGTGACTCAGTGTAGCTCAAACTCTTAATAAGCACGGACCAATGACATCCCAGATTATAATCTCATAAAGGGGTTGTTTTTCCCTAATCTCTCCAATTCCTACTGTACTGTAGGCTACAGTACATCTCTTTTGATCTCGGAAGGGAGGTGGTCTTGATTGAGCTCACTGGCCAGGCTGAACGGGAGGATAAAACCATTTAAAAAAAGAAATAAACGAGCGAAAACAATACATCCATCCTTCCTCTTGATTTCCTTTGAAGCCCCGAGCCTGGCCTGTGTCAGTTGATTCACTACTCGTTTCACTTCTATGCTTCTATGCGAAAACTGATCCTACATCAAAACACTTCTACTTTGAGATACTTTATGAATACGGACGCAGGCATTAAAAACCTTTTGGTTTCATAATTATTATTATTTTTAAATATCCTTTAAGGGCGTAATGATTTGACAAGAGCAGTGTGCATTTTTTCTGGTCTAGTGTCGTCGCATGTGGAAAACCGGGAAATATTTTCATTCAGTTATAGTCAATAAACACTCGTGTTACGACAAAGCTGAAAAAACATGGATTGGTGAGCCAAAACATGGTGTGTCTGCTTGCATGGACGGAAAGGGGATAGATAAAGTTGTGAATAGTTCTAAAAAGAGAGGTATGTGGAAAAATCACAAACCCCCACCCTTTAAAAAACTCACACATAACATAACTACAGTGCGCATGCAGAGATTGAAATAAAGGTTTATTTTAGATGAAAAAAAGACATGCAAACATAAGGAAAGACAAATAGACAGAATAGGAGAAGTTATATAGAACATGCATTGATTATAGTAGGCTAAAGACGAGACACACATGCAGGTCTGAAAGAAAACAGTAGACAAATTAAAGGTTTCAAATGACAGAATTCGATTCATAGCCTCGTGTTTGCCAAATAAATGTGCAAATCTAGAAAGCACATGTCTGTCATATCAATGAATACATTTCCTGATATTGCACAGGAAGTTCTCTTGGCTAGAAAACCTGATTTAGGGAAACTATACCAACCTTACATGTATAATCTGGTCTTCTAAGTACTACATTTACTTGGAAACAACCGTACAATGTCTTCAGAATACACACGGTGACCTAGCAACTTAGACAACTTAGGTGTTAATACAGTACTACATATACTATACCTGAGTAATCACCAATGACTATCATATTTGAGTGTAGGTGCAGTTGAAGATATGAAAGGCAGTTCTGGTACAATAAATTGCCTCGGGAAGCTCATCAGTGTCATAAGTAGCATGCTTTATAAGTGAAAGGACAGACACACATACACAACACCTCTGTTTAGAGACACCCACAGCTGTGACTTAATATCCATTTACAACAAGTTCATATTGAACTAATCATTCCACTTTATTTATGGTTCATTGATACAAATGAAAGGTGTCTGAAGGCGATAAGGGAAGGAAGCAACAAACTCTGCACATAGGATTCATTCATTTAGGCAAGTGTTTTTACAATTTGCCCTTTTGGATTCACTTGATTAGAAAAGCAGGCAACAAATTAAGGTTTGTGATTTCCCCAAAACGATGGCTGAAAAACAGCCTGTTTGACTTGTTTTAATCGCATCAGTGTCAGCCAAAAGGCTAAGCATGTGTGAAGTCTATAGTAGAGGTATAGCTGTCTGACTGGATGTGTGGATAAAGGACAGCATATACAGTAGTAGTCAGGTTACCTTCTTGAAGCTCTGCTCCACCTCCCATAGCTGAGCATGGCATTCTGACACGGCCACCTTCACCACGTCCTGCTTCTTATTAATCCTGTTCCTCCAGTCCTCCTCGCCACTCTTCTTCAATAGGGCCAGCCTGAGACAGAGACAGCCACAGCATGTTAATATTGTACATCTCCAAAGTAAGCTTTGGCAATATGTACATTGTTACGTCATGCCAATAAAGCAAATAGAATTGACAGACAGACAAGAGACATACAGACAGAGAGACAGAGGAGCCCGCACACAGCCACACACACACAGAGCCAGAGCGCCACACACACACAGAGCCAGAGCGCCACACACACACAGAGCCAGAGCGCCACACACACACAGAGCCAGAGTGCCACACACACACACACACACAGACAGAGTGCCACACACACACACAGACAGAGTGCCACACACACACACACACACACAGACAGAGTGCCACACACACACACAGACAGAGTGCCACACACACACACACACACACACACACACACACACACACACACACACACACACACACACACACACACACACACACACACACACACACACACACACACACACACACACACACACAGACACACAGAGCCACACACACAGACAGAGCCATCAGTTTTGGTTCTGCCCGGGGACCATGGTTGTGCAACACACAAAAGACAGGTTACACAGCATGCAGTGGATCCTTTGACCCAGCTGTCCAGTAAAGGTCAACTGGAGAAATGACAACAGGCTGTGTGAGAGCTGAACTCTGCCTCATGGAGGGATGGATGGTAGAGTTGTAGGTCGCCATAGATGCCCCTATGGTCTCTGCTTAGTCATACATTTACAGTCCAGAACATCTCCTTAGCCTAGACCAAGCCAGTCACTCGACAAACTAGGTCCATTATTTAGAATGAAGAATCTCAACAAGGAGCCAATCAGAGAGCGTGGATGCTCTGACACCATGTTTGGGCCCATAAAGCTCTGGTCACAATGTGTGCACTACATAAGGAATAGAGTGCCATTTGGGGCGCAGAGACAGAGGGATGCTGAGGCTAACCAGAGCAGGTCACACTGCAGGCTCACTGTCAGCCTCAGTCTGGACTATAGCTAAACACACTGATGACACCAACAGCACAGTCGGGCTAAACCACACTTACTAGTGTCTGTCATGCTGAAACAAGAGTCGGGAGTCTGCTGCCAATGTCTGATTTAGTTTCACGTCAAATGTCCGAGCAGAAGGATCCTGAGGATAACGGTGTTATTATGGCCATCAAAAGTCAAATGTACCACTGGCAATGGCTAGCATATGTACCCGAATGGAGGTATTAAATAGACTTCAGAGGTAGAAATACTATATTCAGGTAAATCAAATCAACAAACAGGCACATACTGTAACTTCTATATATACACACTGACTTGACACGGACAAGACAGATCTATATTTCACTGTTAGTTGAATCACAGATAAATCCAGATCAAGGCCACAGTGAGTACGTTTACACGCACAGTAACCATTCAATATAAAACCGGATTATGGCAGTAGGCAGATTATGCAAGAGTTACGTAAAACACCTTTTTCTGCTCATCTTAAATCGGGTTTACGGTAAAAATCCAAGTTAATTGACGCCAATTAAAACACCTGGTTTTCTGAGCACTCTCTCAAATGATTAGGACATGCCAACACCTCAATGGGCGTTCCAGCGGTGTATTTGATCTGTGTATGAGTCAGCACCAGCCGAGTGAGCCGCCCTCCTTTAGCGCGAATGAAGTGAGTTCGGAAAAACAACTTTACATACAAACGTTATATGTCCGAACTCCGAATCCAATATAACTCCCAGAAATAACATGTTCGCTGTAGTAGAATGTTTATTTTGAATTGACGATTTTCCACGTTTATCAGAGTGCCATCAGGTAGCCTGATTTCAGATGTGTCCACGGAAACAGGATTATTAGGGACATCGTTATTCTTGCAATGTAAACCTTTTAATTAAATTACTATATTAAATCTGACTAGCCACAACAATCGCATTATTGTGTGCATGTAACCATACTCATAGTCAGTCCCTCAGACTCAGACCGAAGAGGAGCAGCGTTTATCTCCAGCTTCAGACTATATGTAACGTCGAGGGCAGAGGGCGCTTTCTAGGAGACTCCGGTAAAATTGGGTGGACTATAAAGGGGACGCATTCCTCGTAGGAGACAGGCATAGTGGTCCTAAAGCCTGGGGCACTGGCGCCCTCTGCTCACAAACACTGCTCTGTGTCCAACCATGAGTGGACGTCCTGTTTTTGGGGGACTGATCAGAGAATGACGTCTCTAGAAATGGATAGGGGCACAGAGAGACATCGGCAGCTGTAGCTGAGAAGAAGTGCCGACCAACCAAACCACTGGGCACGCACACACACACACGACCTTGAGGCAAGCGGTTCCTCAAACCGCTAAAGAATTTGTGACGCGATGTGACGCCAATGATAGATCCTTCATGCACTTCATGGAGGATTCAAAAGGACACACACACACACACACACACTTTGGAAGTCATTGGAAGCACATGTTATTCCATTATGTCATCAATCAATTTAAAAGCCAATCCTAGCCTGGTGGGTTAACTAACAGCAACCACTCAATGGCCAGCTTGTTGACCAAACTGACACAAACTGACTGAAACAAGCTTATGTAATTACTTGATTGGATGTGTGAAACCACTGGTCGGTAATACTGTTGTATTGGAAACATTCCAATTCCCTAAAGTAGATTTAAATTAATACATCCACAGTCGGCATTCCCCAATTCCTCCAGAACATGACAAAACAACAACTGGCACCGACTACAATCGACAGCTACAGTAGTTCATAAAGAGACCAGCCATCTAGATCCACTTCTGAAAATGCTTTTCTGAATAACTGAAGTCAATGGAAACGCCTCCGTATATTGCTTAGCGATAGACCTAGTTCTAGAGGATGACGGTACATTTCGCGTAGACCGAATCTCGTCGATGAGGTTAAGAGACCTATTACGACAGAGATGACAGTAGAGCTACATTCAAATCCAATTCAAACTCAATTTCTGCTGCCACTAGTAATATCACTCCGTAGAGGTGGCTAGCTACCGTGGCTATAGCAGGTTGATTTGCAGCAGCAGCGACAGGAGACAAGCTCACTTTCTCCCTCTAAAAGAGACTAGAGGAATGGGGTTTGTTAGTTAGAGCATCTCTCTCTCCATCTTTTTCTCTCGCCGACCTTCCTCCTGGGGTGCTCGGCACCAACCAACCAGCCAACCTAACGCCCAAAATAGATTCCTTGAACTCACGTCAAAACGAACCCAACGGTCCCTTGCTTGCTCTCGCTCTCTTTCCTTCCACCTCATTTGCAACCTACATTCCACAGTGAGAGTCAAGGTGAGGCTCTCACTCTCACCATCTCTCAAAATCAAAAAGCAGTCTTTTACAGTCCTCAGAACAAACGCCGATACAAGTCGACAAGCATGAACACACCGACTGAGTCACGAGTGTCAATATCCAACACAAGTCAACAACTCAAAACAAAAATGAAACACAGCATTCACAAAAACGACACAGCCCGTTCAGACAATGATGTAATTTGCTCTCACATGTGTACACAAAGAATGAGCAAAGTTGCCTCGCCGATAAGAATTACCCAAACAAGCTGCACGGAGACGACTACTGCCTGGAGGCTTTGCCTGGTCAACCCAGGGTTTCTTTGATGAGAAAGAGGGGCTCACCTGTCTTTGATGGACATCTGTCTAGCTGACATGGCTTCGGAGAGCTCCATGTCCTCCTGCTCCGACTGGACCAGGCTGTGTGTGTGTCCCAGACCACTGCTGCGGTCCGTGTGCGTGTCCGCTCCGCCCAGCTCCTGAGACAGCTGTGTGTGTGGAGTGAGAGACACACTCCTTAGTGGCCCTGCTGCTACTGCTGTTCTCAGCGATGACACGCTGGGCTCCGGCAGGTCTGCACACACACACACACACACACACACACACACACACACACACACACACACACACACACACATACACAAAGGCATTAGGAGAGCTCCAAGCACAATCAATAACCAGCAGGGAGAGCAAAAGCCACATCAAACACACAATCATGTTGACATGAACGCACGCACACACACACACCAAATCCACACTCACTTATCAAGAAGCTGGAAGCGGCTGATGAAAAGCGGCCACTAAGTGTTAAAAGCCTCAGCCTAGTTTCTCCTCTAGTTGTGTGAACACTAACAGAGAGCCTCCCTCTACAGAAGCCACAACGTAACACAGTCCACTAACCAGTAAGTGTTCCTCTCTCTCTTCAGCTAGTTCTCCCTCTGTGGCCCCCTGGACACTACTAGCCCTCCTCTCCCCGTCTTTCTCGCTATGCCTCTTTGCATCTAGCAACTGGCCTCTCCCTCCCTCTGTCTGTCTGTCTTGACATATTTCTTCTGACTGGTCTGTGCCCTAGCACACTGGGGGGACAAGACAACCGCTGATGCAGACTGATGAGACAAACAGGGGCGAGCCAGCTAGCGTCTACCCACTGTCAAATAAGGGAAAGCTTGAAGGGAAACCACAGCCAGTGTGTGTGAACATAATTTACAGACAACAGGAAATGTGTTTTTTTTTAACGAGAGATCAAGCCTCTGGTACGTGAAGTGTGGTAGTATTAGCTATGTTGACATATGAGTAGTGTAGATGGATTTACTATACAACAGGAGCATAGAAGTAGGTGCACCAAGACACAGACAGCTAACATGATCTGTCGGATGACCGGAATGGGAAATTAATTCATAAGACTCACACACACACCGATGATCACTCATATGAGGGAGAGAGGAGAGAAAGAATTTCTAAGAATTTGAAGTGGATTTTTAAAAAGTATGAGTGAACAAGAGGCAAAGTGAAAGAAACAGAAAAGACATCCTTCCTACGGTCAGGCTTGTTCCCCTAGAGGCTTATCTTACCAGTGCTGATGACCTTTGACCCAAGTCTATCTGGGTCCTGCAGTTCTTGTGATAACGGTCTTAGATAGCCCCTCTGCTCCTGGTGCAGTCTCTGGTCCTGGCTCTCTGATCTCATCAACGAGCGCTGGGGCTCCACACCCTCACCTCTCCTGGCTACACGCTGCACCTCCTCCCACTCCGTCTCCCCAGACCAGGCCGGAGGCTGGGACAGGGGAGCCTGTCTGACAACTCCCTCTGGAGAGGGCAGCTTCCTCTTCCCTCCTCCCAGACCGTGCTCCTCTTCTTGGGGGAGGACTGTGGTCGTGTCAGCCTGGTGGCTTTGGAGATCCAGAGAGGCCTGGTGGTGGGGGCCGGGCACAGACTTCCAGACGGCACTGAAGGGTTCTGTGATCTGGGTGGGAGGACTGGTGTGGCGGGGGATGGAGCTCTCGTAGTACCCAGGGTTGGGTGCAGCGAGAGCGGCCTCGGCAGGGCTACCCCCGCAATCCCTGGCCAGGTGGATGTCCCCTGCGTGGTCTGTGGAGACCGTGGCCCCAGGTCTGAGAGCTGATGAGGAGAGCTGGTCGACCCTGGCTCCGGCTTGGATCTGTGTGGAGGGAAAAGAGGAGAGGGAGCGAGATAACAGAGAGAGCGAGTGATCAAAGAGCAGGGAGAAAGAGAGGAAAAAAACAAGGTCAGCTGGAGAGGACGAAAGTTCACTCAGCAGAGGCGCTCGTCCGCCCGGTAACAGAGGCAGCAAGGCTACCAGACAGACAATGGATCTCTAGATAATCACGCTGACTAATCAGAGTGACTCATTGCACTTCCTGCCCGTGTGGTTCAAAAGAAGTGCAGTCTGGCTAGCCAATCACAGCCCACATCACAAAGCCATGCCCGACCAGTCATGTCGCCCGCCACCCCACCCCCCTGACAACCACAAAGCACAATGAGTCCAGGGTCATATTCACTGGTAACCAAAAAAAAAGCAGACTGAAACAGGGAGTGACCTAAGAACCACTTGTTTTCATTTTTGGTTGCAAAACCTTTATCTACAGTCTGCACTAATGAACAGAACCCAGATGCAGCCAACATTCTGAAGGGCAGGATGAGTTCAGCCACCCACTCTCGCTCTCTATTCACAGAATCATGCTCCAAGAATAACGCCGAATCAGTATTTTCAAGGACGAGGGGATACTGACGCAATCATCCATTCATTTAACATTGATCCAAAAATGTCACTTCTCAACTGACAAAAATCTGATAAAAATCAACAAAAAAATCTAATGTTACTCAAAGCGAACACCTCAAGATGTTCCCTTTTAAGAATAGTCTCATCTTTGTGGTGACATCATTTCCACATCCTGTTGTGGTCTGAAGATGTCCTACACATGAGTAGTATTATGATTATTCAGTGGACAGCATCAAGTTCAAGGACATTCCTCATCTTCTAAGTCAAAGGACAGATTTCACTAATCACTTTTACGATGGACATAAAAACCGGACATAAAAACCCGTTTCCTCCGAGGTAAATCTGCTCAGATTACAACACTACATTTAAGAGACGAGTTTGTTTTGGAGAGGAAAGTAGTCGGACCTCAAAGCTCTGTCTGAACAAGCTGTAATCGTACCTTGAAACCATTAAAGGAGTGAACAATGATAAAAGGTCCAATGGCAGCCGCTTTTATCGCAATATCAAATCACTACTGAGTACCGTACTGTGATCGTTTCTTTTTCAACATTTTGATTGAAAACAAAGATGGCTTCTTAGCAAGAGATGTTTCTCAAGCAAGTATTTTGCTAGGACTGTCGAATTGGGGAGGGGAAAACTGAAAAACGAGCTGTTACTGGCAGAGGTGTGGAAGTCTTTCTTGATTGGTCTTAGAACTAATTTGCCGCGTGGTGATGATCTTTTCAAACAGCTCTTACACATCATCATTTCCACAATTGAACACTATTATTCCAACCGCATAGTGTGGAGATATATTTAAAACACAGGGAAATCACGTTTTTGACTGCGCTGAACCTTTAAGAGTTACTGTGCTTCAACCCTATAATGTATGGCATACTAACCAGTTCAAGAAATCCATTCATTCGTCTCGCTCTTTCAGCCACAACAACCTTGTTTCTAACACAGTGACTGGTGGGAGATGAACCCTGGCTGACAAATACCTGCATTCAGTCCGTCCCTCCAGTCAGAGAATGAACCAGGGATCAGCCCTTTGTTCTCCTCTCCTCCACCACAGAGGGTTCTTTCATGCCAAAGAGCAGCTCAGTGAAATATTGGGAATACGGTGCCATTTGTGTCTAAGCCATTCCCAGCCTTCGTCCGCACATCACACAACAATGTCTTCGTCGCAGGCCAATGAAGAACTAGCAGCAGAACCCACGCGTGCGTATTGAATCGGGTTTTCTTCAAAAGCTTCTAAGGCATGCAATGCCACTGTACTCCACCTTCATATGAAGCAGCCCCAGATTAATCAGAAGAGGATCCACACTCAAAACATTTCTCTAATGAAGCTGACGTTCTAATTTGGGTCAATGCACCAGTTCTGAGTGCAGTGGTTTCAAGAACCACATGAAACGGCCTCATGATAGACTGAAATGGGACGCTTGCTGCTTGCCCAGATAATGCTATTGCATGTTCTATAATTGTTCAACAAATCGACGGCAAGAAGCACACGGACGATGCTGAAGTGTTGCCAAGAGCCAAGCGTAACACCAGTTGCAGGTAAACGCAGAGACACTGGTGAGCCAAAATGGCCGCAGTGCCACGATAGAGCCTTACTTGTGTAATGTCACTCTGGCCCTGAGGGACTTCTACTGGGCCCTCGTCACACAGCTCCTGTTCATCAAAAGTGTCTGTGTCTGAGGGGTCCTGTTCCAGAGATACATACAGTCTCACACACTTAGGAAAAAGGTGTGCGAGTTCGAGTGAAACATTTCTTTGAAACGATATTAAACAGGTTGCCACAAAAAAACAATGGGTTATGTTGAAAGTGGGATAAGAGGGTTGAATCAACGTTAGAACGAGATAACGAACAGCCATCTAAGGGTTATAGTAAATGATTACAGCAATGATCACATCACACAGATACAGATAGAACCCCTCCTACCCGCACCATTTACTGTAAATAAATACATCTCTGTTCCTACCGGCACCATTTACTGTAAATAAATACATCTCTGTTCCTACCGGCACCATTTACTGTAAATAAATACATCTCTGTTCCTACCGGCACCATTTACTGTAAATAAATACATCTCTGTTCCTACCTGCTCCATGTCTCCCAGGGTTATGGGCTGGGTCTGGTAGCGGGCGTTGGCCCTGCGCCCCCTGGTATCAGGCCTGGTCCGGGTCACCCTGGTAGCAGGCTGGGCCAGCCTGTTGAACAGAGCCATCTTCTCTGCCAGGCTGAGGGTGGACAGATCTGGCTCTGCGTCCCCATGACCCTGCTGGGTTTTTGATTCGTTTTACAATTTAAAAACAATTCAACCACACATGTCGATACAACACATTTAAAATCATTGAGGATAACACAAAAAACACATTTCCATTGTGGTCCTATCATTCATCAATACATACATGGTGCTGGGCCTGGGTTTCCTCGGGGGGAGAGGAGGTGGTCTGGAGGAGCATGGAGGTGGTGTGCTGCCCCTCCCTCTGGACCTCCAGGGCATCCTGGACCCGCCGTGCCTCCCTGGCCTGCTCCTTGGCCGCAGCGCTTCGCTGTGAGGACGCCTGCAGGCTGGGAGGAGGAACACCCACAGAGGAGGAGACGGGGGGGACCGGGGGGGGGGAGAAAAACATGAAGGCAGGCCGGAACATGCAGGCCAGAGAGCCATGCTACACACAGAGACAGGGTGTACAGTCCAGTGCAGAGCCCACAGGGTGGACAAATACACTATCATTTTATTGCCCGGTTGACAAAGCACAATCTCTGTGCTACATCTTTTGAGAGGTTGAAAGAGATCTTGGATACCATGAATTTGACAACAGTGTAAGATCATAAAGGGTTAAGAAAAGAGAAAATTGAGAAATGTTTGCAACAGGTTAAACATGCAGGTTGTTCCCTCAAAATACACAAGGGGGCGCCACACATCCAAAGACTACTCCAGACCTGGTGAGAACAAATTTATAGTAACGATTTCCACAAAACAAAGGTTAATATAACCAAACACAGACTCTGTTTGGACCAACTGCTAGTCCTCTTCCAAACACAACAACAACATTGAAAAACCAACCATGCATTCAACCAATGTAGCTGCTGTTAAATTGTAGCCTAGTCCCAGATCTGTTTGTGCAGTCTGACCATTTGAGTTGGAAAGACTGCACAAAACAGATTTGGGCCCAAGCTAGTGAGATTAGTGCCTGGGCCAGGTCAGGATGACCCCTAATCTCTAAAACCCCATGCACACGCGTGTGCTGACGTGCGTGTACCTGTACGGTGTCACAGTGCAGCTGACTAGTGTGGGGCTCGGTATGCGTGCTAGGGTCGTATCGACAGACACAGTTTGTGACGAGGGAGCCGGGACACTTTACAGTGACGGTACAGACAGGGACAGACAGAGGGGACAGAGAGAGTCACACGGGGACACAGGTGACAACAGGAAGAGAGAGAGCACAGAAGGAGAAGAAAAGATCCAGAAAATTCTTTAAAAGGGCAAGGAAAACATAAAAATAATGGAATTCCTCTGTAAATGAAGATGGTAGACTTCACAATAGGACAGAGTATAGCGAGTATATTGTATAGTGGATATTTTCTATGGATCAGTGGCAAGCCCGGTGACTTGTTAGCCACTTTCTCCATCCTCCCAGTATTAACCAACTGATTGGAACCAGCAGGCAAATCACATATCATGTTCTCAAATCAAAACACTGACTGTGGCAATCGATCAACAAAACGGCTCCGTCCCAAATGGCACCCTATTCCCTACACAGTGCACTACTTTTGTTTTGACCAGGGCCCATATGGCGCTGATCAAAAGTAGTGCACTGTGTCGGGAAAAGGGTGCCATTTGGGACGCATAAAAGGTGGTATATCAAATAGGAGAGTTGGCCAACAGGCTAGGAATGTGAGAACAATATATTGGAACATACAGTATCCCAGAATTAACATAGCACCTGAATCACATTAACTGTGACTCAGAGAGCCAACAGTATCACCTCTCAGAACAGAGGGAGTGACACTTCCTAGAAAAAGGGCTTAGGTTTGAGGTTTTGACGGGTAACCCATAGCTATTGAGTCTGTTTGCTAACATGTTGACATCAAAGGTTGAGGTCACATTTGACATTTTACGGGTTCATGGATTGAGGTTTAAAACAACTAGCCCACACTCCTCTCCATCTCTTCCACCACACAGGCAGCTGAGAGAGAGGGGAGAGAGAAACGGCGGAACGGAAGGATGAGGGAATAAAGAGATGGAGGGAGAGGGAGGTGTACTTGGGACTTACGTGGCAGCAATGACCACCTCCTCAGTGGTGACTGGCTGGGTACGGGAGCGGTCCTGGATGCGTCTCAGTCGCCTCTCGATGGCCGAGTTCCGGGACTGGGGTTTGGGGGCGCCCCCGTCAGTGTTCCTCTCCAACTCCTGCGGAGGCCATGCACGGAGACCAAAGTAATGTGTCATAATTTCAACGCAAAGCTCAAACTATCAGTTAAGGGAACCCAATAGATCAAATATATATATATTCCAACATAATTCCAATACAGACTAAAGAAACATGTTCAGTTAACCAGAGCCTCTGGAGATGCCCAAGTACCTAATCAAAAGAGCGGAAGAATTGGTTGTTGCAAGGTTTGTTTTTGTAAATCTTAAGGAAGGCATTTGCATAGAGAGTGAATGTGGACTTTGTCTTAAAATATGAGGAAAGAGTTAATCATGATGTAGCCCAAGATGTTAGCATGAGACAGATTGAAAAGAAAGCACATGATCACTGTGCTTGACCTAGCCCGAGTGCCTGCAAAGACGGTCTATGTACTGACAAGATACTAACGTCTGCATTCTAACAAATGGAAATCAAGGTGTGCAAAGGCAGAAGGTGTCACCCGCGTCCACTTATATCAGTACATTCTTGCAAGCATTACAAAACGTATATTTGATCAAATAGGCCTCACATAGCAAATTAGCAATTAAATGTTATGTTGACCGAACTCAAAACTCTCATTGACTTCCATACAAAAAATACACACTTCTAAAACTTCACGCTACATTTTTGGGGCGGGTCAGCTCTCTCGCTTCGCCTCTTCCCCTCTTGTGCCAGTGTGCTCTCTTGCCAACTCCTTGTGGAATTGTCATGCCAAGGACAGCAATGGAGTTGGCAAGAGCACAAAGGCTTGACCCGCTCTGCTTGAGCAAACTATGACTTCAGTTAAAAAATATGCTGTCTCTGTGTTATTACTATGACTTGGACAGCTATGCACTTCTTGACAGTATATTCCACATGCAAGTTGGCCAAAAGACGACTCCGTATGGAAAAGTAGACAGTTTCAATGCTTGTGTAGTTGATTAGTAGCATATTTCTCTCCGTCGGTATGTGTCAGGCCTAAATCAAGCTCAGAGTCAGCTGCTCCGCTCACAGCGATGTGTGGAGTAACTGAGTCACAGAGAAGGAACGCTGTGTGTGTGTCTAAAAGCTCATGTCCACGCCTTGCTACCCCGAAGCAACGTAAACACAGGTGAGAGAAAACACCAAAGCAACATTGTGTTCTTTCGTACCCTGAAGAGAGACCGCTTGGCTGCAACACTCAACTTGGCCCTCTCATCCAACTTCTCTTCATCCGCTAGAGAGCGAGAGAGAGAAGAGACGGACAGAGAAACAGACAGAGGGGAGGAACCGAGAGAGAAAGATGAGAGCAAAAATCCAAAGTGTCAAATAGAGCCAGATTCTGAGAATCTTGAAAACCAATTCCCATAATAAAACAGCTTGCTTGAATCATGAACAAAACAGTGACTTTAAATACCAGTCCAATGCCTAAAAATTGAAGTACTGCAGGTCAAAGGTTAATAATCATCACCATCTGTAATGTGTATAAAACAAAGACAAGCTAAACCTGCACTGATGCAAGTGACCGCAGTGTGTTTGGGAGGCAGACCAAGCAGCAGAGACAGACATACAGGTGTGATCTGAGAGGGGTACGGGGGGTGGGGGGGGGGCTACTTCCTAAATGGCACGCTATTCCCTATGTAGTGCGATACTTTTCACCAGAGCCCTAGTCTAAAAGTACTAAACTATATAGGGAATAGGGTACCATTTCAGACACACTGCAGGACAGTATGACATCACCTTGAAAGCATCCCCTTTGACTGACGCCGCACTACACTGCTGACTGACTGAGGGTGGGTATTAAACCGTGTGTGTGTGTGTGTGTGTGTGTGTGTGTGTGTGTGTGTGTGTGTGTGTGTGTGTGTGTTTATAGGAACCAGATGGATGAATAGTACTCTGCTCAGTAAAACCGTAGCCATGTTATGCTACTGTGAACACCAATAATGACTCTATAAAACTAGTTCAAATGCTTTTATTTTCGACTTTATAAAATCAGAAGTGTAATGACGAGCCTTGCGTCATTAAGCGGTTCTCATTAAAGGGAATCTTTCTAAAATGTTTACAGACCTGCGGAACGTAAACATATTAACTTTATTCGATGGCATGCACTTTCACTTTTCAAAGGTAAGCTACAAAAGTCCTTTTATCTTTTCCCAGTGAAGTTCAAAAGGAACTTACCTTCAGTGCTGGGTAGATCTGGGCCCAAACAAGACCTTCAGGAGACAAGGCAAAGAAAAGGAAAAACCAGTACTGAAGCAGTGAAATTCACCAGGACTCACATATTATTAATCCATGATCAAGTGGTAAGAAATCGATGGTAAAGGACTGCTACCGTGAGTACAGCTACCAGAGAAGCAGTGGAGCGATTGAGAGCAGACAGAAAGCAGCAACCACAGGGGTAATGTGATGGGGTAGGTGGTGCTCAGAAAGTACACCGGCTAAGTCCCAAATGGCCCCCTATTCCCTATATAATGCACTACAATAGGCCTCTGGTCAAAAGTTGTGCACCATATAGGGAATAGGGTGCCATTTGAGACGCATGCACAGAAATCAGATTGCAACAGAGAGAGTTGTCCTGTCTAAGGCATTAGACAGCATTACAGAAATAAGTCTGCTGAGAGAGAGAGGACTGCTAGACCTTAAACAGTAAACAAAAGGAGTGATTCATCCGCCCGCGGGTCACATGAAATATCCACTGGCAGGATACTCAGCATGCAGGCGGCAGACCTTTGGGGTAAAAATCTGTTAACCCACTGTTCCCTGGGCGCCGAAGACATGGATGTCGATTAAGGCAGCCCTCCACACCTCTCTGATTCACAGGGGTTAGGTTAAATGCGGAAGACACGTTTCAGTTTAAGTTGTACAACTGACTAGGTATCCCCCTTTCCATTTCTAATCACCCTACCCTCCAACCCGAGCCCTCCGTTCTGCCAGCGCAGGTCTCTTGGCCCTCCCACCCCTACGGGAGGGAAGCTCCAAGCTTTTCTCTGTCCTGGCACCCCAATGGTGGAACCAGCTTCCCCCTGAAGCTAGGACAGCAAAGTCCTTTCCCATATTCCCGAAAAACATCTGAAACTGTACCTCTAACGAGCATCTTAAAATAATCCCCCCACCCCGTAAAAAAAACTGAAAATTAAAATGAACACAAGTCTTTCCTGAACTAACATCGCACTTAACTTTTTTCACCTACTGATATACAAGTAGATAAAGTTGAGGAAAAGTGTACTTATTATGACTGAGATATGTGGTTGTCCCACCTAGCCATCTTAAAATGAATGCACTAAGTCGCACTGGATAAGAGCGTCTGCTAAATCAGGGTTTCCCAAACTCTGTTCTGGTGTCCACCTGGCTGCACGTTTTGGTTTTTGCCCTGGATAAGCCTGTGTGCCTATGTACATGATATGTGAACACAAACATGCTGTAGGCTAGTGTGTGATCCACGGTTGATTTAAGAAAACTCATGGTCTAGGGTTGCAAAGCTACCTGTAATTTACCAAAGTTACCAGAATGTTTAGTAATTTTGGTGATTAACAGAAAATCGAATTATACTTGAATAACAAACATTTTTATTCATATATAGTATACCTTTTTATATCCATAAGTTTGTATTATATAGACTATATAGTTCAAGAAAAACTAGCCTAATTAATGAAAAAAAAACAACGCCATTATTTTTGGCTATTGCCTTTTTATGAAACTGCCACCAGTTTGAATACATGTGTTGAATAACTGTATATATTTTACATGTGATAAGGCCACACAGAGGGCCAGAAATAATTTGACACCTGCGATAACCTGAAGTAAAGTTTCCAGTAATGTACCCTCCCTTTGCAACCCTACTCATGGTCTAAACTAACACTTCCTTATACGACCCTCTCTGTAGTATTTTCCTAAGGAAATAAGGACTATATTCGCCATGCATGAACACACCCACACGGCCTACAGTACATGCGGCCTGAGAGAGAATGCATAGGTTTCTGGATGAGCCTGTGAAGTGTGTTCCTTCACAGCAGACTACTAGCCACTCTCTCTAGTCTTCACCCCTGGGAAGCGAGGACTAATTCTGTTTGCGCCATGCGTTAAAAAAAACACAGTACACACACTGTACCTATCAGACAGCTGTCTCTCAGCCGAGGTGATGGGCTGGGTCCTAAACCTCTCGGAAGTCTTTCTACTCTCTCCAGGGGAGATGTAGAGTCTGGGCCTGCGCCCCCTGTCCCCCCTCCACGGGACATCCGTACTGTCCCGCTGCCCTCTCCAGGGGACCCCCGTACCCCCCGGGTACACCCAATCTACCTCTTCCTCCCTTCGGGGCGCAATGCAGACAGGGAGAAGGGGCGATGATGAAAGGAAAGACAAAAATAGCAAGGTGAGGGAACGAAAGAAAGAGCAAGGAAAGATATGCAGTCATTTAACAGAGGCGAGCTTCCACACAAAATCCCAACCCCTGATTTTTTACATTGGAGGAGCAGTGGAAGCCATTGGCATGCAAAGTTTTGCTTGATTGGCGACTACGTCGTGTTACACACAACACACACCCCATTTTGTCCATCAGCTAGTCCAGGCACTCAGCCCAAGAGAACGCAGCAGTCAACCCCCCCCCCGTGAAACGCTCTACTGCTAGCGTTAGTGATTGGATGAGTGTTTCTACTATGCGTTAGTAGAAGAAACCCTGTTCAGAATAATCACACCGATTATTTCAGTCAGGAGGAGGTTGGTGTTAGCTAGGCAGGGCAGGGCAGCGAGCGAGTTCCTGATAGAAGCCAGCAGCAGCTCCTAGCAGAATGGATTGTAGAACAGCACTGTACTACAGAACAGAACCACCTACAGCTTCGGTTTCCTGACGACTGGGGCAGTAGCAGTCGTAGCACCCTCCAGGTAGGAGTGGCGAAGCTTGGCCACAGATACACGAGCGTCCCTGGTCTCTGGTGGGCTCTGGTCTCCGTTACTGACCCCATCCTCACTGGCCCATTGTTGCAGGACTGCTGCCTCTCTGACCCACCCTGGCCCTGGTTCTTGGGTCTTGGGGATGGAGCCTCTAGGGGCCCCAGTGTCCGACGTGGGGCGCCTGGAGGAGACGGGAGCGTCTGTGGTCATGGCTCCTCCCCTGGTCTGGATGTAAATGGCGTCGTCATTCCACGGTTGTTGGCGCTCCTCTGAGGCTCTGACCTCTGCGGCCAGCAGGCGGGAGACATGTTCCCCTGTAGGTCTGATTGGTTCAGGGTCTGTGTCTGGTTCCTCCAGTCTCATCCTGGTTCTCCCTCCTCCCATGCACCCTCCTCTGGGCCCCTCCGGCTCAGCCTTCCTCCCGTGTCCTACTCCCTGGCCTTCTCGGGCCCTGCTGTAGCCAGCCTGCTCCTCCTCTCCCCTGCTGACCCTCCTGGGGCCGCTGCCACGCGGGTCCTCTGTGCTCTTCTCCCTGCGTCTGATCTCCGATGGCAGCACAGCTTTCCTGCTCTTCAGTAGTCCCTCCGTCCTCACTTCCTGTCTGCCCTCCCTATGGGCGCCCCTCCTCTCCTCATCCACCTCTCCCTCTATCTCCTCTTCCTCCTCCGGCTGAGGCTGTTGGGGCTGCTGTGCCTTTGGACCGGGGCCAGTGTCCATGGACAGATAGCTGGGGTCATCAATCAGCCCAGAACGGGTGAGCTGAGGCTGGGGGTGAGAGTAGGCTGGCTGTGGGCCTGGAGGGTTGGTGGTGGTGTAGGGTGGAGCCTGGGGGTCATGGTGGTGGGCTGTGGGGCAGGTGGTGGCCCGGGGCTGGGGGTGTCTCCTGTACAGGGGGGCCTCAGCGACACGGTGGCCCAGCTCTGGACTCTGTCGTATTCCCTCTTCCCTGACGAGCCTCTCCCTAACTCTGATTCTTCAGGGAGAGACCGAGAGGGTTAACAACTCGCTGCAGTTTGTACTGAAACTCAGAGTGCAGCGAGAAAAGAGAAATAATGGTGAAAGCCCAATACATCCCTTTCCTCAGCCATAAATCATTCCCTTTCCCCTCTACCCCTCCTCCCTCTTATTAAAGTGTGTCTCCATTTATTTATTTATAGAAAACGGTCAAAATGTCATCAGTATCACAGATATCCCCAGAGAAAATACAGTCATATGAATGTACTGTAATACCATCTGACCAGTGAGATACTAATGCAAAATGCATGAAGAACTAAAACAAACAGGGAATCAATTGGCTGCAGAGCACAGTCAGACCACATGCTGAATGGTGGTGGGGGTTGGTTGGTAACATGCTAGGCTAGCTAGCAGCCGTTTCTCAGGTGGTGGCTAATGCAACGCTAACAGTAGCACTCGTATGTGATGGTTGTGGGGTTCTGGGAGTAGTCCCTCCCTCTCCTCTTCCTTCTCTCGTCACCCGTCTCTACTCAAGGTCAGGGAGGACTCTTCCACAACAGTCTTCCACAGCTGAAGTAGGCCTGTGCCTGGATTCACAGAACACTTCATTTCTTATTAACTGCCATTTTGCCCTTACCTATAGACTTAAGAAGAAAGTTAAGCAAAGTTGCTATTGCTTGTATTAGATTGTGTTTTGTGAATCTGGTGGGCAACAGGGCCTAGCACTGGCTGTGGAAGGTTAGCTCACTGCGTCTGCTTTTCTCCTCATCTTTGAACGACATTCCTTTATGACTAAATCCAGAAGTCCTCGCTAGAGGTTCAGCTGTTCTTCATTCTGTTAGGCTCACAATTCTAGACTGATATCTGATGTACTGCAGAGAATCAGACAATACGTGACTTTACTGGCATCACCCTCACTTGTGGCTTTTTTTGAAAGCAGTCTATTTACAACCCATTTGGGATTTGTGGCTGATAATAGGTTGATCTGGTCAGAAATGGATCGTATATCCTACCATAATAACAAAGCCCTGTCAATTCCACAAATAAGGATTGACATACACTCAGAATCTCTTTTGGACTGCTGTCGTACCCACAAGAGTACTACTGATCTGAGCCCAGTTTAGGGTTGCAAAATGGGCCGGTTTTCCAGGAATCCTGGTTGGAAGATAACTTGAGTTTACAAGGGAATAAGCAAGAAATCAGAGAACCCTCAAACCAAAAGTTAACAGTAATTTTGCAACCCTAGCCAAGATCTAAGGAGATTTAGAGTAAATGTTTTGGGGTGAAATTGGAGCCAACTCAGCAATAATAATAATTGCAGCTCTAATTTCAAGTTCCTCTGACTGTGTGTAGGCCTGAGGGATATATAGACTGTACAAGATCTATTTGCTGAGTCAAGGCTGGGAAAGGATTGGGGGATGAGCCGCGACTAAAGGGTTTTCTCTCACGGTCCGACTCCCAGCATCATCCTTCATCCTCCCTTCTCCCTGAGACAGTCTGGCCTAGTCAGTAGAGAAACAAGAGGGAGACTCCTGCAATAGAGCACTTACTGTAAGTAACGCGACAACTCTATAAGGCATTGAGATAGAAACGGCTTTAGAGTCACTGGACAACACGAACAGGGGCGGGGAGGAGGGGGGGTAATTTGGTCAGTGAAATGAAAACACAGCAACACACCCATTAATGTTGATGAGGAATGAGGTCTGATGTGACGGTGGCATAACGGGCTCGGTTAAAAGATGGGAATGTGGAGGGAAGGGAGGGAGGGGTGGAGGGAAGGGAGGGTCAAACACCCTGTACCTGGAGGGCCAGTTGATAAGGGATTGGGTGTTGCCTTCTGAATCGGTCTGGAGGAACCAATTGCTGGTTAGTTTCACCTCCGGGCTGCACCAATGGGATGGGAGACGCAGTGAGTCAGCGACACTGGGGGCGGCATCCAAAATGGCGCCCTATTCCTTATGTAGGGAATAGGGTGTAATTTCGAACGCACCCTGGGTGAGTGAGTGGCTAGGCCGCCCCGAGCATTTCACTTGTAGCACAAACACAACTGACTTCACATTTAGCATGAACAGGAAACATCCATCCATCTGCCTTGTACTTCAGTGGATATCCCATTCTACTGGGAGCTCAGTTATCATTCTGGTATTTGGAGAGATGTCAAACTATGAAACAATAACTCCTATCCGGGAATGTTCATCGAAATGAACAATGAAGAGACATCAAATGGGGCTTGGGAAAATGATAGGACACAAAGACATGACGCACACAGCAGCATGTATCGCAATGCACAGTACCACACGTCTATGGAAACTTTGACCTGTAGTAGATAGTTTGTGTACCGATATGTAGGCTACGTCTTTTTTAAAGTGATGTACTTCTGTCCTTGAAATGTTCTGGTCTATTAAATGTTCTGTATAATGTCATGTTTCATGTGGACCCCAGGAAGAGTAGCTGCTGCTTCAGCAACAGCTAATGGGGGTCCTAATAAAATACCAAATAGTAGACATTCAACTGATGTATTGTGTACAATGTGCAGCAGTAGTCCTGCGGGTGAAAACAGCTCGTTGATGAGAGGTCGAAGGACAACGGCAAGATTCGGGCAAGCTAACAGGAGGGCCACAAACAGGCAAATAACGGCACATTGCAACAGTGGTGTGCCGAACACCATTTCGGAACGCATAACTCGTCGATCCTTGTCACAGATGTGATATTACAGCAGACGACCACACCGGGTTCCACTCCTATCAGCTAAAAACAAGAAGTAGCGGCTCCAGTGGGCATGCGATCACCAACACTGGACAACTGAGGAGTGGAAAAATGTTGCTTGGTCTGACAAACCCCGGTTCTTGCGTCATGCTGATGGCAGTGTCCGGATTTGGCGTAAGCAGAATGAGCCAAATGGACCCAACCTGCCTGGTGTCAACGGTACAGGCTGGTGTACTAATGTGGGGAATGTTTTCCTGGCACACGTTAGGTCCCTTGATACCAATTGAGCAACGACTGAACAACACAAAACTGGCCACTGAGTGCATGTCCTTCATCTGTCCTACCAGACATCCAGAGCCATGCCCTCACCCAGCAGAGGGCAACAGCATGTGACTCAGAGGGTTTTCTAAGAGAGCGAGCGAGAGCACGAGCGCTTGAACGAGAGAGAGAGAGCGAGCGAGCGAGAGCTGCTCCGTGTCTTAAACTCTAAACTCTTTCTCCAGGTGGGCGGCGTGGCCTTGCTGGCTTTCATCTGTGTCTCTGTATGTGCTCATAGTTCTGACCGAGGAGTCACGGCGCGCCCCGTAACCCAACACCCATCCTGATGGCTAACGCAACACAGCCGCTGCCAAGTTTTGAAACCGGAGAGAGAGAGGGCGGAGAGAGAGATAGAGGTGCCTTGTGGGATGTGGAATGGGAGCATGTGTCTCTAATCGTTTCCCCTCAGTGAGTCAACGTTTAGCACCAGCAGGCTACAGCTAGCTGGCTGTTAAAATTAGCCTGAGTGACTGAGGAGAGAAAAAGTCCATGTCTCCAGACTAGACACAACACTGCATTGGACCATGAATCCCAAATAAAGTATCCCTTAACTAACATCTAATAGTGTCGTTGTTGGAATTGCATTATATCAGCAGTCTCATAACCTGGGCTTTTGTTGACTTTATGACTTTGGCTCAAGTGGGTTGTGCAACTGTTCAGCGAAGCAACAAATAAAGTTGCTCCTTTAGTTTGATCAACTATATCCTACAAGTCGCTTTTCAACCACCTGAATATTCTGGCACAGAAAGGAAATACATGCAGTGCCTTCAGAAAGTATTCATACTCCTTGAATTATTCCACATTTTGTTGTGTTACAGCCTGAATTAAAAATGGATTCAATATATTCTCACCCATCTACACAAAAATGTGAAAACTTAAGACGTTTTTGAAAAATGTATTGAAATATAAATCTCTCACCTAAGTATTCACACCCCCGAGTCAATACTTTGTAGAAGCACCTTTGGCAGCGAGTACAGTTGTAAGTCCCAAAGCTTTCCACACCTGGATTGTGCAACATTAACCTATTGTTATCTTCAAAATTCTTCAAGCTCTCTCAAATTGGTTGTTGATCATGCTAGACAACCGTTTTCAGGTCTTCCCATATATTTTCAAGTAGAGTTTTGACTTAAATAACTCGACACTGAGGAACATTCACTGTTTTCTTGTTGAGCAACTTCAGGGTAGACTTGGCCTGGTGTTTTAGGTTATTGTCCTGCTGAAAGGTGAATTAATCTCCCAGTGTCTGGTGGAAAGCAGACAACCTGGTTTTCCTCTAGGATTTGCCTAACTCCATTCAGTTTCTTTTTTTAATCTTGAAAACCTTCCGAGTCCTTAAAGATTACAAGCATACCCATTACATGATGCAGCCACCACTATGCTTAAAAACTTGGAGTGGTACTCAGTAATGTGTTGTATTGGATTTGCCCCAAACATAACAATTTGTATTCAGTACAAAATGTTAATTGCTTTGCCACATATTTTGCAGTATTACTTTAGTGCCTTGCTGCAAATAGGATGCATGTTTGGTATATTTTTATTCTATACAGGCTTCCTTCTTTACACTATCAATTAGGTTAGTATTGTGGAGTAACTAGAATGTTGTTAATCCATCCTCAGTTTTTCCCCCCCCCATCACAGCTATTAAATTGTGTAACTGTTTTAAAGACACCATTGGCTTTAGTAGTTTCCTTCATCTCTGGCAACTGAGTTAGGAAGGACGCCTGTATTGTTGTAGTGACTGGGTGTATTGATACACCATCCAAAGTGTGATTAATAACTTCACCATGCCCAAATGGATATTTCATGTATTTTTTTTGTTCTCTCACCCATCTACCAAATAGGTGCCCTTCTTTGTGAGGCAATGGAAAACTTCCCAGGTCTTTGTGGTGATGGAAAGTCACTGCTGGACTGAGGGACCTTACAGCTAATTGTATGTGTGGGGTACAGAGATGTGGTAGTCATTTAAATATGTTAAACACTATTATTGTACACAGAGTACATGAGTCCATGCAACTTATTATGTAACATGTTGAGCACATGTTTACTCCTGAACTTATTTAGGCTTGCCATAACAAAGAAGTTGAATACTTAATGACTAAAAGACATTTCAGCTTTTCATTTTTAATTTATTTGTAAATTAAAAACATAATTCCACTGGCATTGTGTGTAGGTCAATGACAAAAAAAATCTGTAATTCATTTAAAATTCAGGCTGTAACAACAAAAAGGTGGAAAAAGTCAAGGGCTATGAATACTTTGAAGGCACTGTACATGCAGCAACATCAAACACGATGCAGCAACAACAAAAACTGGACCTGGGAGGACTTCAGCTGTGTGTAAACCCTGTTGGATTGACTGAGCCTGCTGCTGCATGCACAGATTGCTCTTCCTCTATGCTATAAATTATTGTGTGCATCCCAAATGGTACCCTGTGCCGTATTTACTGCACTACTTTTGACCTGGTCAAAAGAAGTGCACTATATAGGGAATAGGGTGCCATTTGGACGCAGATAATGTTCCTGCCAAGAGGACGACCTTGTGAGAGTTCTGTTAAAGGGATCAAGGAGACTGAGTGCGTGTGAGAGAGAGGGAGAGACCGATGATCCCTCTCCTTCTCTCCATCTGTTTTATTTACAGTAAGGGAAAAGATACTGTACAGAGAGAGAACCTTAACAATAGGAAGAGAAAGAGGAATAGACAGTGTAGTAGGTCGGTCCACTCACCCCTGTCTGCCGAGGATGTTGTGGGCCTGCTGCTCTATGAACAGGTCCCCAGGGGACACCCCCTGTTTGGGGTTGGGCAGCGAGGACTTCCGGGTCGTCTTGGGCGAGCTGGGGGGCACCCCTGTGATGGTGTAGTCGTTAGCGACGGGCACCTTGGCCGAGGTGGGCGACGATGACGTCACATCCATGTAGCTGGCTGAAGAGGGAAGCGGCGGCTCGAGGGCACTGATGTTCCTCTCCTGCTGCCCCGCCCTGCGCTGGTTCTCCAGGTTCATCACCCTCTCCCTCTCCGTGAACGAGTCCACCCTGGGTCGCCCCTGGCCAGGCTCGCCGGAGCCTTGTGGCTGGGGGGCCACTCTCCCCACCCTGGAGCTGCCTGAGGTGTAGGAGGGTTCATCCCCCACAGACTCCGCCCTGGGGCGTGGCTTGACATTTGTGTAGCCCTGCTGCCTCACCGAAGAGGTGTCAGACTCCTTGCGACCACGGGCGGAGCCAGATCGGGAGGAGAAGTGATCGGTGGTGGCGTCTGGTTCCTGGTCCAGAGACATACCGTAGCGCTCGGCCAGCTGCCGACGCCGTTCCGCCTTGTAGCGAGCAATCCGATCTGCCTTGGAGTCCAGGTCGGTACCTGCGGAGTCAGAGCTGTAAATGGGTTCAGTTGGGACGGTCTGGCCCTCAGGCCGGCTCCGGGCTCTGGACTGCCTCTCTGGAGCAGTGACCTGCTGATGGGTCATCATCTCTGGACTCTCCAGGTCCTCCCTACTGTAACACTGCACTGTGACAGGGGATAGACAGAGACAAAATCTTTAGACCAAATCTACACAAGTAATACACAGTGTACAAAATATTATGATAATACAATAGCTAGCAGCATTAGTTCAATGCTTTCATATCTTGACAAATTTTGAATTGACAAATTTAGGATGTTCTGAGGGCAAAAGGTGGCGCAACAATATTTGTAAGGTGTTCCTAATGTTTTGTACACTCAGTGTATATAATGCATGAAGTCAATGCATGTCTTTCAAATGACCAAGCTCATATCCAAAAGCGTGGGTCGGGTTTCGATAATGATATACTATATGGTGCTCTAGCAATGCTCAAGTTCTGTGATTCTGTGGGTCGTGCAAGTAGCTGAACACTAGGTACAATGTGTGCGGGTTAGTGATCCTCACCGACACAGGGGTCACAGGTGTCCGAGGCACGTGTGTAACGGGGTGTGTCTTCCTCTAGCAGCCGATTGGTCACTAGGCCGGGGCAGCTGGGTAATATGGCGGGCTGCACCTCACTTTCTATACCCTCCAACCGCCGGGCAATCCTCTCTTTCCTACACACAGAGTCAGACACACTGACTGACATGACAGAACACCCGTTTGAATGGCCACATGCTGAGCACACACACACGTTGTTCTTCATCACAGTCACCACTACAATAACTGCTTGCTTCATTACATGGTTGAAGGAGCTGAATGTCGTAGTCGTACCTGTTCATTTCCCAGCTAGTGCTTGGGCTGATGCTTTCAAAACGCTTCCTCAATTCTGAAACTGGATGGATCAAAACAAAGTTAGGTACAAGAGGAAAAATGTGAGAGTTATCAATCGAGTTTATCAATTCCCAATTCAGTAGTCATGATAGGAGAAAGGCATCACAGCAGATGAGGTTGGACAGTTTGAGCTCATTATCCAACAGAGCTGAATGTAGAGTTTAAACAGATCTGGGACCAGGCTACTTTCACATCTAGAGCAAGAATAGATCTGTTTGTTTGTGGGTCTTGTTTTTGAACTATAATGAGGTGATGATTCCTCCAGCTACTCTGTTCTCTACAACACAGTGACAAATCGCTGAGAGAGACATTCACAAGGAACTGACAAAATCTGCACCCCGCCTCAACAATAAAAGATATGAAGTCCAAACTGCAACTGACTAATTGACCGAGCATAGGAAGTGGTTATACATACATGCAGTTGAAGTCGGAAGTTTACATACACTTAGCTTGGAGTCATTAAAACTCGTTTTTCAACCACTCCACAAACTTCTTGTTAACAAACTTTAGTTTTGGCAAGTCGGTTAGGACATCTACCTTGTGCATGACACAAGTACATTTTCCAACAATTGTTTACAGACAGATTATTTAACTTTTATAATTCACTGTATCACAATTCCAGTGGGTCAGAAGTTTACATACACTAAGTTGACTGTGCCTTTAAACAGCTTGGAAATTTCCAGAAAATTCCTCCCTAATCAGAAGACACCTACTCCTTTTCTCATACCCTATCACATCCCCTTTCCCTTGGTTTAAAAACCCTGTCAGTTGTTGAGCTCGATCTCTCTGTCATGCAATCTCTCTGTCAATGCCATCTCTCTAGATCTCTTGTGTTTTGCAACTACATGTCACTTTGTCCGTTACCCTGTGAGTATTGTTATGGTGTTTGACTGTTTGTTTGATGGTGGGAAAAGGGGGTACCAAGACAAGTCGCCCATGGGCATACACTACCCGTAGGAATACTTTGTCTAAGAACACTAGTTAGAACTGGGCGGACCACCCACTGTATTTTTGGTTAGTTAGCTAGCTGTTGTTGAAGCAGGTAGACTAGCTTAGGGGTGTTTTTGGATATTTGTTTCTTTCCTTGGGTCCAGCTCAGCCCCTTTTCTTGCCCCCCCTTTACCGTGTGTTTACCAAATAAACCATGAGTGTTTGATGGTAATTTAGTTGTCTGTGGTTATTTCGTTTTCACTGTTACTTTTTCACTACTATAATTTGCATGAGTTATGTTACGGGTCTCGTTACCATCACCCTTAGACTGCCGGTCAAAAGGGATTCGTAACATTATGGCTTTAGAAGCTTCTGATAGGCTAATTGACATCATTTGAGTCAATTGGAGGTGTACCTGTGGATGTATTTCAAGGGCTACCTTCAAACTCAGTGCCTCTTTGCGTGACATCATGGGAAAATCAAAAGAAATCAGTCAAGACCTCAGAAAAAAAATTTGTAGACCTCCACAAGTCTGGGTCATCCTTAGGAGCAATTTCCAAACGCGTGAAGGTACCACGTTCATCTGTACAAACAATAGCACGCAAGTATAAACACCATGGGACCATGCAGCCGTCATACCGCTCAGGAAGGAGACGCATTCTGTCTCCTAGAGATGAATGTGCTTTGGTGCGAAAAGTGCAAATCAATCCCAGAACAGCAAAGGACCTTGTGAAGATGCTGGAGGAAACAGGTACGAAAGTATCTATATCCACAGTAAAACGAGTCCTATATCGACATAACCTAAAAGGCCGCTCAGCAAGGAAGAAGCCACTGCTCCAAAACCTCCATAAAAAAGCCAGACTACGGTTTGCAACTGCACATGGGGACAAAGATCGTACTTTTTGGAGAAATGTCCTCTGGTCTGATGAAACAAAAATAGAACTGTTTGGCCATAATGACCATCGTTATGTTTGGAGGAAAAAGGTGGAGGTTTGAAACATGAATACTCCTAGCTCCCATTCGAACAACTGACTGGAAAAATAAGCTCAACTGTGTCTGCAGCAGACGTGATACCCTCTTGTCATGGCTTTGAAACGCCTGCTCAACAAAACTGCCGACACAGACTGTGGTGTTAAAACTTGCAAAAGTACTCTACAAGAGGCTGTGAACAAGTGAATCGGTGGCATTCTCTCTGAGCCTCTTTACTGTGGCGCCACCATGCTCAACGCTAGGTACAAGGACCACCTCTTCAATGCAGACAAGAAACAGGGTTTTACGTGAAATGTTAGACACAGCTGGACAAGATGGAAACAGACAGTGACAGTGCGCACCGAGGAAGAGAGGCAATGGACAGACTGAGCTGAAACTTCACTGCTTGACATGCATGATGAAATCCTGGTAGAGAATGAAACGACTGAACTAATTAACAACAAAACAGCAAGTAAGTGAAATAAATAGATTTTGATTACGTATGTCCCCATTACCAGTAAAACATAAACGCCAACAAAATAACCTTTTGGTCAGTGTGTGTGTGTGTTTCAACTATTTAACTGTGCTAGAATGCTTAAAAGGCCGCAAAATTTTTTAATAACGGTTATCGGTATCGGTTTTTCTGGCAAGGAAAATATTGGATATTGGTGTCGGCCAAAAATGTCATATCAGTGCATCCCTACTTTTACCAGAGGGTTACTGCTCCTGTCAAGAGTCTTCAAACTCCAGTTCCCCCATTTGAACCAAACACAAACACCACCCCCCAGGACTACACACACCATCCCCTCCTAGCCCTCACACACACACACACACACACGCTGTTCCCGTAAAACCCCACAATATTATCTCTAACTGAACATCATCAAGGCAACAAGTGCCATCAAACAAACCTTCCAACCAACACAGTCGCACAATAGAAACCACTTCCCTCAGCCCCATAACCCTGGGAAGTCTGTCAGAGAATGCATCCCAATGACTCCGGATCAAAAGTACTGCACTATGAAAAGCAATAGGGTGCCATTTTGGATGCGGATGTCAGATAGTCATGTGTTTCATGCAGCACAGCACGCTCAAACCACCGAGTCACCTTTGGGGAGTTTTGCCAAGAGCTTGACATCTATATCCTTGGTGTTCTTGGCTGGGTCGTCCTTCCCTTCGAACGAAAACTCTTTCTGGAAGCTGCAGAGGGGGCAGAAATAAAAACTGAATAACTCAGTCAGAACAGGTTACGTTTCAGTAAGGAGAAATTAACAATCTGATTATACTCTGGTGGCATCCCAGGAGACTGAAAAACAGCTTCTATCTCAAGGCCATCAGACTGTTAAACAGCCATCCCTAACACAGAGAGGCTGCAGCCTACATACAGACTTGAAATCATTGGCCACTTTGATAAATTGATCACGAGTCACTTTAATAATATTTACATATCTTGCATTATTCATATGTATATACCGTATTTTATACCATCTATTGCATCTTGCCTATGCCGCTCTGTCATTGCTCATCCATATATTTATTTGTACACTACCGTTCAAAAGTTTGGGGTCACTTACAAATGTCCTTGTTTTTGAAAGAAAAGCACATTTTTGGTCTATTAAAATAATATCAAATCGATCAGAAATACAGTGTAGACATTGTTAATGTTGTAAATGACTTGTAGCTGGATTTTTTTTTTACAGAATATCTACATAGGCGTACAGAAGCCCATCATCAGCAACCATCACTCCTGTGTTCCAATGGCACATTGTGTTAGCTAATCCAAGTTAAGCATTTTAAAAGGCTAATTGATTATTAGAAAACATTTTGCAATTATGTTAGCACAGCTGAAAACTTGTGCTAATTAAAGAAGCAATAAAACTGGCCTTTTTTAGACTAGTTGAGTATCTGGAGCATCAGCATTTGTGGGTTCGATTGCAGGTTCAAAATGGCCAGAAACCAATTATTTACTTCCGAAACTAGTCAGCCTATGCTTGTTCTGAGAAATGAAGGCTATTCCATGCGAGAAATTGCCAAGAAACTGAAGATCTCGTACAACGCTGTGTACTACTCCCTTTACAGAACAGCGCAAACTGGCTCTAACCAGTTAATATTGTAAATTACTATTGTAGCTGGAAACAGAAGTGGGAGGCCCCGGTGCACAACAGAGCAAGAGGACAAGTACATTAGAGTGTCTAGTTTGAGAAACAGACGCCTCACAAGTCCTCAACTGGCAGCTTCATTAAATAGTACCCGCAAAACACCAGTCTCAACGTCAACAGTGAAGAGATGACTCCGGGATGCTGGCCTTCTAGGTAGAGTTGCACAGAAAAAGCCATCTCAGACTGGCCAATAAAAATAAAAGATTAAGATGGGCAAAAAGAACAGTCACCGGACAGAGGAACATCCCGGAGTCACCTCTTCACTGTTGACTTTGAGACTGGTGTTTTGCGGGTACTATTTAATGAAGCTGCCAGCTGAGGACTTGTGAGGCGTCAATTCCACCGCAATTGTCGCATAATCTATTTCAGACCAAAAAAAGGTAACATTGTTAAGTGCATTTTATTTCTTCAATATTGGGAAGGTTTAAAAAAGACTGAGAACCATCTATAGGTCTAGGATGAAAAATACTGGAGGTTTGGCGCAGGTACAGGTTTGAAGCAGGTACATGCGACTAGCGCTACCTAGCAAAAACAGTCAAACTATCTATATAATACGATTTCCGATATGCAATTAGCGATTTTTCCCCCCCCCCATTCACTAATTCTCAGAGGTTATAAGGGGATCCAAATGTAAAAATGTTTAGCATCTTCGGAAGTGAGATTATTTTGGAAACATTTAAGAATCTAAATAGCGACCAGTGAATCCTGGTCCAAGTTCCTCATACTATCAACTAAAATGAGAAATTCTTTATCAAAAGTTTGTGCATTCATTTTTATTATTATACTGAACAAAAATACACGCAACAATGATGGTCCCATGTTACATGAGCTGAAATAAAATATCACAAATGTTCCATATGCACAAAAATCATATTTCTCTCAAATGTTGTGCACAAATTTGTTTACTTCCCTGTTAGTGAGAATTTATCCTTTGCCAAGATAATCCATCCACCTGACAGGTGTGGCATATCAAGAAGCTGATTAAACAGCATGATCATTATACAGGTGCACCTTGTGCTGGGGATAATACAAGGCCACTCCCAAATGTGCAGTTTTGTCATACAACACAATGCCACAGATATCAAGTTGAGGGAGAGTGCAATTGGCATGCTGACTACAGGAATGTTCACTAGAGCTGTTGCCAGATATGGTAGAGAAATGAACATTACATTAAGTTGCCTCCAACGTCATTTTAGACAATTTGACAGTACGTCCAAACGGCCTAACAACGCGTAATCACGCCAGCCCAGGACCTCCACATCTGGCTTGTTCACCTGTGGGATCGTCAGACCAGCCACACGGACAGCTGATGAAACTGTGGGTTTGCACAAGCGAAGAATTTCTGCACAAACTGTCAAACCATCTCAGGGAAGCTCATCTGTGTGCTCATCATCCTCACCAGGGTCTTGACCTGACTGCAGTGGGAAAATGCTCACCTTCGATGGCCAAGCTGGAGAAGTATGGGGTCGTGTGGGCGAGTGGTTTGCTGATGTCAACATTGTGAACAGAGTGCCCCATGGTGGCGGTGGGGTTATGGTATGGGCAGGCATAAGCTACGGACAACAAACACAATTGCATTTTATCATCTATGGCAATATAATGCTCACAGATACTGTTACGAGATCCCGAGGCCCATTGTCGTGCAATTTGTCTGCCGCCATCACCTCATGTTTCAGCATGATAATGCACGGCCCCAGGTTGCAAGGACCTGTACACAATTTCTGGAAGCTGAAATTGTCCCAGTTTTTTCCATGGCCTGTGTGATTCCCCAGACAGCGTGTTCCAGTTTCCACCAATATCCAGCAACTTAGCACAGCCATTGAAGAGGAGTGGGACAACATTCCACAGGCCACATTCAATAGCCTGGTCAACTCGACGCGAAGGAGATGTGCCATGCTGCATGAGGCAAATGTTGGTCACACCAGATACTGACTGGTTATCTGATCCACACGCCGTCTTTTTTGTGTTAAAGGTGTCTGTAACCAACAGATGCATAGCTGTATTCCCAGTCATGTGAAATCCATAGATTAGGGCCTAATGAAATTATTTCAATTGACCGATTTTCTTATCTGTAACTCAGTAAAATATGTATATTTGTGTTCAGTGTAGAATAATCACATCAAGGTCGTAGAATCTGTTGGTCTATTCACAGACTCAAATCTACAATATGCCACACTAAGAGCTGTTAGCAAAGCATTACAGTGGGAAAAGAACATTCTTGAGAAATATCCTGAGGGCTGTTTAATGGAGTGGGTTGGACATCTTCACCACAAACCAGTTCTGGTATGAAATATACCACTAGAGTATCTGAGGGAAGGGACCGTTGGGATCTAGCTTATTACAAGGCTAAGAACACACGACACACCCATTCTTAAGTAATTCATCATTTGAGTAAATTATGACAAATATACCTTATTTGGGGGTAGCCTACAATTGATCATTCCTTAACTATGAATTCAAATGGACAACTAAATCACCCTCTTATACATAGAATGAGTAGACGTATAGAACTGTAAACGTATACTGTACTCATACTGTAAACATATAGAACTGTAAACATATATTGTACTCGTACTGTAAACATACTGTACTCACTAAACGTATAGAACTATACACATATACTGTACTCATACTGTAAACATACTGTACTCATACTGTAAACATATAGAACTAAACATATACTGTAAACATACTGTACTCATACTGTAAACGTATAGAACTGTAAACATATACTGTACTCATACTGTAAACGTATAGGTCTGGATGGATGCTGTATGCAGAGCTGTGGAGTCATGAATGTTGGAGGGTGGAGTACTTGACACCAAGCCAAAACGTTGACACAACGCAATCACACTAATGCTGCAGTGGCGTTCACACTAGTGACCTTATCCTTCACTTTCTCACTTCGTTTGGACACTGTCCCAACAGGCCTGCTGCAGTATAACAAACACATACACACACACACGGCAGCATAGTGGTATACGCAGGCTGAAGAGACTAATAGAAGTGCAATGGTACCATACACAGAACAGATACAGTACACAAATACTGATGATATGTGACAAAAACATCTTACCCGAGAGCCGTCTTCTGTAGAAGTCTTGCGTTTCCAAGTTTGATGGGGGTCTCACTCCCAAGTCCTACAGAAGGAGAGAAACCACAAACAGAATCTTCATCGGTTGCGTGAGAGAAGAGTTGACAGGCAATTTTGAATGACCAAACTAATTGCACAGTTTTTAAATGAACAAAAACACAGTGGAAGGCAGAGTGTATGAGAGGCTTCTAAAAGGTCATCCAACATCTGAGGATGACTCGGCACGAAGCACATTAATCAAGTAGACTTACCACACCACTGGGGATATAAATTAATACATGTGAATAAATTGGAAAACAAAAACCTTTATTGAATCATGTTGAACAATAAAAGATGTGCAGCCTTAAGGTTGTAACAGTGAGAACAATGTAACGGCGTGTGTCTCAAATGGCCCTCTATAGTGCACTACTTGGTGGCATTTGGAGGGATGAATGGTGTTTATTTGAAGAAACCAGGTGACAGTTCAGACAGTGGTCTCACAGGACACACTGTAAATTGCACTATGGATCCATCTAAAGTGGCTTGTTGCTATGGAGCTCACAGCTCAAGGCAATAGAGGATTGATTGCGTTTCGTTGAGACGGACGCACGCTTTAAAGTCTGATCACACGTCAAGGTCGTCTGTGTGCATGTAGTGTGTGTTTAGTGTGTCTCTGCGCAAGTGCGCACGTGTGTGGCAGCGCCAGTGAGGCCTACCAATTCCACCCAGTAGAAGCCTCTCTCGGGGAGGCAGAATACAGAGGAGCGATATAAGCAACTCTAAAATGTAAAAACATGGGTGACTAACCCTCACACACAGGTGACCGATGAGCCTTTTCTAGCTTGTCATCACACCACATTATGCTCAGCTAGCAGCGATGCGAAGACCGTTGTCAAGCTCTGCCCTAATAAAAAACACACAACCCTCAGAGTTCCTACGATGACAGCAGCAGCCTTGAATGTGTCCAACACAAAATCCTAGGCATAGGAAACTGTTTAATGTCAATGTTGCAGTACCACGGCCATCAAGACCGGTCGTGAATTTTCCTTGACATAAAACAGAGACCGTTAATGCCCATCTCCAGTCTATTAGCAGGCCGATTATAAAATGGGTAGCTATTGTGAAGTAAACGGCACACCATCCTCAGGAAAAACCAACCCGTATTACTGCAAAGTAAAAGCCTAATATAAAAGTGGGTGCTGGATGTTACCGTGCCATTTTAAAGAACGCTCAATGCTTTGTAGAGTTCTAGACCTCAGTGTGGTTGGTTATAGAGCAGCTGTTCACTAGGTTCAACGCTGTGGAACGTTGCCGATAGAAAACGCCACAAATAAACCTGACATGGTTCTCTAACATATCTGGATCTGAACGTTCCCACAACACTGTGCCCTGGGTCATATTCACTGGGTGAATCTGGAGGTGAAAGAAACGCACGCGTTTAGACGAGGTGCTGGCTAGCGGAGTAGAACACTTGAAAAAAAAAAAAAAAGAGAGCCTCACACTCCTGGAGCGCAGACGAAATCATTTAATAACCAACGTTTCGACAGACAAGCGGTCTTCATCAGGGTATATCAACGTTATTGGGTTATTCAATTATTGCATCTGAGCTCCTAGAGTGTGCGGCTCTCCTTTTCTCTTTCATATTCACTGGGTACCAAATGGAAGAAAACTGACTGAAACACTACCTGAACAATAAGAAATACTTGTTTTGTTTCCGTTGCACAAGGCTTTGCTTTATTGTGCCCTAATGAATATGACCCTACTGACCGCGGACTAGGGCTGGACTGACTGACTGACTGACTCACTCAGTGGGACAGAGAGAGAACACATGTGTTTCCACTTTGCCTGCCAGCCCCCACCCCTAACCATTCCAGATCTGTTAGTCCATATTAAGGATATTTGGATGATGTTTAAAATCCCCCCGCTTTGGGAAAACATCATTTGAGAAGGGAGGAGAAGAAGAGTCCCTACGCCTAGATGTGTTTTGGTACGAGACTGGTATTATTTCAGCTGGGGAGTATCCGGTAAACACATACTAGCTCAGGCCTTAACCACCCTCCTTACATCGTAGCCTACAGGTCATCTTACCAGCTGATAAAGTGACAGGGATAGAGTGATATCAGAGAAGGAAAACAACAATTTATGTAGGTACACCTCCACTAATCTTGTCTATCAATGTAGGCAAGAGAATTAAAATGGACTAATATAGATATTTGTCCTTACTGCCTACCACACAGTTAGCCTGGTTTCTGGTGTTCGTGCTGAATAGCCAACTCCTGCGGTCATTTACAAAGCTTGATAACGACCATAGGAATGGGCAAGACGGCACAAACAGATCGGGGATTAGCCTTTATAACCCAGTATCCCTGTAGCGCAAAACAACACGTAGCTGTTGAGGGCATAGTGCTAAAGGTGCTGGATGAGTCAACACGTTGAGCCCTACAGGGGGAATGGAGGACCATCCGATCAGAAGCAGCCCTACGCAATAGAGCAGAGGAACCCTTACAGAAAGGAGGGTGCTTCCTGCATTACACGTTCCACACACAGGCATAAAACCACTACAATGATCACAGATGTCCCAAACCCTTTGGTGTTAAAAGAACGTGAAACATTCTTCACACCGTCACACATGTAGACTGAGCTATTAAAAGCATGTGTCAAACACAAGGCCCGCGGGCCGAATCCGTGACACATTTCTATCCGTCCCGCACAATGATTTGGGTTCGTCAAGTCATTCTTGGCCCGCTTCCATACCGCCCACGATGCACTGCACTACAAGTCATAGTAAGCACTGCCAACATTGCCACACACCCCCCTCCTCCCAGACCCATCCAGTGCGCTGTATCATGTCATCACTAAAAATGGCATCTTCTACCGGACCGAAAGTTTAAACGTGTTGTAAGCGAAACGTCCATGCAAAGTTTGGGTTCCAATGGGTCATTGCTGTAGCCTACAGAAAATGTAATCTTGGTTGTCAATAAGTTAGAAGAGAAAGGATTTACGTGTGGGTATAAATTACTACTAAAGGACAATAGGACACACAAGCGAGTATAAATGAGTCAACAGCGGAGTCATCTACTTGATGAAGTTACAGCATGATGCATGTGTGTCGGTGAATTCAACATCAATTGCACTGCTTTCGTGTTACCAGGTAACTTGACAGAGCACTCTTATAGCAACGAACTGGGGAATAGTCACAGGGTATGAATGAGCCAATTGGAAGCTGGGGATGATTAGGTGGCCATGACGGGTATGAGAACCAGATTAGGAATGTAGCCACGACACCAGGTTTAAACACCCCTACTCTTACGATAAGTGCCCTGGGATCTTCAGTGACCACAGAGTCAGGACACCCGTTTAACATCCCATCCGAAAGACAGCACCCTACACAGGGCAATGTCCCTAATCACTGATCTTAGGCATTGGGATACATTATTTTTAATAGAGGAAAGAGTGCGTCCTACTGGCCCTCCAACACAGCTTCCAGCAGCATCTGGTCTCCCATCCAGAACTGCTTAGCTTCAGAGGCAAGTCAGCAGCGGGATGCAGGGTGGTATGCTGCTTTCATGTGTCCCATTTACAGCGCACAGCAGAGGGATAGTGTCCAGGCACATGCCACAGTCCTAGCCAGGCTACTAAAATGTTGCAGTCTGGTCTTCAGTTTCTAAAGCTTGCCAATGAATAACCAAAAAACAAAACTTGCAAAAAAATAAAATAAATAAAACATATAGGCCTATTACAGCAACATTAGAGCAGTAGCCTAGGCTGACTACTCAACTAGGCCTAAGACATTGTGAGTGCACCATACAACAATCCTGCAGTCCACCACACTGGTGATCCACGCAATGCAAAGAAAAGAGGTTACAACGTAGCTGCGTTTTTGTTATTTACAGTTATTAAAACGCTTTTTGATTAAAGTGGACAAATTATTTATCTGGTTTTAATATGTTAAAATGGCATATAGAGCATCCTATGTACATAAGTGGACATTATAAAAAAGGCCATTTTTCCCCCCTCTAATAAAACAGCCAGTTTGAGCCAGTTATATATAAGTGTTTTGTAAAAACAAACATAGGCCATGTCTGGCCCAAAAATGAGTTGTATTTTTTCAATATGGCCAGTGTGCTGATTGAGTTTGATACCCCTGTCGTAAAGTGAAACATGAGGATCAAGTACTTTCATTCATCAATGAAGGGGTCTAATCCTGGATGTTCTAGCAGTGGTTTGTTTCATGATAAACATACTGTATGTCACTATGAGGGCAAAATGACCGTTTACTGTTCCGAGTAAGTTCTTTCTCCTTGTCATTTACAGACTTAATACTACAGGTTCTATACACAAGTACTAATACTTGGAGAAGGCAATAAAACCACATGGGGCTGATGAATTAAGTGTGTGCAGAAATGACCATTCAAGAGCATATGTCCCTGTTTAGAGGGGATTACCCTGAGCAGAGCAGCCCCGAACTAGAGAGAGCCCAAAAAGAAATGTCACTAAAACGACGACGGGATCACTTACATCACAACTCTTACTACCCCCATCTTCTACCACACACACACTGACCTCCCCCAGCATCAGAGATAAAGTAAGGGAAGGGTTTAGTTTAGATTTATAAATACTAGGAGCGGTAGCTAAGTCAGGTGAGCCTGAGCCAATCAAAGCCTTAAACCCCTTAGCCTACGGTAGATACTAATACTGTATGCCAATCAAGACAATGAATGGCTAACCAAGCCTAGTCTCATTTAATTCGCAAGAACATTGCACTTGTATTATTATTTTTTAAATTGAACCTTTATTAGCCATGGTGGACTCGTTAGCGGTGCGCTAGTAGTCAAATGCTGATCAAATGACTGATGGCAAAGTATTGGTCTGGACACTGCTGTGTGTCAAATTTATGCTAATAACACACACATCAACCCTCCAGACCCCATTTGTGTCCCAAATGCACCCTATTCCCTAGTGCACTGCTTTTGACCATAGGCCAAACGTGCACTATGCAGGGAATAGGGTGCCATTTGGGATACAGATTCTTCTACTGGGTTGTAATGGCTGGGAACCAATGGTGTTGGGGCACCAGGAACACCTGTTGTGAATTCTCAGCCAGTTAACCAAGCAGAACCACCACTCAACACCCAGTTCCACTCTCTGGACGGATTACTGAGAGTGGGAATTGTGTACAATTGTGAGAATGAGAAACATAGGCCACACACACAGAGTTCTTGTCACACATTCTGACGCAAACACTCAGGCATGTGCAACTAACTACACACAAAACATAATATCTCTGACATAACTGTCCAAATAAACTGGAGACAGAAAGTAGAGCCCAGAAATAACTCTCCCTCCTCCTGCAGTCAGAGAGAGTCCCTTATCAACTGTTACGTCCTTGGAGGCTACAGCTGCAGACAGCGCAAGGACAACTGGAAACGGGGCCAGTTAAGAGACAATTTGCCTCACTTTCCTCAGCCTACAGCCCCATCCTCCTCCTATCCCCAGACCCAAAGCCCCATCCTCAGTCCCAGACCCAAAGCCCCATCCTCAGTCCCAGACCCAAAGCCCCATCCTCAGTCCCAGACCCAAAGCCCCATCCTCAGTCCCAGACCCAAAGCCCCATCCTCAGTCCCAGACCCAAAGCCCCATCCTCAGTCCCAGACCCAAAGCCCCATCCTCAGTCCCAGACCCAAAGCCCCATCCTCAGTCCCAGACCCAAAGCCCCATCCTCAGTCCCAGACCCAAAGCCCCATCCTCAGTCCCAGACCCAAAGCCCCATCCTCAGTCCCAGACCCAAAGCCCTATCCTCAGTCCCAGACCCAAAGCCCTATCCTCAGTCCCAGACCCAAAGCCCTATCCTCAGTCCCAGACCCAAAGCCCTATCCTCAGTCCCAGACCCAAAGCCCTATCCTCAGTCCCAGACCCAAAGCCCTATCCTCAGTCCCAGACCCAAAGCCCTATCCTCAGCACCAGCTCCATCTTACCTTGTCTGCAGAACTTGACATGGCTCAGGTAGTTTGAGATCCACGGGTTTGCGTTCCGATACATTCTTGCAAGACCAGGTAGGTACAGAGGACAGATAGAAGAGAGGGATAGAGAAAGAGCGCTGGAAAGAGAGAAGCGCTGAGGTCCGACCCGCAGGCAGGCAACTGACTGCAAGGTGATGCAGAGAAACAAAAAACGCAGTCAGTCGGTGCCCCGGGACGAGCTGCCCTCAGCACAGAGAGAGAGAGAGGCAGAAGGAGAAGGGAGGGAGGACCCAGAGTCAGGTAGCGTTAGAGAAAGAGGGACAGAGAGAGAAAGAGGAGAGTGAGGGAGCTGATTCCCGATCAGCAGTAGTAGCGCGTGGTAGAGGCTGCAGTGCAGCGTTGGTTCTCTCTGTGCAGTCAGAGTGGAGCAGAGTCTTTAAACAGCTCCCCTCTAGTCTCCAGCAGTAACGCTAATAGCAAACTGGCTAACGGCTAATACTAAACAGACATCCCCTGCCTTCCTCCAGTGCAGCCTAACTAAAGCTGCTCAGTACCTGCTAATCTGATTACAGGCAAGAAATGAGCTAGGCCCCATGGCTATGCTCACAGATTGGACCCGAGAGGCTGGGTGTCCCTCTATCTCCTGCAGACAGACTCAGAGAAAGGTATATACTGTAGAGTGGAAGTACTGAGAATGTGCTGCTGTGTTCCCTTGGCCCAGTGACAAGGCAGCAGTGGGACGCTACAGAGCAAGGGGAGGGCGAGAGAGAGAGATGAGAAGACAAAATTACAGTCTCAGCTAGATGATAAATTCCACTCATCTCTCAGTGGTGACAAAACGAAGGAGCAGAGAGAGAGAGAGCTAGCGAGCGAGCAAAGGAAAGGGAGATGGAGAGGCTAAGAGAGAGAGACGGAAGGTGAGAGGGGCAGAGAGAATCTGAAATTGGCGATTATGGAGCTCCAGTCATGGGATTGTCCATCTGACTAACCGTATCATTATGGTAAAAACTATGGCCGTCCATCCCTAGAGAATCCAAAAGAGCAGTAGTGTGTGTGTGTGTGTGTGTGTGTGAGATCACAGAAAGTGAATGAGATCGTGTAGTCAGAGGGATAGAGAGGATACAAGTTCAGACATGCAGATTTACACTGAGGGTACACACACAGGGAGACAGACAATTACTTTGATTCCTCAGCCAATAAATGATGTCACCAACCCAACACTGCAGTAGCAGTGTCCAAACACATCCTACTTGAACCCAGGTGTGACGTCAGATCAGTTTATTAGAGGTGGCAGGTTTGGACTCTTCCCTTGCCCTCCGTGGTGAGCTCATCTGGTCTGGGCACACCAACACACTCACTGCTAAGTAACACGGCAGGTGAGACAGCTATACGTTTGTCTGTAGTCTACTATACACTAATAACAGCATTAACCGCAATAAGAGATTCCATCTGACCAACACTACCTACCTTGGAGACCCAACGTGGGAATTTATTTTTAGAAAATTATCAGTTATATTCTAATATGTAGATTGAAATACAAAGCATTGAAACCAATTAGTTGTGGAAATACTTAGAGAAACATGTCTCCTACACCCAATACAACAACAAGCATTTTCTTGAATGGGTGAAACATTTTAGCTCTCTACGGTCCCTAGTGGCAGCTCAGCCATAGGATAACCATAACCACCGCAGACCCATACTCACTCTTAACATTCATCCCCATATAGACAGAGGACTGGACTCTGTCACTGTAGGAATGCAGTGTTGAGTCTGGAGAGAAGCCTGGGAAGAAGCCGACATTGTGCTCTGCTCTGATGTTCATGCCTCTCCTGCTGGGTCCAGACCTGGGTTCTAATGTTACCGTTTACTTTCCAAAACATTTATCGTTTGATTGAGACTGTCTGGAGTGCCAGATAGGGCAGGGATTGCACTTTTGGGACTATACCATTGGCCCCATTACATCAGGTAATCTCAATCAAGTGCCGCTGAATTAATTCAAATAAAAAATCAAACACAGGTGTGGGTGGGTCACACAGAGGGGCTTGGTGGGGCTAACAGCCTAACAGAACAGGATACCAAAGCCTTTACACAGCCTGGAGGTGTGTTTTGTGTCATGGTCCTTTTGAAAAACAAATGATAGTGGGACTAAGCCCAAACCAGATGGGATGGCGTATCGCTGCAGAATGCTGTGGTAGCCATGCTGGTTATGTGTGCCTTGAATTTAAATCAATCACAGACAGCGTCACCAGCAAAGCACCCCCACACCTCCATCCTTCACGGTGGGAACACAACATGCAGAGATCATCCGTGCACCTACTCGGCGTCTCACAAAGACACTGCGGTTGGAACCAAAAATCTCACATTTGGACTCAGACAAAATAACAGATTTCCTCTGGTCTAATGTCCATTGCTTGTGCTTCTTGGCCCAAGCAAGTCTCTTCTTCTTATTGGTGTCCTTTAGTAGTGGTTTCTTTGCAGCAATTCGACCATGAAGGCCTGATTCACACAGTCTCCTCTGAACAGTTGATGTTGAGATGTGTCTGTTATATGTCCACTATAACTATTTTGACAATTGGATTGGTCCCCTCTACCACACGGAACCCCACTAATCTACCAACGAAAATGCACGGGGTGGCTAAAAACCGACCTCCATCTTCTGCTAGCTTGCTACCCATGGCTCGGCTAGCTGTCTGAATTGCCATGACCCCAACCAACCTCACTACTCACTGGACCCTTATGATCACTTGGCTAAGCATGCCTCTCCTTAATGTCAATATGCCTTGTCCATTGCTGTTCTGGTTAGTGTTTATTGGCTTATTTCACTGTAGAGCCTCTAGCCCTGCTCACTATACCTTATCCAACCTTTCAGTTCCACCACCCACATATGCGATGACATCACCTGGTTTCAATGACGTTTCTAGAGAAAATCTCTTTCATCATCACTCAATGCCTAGGTTTACCTCCACTGTATTCACATCCTACCATACCTTTGTCTGTACATTATGCCTTGAATCTATTTTATCGCCCCCAGAAACCTGCTCCTTTTATTCTGTTCCGGACGTCCTAGACGTCCAATTCTCATAGCTTTTAGCCGTACCCTTATCCTACTCCTCCTCTGTTCCTCTGGCGATGTAGAGGTGAATCCAGGACCTGCAGTGCCTAGCTCCACTCCTATTCCCTAGGCGCTCTCTTTTGATGACTTCTGTAACCGTAAAAGCCTTGGTTTCATGCATGTTAACATTAGAAGCCTCCTCCCTAAGTTTGTTTTATTCACTGCTTTAGCACACTCTGCCAACCCGGATGTCTTAGCAGGGTCTGAATCCTGGGTTAGGAAGACCACCAATAACTCTGAAATCTCCATCCCTAACTACAACATTTTCAGACATGATAGAACAGCCAAAGGGAGCGGTGTTGCAATCTACTGCAGAGATAGCCTGCAGAGTTCTGTCCTACTATCCAGGTCTGTACCCAAACAATTTGAACTTCTACTTTTAAAAGTCCACCTCTCTGAAAACAAGTCTCTCACCGTTGCCGCCTGCTATAGACCACCCTCTGCCCCCAGCTGTGCTCTGGATACCATATGTGAACTGATTGCCCCCCATCTATCTTCAGAGCTCGTGCTGCTAGGCGACCTAAACTGTGACATGCTTAACACCCCGGCCATCCTACAATCTAAGCTTGATGCCCTCAAACTCACACAAATTATCAATGAACCTACCAGGTACAACCCCAAAGCCGTAAACACGGGCACCCTCATAGATATCATCCTAACCAACTTGCCCTCTAAATTCACCTCTGCTGTTTTCAACCAAGATCTCAGCGATCACTGCCTCATTGTCTGCATCCGTAATGGGTCAGCGGTCAAACGACCTCCACTCATCACTATCAATCGCTCCCTGAAACACTTCAACGAGCAGGCCTTTCTAATCGACCTGGCCCGAGTATCCTGGAAGGAAATTGACCTCAACCCGTCAGTAGAAGATGCCTGGGTATTCTTTAAAAATGCCTTCCTCACCATCTTAAAATAAGCATGCCCCATTCAAAAAATGTAGAACCAGGAACAGATACAGCCCTTGGTTCTCTCCAGACCTGACTGCCCTGAACCAACACAAAAACATCCTGAGGCGTACTGCATTAGCGTCGAACAGCCCCCGTGAAATGCAACTTTTCAGGGAAGTTAGAAACGAATATACACAGGCAGTTAGAAAATTCAAGGCTAGCTTTTTCAAGCAGAAATGTGCGTCCTGCAACACTAACTCAAAAAAGTTCTGGGAAATTGTAAAGTCCATGGAGAATAAGAGCACCTCCTCCCAGCTGCCCACTGCACTGAGGCTAGGAAACACTGTCACCACCGATAAATCCACTATAATTGAGAATTTCAATAAGCATTTTTCTACGGCTGGCCATGCTTTTCCACCTGGCTACCCCTACCCCGGTCAACAGCACTGCACCCCCCACAGCAACTCGCCCAAGCCTTCCCCATTTCTCCTTCTCCCAAATCCAGTCAGCTGATGTTCTGAAAGAGCTGCAAAATCTGGACCCCCAAAAATCAGCTGGGCTAGACAATCTGGACCCTCACTTTCTAAAATTATCTGCCGAAATTGTTGCAACCCCTATTACTAGCCTGTTCAATCTCTCTTTCGTGTCGTCTGAGATTCCCAAAGATTGGAAAGCAGCTGCGGTCATCCCCCTCTTCAAAGGGGGGGACACTCTTGACCCAAACTGCTACAGACCTATATTTATCCTACCCTGCCTTTAAAAAAAATATATATATATTTTACCCCCTTTTCTCCCCAATTTTTGTGGTATCCAATCGCTAGTAATTACTATCTTGTCTCATCGCTACAACTCCCATACGGGCTCGGGAGAGACGAAGGTTGAAAGCCATGCGTCCTCCAAAGCACAACCCAACCAAGCCGCACTGCTTCTTTAACACAGCGCGCCTCCAACCCGGAAGCCAGCCGCACCAATGTGTCGGAGGAAACACCGTGCACCCGGCCCCCTTGGTTAGCGCGCACTGCGCCCGGCCCGCCACAGGAGTCGCTGGAGCGCGATGAGACAAGGATATCCCTACCGGCCAAACCCTCCCTAACCCGGACGACGCTAGGCCAATTCCCAACCCTCCCGGTCGCGGCCGGCTGTGACAGAGCCTGGGCTCTTTCTACAATGTAGAAAATAGTACAAATAAAGAAAAACCCTTGAATGAGTAGGTGTGTCCAAATTTTTGACGGGTACTATACAGTATATAAATATTTTTAAACGTTATGAATATTGCTAGCAACAGAACAAACATGTTGAATTACATACAAATATTTTTTCTACTGTAGGTAATGTCAACTTTATTCCTCAACTACTAATATTGAGCCAATGGTCGCGGTTGCATGCATCAACCAATGGTTGTGTGCCACGTCATCGACTGTGCCTTTCAGGAACCAGATTGCTATAACATATGCTGGTAGCTCATACATAAAATACCTATCCATGCGTTGTAAGATCTTGCATGCGTCAGCAACGCCTGGGCAGAGGAATGCAGCCATAGGCTTTAAAAAGGCATCCGCGTGTGCCGCTGGTTGCTGGTAAGCTTTGACTGAATGAATTTGCCAACCTTTATTTAGCTATTAGCAGAAACGTGTTCCAGTTAGCTTTTTATCTAATAAGCTACATTAAAAGTTCAGACTTCCTCTTCTAAGGGTGACAGGTACCCTAGTGGCTAGAGTGTTGGGCCACTAACCAAAAGGTCGCTAGTTTGAATACCAAAGCCAACAAGGGAAAAAAAATGATGTCCCCTTAAGCAAGGCACTTAAACCTAATTTGCTCTAGGGACGCTATACTATTACGGCATTTCACTGCACCTATCCAGATATGGTGGGGGTCTCTGGGTCGCCGGTTTGCCTGGGAGGGGGTCCCTGGGCTAGAAGGTTGAAGGCCCCTGCTGTACTAGCTCTATGGATTACAAATTTAGTTTGGAATCAGAGGCAGTCAACTAGCCCATTCCCAGATCTGTTTGTGCTGTTTAGTCACAACATGACAATGAATGAGCATAGGAATTGGCAAGACTGTACAAAACAGACCAAGCTAACACTTACCAGTATTTATGCACACACGCACAAGTATCTGGTAACCAGTCCTGTGGTCCAATGGAGAGGCACTAACTTGTAATTACATGCCTGGCTGCTGATATGGGGACAGTCAAACATTGTTGCTCCGCATTAGGCAGGATTACAAAAAAAGGTAACCAATCTGGCAACTGCATCTGCAAAACAAATCTTCAAGGTAAACCACTAGAGATTAATGTTATAACCTTTTCAGACATATGGAATGTGGTGCCTTGAAAGCGTCTCGGCTATGGCATGTTTGTTTGTCTGAAGAGTACACGAAGGCTTTTTAAATGCAAACACGAAACCGTCTCTGGATAGAGTGCCACTGAACGGGCATTTTATTTGTCTAAAAGGAATGCCGCTTCTGAAGCGGGACCATCGTCAATCACTAAGCAACCAGAACTGTCAATCAAATAATCTTGAGTTACCTGTGTGCAACCACTCTTTAATAAAAAAGTATATTAAAATTCATTTGTTGTTGTCAGGGAAACAATACCAAACATTCTATGCCGAAGCAGAATTCTACTGTCTGAAAAATGTAGAGGCATATGATGCTGCACATTTTTTGTTGTTGTTGTCTGAAAGGTTATAATCCTCTCTAATAATATCTTCTAAAAAAAAAAACATGTCGTTTTGATCTTTGTTAGTACAGTTACTGATAAGGAGACGAGAGGGAGGAAGAGTTTGTAATACTAAACAAACACCAGTAATTTGACAAATTTTGAATTTGATCAGTACCGAAAAGCCAGCTCTGAGACAATCCAAGCAAATCACTTTTTTTTGAATGTTGAACAAAAACAGGCCAACGATGAGACCTCGATCATCGTAACAGCAGCATGTCCACACCTCCCCACCAATTATACACAACACAGATGCCTGGGTGTCAGATGAATTCAACATAAGAATTGAATTACTGTATACAAACACTTAAGACATCCAGTGACCGCAATAGCACTTTAAATGACCCCAGCGTCTCTCCTCAAGCCCGTTGATAGAGTGTGTATGCGTGCGTGACGTGGAGAAGGAAAGCAGGAAACATTAGCAGGTTTTTCTCAAAATCTGGGCCCAGAACTCAACCTCTCAACCTAGGCCTCCCCCTCAGAAATAAAGCCCAGATTTACTGTTTCTCCCACAGGAAATACTGTATATCCCTCTCTTCTGGCAAATTAACTATGGAGGGGTCCAGCACGTTTGGCCATGTTGTCTCTACAGACACATAGCAGTGCTCAGCCCAGAGTCCATCGCTCAAACAGAACCATAAACGTATACAGAAGGTAGGCATAGCATGAAGAGGTAGTGTTCCCCTTTAATTTAGCTGCCACTGCAAAAAAGATATATATATTTTTCTGCTGAGACTGCTTTTAAAGGGATAGCGCAACATTTTTGTAATTATCCCACTTTCTGCTTTCATGGATTCCATTTTTAGTTCCCTGCATGCAATTTGAAGGAAGTTGCTAACTAGCATTAGCGCAATTGCTAACTAGGGTTACCATGCTAGCGGTTCTTGTAGACTTCCAGTTATTGCCTACCTTCAAGTTCATTCCAACTGCACACAGAGAAATAAAAATGGTAACCGTGAGTTGATTGGACTCTGGGTATGAAGAAAAAGGGCTCGATTGCCAAAAGTTATCCACTTCATAGGGAATAGGGTGCCATTAGGGACAGTCCACATGGGGAAGTATTTGGGAGTGCTACATTTCCTCTGACACTTGTAGAAGGACCAAAGGTCTAAATTTACTGTCCCAGTTTGCTGTCATAACAGTCATTGGTCCTTGGACAGTCAGAGAACTGCACAAGGTCAGACACATTCCCTTCATAACACGCATGCACTCTGACACACTGGAAGATAGGTTGGCCTTGTTTGTAGCCAGCTCACTCTGTTCAATCTACCCTAATAAGGTGAGGTGTTAGCTGAGTGGCTGGGCAGCAGAGGTCACCGACGGGGTATTTACCGTCACAGTTCACTGGCTGGTACCCAGGCCTGGTCTGGACTTACCCAGACCATCTCTATTGGGACCAAGGCCAGTAATACCCAAGAACAATGTGTATCAGTCCAAAAGACCAGACCATGGCAATGTCCAAGGCAGTACACACAAACTTCAAACTTTCCAAACAGATCCTGGCCTCAGCTTACTGTACAAGCCTTTTCTCAGATACAACTGCCACAAATAGGAGGACCAAGATAACTTAGTCCAACTCCATCTGTAAACACTAGCTAGCTCTGCCCTGTTGCCCCACCCCTTGACAGACTTACCCAAGATAACCCAGATAAAAGCGTCCCTAAGAAGTGGCTCTCGATGGCTCAAGGTGGAATGCTCTTTAGAGATCACTAACAATGTGTGCCGACTACCCCCACAGTGTTGGTCAACAGCGTGCAGCTCGAGAGTTGAAACCCGCCATGAGATTTGAATTTACCCTGAGAGAAATATTTCCACAGAAAGAGAGAAAAAGGTGGAATGCAACCACCAGCAAAAGAATACTTCACCAAACCCATTTTTAATTATTATTTTTACGCCTGTTTTCCTCACCAATTTCGATCTTGTCTCGTCGCTGAAACTCCCCAACGGGCTCGGAAGGCCGAGTCATGCGTCCTCCAAAATGACCCGCCCTACCACGCCGCTTAACCCTGAAGCCAACCACACCAACGAAGCTGGGTCTGTACTGACACCTCTAGCATTGCACCGCAGTGCCTTAGATCACTGCGCCACTCGGGAGGTCCCCACCGATCCCATTTGCCAAAGCATTCCTGGTGTTCTTCCCATTCCATTCCCACCCGGCAATCTTCCCAGGAACTGTCATCCCTTTTTGTTTAGTGTATGGGAAAAGCTGGGACTAGGACAGGTGCCGATTTTGGAACCCTTTACTTAGTATCTTTAATTTTTCAGCCACTGGTCAGCCAGAATCAAGGCCATAACAGTCAAAAGGTATGCCAGCAGGTAGGAGGTTGTGCCATTGGAAGACAAATCGACTGAAACACCAGAAGATTCTGCTGGCCAAGACCGAGAAGCTGTACCTATTCCCAGAGAAATGACTGTGTGGAAACTCAATACACAAAAGGAAAGGTTTTAGGGTAGATGCCAGAATAGTACATATCCCCATGAACCTCTGACCGGTTACTTTGACACTATTTACTCAGCTCTCTTCCTATGGCGTTAAATAACCATTAAAAAAAAGGGAAGGGCCATACTAATTCAATGGGATGTAGGGCACAATAAGTTAGACCAATTTAAATGGAGAGCTCAAATAAAGCTCCATTGGAACGTAGACATGTTCCCAATTCCAGTCCTCCTCTCCCTGTCTGTTCCTAGACCTTTCTCCCTTTTCTCTCCTCGTTTGTTTCTCGAATGAATCCCCCTTTAAAAGCCCTGTGCAGCTGGTGAAACTTAGATTTATTTTTATTTTTTATAGAATCACACAGTACATTCCAAATGACTCTAAACAGTGCAGCCAGAACCCAATCAACACATATCTGGTAAGGGTCTGTTCCATTTATAAGCAGCAAGGATGACAGTTCTGATGTTACTGTTAGTACTGGAATAAGTGCTACCAGACAGGAGGCTAAACCCCAGGGGATCCTGGATACAGAGATAGATCACGCACACTGGAAGGCACTTCTTCGGAGCTCTGCTCTCTCCCTCCACACCTGTAGGAAAATGTATCCTAGCTTCCCGAGACTGTCCAATCTCCCTCTCTGTGTGTGTGGTGACTATCGGAGTCAGTTGTCTGTGCTATGGCTTACATGCCATTTAAATCAGTCTACGACAATTGTGCGTGTGCACGCATGTGTGCCACAGCTGTTTATAGATCCCTCTATACATCATCGCTGCTGTCTACAAGAATACAGTATGACCGCTCCCCTCAGCTATTCTACACAGCGCAATGTTGACACTTCTGCTGTTCTACGCAACCTTACAGTCCAAATGTCACCAATATGTTTCAAATCACAACACACTCACATTGATATTTTAGATTACAAACAGCTCAGTGTAACAAGCACATATGAAGTGTGTTCTACCCTCTCGTGGCTTTGAGTCTCTGACTCTTGTCAAGGAGTGAAATTTAAGTTACAAGCAAAGGACTTTGCTGATAACTACGTTGAGGAAAATTGTACTTACTATGCCTGTGACATGTGGTTGTCCCACCTAGCTATCTTAAGATGAATACGCTAAGTCGCTCTGAATAAGAGTGTCTGCTGAATTACTAACATGTAAATGTAGGTCAGAAAGCACAAATAAGGTACAGGTAATTAGGTTTCATGCTATGGGAGGCTAAAAGTCAAAAATTGGTTAGAATAAATTATATACACACACATATATACAGTTGAAGTTGGAAGTTTACATACACCATAGCCAAATACATTTAAAACTCAGTTTTTCACAATTCCTGATATTTAATCCTGGTAAAAATTCCCTGTTTTAGGTCAGTTAGGATCACTTTATTTTAAGAATGTGAAATGTCAGAATAATAGTAGAGAATTATTTATTATTTCAGCTTTTATTTCTTTCGTCACATTCCCAGTGGGTCAGAAGTTTACATACTATTTGAGTGTATTTGGTAGCATTGCCTCATGAAGCTGGTTGAGAGAATGCCAAGGGTGTGCAAAGCTGTCATCAAGGCAAAGGGTGGCTACTTTGAAGAATCTCACATTTGTTTAACACTTTTTTGTTACTACATGATTCCATAGGTGTTATTTCATAGTTTTGATGTCTTCACTATTCACTATAGAAAACTGTAAAAATAAATAAAAACTCTTGGATGAGTAGGTGTCTAAACTTTTGACTGGTACTTTATGCATGCATGCATGCACACACGCACACTGAACAACAAAAAATAATGCAACAATTTCCAATATTTTACTGAGTTACAGTTCATATACGCAGTGGTGGAAAAAGTACTCAATTGTCATACTTGAGTAAAAGTAAAGATAAACTAATAGAAAATGACTCAAGTAAAAGTCACACAGTAAAATACTACTTGGGTAAAGGTCTAAAAAATATTTAGTTGTAAATATACTTAAGAATCAAAAGTAAAAGTATAAACCATTTCAAATTCCTTATATTAAGCAAACCAGACGGCACAATTTTCTTTTTTATTTATTGACGGATAGCCAGGGGCACACTCATACACTCCGCCAGATCAGAGGCTGTAGGGATGATCTCTTGATAAGTGTGTGAATTGGACCATTTCTGTCAAAATGTAACGAGTACTTTTGGGTTTCAGGGAAAATGTATGGAGTAAAAAGTCAGATATTTGAAATCAGTCTTGCCTACTTAAACTGCATACTGTGTACTAATCGTGCTACATACTACTTAGAACATATTGTATAGTAAAATCAAATGCAGTAAATAATATACCATGCTCATCCACATTGAGAACGCATCACCTATTGCACAATTGCATGGATTCCTGCTATTCGTTCATTTTGGTACAGCGCGTCACCATATCAGATTATCAGCTGTTGTCTTCCTCAATAGTGTGCAACGAATTGTACTAGATGAATAGCCAAAATGAGTATAAGATCCTGGCATACTTAAGATGCCTATCATTTAGTATCTAGTCATTTATTAGGCTCCCCATTTGCTGTTGCCAAGGCAGCAGCTACTCTTCCTGGGGTCCAAAACATTAAGTCATACAAATTTACATTGCACCATTATTACATTACAATTTTACAATACTAAGAATAATGTGTGGGTGTGTAATGTATGCGTGTTTATTCACAGTCCGCGTTGTGACGTGGGGTGTTTTGAGGTCATTTATTTATCTGATTTTATTGCTAGTTTGAGTTACCTGAGGTGGGAGAGCATTCTATGCAGTCATGGCTCTATATAGTACTGTGTGTTTCCTAGCCTCTGTCCCGGACTTGGGGACTGTGAAAAGACCCCTGGTAGCATGTCTTGAGGGGTAATGTATGGGTGTCTGAGATGTGTGCTAGTCGTTTGAACAGACAGTTCGGTACTTTGAATATACGTCAATACCGCTCAAAGACCAGTAGTGATGCAGTCAGTCAATCTCTCTACTTTGAGCCAGGAGAAATTGACATGCATGTTTTTGATGTAAGCCCTCTGTGTACTTTTAAGGGCCAGATGTGCTGCTCTGTTCTGAGCCACTATAAATTTGCCTATGTCCTTATTTGTAGCACTTGACCATATATAGGGCAGTAATCTAGGTGTGAAAACTAGGGCCTGTAGGACTGGTTTGGTGGATTATGATGTCAAGAAAGCAGAGCTTTATTACAGACAGACCTCTCCCCATTTTAGCTAGCGTTTAAATCAATATGCTTCGACTATGTCGGTTTACAATCTAGGGTCACACCAAGCAGTTTAATCTCAATTTGCTCGATCGACACATAATTCATTACTAGATTTAAATGAGGTTTAGCAAATGTTTTGTCCCAAAACAATTGATTTAATTTTGATATATTTAAGATTAACCTATTACTAACCACCCATTTTAAAGAAGGCAAGTAGTCTGACATGGCCAACGACTTGCGTGGTCAGGCCAGACAGATATGTTAAGACTCTCCTCTGGCTTTGGTCTGAGGCTTCTTCCTGCATGACTGGCTCTGGCTCAGGTCCACCTCTGTGTCATGGACCATCAGGCTGTTGGGATGTTGGATGTGTCACTCAATAAGCTGACCCTTAACCTCAGGACGGCCATTAGAGATCCTACAGTACACAGTCAGGTAGGGCAGGATCCAATTCAATAGGGAGACAGACCCACGCTTGAAACCGAGTGAAACAGGGGAGGTCCAAGCAGAACAGATTTCCTATTGTAAAACATTTTGCTATTGTGTGCCACACTCAACACAACCCTGATGTGAACACGAGGCCTCCCCAGTCCCAACCCATCTTAAATAACAAGACAGACCAAAACAAATGTAGTCGGTTGCAACGGTAGGATGCTCTGTCGTCTCTGAACTTCCTTTTAGGTTTGTTTTCTAACGTTTACACGCCTAGCAGGTGATCTATTGCACATAGCAGTAGTTCTTGTTAGTCTCACATGTCCTTAAGACCAGGCGACTTGTTGTCAGTGCTCTTGAACATTCTGTTCTGCTGCCAGCCTTCTCTATGGACACCCATCACTGGAGAGACCAAACAAGGCCGTCAAAACAAACCTCTTATTAATAACAGACCTATTGGAGTGTGTGATGACAAAGATATCACCAAGCTAAATGAAGAGAAGGTCAACAACATGAGACATGTTGGAGTACTCTCCTGTCCACAACAGTGTGTCTACTTCCTCACGTAGCTGAGAGATGCATGGTGATAGGACTCGCTCCTGTTCCTGGCAGGGCCGGAGTGAACAAGCTCTACATCCAGTCTACATCCCCATCTATCCTCAGATTGTATGGACACCTTTATTACAATTGTAGAGACATGCGACGGTCGTCATGTCAGCACTCATTGCAGTGGGAAACTATTTGCAATCTTATTTTCACTAGTATAACACACAACACATCTAGTTCTTTCTCCATCTCAGAACGATCCATTTAAATGGACTTCTCCCAGGGTCATCACATGAAGTGATCGGTGTGTGAAGAAACAGTCTCTGCCAAGACAACAGCTACAGTATATAAGTGCTTCCAGTAAACGTCTGAAAAGATTGGATGGTCACGGAGGGTGAATCCCTGGGGCTCGGACTCTATTACAAACAGCTGATGGTAGATGCCATGGCAACAAAGTAAAAGTGGTGAAAGGCTTATTGGGGGGGGGACAAACCATAGACTACATGGACGGCATCAGGACTCTCCTTTCTCACACGCAAGCCTGAAGCCACCCGGAAATTAGATCACAGTTAGCCTATTAGATAACGCTTAAACTGGGTATTTATGGAACGGTGCTAAATAGACACTTAGCCAACAGTTGGCCCCATTTAAATGACACATGTGGAAACCGTGCACAAACATACACTTAAGTACACAGGATACTACACACACTTAAGAGGTGTCTTGTCCAGACCACAGGGGATATCCATCTGAGAGATGTTAAGTAAATAATGAAGCGCCCTCACAGGTGTTAAATCGGCCTCAAGATCACATTTCAACTCTGGATTTGTATACGCAAAGCCATCTTAATGTGGTACTGATCTATGATGAGATACTGCAGCTATAAAAATCTACATTACACAAATAAATGAATATTTTTTTGCCACGGTAGCGTTAGTTGGCTGTACCTGCGCTAAAACTCGTGTATTTTTCATCCTATAGCTCGTTCTCCATCTTTTTAAATAGTGAGCCAACATGTTTTCAGCACAACATCAAATCACAAAATTACAGTATCGAATCGCAATACATACAGAATTGATACTAAGTATTGTGATAACGTCGTATCATGAGGTCCCTGGCAATTCCCAACCCAAGATTTGTTTGTGTTGCCATAGTCCTATGAGCAAGCATGCGCGCGTTCCTTGTCAGGGCAGTTGTGCTCTATTTCTGTCCTGTGTATTCTGATCCTGACCGAGAGAGAGCAGAACAGGTGCGGGACAATGTGCAGCTGTAGTGTCAGGTCATGACAGAGCTATGTCCCAGTCCTTTACGGTCTTACACACACACAGACAAACCAACTACACAAATCGCAATTTCACCTATTCTAAAGCTTTTCGCACTTCACCACATTCCTCTGTGGTATAATCCATCTGAAGCAGTATACGAGCGTGGAAATATCAACAATATCTCACGAGAAAGTGGATCGGACATGTCATAGGTCTGTCACCTTTTCAGAGCATTAAGAATCTTCATAAGGATTTTATAAAACGCTATACTGGTCAACAAAAGGTGGACAAAAGATCAGCATCAAACTGACTATGGACATTTTCTGACTTAAGCTGAAAATCTGTGCATGTCGTCTACTGCTAACGGGTCTGGGAGGAAGAGTCCTGGACTAGGTTAGGTAGGTCAGTGGCTGTGCAGGTCCAAGTCAAACAGGCAGGTACCAGAATGAAATTGGGAATGTGAGGAGAGAACGAGAATGGAACACTCCTTGTTGGAACCCAATCAACCAGAATGGGGATACGGACTATTCCAGAATACCATTGGGTTCAGCAACACCCCATTTCGCTGCAATCTCGCCCTTCCTCATGGTCCATCATCAAACCAGTTCACTTCCAATAGATAGGGGTCATCCAGCCAGCGATCATATCAAATCAGACCACCTCTTCACTGAACACGTCATAATATAAAATACCCAACGACAGCCCAGCTAGCATTCCATTCAAACCGTATAAAGGCTTTTAGAAGCCAGTCAGTATTTCAATCTTCTCCTCACAAAACCTTCCCCCAACATTTCCCCAACTCAACTCCTTACTTAAGTTTCTCTCAGATTAGATGTGACAGTGTATTGCCTGGGCTGGGGTAGGTCTTCTGGGGTAGGTGTTCCTGGGCTGGGGAAGGTCTTCTGTGGTAGGTCTGTTGGTAGTAGTGCCTAGGTTAGGGTAGGTCTTCTGGGGGCAAATCCGTGGGGGTAGGTCTCTAGTGTGTTGGGTCTTTGGGGGCCGGATAGTTCCACAGTGGGTCTGGGAGAAGATCACAGCTAAGCACAGGAGGGCTAGTAGGACACGACTGACATGATGCACGAGTTGCCCGCACCGTTAGAATGACGGCCGCCTCCCCCCTCTCACTCCCCCCTCCCGCATGTGTGGCAGTTATATCTGCAGCAGGCATGATTCAGGGAGCTGACAAATTTAGAACGGTGCTTTCCCACTCAGGCTCGATCAATCAAACACAGAAGAGAGGAAAGGGTGAGCGAGAACATTTTGAAGCAATGACAAGGGGGTAAAGGGGTGGTTGAAGAGGCTGTTAGGGATGTGCATCTTTCCCTTTCAAGATGATTGGATACGCATCTAGATACATGGGCTCCGATACGGGAAAGATGCATTTTAGTTAGAAACGATTTGGTGCTATTCGGTTTGATTAGAGAAAGAATCGATGCAATAACATTTGTTGAATAAACACATTCACTTTCCATTCTAAATTAAAATCTGCTGCTGATGGAGCTCATGAGCTGGGCCTCTCTGAGCTGGATCTGTCTGAGCTGACGTGTGTGTAAATGTTGTATGTACTATGTAGGGACCTGAGCAATACGGGGCACACTAAGCATCTACCACCCCACTATCAGATTAAGGGGAGAAATGTAGCCTGTATCCCCCCAAACTAATTCACTTGTCATTTTTGCAGATGAAGTGTTTGAGGTAGTAATGTATCCATATTCCTCAGCTGTTGAATATATAGCACAACTTCGGATCCCCCCCGCAACTCAAAATCAAAATGTTTTCAACCATTTGGAAATTTAGAGTGATTTTTTCTTCTCTCGCATCGGCCATGCAGTGAACCTCGCAAAAGTGATTGCTGTGTTCGTTATGAAATTAAAGTCAACTTTACATTAAAAAATGACCATCTACACTGATTGTTCAAAGTAAAACGACCCAAACTATTGCCGATGGTGTACCTAAACAATCAAAATAGAATCTATTGTAAGCCCCGTTCAGTAGGTATAGCCAGACTAGAGTTGTCTCCGGTAACTTACTTTTTAAATCAGGTAAAAACAATTTAACATCACATAGATAACAATAACCTAGCAAATTACACAGGTTGTCACTCAACTAATAAAGCCAATATCATACAAGCCATTTTAGCAGTGGCTTGCGTGATCAGGAACAAGCCGCCTCCCTCGCGTTGGCCAGCAGGCGAAGCTGAGCACAGTGTGCAGTTTGACTAGGCTACTGATATTGCCTGGGGTTGTTCCGCATGCACAATGACATGTAGATCAATGACTGTCAACGCAGTTCGACACTGACGGAGAGGACGATCAGTTGTCACATAAGACTAGGTATTTTCAAAAGGTAAAAATAATGTACTATGAGCAGAAACACCGATGCGCTTGAAAATTAAACATTTTAAAAATCGGGGAGCGATGCGTCTCCGTTGAGGCGATCTTGATTCTCGTCCCAGGTGTATGTCTACTCAGACCATCAACCAGTCACAATCTACAGATAGAAGCCACTTGATACAACACATGTACTAAGAGTACCAGTGTCAACCCACAGCATATACACCACACTAAAATAAAAGTTAATTTGATACAGGACGTGTAAAAATATTCAGTCAATGTGACCCCTTGACTTTAGGTGCCAGTCTGTCTTGGTATCCCGGCATTTCTATTTATCCCTGGATGTTTACCTGGCTGGGACAATACATTTACATTTGAGTCACTTAGCAGACACTCTGGACTTACAGTAGGGAGCACATACATTTTTGTAATGGTCCCCTTGGGAAAATCAAACCCAGAACCCTGGTGTTGCAAGCACCACACTCTACCAACTGAGCTACTTGGGACAATATGTATCATGCATGTCATCTAGGATCAGTTTCCCCTTTTAGATCACAACAAATAAGATTACAAGGAGGGGGGAGGGTCCACCCTCCTATTCGAAGACGCTTGATACATACGGCCTGGCCTTAGACCTGACATGGCTGTGGGGGTCTGGAGAGGAGGTCCGAATTCCACCTCAGCGGAGGGTGGTAGCGTCCGCAGCCCAAAACCAGCAGGAGGTAACTGGAGACGCTGGCAGCCATTTATGGCCTCTTGGCTGGTGCTTTGATAGCACTCAATCTCCCAGAAATAGAAATTGACTTCACTCACTCTGTCTCTCTCAACTCACAGGGATCAAGTCAGCTGTCACAGGGCAACAATCCCCTCGGATACCTAACTACCTCGACACACGCAAACACTTTGCGCCAACTTTTCTAAAAAATAACTGTAGCTAGGTAATATTCTCTCAATGTTGCTGGTTCCGTCATTAAATACTTGGTAATGTCGAAGGATAAGGCAGTCCCTTTGACATACATGTATTAATGACTAGTGGAAACTGACAGGGACATTCTCCAGAAGGTGTAGGGGTGACAAAATCATGGCAGTCAAGGTTTGACATGGAGCACTAGGCTATTCTAAGATGCTCATCATATCAACATACAGTATGAGTAACATATAGGAAATGTAGTATCGGGTTGATGTGGGGAATTAAATCTGTCCTCTGTGTCGATGACAGGGTGAGGGAATGTTCTGGATGTAGGCCAGTAGAATGAACGCTTCTGTCCTGTCAACAGGGCAGCCAACGGGCCATCCTCCATGCTTTAGGCATGACATTCACATGACAGTACATATAGAGAGCAGTTAAACACCTTGTCACTCCCACTAACAGAGAGGGGGGGGGGGGGGATTATCATCCCAATGCCATCATGTCTATATTTACTCTATTAGAATCAAGTGGATGAAGGTGATGAAATAAAAAGGAAAGATGAGCAACTGACGGTGACGAAAACTCAGTGAGGACGGCTGTTCGGTCTTCTGTGGACTCACACTGGGACAATACACCCATTGAATGAAAGACCTGTTGGCCGTTATGGGTCCAAATCCCAGAAAAGATTGTCTTAAATCAGCAAGCAACACAGAATAGTCACCAGGACACAGAGCTGAACTGATTCCCATCAACTGCCACGTAAAGAGCCTTTTTCTCAACAAACAGTACCCTCTAGTGTTCATCACCAGGTACTGACTTAGAATCCCCTATGGGAGTTGAGAAACTCACTTCAAACTCTCATTTATTTAGCCTTCTGCTCACTCAACAATAAAATGAATAAGCTGTATATCAAAACTGTATTAATTTGTTTACCCTGTGTTACAAAAGTAAACCGTGAAGCTGATAAACGTTTTGTCAGTTGGTTGGAACATGGGGTACTGGGCACGAGGCCAGAGCTTTGAGGTTGTTCAGCGGAGAGCGTTGAGGTGCTTTGTGCTTTCTTTCAGTGGATTAGCAACCGTTAACTTTGAAGACAGAGGAAAGGAGAAGAGAAGACCTGGTGACTCACAGGCTAATTAGCTGAGGGGAACCATTACCGCTTTATCAGCCAACCAAAACTATGACAACATGGTAGAGAGAGGAGCAAATGTGATTTCAATTTAGCTTTGTTGTGTGGCAAGGCAGAATGTTTATTACAAACATACCGAGTCGACCACATTGAAACAGTCAGCACAACAGACATAAATTGTGCAGACAAAGCAACTAGCTAGCTAACTACATTTCTGTTTTTCCATAAACACCAGCAAATACACCACAATGCCGGAGACGATGGAGGAAACGTGGACATATTTGCACTTGTAAAACCACTGCTACACTCCATGCAAAACCCACCAGTGTGCGCTCTCCCACGCTTGTGTGACATAACGCTACAGGGTTAACAAAACCCCTCAATTAAAACATTCCTCTTTGCAGGACCTGGATCTTCTTCACGCCCGTCTGGTTGTTCCATTGTCCTTGGCCTCTTGGCCCAAGCAAGCTGGATCCTCACCGCTCTCTCCCATACTCTCCTCAGCCTCACCAAGCGCAAAACACACTATTCATCACTACTGTACTTTAAAATGTTCTACTCAATAATACAGGTTTCACTACATACATGAGTGGTAAGTCAGTACTGATAAAGTTGATTTCCTTACATGAACTGTAACTCAGTAAAAGCTTATATTTTTGTTCAGTGTACATAATATTACATTGGCTTTAAATTTCACTCAATTTTAGGTCCCACCGACTGTCCCAACATGACATGTAAGTGAATTCTGACAATGTAAAACGTCCTTAGTTGACACCCTTAGCTGATTCTATACCCATTTGAAGAGAAAGAAGTTATTCATGTGTTTGATAAGATTAGAGACTATTTACATTTTAGGGGACCCCAGATGGGTCCCGGACCCCAAGTTTGGGAACCACTGTACTACTAACCTCTCTCCCTGCTTGCGTCAATGCTTCCTCTCCCTGTATCTCCTTTGCAGCCTGACTCACCACTGTCTGTCTCACTACTTTTTAATTTCACCTTTATTTAACTTGTTTGGGATAGGGGGCAGCATTTTCACGTTTGGATGAAAAGCGTGCCCAGAGTAAATTGCTTGCTACTCAGTCCCAGTTGCTAATATATGCATATTTTTAGTAGATTTGGATAGAAAACTCTGAAGTTTCTAAAACTGTTTGAATGATGTCTGTGAATATAACAGAACTCATATGGCAGGTGAAAACCTGAGAAAAATCCAACCAGGAAGTGGTTTAAAAGTAGAAGCTCGAACTGTTTGGGCACAGACCTGGATAGTATGACAGAACTCTGCAGGCTATCTCTGCAGTAGATTGCAATTCCACCCCCTTTGGCAGTTCTGTCTTGATGGAAAATGTTGTAATTGGGGATGGAAATTTCAGAATTTTTGGTGGCCTTCCTATGCCAGGATTCAGACACGGCTAGGACATCAGGGTTGGCGGAGTGTGCTAAAGCAGTGAATAAAGCAAACTTAGGGAGGAGGCTTCTGATTTTAACATGCATGAACCCAAGGCTTTTACGGTTGCAGAAGTCAACAAATGAGAGGACACACAGGGCCTGGGTTAACCTCTACATCCTCAGAGGAACAGAGGAGGAGTAGGATGAGGGTACGGCTAAAGGCTATAAGAACGGGTCGTCTAGTGCTTTGGGAACAGAGAATAAAAGGAGCAGATTTCTGGGCGTGGTAGAAGAGATTCAGGGCATAGTGTACAGACAAGGGTATGGTAGGGTGCGAGTACAGTGGGGGTAAACCTAGGATTTGAGTGACGATGAGAGGTTTCATCTCTGGAGGCGCCAGTTAAGCTAGGTGCGGTCTCTGCATGTGTGGGGGGTGGGACAAGGGGGCTATCTGAGACATGTTGAGCAGGACTAGGGGCTCCGCAGTAAAATAAAACAATGAGAGCTGCCCTAAACAACAGTATACAAGGCATATTGACATTAGAGAAAGGCAAAAAGCAATCACAGGTGTTGATTGGGAGAGCTAAGACAACAACGGGTGAGACAACAACGGGTAAACAGCTAGGACAACAACAACGGGTAAACAGCTAGGACAACAACAACGGGTAACTGGTGATGAATGGGCAGAGGGGGTCACAGTTAGCTACACACAGGCCCTGAGTTCAAGGCTGGGGCCGACAGGTAAAGAAAATGAAGTACTGTGTTAATGAACAGTCCAGCAGGCATCAGCTGAGTAGCCTTGTGATCATAGGGTCCAATGAGCAGCAAAGGTGAAACAGGGAGCCGTTCGGTAGTCGATTACTACATAAGCCGAGCGGGAGAGACGGTGTTCAGGAAGCTAGCAGGCCGGGGTTAGCAGATGGATCAACACCAGCATCCACGACGCGGAGGCCGGTTGAGCGCACATCGGCCGAATTACGTCAGCAGACCAGTACTCTCTATAAAAGGAAAGGTATTATGTTATGAGAACTTATTGTAGCTGTCTTTTTATTATAGCTAGCTTAATTTCAGTCAACTGCTCATGCTGAGGTCAGGCCTCCGTTCAACGTTAGCTTCTAGCTTCATCCTTCTAGCTAGGTAGTTCTAGCTAGCTACCTGGCTAATAGCCAGAGCCCTTGAGCTACCTAGCTAGCTATCTGACTGAAACATCAGCGACTATTTACCAGTTGTACACTCATTCTCCAAGACTCAGTGACGGGTTTGTTTGGGGGATGTCTGTTGACACGGCAGGAGTTGAGGGATGTTAAAATAATTTCCACTGTCAGCGGGCTCTCTCTCTGCTACTTGCCACTGTAGGTCTGGGCTGAGCAGGTAGTTCGTTTCACCTCTCGGTACTTGAATTCCAGAGTGCCAAATTCAAGTACTTTAAGCACCTTGTGCAAACCCTGCACAAAGCAGATGAACATGGCATCACACCAAATATCAATTCAACTTTAGGGATTGTTGGAGAATACTTATCTAGCCTTGCTGGCTAAAGTTACTGTAACTAGCCTTCCGTGGTCATGGCTGGCCATGTGACTAGATAGTTAAATGTGGACTCGCACTAACTTATTGTGTTCATCTTATGTTCAGTGTATCTGTAGCTTCAGTTTTTAATTTTCAAAGTACGATTTAAGTGGCAATTACACAGACGACAGCTTGGCTCAGGTTACTTGCAACTCCTTTCAAATTTCATAAGAGCCCTCTCCACACCATGATTAGTCCACTTTTATTTGTATTTTTTACCCCTTTTTCTCCCCAATCTGGTCTCATTGCTGCAACTCCCGTACGGACTCGGGAGAGGCGAAGGTCGAGGCTTCTTGACACAATGCCCACTTAACCCGGAAGCCAGCCGCACCAATGTGTCAGAGTAAACACCGTACAATTTTGCGCCACCTCATGGGTCTCCCGGTCGCATCCGGCTGCGACAGAACCTGGACTCGAACCCAGAATCTCTAGTGGCACAGCCTTAGACCACTGTGCCATTTGGGAGGCCAGAGTCCACTTTCATAAACACTATACTGAACCTCCCATCTCAGCCACAGTAACTCTTCACGTCAGTCTGTGTAAATTAACCAACAGAACAACCTAGAACTGGGCAATATGGCCTAAAACTCGTATCTACATTTTTTCTAACTTTTGGGCGAGTCACGCTACATCGATTCTTTTTATGGTTCTCTCTAAAGCTTTGTTGTGTAATTAAAAAAGTAAAATACGCTTCATTTAAAACAGTCAGCAATAATCTAAATGAATTCAGAGCTTATGAAATTAACCATAAGACCCACTAATAAATAGTTTTACCAGCTTTTTATGTATTACTCACTGATCTGGGTTTCAGGTTTGTCTATAAAAATTATAAGTTTGTTACAAATTTAACCAGAACCATGCACATTCACTAATAACGCAGCAGGGATTATAGAAAATTAACACCGGTCGCATGAACAATCTCTCAAGCACAAGCCCACGTGCTAGTGAGTAGCCAGCTAATATTTAGATTTCAAGTTTATCCAACTTGGATTGAGGTATAATTTCACAAACTCTGAATTCAGTTAACAAGGCAAAACGGTTGAATTGTCATGCACACAACCTTCTGTCCGTCTCCAACTGTTTGACCAGCATGCTAGCCTGTCCACTTTGTTCAGAGGATGAACTCAAGCGGCTTACCTTATTTCTCAGAATGGGAACAAGTTGTCAATTCCTTATATAAAAAGTTTTATGCTTATTGCAAATGTATTAAAAAAAAAGACTAAACAGCTAGTATAACAATCTTTGAATACCGCTAGCTATACGTAGTACAGTAATGCGTACGTGACAAACTGAGCATACATTTTCCAGAATGAATGTCCATTGCTACATTCGTTTTAGTAGTGTCTGCTCGAAATTTGAGGAGTTGAAACATAAACAGGGTATGGTTCGAAAGGTTACCTTCTCCTCTATTACATTACAATGATGTACCTGTGTGTTTCGGTGTCCATATGACCGATTCTGTTGGACCAAACCTCAAATGTAAATAGCGAGTTGAAAAAGTTTGTCAGAGAGGACAAAGTGACCTCATCTGTTATTGTGAGTGGTAGGTGCTTGGGAGAAAGGTTTCACTCTCGACAAAATCTGTCCAAAAATAAGCCCAAAGCGTTTCTATGCGCTTATTTTGAACCTAAGCTTGGTCGTATGCCTTCCCGCCTTTGGGACAACGACTCCCATTGTTAGGGCGGAGACATGAGCATCTCGTCATTATATAAAGATCTCTGGTGTAAAAGGAAAGGTGCACATCACAAAAGTAGCGAACGAGACATTTACATTTTAGTTATTTGGAAGGCGCTCTTATACAAAGTGACTTACAGGAGCAATTAGGATTAAGTGCCTTGCTCAAGGGTACATCCGCATGTTTTTCACCTAGTCAGCTCTGGGATTCGACACAGCAACCTTCCGGTTACTGGCCCAACGCTCTCAACTGCTAGGCTACCTGCATGAGAACAAGCGGCCATAAACGCTCATGAAAAACACCAACAAATAAAACGTGATATTGCGATACAGGCATTTGGAATATCACACAAAAACAAATGAATTCTATAAATCCCCCAAGCCTACGTCAACCCCAAATAAACAGACACCGAAGAGATAAGGCTTCAAAGAGTCTGGTGCTTACAAAGGGGGCAGAGAAAGGGAGAGAGAGTTTTCTGGAGCCATGCGTGTCAGAGCCCCTTATCTGAACAAGTTTCAATGCTGACAAGAGGCTCCAGGCATGACCTGGCTAGCTGCTGCGCTCTTTCCTCTCTCTCGTCGCTCTAATTTCCCTAGCCCCCCCCCCCATCCCTGTACCCCTCTCTGACCTAGTTACACAAACCAGATCCCCTTCCCATCCCACCCAGAGTCACCACAGCAAATAAATTAGGATTTACACTGCATTACCAAGCAGATATGTCAGTGCAGGATATGAATGAACAGTAGGAACAAGACAAAACACAGCAAAAGAGAGGAGGAAGGAGGCCCAAAGAGACTTGTGCCTGGCAATCCTACAGAGCCACTGAAGCCTACCTTTCATGATGCCCTCCCTCTTCTCTGAGTGAGCTCGTGTCTGCACTGTAGATCTAGTTCCTCTGACAAACAGCCTCCACAGCCAGATGGGACCAGAGTGGGGCGAGAGAGGCAGGTAGGGTTGGAGTGGAACTAGTCACATGACTACCAGACTGGGGGAGACACTAACTGCCGGTTCTCAGTTCCTGGTTGCGTCACAAGTGACACCCTATTCCCTATATAGCGCACTACTTACAGTGCACTAAGTCTTGACCAGGGCCCATAAAGGGAATAGGGTACTGTTTGGGACAACCTGTGGCAGCCAGGGCTCCCCACCAGTAACCACAGCCACCAGGACCCACAAAGCCACGGGGCGGAGACTGGGTTTGGCGGTGACAGGAAAAAGGTTGGCCTATGGTCGCCCGTTTGTACAACAGCCTGTTTGAGTCCCATATAGCACCGTATTCCCTATATAGTGAAAGGAGGGAGGAGGAATATGGGTCAACTGTAAGAGAAGAGCCAAACAGAGGGACAGTAAAAACAGGAAAACAATGTTCCCACATGGATGGATGCCAACACCTAACTGACGGTCAGATGTGAACAAAGCTTTTCTTCCAGGTTAAAAGGTCAGAGGTTATGTTAGACAAAAATCGACCTTGCAATAAATTGCCTGAATTGCTGAGATAAATATAATGATAGGTTTCTAACAATATGCAGCAGTTTATTATCCTTTAAACAACTAGTTGGATGGTTGTAGCCATCAATTGTCCCATTAACAAATCACCCATATAAGCAAACTTATTTTATTTCAAACTGCACATTTCTCTAGTATAGGCTACTTATCCTAATAAACTATAAGCAAAATGCCTGCAATAGGTGATCAGTATGGTCGGTGTTGATCATTTTTGGTTTACCGTACCAGCTCTACGCTCATATCTATCCATCTCATACACAAAAGTTTGGGGTCACTTAGAAATGTCCTTGTTTTTGAAAAGCACATTTTTTGTCCATTAAAATAACATCAAATTGATCAGAAATACAGTGCAGACATTGTTAATGTTGTAAATGACTATAGTAGCTGGAAACGGCAGATTTTATATGGAATATCTACATAGGCGTACAGAGGCCTATTATCAGCAACCATCACTCCTGTGTTCCAATGGCACGTTGTGTTAGCTAATCCAAGTTTATATCACTTTAAAAGGCTAATTATTATTAGAAAACCCCATTGCAATTATGTTAGCACATCTGAAATCTGTTGTCCTGATTAAAGAAGCAATAAAACTGGCCTTCTTTAGACTAGTTGAGTATCTGGAGCATCAGCATTTGTGGGTTAGATTACAGCCTCAAAATGGCCAGAAACAAATAACTATTCTTGTTCTGAGAAATTAAGGCTATTCCAAGCGAGAAATTGCCAAGAAACAGAAGATCTGTACAACGCTGTGTACTTGTCCCTTCACAGAACAGCGCAAACTGGCCATAACCAGAATAGAAAGAGTGGGAAGCCACGGTGCACATCTGAGAAAGAGGACAAGTACATTAGTGTTTAGTTTGAGAAAAACGCCTCACAAGTCCTCAACTGGCAGCTTCATTAAATAGTACCCGCAAAACACCAGTCTCAACGTCAACAGTGAAGAGGCGACTCCGGGATGCTGGCCTTCTAGGTAGAGTTGCAAAGACAAAGCCATATCTCAGACTGGCAAATAAAAAGAAAAGATTAAGATGGGCAAAAGAACACAGATACATACAGTTGAAGTTGAAAGTTTACATACACCTAAGCCAAATACATTTAAACTCAGTTTCTCACAATTCCTGACATTTAATCCTGGTAAAAATTACCTGTCATAGGTCAGTTAAGATCACCACTTTATTTTAAGAATGTGAAATGTCAGAATAATAGTAGAGAGAATTATTTATTTCAGCTTTATTTCTTCCATCACATTCCCAGTGGGTCAGAAGTTTACATACACTCAATTAGTATTTGGTAGCATTGCCTTTAAATTGTGTAACTTGGGTCAAATGTTTCAGGTAGCCTTTCACAAGCTTCCCACAATAAGTTGTAAGGTTCAAAATTCACAATAAGGTGAATTTTGGCCCATTCCTCCTGACAGAGCTGGTGTAACTGAGTCAGGTTTGTATGCCTCCTTGCACGCTGCTTTTTCAGTTCTGTCCACAAATTTTCTCTAGGGTTGAGGTCAGGGCTTTGTGATGGCCACTCCAATACCTTGACTTTGTTGTCCTTAAGCCATTTTGCCACAACTTTGGAAGTATGCTTGGGGTCACTGTCCATTTGGAAGACCCATTTGCGACCAAGCTTTAACTTCCTGACTGATGTCTTGAGATGTTGCTTCAATATATTCACCTAATTTTCCTTTCTCATGAAGCCATCTATTTTGTGAAGTGCACAAGTCCCTCCTGCAGCAACGCGCCCCCACAACATGATGATGCCTCCCCCTTTTTCCTCCAAACATAACGATGGTCATTATGGCCAAACAGTTCTATTTTTGTTTCATCAGACCAGAGGACATTTCTCCAAAAAGTACGATCTTTGTCCCCATGTGCAGTTGCAAACCATAGTCTGGCTTTTTTAAGGCGGTTTTTGAGCAGTGGCTTCTTCCTTGCTGAGCGGCCTTTCAGGTTATGTTGATAAAGACCTCATTTTACTGTGGATATAGATACTTTTGTATCTGTTTCCTCCAGCATCTTCACAAGGTCCTTTGCTGTTGTTCTGGGATTGATTTGCACTTTTCGCACCAAAGTACGTTCATCTCTAGGAGACAGAACACGTCTCCTTCCTGAGCGGTATGATGGCTGCGTGGTCCCATGGTGTTTATACTTGCGTTCTATTGTTTGTACAGATGAACTTGGTACCTTCAGGCGTTTGGAAATTGCTCCCAAGGATGAACCAGACTTGTGCAGGTCTACAATTGTTTTTCCTGAGGTCTTGGCTGATTTGTTTTGATTTTCCCATGATGTCAAGCAAAGAGGCACTGAGATTGAAGGTAGGCCTTGAAATACAGGTACACCTCCAATTGACTCAAATTATGTCAATTAGCCTATCAGAAGATTCTAAAGCCATAACAATTTTCTGGAATTTTCCAAGCTGTTTAAAAGGTACAGTCAACTTAGTGTATGTAAACTTCTGACCCACTGGAATTGTGATCAAATCAAATCAAATTTTATTTGTCACATACACATGGTTAGCAGATGTTAATGCGAGGGTAGCGAAATGCTTGTGCTTCTAGTTCCGACAATGCAGTAATAACCAACAAGTAATCTAACCTAACAATTCTACAACTACTACCTTATACACACAAGTGTAAAGGGATAAAGAATATGTACATAAAGATATATGAATGAGTGATGGTACAGAACGGCATAGGCAAGATGCAGTAGATGGTATAGAGTACAGTATATACATATGAGATGAGTAATGTAGGGTATGTAAACATAAAGTGGCATAGTTTAAAGTGGCTAGTGATACATGTATTACATAAATATGGCAAGATGCAGTATATGATATAGAGTACAGTATATACATATACATATGAGATGAGTAATGTAGGGTATGTAAACATTATATTAAGTGGCATTGTTTAAAGTGGCTAGTGGTACATTTTTACATAATTTCCATCAATTCCCATTATTAAAGTGGCTGGAGTTGAGTCAGTATGTTGGCAGCGGCCGAAGTGTTAGTGGTGGCTGTTTAACAGTCTGATCGGATCTGATCGCCGGATCGGATCTGATCGCCGGCTGGGATCAGATCCATTGTATTGGGTGGAAGGCAAAACACTGGATCCGTTTCGGGAAAGTCATATTCCTGGTTGGAACGATGGTGAGTTGACGTTGCTCTTATATTCAGTAGTTCCTCCCGACTGTATGTAATGAAACCTAAGATTACCTGGGGTACCAATGTAAGGAATAACACATAAAAAAACAAAATACTGCATATTTTCCAAGGAACGCGAAGCGAGGCGGCCATCTCGGTCGGCGCCGGAAGTAGGAAGTAGGATAGTGAATTATTAGTGAAATAATCTGTCTAAACAATTGTTGGAAAAACTACTTGTGTCGTACACAAAGTAGATGTCCTAACCGACTTGCCAAAACTATAATTTATTAACAAGAAATTTGTGGAGAGGTTGAAAAACGAGTTTATGACTCCAATCTAGGTGTATGTAAACTTCCGACTTGAACTGTACACACACACGTCAAAAGTTGACGCCTAATCATTCCAGGTTTTTTATTTTTTACACTGTAGAATAATAGTGAAGACATCAAAACTATAAAATATCACAAACGGAATCATGTAGTAACCACAATTTTTTTTAATCTAAATATATTTGAGACCATTATTCCTCATCCACCAAAGTTTAGTTGGCAATATGCAGTTAGGCAGGTAGCGTTTTCCTGGCATCCGCCAAAACCAGATATGTCCGTCGGACTGCGTGATTCATCTCTCCAGAGAACGTGTTTCCACTGCTCCAGAGTCCAATGGCGGCAAGCTTTACACCACTCCAGCCGACGTTTAGCATTGTGCATGGTGATGTTAGGCTCGTGTGCAGCTGCTCGGCCACGGAAACCTATTTCATGAAGTTCCCGGGGGAACAGTTCTTGTGTTTACGTTGCTTCCAGAGGTAGTTTGGAACTCAATAGTGAGTGTTGCAATAGAGGACAGACAATTTTGGGGCGCTACGCTGTTCAGCACTCGACAGTTGTAATGGTGAGATGTTATGTCTTGGGGGTATGGTATTTGTGCTTCTAACTTTCTCACTCATTGTTCACGATTCATTCAGGACTATCCATAATCATTAAGGATGGAGTAAGAAGTCTACTTAAGTCACAGTAGAAATACCAGACCTCTTGCTCTGTCTCACAAGCAGTTTTTGTCCCAAATTACAGCCGTTTCCCCTTTATAGTGCATTACTTTTGACCAGAACACACTAAATAGGGAATAGGGTGCTATTTGGGACACACAGGCTCGATCTGTAAAAAAAATTTTTTAAACAGTCCTCTCGTGCAGTAAGTAACAGTGTGGATAAACAAGCACGAAAACTGCATAAGCATCTAACACTGCACAGGACTTTGTGCTAATCTTCAGGCAACAGTTTGTCAAGGACAAAGTCTAAGCAGCAGACCAAAACATACAAACATTACCATGTATGGTTCTGTAAAATGGATTAAAAGTTCAGGAGTTTGGATTTGTTGTGTTAATGAAGCTTGGATAGGACTATGTCCTACAGCAACACACCATTCCCATGTGAGCAGGAGGCATGTATCAAAACACACACTCACGCACACATAAACAAACGCACACATCTGGTATCCCGATTATTCTGTGTGTGAATGCTTTTCTTTAAAAGGCAAACTGTTAGCTCAACGGTGGCAGGGAACCAAGGATAATGATGAGCAGGGCCAGGTGTATGTGTGTGTGTGTGCACGCGCGTCTCAGCATGAGTCACTACAGTATGCAGCTACTCAATCAAACAGGTATTCTGTGTGTCAGGTCAGTCAGACCTTAGTCACTAAAGCCTTTTTCACACTGCAGGCCTTAATGCTCAAATCGGTTTTGTTTTTCAAATCAGTTTTGGAATACTGACTGAACAAAGAGCAGGTTACACGTGACCAAATCGGATGTGTGTGTGTGTGTGTTCAGAGAGCAGTCATTTGGCTATGCTAGTTGTCATAGTAACATCAGGTGTGTGCCGGATGATTGGTGGTGGCGCTCGTGCTTCCCATCACTCAGAAGTTGTGTAGTAAGCTAAGGTGACAATGCCTGCCATGGATGTTCCCCAGTCGCTATCCCCAGTCGCTCAGGAGGCTGAAGAAATTCGGCTTGTCACCAAAAGCACTCAAACTTCTACAGATGCACAATCGAGAGCATCCTGTCGGGCTGTATCACCGCCTGGTACGGCAACTGCTCCTCCCACAACCGGAAGGCTCTCCAGAGGGTAGTGAGGTCTGCACAACGCATCACTGGGGGCAAACTACCTGCCCTCCAGGACACCTACACCACCCGATGTCACAGGAAGGCCATAAAGATCATCAAGGACAACAACCACCCGAGCCACTGCCTGTTCACCCCGCTATCATCCAGAAGGCGAGGTCAGTACAGGTGCATCAAAGCAGGAACCGAGAGACTGAAAAACAGCTTCTATCTCAAGGCCATCAGACTGTTAAACAGCCACCACTAACATTGAGTGGCTGCTGCCAACATACTGACTCAAATCCAGCTCACTTTAATAATGGAAATTGATTAAAAATGTATCACTAGCCACTTTAAACAATGCCACTTAATATAATGTATATCTATATACTGTACTCTATATCATCTACTGCATCTTGCCATCTTTATGTAATACATGTATCACTTGCCACTTTAAACTATGCCACTTTTATGTTTACATACCCTACATTAGTCATCTCATATGTATATACTGTACTCGATACCATCTACTGCATCTTGCCTATGCCGTTCTGTACCATCACTTATTCATATATCTTTATGTACATATTCTTTATCCCTTTACACTTGTGTGTATAAGGTAGTAGTTGTGGAATTGTTAGGTTAGATTACTCGTTGATTATTACTGCATTGTCAGAACTAGAAGCACAAGCATTTCGCTACACTCGCATTAACATCTGCTAACCATGTGTATGTGACAAATAAAATTTGATTTGATTTAGTTACAGTCTTGTCCCATCGCTGCAACTCCCCTACGGACTCGAGAGATGCGAATGTCGAGAGTCATGCTTCCTCTGAAACACGACAATGACAAATCGCACTGCCCGCTTAACCCGGAAGCCAGCCGCACCAATGTGTTGGAAGAAACACCATCCAGCTGGCGACCGAAGTCAGCTTGCACAAGGAGTCGCTAGAGCGCGATGGGACAAAGAAATCCCAGCCAGCCAAACCCTCCCCTAACCCGTACAACGCTGAGCCAAATTGTACGCCGCCTCATGGGTGTTGGCTGTTGCACCACTCGGGAAGCCTCTTTTCTGTATTTATTCATCTTTGTCGTTTTTTTTACTGCTCTAAGGATATAATTGTTTGGGATAACTTTATCGTTATCTTGATTTTTTGTTAAATATAAAATTACTCTTTATGCAATGCGCACTGCAGAGAACACCAAAATAATGTATAGCCGTAAAACATGGTTAAAACTATCATTTTGATATCATGATGGCCAGTCCTTGCATCCATAGCTCTATGAATTTGAGAGTGGTTACATTTCTCCAGGTCCATCCCTCAGCTTTTTACCAAAACAGAGGAGTGTCGCCCGCTTTGTCATCGTTTCAATTAACTTTAAGTCAAATTGCAATTTAGTCAAGCATTGATGTCAATAGGAGACTAAGTGAAAATTAAACTTAAGAATTGCCTTGGACTCTCAGAGCACTGGTCATGAAGGAGGACTAGATCCATTCCCCATGCCACACTGATGGCTAAAAACAAACACACATCCATGTCTCCGGTCTTAGTGGGGAAGCACCGCAATTCAAAATCTCCTCAAATCATACAAGCTAACCTACGTAGCTAACAGTTCAAAACACTTCCAGGGGACACAAATCACTAATACCACAAAATGATATGGCCCCAATCTGCTCCTCATTCAGCTGAGATGGGAGGAAAAGTGTTTATTTATCTATCCAGGATGTAAGCAAAGCAGGCTTGAATGGTCCTGATGATGGAACGGGTGGTTTGGGGAACTTGATGTTATGATTTGGGCAGGCAGACTTGCGGCTAGCTAAGCAGCGGGTGCCTGTGAGAATCTTGTCAGCAGATATCCCTCAAAGCTGTGTGGGTCTGCCCTCTGTGTCCCTCTCCTCTCATTTGTCAGCTTGATCCAATGGTTTTGGCAGTGTTGCGAGTGTAGGACAGCAAAAGTGTTCCAATAATGTTGTCATCTTCAAAAATTGGCTAAGTCTAAACAATAAATAGGCTACAAAACTCCACTGAAAAACTTGGGATTGCGATTTGAGTGCATAGAGACAAAAGGAATCCATGTGCACAAATTATCAAGACAAAGCCTTCCGAGAGTATTCATACCCCTTGACATATTCCACATTGTTTTATTACAGCCAGAATTCAAAATGGATTAAATAGATTTCTCAACTATCTACACACAATACCGGTCAAAAGTTTAACACCCACTCATTCAAGTTTTTTATATTTACTATATTGTAGAATAATAATGAAAACATCAAAACTATGAAATAACACATGGGATCATGTAATGATAATGGCGCCAGAGGAGATGGTTGCCGTTTTACGATCTCCTAACCAATTGTGCTATTGTGTGTGTTTTCGCGTTATTTGTAACTTATTGTACATAATGTTTCTGCCACCGAGTCTTATGACCGAAAAGAGCTTCTAGCTATCAGGACAGCGATTACTCACCGCGTACTGGAGAAATACCTTTTATTTAACGAGTCGGATGGGAAGGATTTACTTCAGACGCCCAACAAAGCCCTCGTCCCCGTCATTCTTAGGAAAAAGAGAGAGATATCGGGGACAAAGATCATCGTCGGATCCTTACAAGGCACCCTGAGTGGGTGATCTGCCTTTGTACGTTGGCTAATAGGACTGACGGTAATCATTGGATAATGAAATAGACGAGCTACAAGCACGCGTACCCTCACAACGGGACATAAAAAAATTAAAAATCTTATGTTGTTTCACCAATTCGTGGCTGAACGACGACATGAATAACATACAGCTGGCGGGTATTAAGCTTTTTCGGCAGGATAGAACAGCGGGCTCTGGTAAGGGGTGGCGGTCTATGTATATTTGTAAACCACTGCTGCACGTAAGTCTCAAGGTTTTGCTCGCCTGAGTTAGAGTATCGCATGATGCACAATTGAGAGCATCCTGTCGGGCTGTATCACCGCCTGGTACGGCAACTGCACCGCCCACAACCGCAACGCTCTCAAGAGGGTGGTCCGGTCTGCACAACGCATCACCAAACTACCTGCCCTCCAGGATACCTACAGCACCCGATGTCACAGGAAGGCCAAAAAGATCATCAAGGACATCAACCACCCGAGCCACAGCCTGTTCACCCTGCTACCATCCAGAAGGCGAGGTCAGTACAGGTGCATCAAAGCTGGGACCGAGAGACTGAAAAACAGCTTCTATCTCAAGGCCATCAGACTGCTAAACAGCAATCATTGGCCACTTTAATAAATGGATCACTAGTCACTTGAATAATGTTTACATACTCATCTCATATGTATATACACTGTATTTTATACCATCTATTGCACCTTGCCTATACCGCTCGGTCATCCATATATTTATATGTACATATTCTTATTCCATCCCTTTAGATTTGTGTGTATTAGGTAGTTGTGGAATTGTTAGATTACTTGTTAGATATTACTGCACTGTCGGAACTAGAAGCACAAGCATTTTGCTACACTCGCAACCATGCTAACCATGTGTATGTGACCATGTGTATGTAGACCACACTATTTACCAAGAGAGTTTTCATCTATATTATCCTTAGCTGTCTATCTACCACCACAAACCAATGCTGCCACTAAGACCGCACTCAATGAGCTGTATACGGCCATAAGCAAACAGGAAAATGCTTACCCAGAGGTGGCGCTCCTAGTGGCCGGGGACTTTAATGCAGGCGAACTTAAATCCGTTTTACATAATTCGTACCAGTATGTTAAAATGTACAACCAGAGGCGGAGAAAAAAAAACCCATCTAGACCACCTTTACTCCACACACAGAGACGTGTACAAAGCTCTCCCTCCATTTGGCAAATTTGACCATAATTCTATTCTCCTGATTCCTGCTTACAAGCAAAAACTAAAGCAGGAAGCACCAGTGACTCAGTCAATAAGAAAGTGGTCAGATGAAGCAGATGCTAAGCTGCAGGACTGTTTTGCTAGCACAAACTGGAATATGTTCTGTGATTCTTCATCAATAAGTGCATCGATGACGTCGTCCCCACAGTGACCGTACGTACATACCCCAACCAGAAGCCATGGATTACAGGTAACATCCACACTCAGCTAAAGGGTAGAGCTGCCTCTTTCAAGGAGCGAGACCAACTTATAAGAAATCCCGCATTGCACCCGACGAACCATCAAACAGGCAAAGCGTCAATACAGGTCTAAGATTGAATCATACTACACCGTCTCCGACACTTGTCGGATGTGGCAGGGCTTGCAAACTATTACAGACTACAAAAGGGAAGCACAGCCGCGAGCTGCCCAGTGACACGAGCCTACCAGACGAGCTAAACTACTTCTATGCTCACGTCAAGGCAAGTAACACTGAAACATGCATGAGAGCATCAGCTGTTCCGGACGACTGTGTGCCCATGCTCTCCGTAACTGATGTGAGTAAGTCCTTTAAGCAGGGCCTCTGGGCCAGACGGCTTGCCAGGACGTCTACTCCGAGCATGCGCTGACCAACTGGCAAATGTCTTCACTGACATTTTCAACCTGTCCCTGACGGAGTCTGTAATACCAACATGTTTCAAGCAGAACACCCTAGTCCCTGAGCCCAAGAACACTAAGGTAACCTGCCTAAATGACTACCAACCCTTAGCACTCACGTATGTAGCCATGAAGTGCTTTGAAAGGCTAGTCATGGCTCACAACACCATTATCCCAGAAACCCTAGACCCACTCCAATTTGCATAACGCCCCAACAGATCCACAGATGATGCATTCTCTATTGCGCTCCACACTGCCCTTTCCCACCTGGACAAAAGGAACACCTATATGAGAAGGCCATGCATTAACTACAGGTCAGCGTTCAACAAAATAGTGCCCGCAAAGCTCATCACTAACCTAAGGACCCTGGGACTAACACCTCCCTCTGCAACTGGATCCTGGACTTCCTGACGGGCCGCCCCCAGGTGGTAAGGGTAGGTAACAACACATCCTCCAAGCTGATCCTCAACACGAGGGCCCCTCAGGGGTGCGTGCACAGTCCCCTCCTGCACTCCCTGTTCACTCATGACTGCACGGCCAGGCACGACTCCAACAACATCAAGTTTGCCGATGACAACAGTGGTAGGGCTGATCACCAACAAGACCGTTTATATGGAGGAGGTCAGAGACCTGGCCGTGTGGTGCCAGGACAACAACCTCTCCCTCAACGTGATCAAGACAAAGGAGATGATTGTGGACTACAGGAAAAAGGTCAACAGGGCTGTAGCAGAGCAGGTTGAGAGCTTCATGTTCCTTGGTGTCCACATCACCAACAAACTATCATGGTCCAAACACACAAAGACAGTCGTGAAGAGGGCACGACGAAGCCTATTCCCCTTCAGGAGACTGAAAATATTTGGCATGGGTCCCCAGTACATCACTTGGGCCAAGCTTCCTGCCATCCAGGACCTCTATACCAGGCGGTGTCAGAGAAAGGCTCTAGAAATTGTCAAAGAATCCAGCCATCCTAGTCATAGACTGTTCTCTCTGCTACCGCACGGCAAGTGGTACCGGAGCGCAAAGTCTGGGTCCAAAAGGCTTCTTAACAGCTTCTACCCCCAAGCCTCCTGAACAGCTAATGAAAGGGCTACCCAGACCACTCTTTTACACTGCTGCTACTCTGTTTATTATCTATGCAGTCACTTTAACTCTACCTACATATTACCTCGACTAACCGGTACCACCCCCTGTATATAGCCTCGCTATTGTTAATTTACTGCTGCCGTTTAAATATTTGTTACTTTTATTTTCTACTTAACACTTTTTTCTTAAAACTTCTTAAAGCATTGTTGGTTAAGGGCTTGTAAGTAAGCATTTCACTGTAAGGTCACTGTTGTATTATGCTCATGTGACAAATAACATTTGATTTGATTGTAACCAAGTGTTAATCAAATCAAAATATATTTTATATTTGAGATTCTTTAAAGTAGCCTCCCTTTGCCTTGGTGACAGCTTTGCACTCTCTTGACATTCGCTCAACCAGCTTCATGAGGTAGTCACCTGGAATGCATTTCAATAAACAGGTGTGCCTGGTTAGAAGTTAATTTGTGAATTTCTTTCCTTCTTAATGCTTTTGAGCTAATCAGTTGTGTTGTGACAAGGTAGGGGTGGTATACAGAAGATAGGGCTATTTTGTCCATATAATGGTTTCCCCCTAGGATTTTGCCTGTGCTTAGCTCGATTACAAGCATACCCATAACATGATGCAGCCACCACTATGCTTGAAAATATGAGGAGTGGTACTCAGTAATGTATTGGATTTGCCCCAAACTTAACACTTTGTATTCAGGACAAAAAGTGAATTGTTTTTCCACATTTTGTCAGTGTTGGAAAAACCAATTGTAACTAATTGTCATACTTGAGTAAAAGAAGATACTTTAATAGAACGTTTCTCAAGTAATTGCTAAAATATACTTAAGTATCAAAAGTAAAAGTATAAATCATGTTGGAGTGTGGATAGCCAGGGGCACACTCCATAATTTACAAAAGATGCATGTGTTTAGTGAGTCCACCAGATCATAGGCAGAAGGGATGACCATGTGTTTAGTGAGTCCACCAGATCAGAGGCAGAAGGGATGACCATGTGTTTAGTGAGTCCACCAGATCAGAGGCAGAAGGGATGACCATGTGTTTAGTGAGTCCACCAGATCAGAGGCAGAAGGGATGACCATGTGTTTAGTGAGTCCACCAGATCAGAGGCAGAAGGGATGACCATGTGTTTAGTGAGTCCACCAGATCAGAGGCAGAAGGGAGGGACCATGTGAAGGGACCATGTGTTGTCTTGATAAGTGCGTGAATTGGACCATTTTCCTGTCCTGCTAAGCAGTCAAAATGCAGGTAATATGTATGGAGTAAAATGTGCATTCTTTTCTTTAGGAATGTAGTGAAGTAAAAAAGTTGTCAAAAATATAAATAGTAAGGTAAAAAATACCCCAAACACTACATTAATATATTTTTACTTATGTACATTACACCACTGTAGGCAAAATCCTTGAGGAAACCTGGTTTAGTCTACTTTCCATCAGACACTGGGAGATGAATTCACCTTTCAGCAGGACAACCTAAAACAAGGTCAAATCTACACTGGAGTTGGTTACCAAGAAGACCGTGAACGTTCCAGACTGGCCAAATTATAGTTTTGACTTGAAAATCTATGACAAGACCTGAAAATAGTTGTCTAGTAATGATTAACAACCAATTGACAGAGCTTGAAGAATTTTGAAGATAATAAAAATACAAAATGGGTAATTGTTGCACAACCCAGGTTTGGAAAGCTCTTAGACTGTTTATCGCTGCTTACGGTGATTCTAACACTCAGGGGGTTGACTACTTATTTAATCAAGATAGCGTTTTATTTTTCGTACAAATGTCAGAGTAGTTTGTGTAGATAGTTGACAAAAATACAATTAAATCTATTTTCATTCCACTTTGTAAAAACAAAATGTGGAAAAAGTCAAGGAGTGTGAATAGTTTGAAGGCACTGTAAATCAAGCCCACTATTTGAAAGTGATGCTGTCAGCAGTAGATAAATATGGCTGAACCATTCAGCCATTAACAGAGAGAGACAGAGTTGAGTCCATTAGTGTCTTCTCTCAGATCCTGTACACTCCTCTCTGTAGTCTCTCACTGACCGACACAATTAGGCCAGTCACAGACGATCAAGTAGCTGTGTACAAACTAGTGTGTGTGTGTTCAGGACTGCAATAGAATATTGTGGACTGGGCAATACCGCTAGGCTCCAGTCAACATATAAAAAAATATTTATATATCAACTCCCAGAAATGTATTGGGTAAAACACCAACGTTTCGGCATCACTGTGCCTTCTTCAGGGTTAAATAAAATCCGGCAGATGGCTTAGATATTGCACCATAACAGTTATCAAATTTGGTCAGTTAAGTCTCCTGGGTATTTGTGTTGTCACTGAAGAAATAAGGGGCCAATTTTTCAACCTTGGGGGTCTCACTGAGGACAGGGTGGGTGTGCCAAGATCCCTTCAGTCCAGGGGAGGTAGAGAGAAAAAGAAAGAGCGAGAGAAAGAGTAAGGAAGAGAGAGAGCGAGGATGGAGGAGAGGACTGCCAATTACCACCAGTAAAAACAAGCATGCAGCCGTTTCCAGTTCCCTTCATGTTGTTAAAACTAACAGACATTCACTCAGCAGAAGGAGCGAGACAGAGTGAAATATGGATGGAAGTCTTTGGCAGCCCACCTCATGTCTGTGTCCCAAAGGACACCCTATACCCCATGTACTGCACTACTTTTGACCAGAACCTTTATGGACTTTGATCTAAAGTAGTTAACTAAATAGGGGTAATTTGGGACGCAGCCCGTCTTCGTCATGTAGTCCTGCCTGGCCCTACCTTCCTTTGAGGAGAGGAGCGGCCCTTCAAACACAAACAGTACACCGTCCACACAGTGCTGCCGGCTACTACTACACAGTTAATGGTGTGAGAGAGAGACCGAGAGAAAGAGGGAGCACAAGAGAAAACAAGAACTGACAATCTAGGGAAGGAGGGTGATGAACGGAAGGGAAATAGTGAAACAGTCAAGGAGAAGAGGAATGTGTGCATAGTTTCCTGCTAAAGCAATGATCCCCTGTTCCTAGGAGAGAATGTACAAAACAGGAACATAGATGGAGAGAAAACAGGGAATTCCCTAAACCCCCTCCCCTCCTTGTTCCAAATCCGATTAGGATGTGTCCGGAATGGCACCTTATTCCCTATATTTTGCACTACTTTTGTCCAGAGCCAGCCTATGGGGCTCTGGCCAAAAGTAATGCACTACATAGGGAATAGGTTGCCATTTTGGACACAACCTACATCCAACTCACTCTTCTTCCACTTGCATTAGTCATTATGACAGACAGACAGACCAGTACAGAATGAAACAATGTTCAATAACACAAACTAGACAGATTTACATCCCCTCTCATTTCCATCAATCACAAATCTCTAAGCCAACTCATTCCTCCAAGGTCTATGAGAGGGTGTGGGTATGCAAGAGTCATTTGAGGCATCGCTTCTGTCCAAGCCTTAAGCTGCAGTCCAGTGGATAGGTTTAGGTTGCATCCCAAGTTCTCTAGCTGTTACAAGTCAGATCGTCTAGTCATACAAAGGGTGGGTCACATCTGACTATAGGATAGGGGTTCAAACTGAGTCCAAATCCATCAAATAAAGATTCAATAGGATATCCCCACCACATTCCCCATACATAGAATATGATATCCCATTCCCCACTGCATCCTATACATAAAACATGACCAGATCCAGTTAAATCTGCAGGGGAAAAAGGTTAAATTAAGAAGGAGGTTAGTGAGTTAGGCTTTGTGTTTGTGGGGCGCATGTAGGTTTGGTCATGGACCAAAAAGAGCTCCGTCAGACTTGGGAGGACACAGTAATTGAAAAATCATGTGGAGGTTCTGGGCTGGGCTCTAGGCGGAGGCTGACACACACACGCACGGCTCGTACAACCCTTCTGAACAGAGTCCCCCACCTCCACCCACCCCTGACATACAGCAGCGGTGGTTGCCATGGCGCAGGGGTAATGTTTAGAACCCTGATCCACACGGCTTGAAGTCTGTTGTTGATCCACTGACCGCAATACCACGAAGACATGCCATGATGTCATTGACGAATGTAGTGACTGACTGACATGAAACCGCGAAACTGGGCAACAGAGCTACACAGAGAGAGGCTTTCTACAGTTCAACCCAGCCGTGACCATAACAAGATGATTTAACCAATGCCTACTGTGTAGGGTGTTCACTCACTGCTGTGCAATGTAGAGAAAGAGGGCAATTCAAGAGGAAGCTACAAAATTAAAATGTCAAAACGTTCTTTACCCCATGTCATAAATTACATAGAATTATTCATTTGATTGTTCTCTACAATATTATAACCTTAATATACCTGTACTGAACAGTGTTGATGAAATAAGAACGTCCATTTGCTGTGAGTGTCGCCATTTCTATGGCGATTTAAAGGGAAAGACAATGAAAACAGGAACAGATTGAAATTCAATATCTACCCTCTGCGAAGACAATCTGCTAAGCTTTATAATAAATATACATTTAGTCCCTATTTAGTTTGGTATTCAGAGGATTTCTTTTAGAAAAAGCGCATGTTTTCACTCACGAACCTGCAGCCACTAGTTAGCTTGTCAGTTGATGTTCAAAGTTAGCACCGTTAGCTCCCTTGAATGAGATGTTAGCTCCTCTAAATTCAGCAAAAGTCCAAATTTGACCAATTTAATAATTCTCCTTGTTTAAATATGCTTTACAGTGGAAAATAAAAGCTTCCAAATGAAACAAACCCCCAACTCTCATGGTTTAAACCATTTATTTATGTGGCAGCACTGTCCACTCAGTAGTGCAGAATCTCAGTTGAGCTCCTTTGTACTTAATAAAAATAGCCTTGCAATTAAGCATCGCCAGTTCAGAAGGGAAACCGGAGTGTTTGCGTCAGCTGATATCACACCAATTGTATTCACACTAATTACATGCAGTCTATTTATGTTGACCAGTTTCATACATGCTTCTACAACGCCGGATGTCACGCGCTCACGTCTCTTGCTGCTGTAACCTGCTGTTACTCGTCATGCTTGTGGTTTCTGATCATTCTCGCTAGTATTGTTTGAACCCTGCTCCTGTCGTTCAATATATGTGACTCCTTTCAGGAAACTAGTCGTGTGTCGAACGTCACAACTTCACAGGAGAGGCACTTCTGGAACATGTGAACTTTCATGAGCTTTAATAATGAACTTGTATGCCATCTGTAAATACAAATAAAATTGTTAAAATTAAGAGACTTGTTGGTATAGCCACAGTAAAAGACAGGAACCTTCCCGCTAGCTATTACTGGCTGAGATAATGGATGGGCTGGACATGCCGAGAGAGGAGTTTGGATAGGTCTACCATGTAGCTCGCTTCTGTCTATAACAGGAGCTGCTTAGTATGTGTAAGTAATCCTACACATACAGCGTTAGATAGCTTTTTTGAAAGATATCACGAAGAACTGCAAAAGTGTTGCTAAGGCTCTCCACTTTCTGGAGGCCCGAGTTTTGAAATCCGTTGCCCAGTAGAAGCAGAGTATGATAGCTAAGGAGATGGGGGAAAATTCAGGCGTTTGATTGCAAACACAGAGGGAGTTGAAAAGAGAACATAGAAAGCAGTTGAATAAAACACATCTCCAGATTATATTTTCAAACTAAAAAGGCAACCATGGCATCCATGACAGAGTGGGAGAAGCGTTCATTCATGTATACGGGCAAGAGAGTCTAGCTAGCTACATTCAGATATAAGCTTCTAATTTTGTCAGAAAGTTGTTTTCATTGCAAGTTAAAGCTTACTGTTAGCATACATTGAAACTAGTTGGTTAGCTCTAGCTACCTGTAGATTCATGCAGTGTAGTAACGTTATAAGCTAGGATTATGGTTCATTGTTTAGCTAGCTACGTCTAAACAAAAAGACTCCACTATGCAAGTACCCATTTCACTGTACCGTTTTTACCTTCTGTATCCTGTGCATGTGACAAATAAACGTTGATTTTATTTGATATACTGTGCGTTTACCAGAGACCGTAATGTGAAGAAAAAGAAATGACCTGCATCAAAGTCAAATTAGGATATAACTTTATGCCAACGAGACAGTGTCCAAGTTCTAAAATCCTCCGGTAGAATCCCCTGCTTTTATTTCATCACTCACACAACAGTAAGCTATTTTCTGTAATTATACTGCACAAAAATATAAACGCAACAATTTCAAAAATGTTACTGAGTTACAGTTAATAAGGAAATCAGTCAATTGAAATAAATTCATTAGGCCCTAATCTAATCACATGATTGGGAATACAGATATGCATCTGATGGTCACAGATACCTTTAAAAAGTTGGACCTCACAATGGCCTCAGGATCTCGTCACGGTATCTGTGCATTTACATTGCTATTGATAGAAAAATGAACATTCAATTAACTGGCAACAGCTCAGGTGGACATTCCTGCAGTCAGCATGCCAATTGCATGCTCCCTCAACTTGAGACATCTGTGGCATTTTATTGTGTGACAAAACTGCACATTTTAGAGTGGCCTTTCACTGCCCCCGGCACAAGGTGCACCTGTATAATGATAATGCTGTTTAATTAGCTTCTTGATATGCCACAGCTGTCAGGTGGATGGATTATCTTGGCAAAGGAGAACTGCTCTCTACCAGGGATGTAAACAAATGTGTGCACAACATTTGAGAGAAATAAGCTTTTTGTGCAAATGGAACATTTCTGGGATCTTTTAATTCAGCTCATGAAACATGGGACCTACACTTTAGATGTAGCATTTATATTTGTGTTTATTGTAGATTATTATTTACAATTTTAATGGCAATCTTGTTGGGAGTTTATTTTCCTGTACTAATGAATACAAATGAACTAAAGTTAAGACTGTCAGCTATATGATATGGTCATTATTTGAACTGGCTAGCCATCTACTGTAACAAGCTAGAAACTAACCAAAACATTGTTTAGAAAGTTGCTTTTAGTTGCCTGGTTTAGATTGACATATACAGTCATTTTAAAACAGATGGGTTTGTTGGTGTTAAAATATACCAGATATGCTATTTTGTACCACCAGGCAGCTGATGTCATGCTATACTTTTTCATAATGACATGTTTGATGTCAGACGACAACTATGTTCATGATGTCACTGCGACAACTGTATACAGACATGATAGATGTAGTATAAACCAGCCTTTAGTCTTGACATTTTTGGTTGTTTAGTACACTACCATACTCACTGTTTAGCACATGGCCTCATATGACCTGTTTAGCACATGGCCTCCTTTAAGTGAATCCTTAAATAGATGGGTGGGGCTTAAGAGGGTGTGACCGATGCTGAATGGGTGTAGACAAAGAATAGTTCTCCAGTAGGTGTAACAAAACATTCAAGGGCCATTTTATCAAAAGTGGGGCTACAAGTTTATTTACTTTCAAAGCACAATTACTTTCCCATTGTTCCTCAACTGTACCGTATGATACAACATTTTATAGCCCTGAGTCCGTACTTTAATTCAATGTAAAAAACACAATTTCAAATGTTGCTGCATAAGACCAAATCACATTTGCTTATGTTGCCATGTTTGGCTGCTGCGGGGATGTCATTGATTGTGAGGATCAACCATGTTGCTGCTCTACCGATTACTGTCGTCAGTCAATAGCCAGCAACTAGTTAGCTCAGTACATTAGTCTCGGGAGTAATCTATTGTATTTGTTGTTCCTAATGCCAGCTTCGGTCCGTGTCTGCGCGCTCGGTTAACCTACACCCACTCACAGGTAATCATACAAGGAAGCTTACAGTACAGTATGCTTGGCTAGCGAGACAGACTATGCGTCCAGAATCATTGCTACTCACTACTTATCAAGACATGAGCAAGGAGATGGTGCTTATCGCGGTAAATCTATCCTATTTCGGTCTCTATGCGGCCGGTAATTTCTAAATCCAGCAAACTATCGATAGTAGCCATCACTGCGTGTTGCGCAGCTCACGAGACAGATGCAAGGTTCACTATTAGCATACATTTTATGGCGTCATCTCAGTCAAATTAGTTAATGTGACTTGCGAGGGAGACATCCTTTCAATTATCTGCCTTATGGTCATGTCTGAACGTTACCATTTACCGTTTTAGCTGGAAATGCATTCACTTTACGTGCATACTGGTCTGGATTAGTATGATTGTCTAGATACACCTTGATGCTTTCTGCTCTGAGCAACCAGAGTATTTGCAAGCTCATTAGTGCATACTGTGCAATGAGTCACCCTATTTTCATACATTTTAAAAGGGTATCATTCAGTCAGTTTTATTTCATCTTATCTGCAGCAGTAGGTTAGGCTGATTATTAGCCATGGTTATATCATGCGTCATGCATTTGACATACGTAGTATTATTCTAGTGACCATCTAGTCATAGGCTATTGTCATGGTCACTTCGTCCTAGTCATGTTTTAGCTCTTATTATTCATCTTCAGCTTGCATTTTGTCATCCTCATATCTTAAATTATAGTTCGTTTTGTTTCACGCTGCAATTTCCTTTTACGTGTGGTGAATACTTGCACATTCAGGTGTTAGCTGATATATTTGCTTCATTATCTGCACACACAGTTTTGCATTATGGCATGGCTGCTGATATTGCTTTTATGGGAACACGTGCCTGTTTAGACTCTATTCATCGCCTTGCCGAGGCTCGTGCTATTCATGCATTTATGTCCTGTATCATCTGCACATAGTCGTTATTTCATGGCGGCATTATTGCCAAGAGCACAGTGAGGTCGTGGTGACAGGGGGAACACCAGCCACCTCTTGCTCAGCATCTGCTGGAGCATCACCCTACGATAAATTCTACCCAGGTGCAAACAGGATGTTTCATAGTTCTTACCCACATACATCAGGCTTTACATGAACATCTATTTTACTTTATGACGATGTGCTGCTTTAGTGTCGGTGTGTCTTGGTGTTTTGAGTATTTATTGTGATGTATTATTGGCTGGTGCAATCAATTTCCTCCATGGGATTTATATTACCATCTTATTTACAATGCATTATTGGGTTACTGTCATCCATAGCAGTCTATGCCAGATTGCCCCTTAAGGATAAAACGTGCATTCTTACAGTATATTAATTGGTTTGTCATCGTTCATTCACGCCGTAGTGATCATGAAACGTCAGATAAGGCATATTTTAGGAGTATACTATACTACGATAGTAGTTAGCAAGTAGTGCATGATCATGCATATGCAAGGCATTTTATACGCTGATGCAGCGCACTCTGCTACAGTCATTTAGCTGGGCATGACATATCTACCGCCATCGTGCTGGCCCAAATGCTGGGGGCCGTTACAGTACATGTGCTGTCCAGCAGCGAGATATCTTGCGCAACTGGAATGGCATCAGTCTGTCGCTGGCTTAACGTTTCTGGTTCTTTTCATCATTAAGCATATATTCACAGAAGTACCAACCTTATTTTAAATTGATTACTACTGCTAACCCTAACCATCTCGAATAATTTGTTTTTTCCTCCTCAGATTTCAAATGATCACCTTGGACCTTAGTGAGGGAGCCGACGCTGTATCGCAGGGTGATGACTACTCAAGGCTCGAGATAACTTCCAGTCACGTTGGATTGGGCGGTGATGCTAGTTTATTTAAAAATATATATTTTCACGTGGAGGTTAGTCATTTGAGAAATAAACCCATAAGAGGACATGGATTTTCAAAATCTTTGACATTTAACAATACTCAAAAATACACAAAATTATGAACATCACATTTACACATTTTGGTTAAATGGTCAATTGAAAAGAAACATCCAGATATCGTATTTCTGCATAAAAACATGTATAAAACGGGTTTAAAAAGTCAAACAAATTTATGAAAATAAACCAACATGATTAGTAAACTAAAAGATCAACTGTAGTAGCTCAAGAAATATGCATCCATTCAATATGTGTATTAATTCCAACTTTATTTAACTAGGCAAGTCAGTTAAGAACAAGTTCTTACTTTCAATGACCGCCTAGGAACAGTGGGTTAACTGCCTTGTTCAAGGGCAGAACGACAGATTTTTACCTTGTCGGCTTGGGGATTCGATCTTGTAATCTTTCGGTTACTAGTCCAACGCTCTAACCACTAGGCTACCTGCCGCCGACTTGATAAAATATGAAAAATATGATCAATAAAATAAACAGAAAAATACAAAATTGCATAAATGTTCTGACTACACCGTTTCAATCGGAGGCTTGCTAATTCAAAAGTAGAGTAAGGCAACATTTCAGAGAAATAGACTAGAAACTTTGGTAACCAGCAACAATTAGACCATCACAAGGTTACAGAGTTTGCCCTCTAGGATATGTATATTCCTTCTATCTCGGTATGTGGTGGCTGGACCTGTGTAGGCTAACATCAGAGAACAGGAGTAGCAAGTCAAACATACAATCTGGACTATAAATAATATGACTCAGCACCTTTATAGTTCAGCATATTTGTAGAAACGGAATGGTATTAAAAATGTCAACATTAAGAGTAATTTCTAATCACAACAATATAAGAAAATGCTCCACCCTATTACAAAGAAAAAAATGTAACGAAGACATTGAAAAAAAATGAACATTGCCAACACTAGGACACACTACTAGCATGAAGAAATCTGGTGTGTTTGTCTTTACCTAGCATGCTGTGGGCTTGCTAAACACCCAAATGGACATCAGCTGTTGGCGATCAAGCATTCATTACCTCTATTTGAACATTCTGTTAGAGAACTTATTGCAGACACACATGCTTATTCTAGTAATCTATGGGGTCTATTTCTCGTTGTTAAGGAGTCTTTTGGTTCTAGACTTGGCGCTCCGGTACCGCTTGCCATGCGGTTGCAGAGAGAACCGTCTATGACTTGACTCAGGTCATCCATCTTCTCGCATGGTTTACCAGCATATAGCTCCAGCTCAGGTAGAGTACATTGTAGGCCTAGGTTTTAGATTATCATGCCACTCACCGGCACGCTGCAGATGTTCAGCTACTGCCGAGCTGTATTAGTAGTGACATTAGGCTTTGGATAGCACAAGTGGTTAAATGTAGCTACTGTTTTAGTTGCGCTTGTCCATATACTCTTATGCTATGTGATGGTACATGTCATAGCTGGGCAGTGGTGAGCTAGAGGAGTCATTGTCTGCTCTTTTCTCTGTAGGATGGCTGTTAATAACCATGTTGCATTTGCCTTCCTGAAATTTGTAATAGAAAGGGCAGCCTTCCTTATGGTCCGATAGCAGGGATTCAGTTAATCTCGGCTGTCAAGACCTTCGGAGTGTAGTCCGCTCAGGAATCCATCTGTTCGCTTGAGTTCAGTTAAGGTGATGTGTCAGGTTTACATTAACCTTAGCTAGAGGTTGTCTGTTTGATGGCTTCTTCAGTCTTAAATGCACTAAAATGTTCCATCCTTTAATCTTGCATGATAGCCATTCAATTGTATTATGGACACTTGCATGTTAACAGTATTTATGCACTCAGTAATGAGCAATTAGCAATGGAACATCAGTCGTCATAACAAGAACTAACACTGCCTTGTCCTCTCATGCTGAGCACGGGTGGCACCTGGCTAACCTCTGTTCAACACTGATGCTGGCAACCAATGACAAGATCCTGGAACTCCTCACGGTTCTGGTTCCTTCGTCAGTGCTGCGGGTCAGCGCTGAGTTATGGGCCGCCCACTCCTGCATCGGCACTGCTTTTCAAAATCGGTCACGGCTTGACCCTCAAGATTATGGGCCATAATCCTCTACTGCCTACGATGTTACACTTGATTGGTATTCTGAGTGTGGAGTCTACATTAGTTTGGCAGTCTTGCTAATATGATCATAATTGTCAGCACTATGATCCAGTAACTGTGTGGTTTCTGTTCTGCATCGCATCTGATACAGTATATAACACTGTTAGCTACAGGTGGTTGGCTGGCACCTGGCAGTGCATCTATTGTGCAGGTGGTTGACTGGGCTCATAGATAGAATATTCTTATGTACCAAGAGGACAACTCACCTTGCTCAGCAAGGCCACCCGGTGGTGCATCTATATTGCAGGTCAATGTAAATAGTCCAGGTGGCCATTTGATGAATTGTTCAGGAGTCTTATGGCTTGAGGGTAGAAGCTGTTAAGGAGTCTTTTGTTTCTAGACTTGGCGCTCCGGTACCACTTGCCGTGCGGTTGCAGAGAGAACAGTCTATGACTTGGGTGACAGGCGTCTGACAATTTTTTGGGACCTTCTGACACCACCTAGTACATAGGTCCTGGATGGCAGGAAGCTTGGCCCCAGTGATGTACTGGGCCGTACACACCACCCTCTGCAGTGCCTTACGGTCCGATGCCGTGCAGTTGCCATACTAGGTGGTGACGCAACCGGTCCGGATGCGCTCGATGGTGCAGCTGTAGAACTTTGAGGATCTGGGGACCCATGCCAAATCTTTGCAGTCCCGAGGGGGAAATGGTTGTGTCGTGCCCTCTTCACGACTGCCTTGGTGTGCTTGGACCATGTTAGTTTGTTGGTGATGTGGACACCAAGGAACTTGAAGCTCTCAACCTGCTCCACTGCAGCCCCGTCAATGAGAATGGGGGCGTGTTCGGCCCTTCGTTTCCTGTAGTCCACGATCAGCTCCTTTGTCTTGCTCACATTGAGGGAGAGGTTGTTTTCCTGGCACCACACTGCCAGGTCACTGACCTTCTCCCTATAGGCTGTCTTGTCATTGTCGGTGATCAGGCCTACCACTGTAGTGTCATCAGCAAACTTAATGGTGTTGGTGTCGTGTTTGGCCACAGAGTTGTGGGTGAACAGGAAGTACAGGAGGGGACTAAGCACACACCCCTGAGGGGCCCCCAGTGTAGAGGATCAGCGTGGCAGATGTTGCCTACCCTTACCACCTGGGGCAGCCCGTCAGAAAGTTCAGGATCCAGTTGCAGAGGGAGGCGTTTAGTCCCAGGGTCCTTAGCTTAGTAACGAGATTTGTGGGCACTATGGTGTTGAACACTGAGCTGTAGTCAATGAACAGCCTTCTCACATACACTACCGGTCATAAGTTTTAGAACATCTACTCATTCTACACAAAGGGAATCTTTATTTTTTACAATTTTCTACATTGTAGAATAATAGTGATGACAAACTATGAAATAACACATAGGGAATCATGTAGTAACCAAAAAAAGTGTTAAACAAATCAAAATATATTTTATATTTGAGATTCTTCAAATAGCCACCCTTTGCCTTGACAGCTTTGCACACTCTTGGATCAGTTGGTCCACGCATGCTTTGAGTACACGTCCTGGTAATCTGTCTGGCCCCGCGGCTTTGTGAATGTTAACCTGTTTAACAGGTCAGGCTCATATCGGCTATGGAGTGAGTGATTGATTACACAGTCGTCCAGAACAGCGGGTGCTCTCGTGCATGCTACAGGGTTGCTTAAAAAAGGCATTTAGCTCATCTGGTAGGCTCACGTCACTGGGCAGCTGATGCGGATGTTGCCTGTGATCTATGGCTTCTGGTTGGGATATGTACGTACGATCACTGTGGGGACGATGTCGCCGATGCACTCATTGATGAAGACGGTGACTAATGTGGTGTACTCCTCAATGCCATTGGAAGAATCCCGGAACATATTCCAGTCTGTGCTAGCAAAACAGTCCTGTAGTGTAGTATCCGTATTATTATGGTCTGATTTGCCAAATGGAGGGCGAGGGAGAGCTTTGTATGAGTCTCTGTGTGTGGAGTAAAGGTGGTCTAGACTTTCTCTCTGGTTGCACATGTGCTATGCTGGTAGAAATTAGGTAAAACAGATCCTGCATTAAAGTCCCTCGCCACTAGGAGCGCCGCTTCTGGATGAGCATGTTCTTGTTTGTTTATGACCTTATATAGCTCGTTTAGTGCGTCTTAGTGCCAGCATCGGTTTGAGGTGGTAAATAGACAGCTACGGATAATATAGGTGAGAACTCTTGGTAGATAGAATACCCCCATGATAAGCTGTAGACCACACAACCTGAGGCGAGCAATACCTCAACACTTCTTTAATAGACATCACGCATAAGCTGTTATTGACAGACACACACCCCCGCCCCTCGTTATACCAGACGTAGCTGCTCTGTCCCAGCCAGCTCTATACTGTGTCGTCGTTCAGCCATGACTCGTTGAAACATAAGATATTACAGTTAATGTCTCGTTGGTAGGATAGACCTAATCGTAGATCATCCAATTTATTTCCCAATGATTGCATGTTGGCCAATAGTACGGATGGTAGTGGAGGTTTACTCACTCGCCTACGAATTCTCACAAGGCACACTGACCTCCGCCCCCTTTTCTCTGTCTTTTCATCACACGAATGACTGGAATTTGGGCCTGGTCTCGAGAAAGCAGTATATCCTTTGCGTCGGACTCGTTAAAGGAAAAACATTTTTGTTCAGTTCCATGTGAGTAATTGCTGTTCTGATGTCTAGAAACTCTTTTCGGTCATAGACGCCTACAGCAACATTATGTACAAAATAAGTTAAACACAAATAAACTAACAAAATAGCACGGTTGGTTAGGAGCCCGTAAAAAACGGCAGTCATCCCCTCCGGCGCCATTACCATAACATCTTGCCTCCAAGGGCACCCGGCGGTGCGTCATGTTAAAGTAATACGGCTACATTAGCTCATGCTACACCGTTAGTATTCACACATTAGCTAGTAGTCAGTCATGTATGGTAGAAAGACCTTTGCTGGTCTATTGAGAGCTCTTAAAAATGGCGCATTCTGCCATACACATAGTTAATCGTCTGGCTTGGGGTTCTGCTGTTTTGGGGGATTTGATATAGCATGACGTGCTCACTGCCTGTAGTTATATTATCATCTTCACATGATGCGTCGCTCTGGCAGTGAGCTACCCTGAAGGAGCAGAACCCTAATGCCAAAACGCGCATTTTCGAATAAAAATGGTTTACCGTACGTGTCCTGAAATTAAGCGTAGCCAGTTCAGAAGGGAAACCCGAGTGTGGCAGCATCAGTTGATTGCGTCAGCTGATATCGCGCCAATTACATGCAGTCTATTTAAGTTGACCAGTTTCATACATGCTTCCTGAATGCCACGCACTAGCATGTGCTGGTGTCTTGCTGCCGAAACTAGCTGTTATTTGCCATATTTGCTGTTTCCCACCACCACCCCAGCCTACACCTGTCTGGGTTCTGGGTTTCTTCCTCCAGGGGATTTGACATAGCATATTGTGCTCACTGCCTGTAGTTAGATTATCATCTTCATATGCACGTCGCTCTGGAAGTGAGCTACCCTGAAGGAGCACAGCCCTAACGCCAAAAGGAACATTATCTTGAATAAATGGTTAAACGTACACATGGTGTTCCCTTTCTGAATTATATTTGTCGATTTATCATTGTTTTGCTTCGCAGATGTGTGTGTGCGCGCGAGTACTGGTGTTCTCCTTGGCAATCTATGGGCTACTACTGTCCACGGATGGCTAGTGGTTAGAGCGTTGGACTAGTAACCGAAAGGTTGCAAGTTCAAATCCCCGAGCTGACAAGGTACAAATCTGTCGTTCTGCCCCTGAACAGGCAATTAACCCACTGTTCCTAGGCTGTCATTGAAAATAAGAATTTGTTCTTAACTGACTTGCCTAGTTAAATAAAGGTAAAAATATATCTATCAGTACATTGTAGAATAATAGTGAAGACAAACTATGAAATAACACATGGAATCATGTGGTAACCCCCAAAAAGTGAAATAAAAAATATATTTTAAATTTTTGAAAGCCACCCTTGACAGCTTTGCACACTCCTGGCATTCTCTCAACCAGCTTCACCTGGAATGCTTTTCAACAGTCTTGAAGGAGGTCCCACATATGCTGAGCACTTGTTGGCTGCTTTTCCTTCACTCTATGGTCCAACTCATCCGTGACTTGTTTCAGGAGAGCCATTTGAACGTTATTTTTTTTTATTTTTAAATAAGAATGCCTTCTGGAACATGAACTTTCATGTCCCTTAAACTTGTATGCCATCTGTAAATTACGAGCCTAGTTGGTTAAGCTACAGAAATACAGCAACCTTCCCACTAGCCATGATTGGCTAAGATAATGAGTGGGCTGGAGATGTCAAGAGAGGAGTTCAGATTGGTCTGCCATATAGAAAGCTTCTGTCTATTTGAGCTGGCCAGTCTGTGTTGGTAACCCTGTCGAACGCGGCTTTTAAAAAATAATATTGTGTAGTGGAGCTGCATAAATGTTGATCTCCACTTTCTGGAGGTTCGAGTATTGAAATCAGTGGAATTAGAGTATGATAGCTAAAGAGATGGAGAAAACACCTGTCTCCGGATTACATCTTCAAACTAAGGGAAACAATGGCATGGCATCCGTGACACGTCCATCATGCATGATGATGTATACGGGTAACAGTCGAGCTTGCCACATTCAGATATTACACGTTTTTAATTTTGACAGAAAGTGGTTTAATTTCAAGCCAAAGTGTACTGTTAGCTAGCTAACGTTATCTGGCTGGCTCCCTAGCTAACGTTATATATTATTCGTATCCCAGAGCTGTTTGCTTGGCTAGTTAGAGCCTAATGTTAGCTAGCTAACATTGAACCTGGTTGGTTAGCTCCCAGCAGATTCATGCAGGGTAGTAATGACACGATTAGGCACCATGTTCATGGTTGTTTAACTAGCTAACATTGGCTGGCTCGCTAGCTAACGTTACGTGTATGATCCTACACATTGTTTACCTAGCTAGCTAGCTACAAGTCTTAACAAAAGACTCCTATGCAAGTAACCATTTCAGGTGCATTCATAAATTCAGTCTGAGTATGCCAGAGCGCAGAATAACTGATGAATTTACTAACGCACAACACATGTTGAATATGGCCAGTGTCAGCAAAAAAGCATAAATGAAATTTGCCAGCAGTGCTGGTTAGGGCTGTTTTCATGTTATTCAGAGGTTAAAAAAATCAAATATATAAAAAATAAAGTTAGAGCGCCAGGTGTGCATTCTGAACACTCCGAGAGCGAAACGAGATGGGTGAGGCTAAAGCTTAAGAGGGTGTGAACAATACTGAATAGGTGTAGACAAAGAGCTCTTCACTACGTACCAAAACATTCATTGGCAATTTTTGCAAAAGTGAGTTTACAAGTTTATCAACATTCAAAGCAGAATTGCTTTCCCATTGTTCCTCAAAAATGCAGTGTATGATATACCATTTTGTAGCTGAGTCTCTACTTTTATCAAATGTAAAAAAACACAATTTCAAATGTTGCTACATAAGACCGATTTGAGACGGTTGGTCACATCTCAATTGGGTTGAGGTTGGGTGACTGTCGAGGTCAGGTCATCTGACAAAGCACTCCATCACTCTCCTTGGTCAAATAGCCCTTACACAGCCTAGAGGGGTGTTGGGTCATTGTCCTGTTGAAAAACAAATGGATAGTCCCACTAAGCGCAAACCAGATGGGATGGCGTGTTGCTGCAGAATGCTGTGGTAGCCATACTGGTTAAGTGTGCCTTGAATTTTAAAATAAATCAGAGCGTCACAAGCAAAGCACCCCCACACCTCCTCCATGCTTCACGGTGGGAACCACACATGCGGAGATCATCCGTTCACCTACTCTGCGTCACAAAGTCATGGCAGTTGGAACCAAAAATCTCAAACTTGGACTCATCAGAACAAAGGACAGATTTCCACCGGTCTAATGTCCATTGCTCGTGCTTCTTGACCCAAGCAAGTCTTCTTATTGGTGTCCTTTAGTAGTGGTTTCTTTGCAGCAATTCGACCATGAAGGCCTGATTCACGCAGTCTCCGATGAACAGTTTATGTTGAGATGTGTCTTACTTGAACTCTGAAGCATTTATTTGGGCTGCAATTTCTGAGGCTGGTAACTAATGAACGTATCCTCTGCAGCAACTCTGGGTCTTCCTTTCCCGTGGCGAACCTCATGAGAGCCAGTATCAAAGCGCTTGATGGTTTTTGCGACTGCACTTGAAGAAACGTTCAAAGTTCTTAATTCTCCAAATTGACCGACCTTCATGTCTTAAAGTAATGATGGACTGTCATTTCCTTTAGCTTATTTGAGCTGTTCTTGCCATAATATGAATTTGGTCTTTTACCAAATAGGACCATCTTCTGAATACCACCCCTACCTTGTCACAACAACTGATTGGCTCAAACACATTAAGGAAAGACATTCCACAAATTACCTTAAGGCACACCTGTTAATTGAAATGCATTCTAGGTGACTACCTCATGAAGCTGGTTGAGAGAATTCCAAGAGTGTGCAAAGCTGTTATCACGGCAAAGGGTGGCTATTTGAAGAATCTCAAATTTAAAATATATTTTGATTTGTTGAACACTTTTTTGGTTACTGCATGATTCCGTGTGTTATTTCATAGTTGATGTCTTCACTATTATTCTACAATGTAGAAAATAGTAAAAATAAAGAAAACCCCTTGCATGAGTAGGTTTATCCAAACTTTGACTGGTACTGTATATATTACACACACACGTATGCAGACACCCTTTCAAATTAGCAGAGTCGGCCATTTCAGCCACACCCGTTGCTGACAGGCATATAAAATAGAGCCATCCAATCGCCATAAAACAAACATTGGCAGTAGAATGCTCTTACTGAAGAGCTCAGTGACTTAACGTGGCACGGTCATAGGATGCTACCTTTCCAACAAGTCAGTTCGTGAAATGTCTGCCCTGGTAGAGCTGCCCCGGTCAACTGTAACTGCTGCTATTGTGAAGTGTAAACATCTAGGAGCAACAACAGCTCACCCGCAAAGTGGTAGGCCACACAAGCTCACAGAACGGGACCACCGAGTGCTGAAACACATAGCATGTAATAATCGTCTGTCCTCAGTTGCAACGCGCACTACCGAGATCCAAACTGCCTCTGGAAACAACTTCAGCACGCGAACTGCTCGTCGGGAGCGTCATGAAATGGGTTTCCATGGCCGTGCAGCCGCACACAAGCCTAAGATCACCATGCGCAATGCCAAGCTTCAGCTGGAGTGGTGTAAAGCTCGCCACCATTGGACTCTGGAGCAGTGGAAACGCGTTCTCTGGAGTGGTGAATCACGCGTCACCATCTGGCAGTCCGACGGACTAATCTGAGTTTGGCAGATGCCAGGAGAACGCTACCTGCCCCAATGCATATTGCCAACTGTAAAGTTCTGTGGAAGAGGAATAATGGTCTGGGGCTGTTTTTCCATGTTTTGGACTAGGCCCCTTAGTTCCAGTGAAGGGAAATCTTAACACTACAGTGTAAATGACATTCTGTACTTCCAACTTTGTGGCAACAGTTTGGGGAAGGCCCTTTTCTGTTTCAACATGACAATGCACAAAGCAAGGTCTATACAAAAATGGGTTTGTCGAGATCGGTGTGGAAGAACTTTACTGGACTGCACAGAGCCCTGACCTCAACCCCATCGAACACATTTGGGATGAATTGGAATGCCCACTGCGAGCCAGGCCTAATCAGTGCCCGACTTCACGAATGTTGTTGTGGCTGAATGGAAGCAAGTCCCCGCAACAATGTTCCAGCATCTATCGGAAAGCCTTCCCAGAAGAGTGGAGGCTGTTATAGCAGCAAAACGGGGGACCAACTCCATATTAATACCCATGATTTTGGAATGAGATGTTAGATGAGCAGGTGTCAACATACTTTTACTCAAGTATGACAATTGGATACTTTTTCCACCACTACCTTTTTGCCTCCGTGGATCAAAACTTTTTCTGCCTGTTCCCAAAATCATTTAGAGTGTAGGCCATTTGGCACAGGCACAGTTAGGCCCAAAATGATTAGGCACTAATGCCAGAGCCTAAAATAAAGAAAAACCTCAGACTATAGATATAAATTGCACAATAATTATACATTTATGTATAAGGAAAGCTATTGTTTTCCTTTTATTCACCCCATCTGACATCCACCGGCCCTTCATCCACACAATATTTAATAACCCTAAACCCCACAGATATAACCGCAGGGTCTGTGGGTTATGATTCAACCCGCGCTTCACTAGTGTACCTGTTTTTCTCAGGACAGTCAGACCCATCTCTGTGGTCGCGACTTTTCAGGCTACAAAAGAAAAGAGGTACATTTATGAACAAGACACATCAATTAATGTAGGCCAAATCAATGGCAATCGCTGAATGTCATTATGAACACTGTTTTTGTAAAAGTCAATTTCTTCAAATGATGCGAGTATACATGCAGCTTGGATGCTGGAATTACTGAATAAAAATATAAAAACAACATTTTCAAAGATTTGACTGAGGCACATAAGGAAATGAGTCAATTGAAATAAATTATTTTGGACCTAATCTATGGATTTACTGGGAATACAGATATGCATCTGTTGGTCACAGATACCTTAAAAAATATATATAAAAAATTGGGGTGTAGATCAGAAAACCAGTCAGTATCTGGTGTGACCACCATTTTCCTCATGCAGCATGACATCTTCGCATAGAGTTGATCAGGCTGTTGATTGTGGCCTATGGAATGTTATTCCACTCTTCAATGGCTGTGTGAAGTTACTGGATATTGGTGTGAACTGGAACACACTGTCATGTGTGTTGATCTAGAGCATCCCAAACACGCTCAAATGGGTGACATGTCTAGTGAGTATACAGGCCATGGAAGAACTGGGACATTTTCACCTTCCGGGAATTGTGTACAGTTCCTTGCAACATGGGGCCATGCATTATCATGCTGAAACATGGCGGCGGATGAATGGCATGACAATTGGCCTCAGGATCTCGTCAAGATATCTCTGCCTTCAAATTGCCATAGATAAAATGCAATTGTGTTGGTTGTCCGTAGCGAATACCATAACCCCACCATGGGGCACTCTGTTCACAACGTTGACATCAGCAAACCGCTAACCCACACAACGCCATACATGAAACTGCAATTCATCTGTTAAGAGCACAGTTCTCCAGCATGCCAGTGGCCATCTAAGGAGAGCATTTGCCCACTGAAGTCGGTCCCGACACCGAACTGCAGTAAGATCAAGACCCCAGTGAGAACGACGAGCACGCAGATTTGCTTCGAGACATTTGACAGTTGAAGAAATTCTTTGTGCATATGGAAAATGTCTGGGATCTTTTATTTGAGCTCATGAAACCAACACTTTACATGTTGCGTTAATATTTTTGTTCAGTGTATTTTGGGGTAGACGAACATGCACAGTTAGCCTACTTTCTGAAGTGATTTGTTTGACATCCAGGGGGAAATATCAGGACTGGTTGTGTTCATGCCACATTAAAAAGTAATACATTTTTACAGGTTAAATGACATCTTTGTTAGGCCCATAAAATGTTTTATGTCATGGTGTAATTCGCACTCTGCTTAAAATGGCTAACAACTACTACTCTCCATCTGGCCATCCACAGATCTCTACCCACTCAGACAACTTATGCTCCTAAAACGATTATTGATTAGATGTATTACTCCATTACACTGATGTCCATTAGTGCTTAAACCCACCTCAACCACTCCAGTACCCCTGCACATTGAATAAGGTACTGGTAGGGCTTTGCGATTTACCGTATTTTACTATATATACACACCGGTATTTATGCACGGACCGGTTTGGGTTTTTAACTTTACCTTCTATAACTATATTTTAATGTTTTGTTTGTTAAAATGTGATACGCCGTGTTTAACAACCATTATTGTTTACTCAGCCACTGGAGTGATCCCTCCGCTCTCCATGCTGCTTTCCACACAGACCTAGTCCCACCTCCTGTCACTCAAGGAGCGCATTGGTTGCTGCTTGACCACCAGACACTTTCGTTCAGTCTGCATAGTCAATGCAGCACACGCAACAATGTTGATGACAACGATGTTTCTACTTTGATCTTAATATAAATCCATAAGCGTTCTACAATTACAATATTAGCTTGTATTTTCTTAGCAAGTTGAGCTAAATCGTGTTAGCCACTAATGCTAGCCACTAATGCTGGCTAGCTAACTAGCTAATAAAAGTAGTGAGTCAGCGCAAACGTAGCTAGCTAATACATCCCGATACCAGTACTGGTGGAGGCTTAAATCAGCATGTTGTTTGTGCAACATCTAAAATCAAGGAGGAATATGTTGGCTATATGAATAAAGCTTTAATGTAGCCAAAGATTATAGGGTCCCTTAGGAAACACTTAACATCATGTGGTTCCTACCCTGTCACAATAACTCGTCCATGGCATTTTCATTAGTTGTCATGTCAAATACTGTATTCAAAGTGCCCACTATTATTTATATTCCAACTATAGAATTATAATAAACATTCTATTTACAATAATTCCAAAAGTTCACCCAAGTGTTTTATCTAAATCGCAATTGCAACGTTTGGTAAAAAATAAGGCCTAGTATTTTTGCCCATATTGTGGCAGTGTGTAATTGATCTCAAATGAGTGCAGGAAATGTAGAAATGGATGAAAATGCAGGAAATTTTAGGTTGAAGTTGAATTGAACAGTGTAAAACAATCTGAATGGAGAAAGACCCATTGAAATCACTTAGAATATATATATGTGATGCCACCCTAGGGTCACACACTAATCAAAACAAATTCAGAAGTTTATTAATCAAAAACATAAAACTGTCATCAATGTGAAAAATACCATGATGATGTTTTGCCCATATCGCCCAGCCTTGGGTACTGGCACAGACCTGTATTCTCGTGTTTAAAAAAAAATTCTATCATTATCTATATTAACAATATCACTACATTGTTGGGAAAGAGCTCTCAAGGTAAGACTTTTTTGCATCCCGTTTGCATCCTGTGCCCCTGGTGAATAAACCTTGAAAACTTTAAACACTGAAGCCTGCAGGCTATAGGCCTCAAGTCACTAACAATGTTTTGATGTTTAAATTCTGATGTAAGCACTTAATCAGATTTATGGAAACAGAGGCAGACACTACCACCCATTTATGCAGTGGGCATTAGGCATTACAACCCAAACATCTGAGAAGTGCCTGCCAGCCTGAGCCCAAGAACTGTTTAATTGCCTTTGTCCATCGCATTAGTGAACACTTAGTCTACTCTATCTTAGTGCAAACTCCAGATTGGGAGGGAAATACGGCTTGCAAATCAATGGCATTTTATCCAATGATATGAATACTGCACAAATGGATTGGCCTGGAATTAGGGCACTCGGGAATTTCCTGGATTTAAGAAAGTCTCCAATGAGATATACATTAAAATGTTTCCTTTGAATAATATTTTAAAAAATGAAACGTTGCACTTGGCACTCTACTGCACATCCCCGTCAATGCCGCTGTTTGTTCAGTAGTTTCAGCAGATCAGGAAATCCCTCAGTTATCGCTCTAACATGTAATCTACTCTACTCCATGCAGTCCCTCAACGTATAGTAATCTCACTATAAACCAAGTGAGTTCATGTGGTTGGTTTTATGTGGTAGCTTGGGTAGAACTGAGAATAATAGTTTCTATACATGGTTGTAAATCGGTTGGGGGCGATTTAGTTTCCATGCATTATACTTGTTTAATCAAGAAACCAGCTGCAGGATTGATTTCAGCATCAACTTCGGACCTGCTGTAGCATTGATCATAAATTAAGTATTTGGGATATCGTTGGACATTTGGAGAACACAGAGGTGCGATTGTTTGAGGGATTGCATTACATCTGTATCAATCAACAGTGTTTGAGACACGTTTTACTCGTGTCTCCATGGCAACAAAGCCAACCCAAAACATTATGTCCATCGCATCACACCATCATCAGAACCTAATAGTGAGGGGGCCCAGAGGGGCCACAGCACAAAGTGAGAATCAAAATGGCACCCTATTCCATGTAGTGCACTACTTTTGACCAAGGCGCCATTTGGGACACAGTCAGGCATCATCCAGCTCTGTATCAGGTGCATTACACACAGGTGGAACCCTGCTTTACCACAAACACTGACTCTTCACAACAGGGAGACAGAGCAGAGCAAAACGCCAACCTCAGCGCGCGCGCGTGCGCCCCCCCCCCCCCCCCCCCCCATCTGCTTTCAATCCCCCCAAAGAGGGTTAGAGGCCCCCCAACTCTGGGCCCCTAACCCTGTGAACCCACTCCCCAGCCCCCAAAACAATGTAACACCCAACAGACCTTATGTAACACCCAACAGACCTTATGTAACCACAGCAGGAGAGCATTTCTCACTCTGAAATATAGAGTTAGGAACTCTGGAAACACAGTGGGTAGGCAAACAGAGAGGCCACATCCCAAATTGTACCAGATGCGCTATAAAGTGCACTACTTTTGACCAGAGCTTTATGGGCCCTGTTAAAAAGTAGCGACTACATATAGGAATATAGGAATAGGGTGTCATTGGGAACGCATCCACAGACAGAGGCCGAGCACTTATCAGACGCTGTTGGCTTGTCCTGGGGGGGGGGGGGGGGGGGGGTTATAGATAATCATAGCCAGCTGTGAAAGGATAAGATCAGTCCAAAAAGGAAGCCAATTATGGGATGGATAGCCTGCGATGGTCCAAAAACTAGGAGAGGTCCGGTTGCCAAGGTGATACGATGGTCATACAACACAATAGCTGAGTCCCAAATGGTGCCTAACAATGGTTGCCATTTGGGACAGGCCCTTCAGCTCTCCTGTTGCTATCCATCATATCACAGACAATTAGCATGTTATCCAACACAGTGCTCACTATTCATTCATACCATGGCCAGTCCAGTCCAGTCATCGATTTCATCTAACACCCTACTGCTAATTTTCTGTTGTTCTTCAAATCAACAGGCAACCCTACAGATGTCAAGTCAAGGACAACACCAACGGCTGATTTTAGTGGTGAAAAATGGTGCCAATCAACTTGTATATACTGTATGAGGAATAGAGAAGACAACAGTTTGAGCAGTTTGGATTTAAATGTGAAGAAAATCTCTTTGGTAAGAACATGTGACTCATCTCCAACAGACTCACTTTATTAATCTTTGAGACATTTTTCTTAATGTTTTTGCACTTTCAAATTTGAGCAATCATTTCTTCCATGAGGTTAAATAAATTCTGACAAAACAAGGTTAATTTTGTAATAGTCCAATTATTATACATTAAAATCATAATTTGTTCCTTAGACAAATTGTACTGTACGACAAACACACAATGCCAGTTTCATAATCCTCTGCAGACATCAGAACATGGAAATTCAGCGAGACAGATTAAGTTCGTATCCAAGATGGCGTAGCAGTCAGACATCTTTTGTCCTCGTCTTGTCATACACACACACACACACACACATATTATTATTATTATAAATAATTCTTAACCTCAACATACTCTCCTGCAATCCGCTTCACCCAATGTGGTATGGATCTGCTATTTTCTTTACTTTTGAACTGGAACCCCCAACAGAAGCTAGCCAGCTACTAGCTATTAGTCAGCTAGCCATTGCTAGCGGTCATCAGCTACCTTTAGCCCGGACAACTCCAGCCAGCCTGCACAGCGCGATGCAAATCTGACTTATTTTTCTCCATATCTCCGGATTCCTACCGCAAGCTCTGAACCTTTTCACATGGATCATCGCAGATAGCAAGCTGCTATCCGAGTGGCCACTCCTGGCTAACGTCTCTGTCCCGAAGCAAGAACCAATTAGCCTGGAGCTAGCCTTTGCTAGGCCCATCTCCCGGCTAGCCGAAGAGGTCCATCAGCCACTCCTTGGGCTTCAATACCTATTTTGCCAATTGGCCTGGACACCTTTTACTGCCGACACGGAGCCCCGCCGACCCAACACGACTGGACTACAGACATAAAACCCCCTCGGGCTAATTTCAACTGGCTTTTCCATCGCGACGTCCCCAGAATGCCCATCTGCTAGCCGCGGCCCACTAGCTGTCTAAAGCATATCGGACTGTTAGCTGAAGAGGCCCATCGGACAAATTCTTTGGCCACTATACCCATTTTGCCAATTGGCCTGGACCCTTTTCCCACACGGAGCCCTGCTGATCCATGACAACTGGTCTGCCGACGTAACAGCACAAGGGGGCTACAACAAACTTCTTCCGTCGAGACGGCCCTCTAACGCCTTTCTGCTAGCCCCGGCCCGCTAGCTGTCTGAATCGCCGTGTCTCCGGCCCGCCGAGCTACACACTGGACCCCTATGATCACTCGGCTACGCATGCCTCTCACTAATGTCAATATGCCTTGTCCATTGCTGTTTTGGTTAGTAATTATTGCCTTATTTCACTGTAGAGTATGTTCAATACGGTCACAAGACGCAGGCCTCCTAATTGTCCCTAGAATTTCTAAGCAAACAGCTGGAGGCAGGGCTTTCTCCTATAGATCTCAATTTTTATGGAACGGTCTGCCTACCCATGTGAGACGCAGACTCGGTCTCAAACTTTAAGTCTTTACTGAAGACTATCTCTTCAGTAGGTCATATGATTGAGTGTAGTCTGGCCCAGGAGTGTGAAGGTGAACGGAAAGGCTCTGGAGCAACGAACCGCCCTTGCTGTCTCTGCCTGGCCGGTTCCCCTCTCTCCACTGGGATTCTCTGCCTCTAACCCTATTACAGGGGCTGAGTCACTGGCGCTCTTTCATGCCGTCCCTAGGAGGGGTGCGTCACTTGAGTGGGTTGAGTTACTGACGTGATCTTCCTGTCTGGGTTGGCGCCCCCCCTTGGTTTGTGCTGTGGTGGAGATCTTTGTGGGCTATACTCGGCCTTGTCTCAGGATTGTAAGTTGGTGGTTGAAGATATCCCTCTAGTGGTGCGGGGACTGTGCTTTGGCAAAGTGGGTGGGGTTATATCCTTCCTGTTTGGCCCTGTCCGGGGGTATCATCGGATGGGGCCACAGTGTCTCCTGACCCCTCCTGTCTCAGCCTCCAGTATTTATGCTGCAGTAGTTTATGTGTCGGGGGGCTAGGGTCAGTTGGTTATATCTGGAGTACTTCTCCTGTCTTATCCAGTGTCCTGTGTGAATTTAAGTATGCTCTCTCTAATTCTCTCCTTCTCTCTTTCTTTCTCTCTCTCGGAGGACCTGAGCCCTAGGACCATACGTCAGGACTACCGGGCATGATGACTCCTTGCTGTCCCCAGTCCACCTGGCCTTGCTGCTGTTCCAGTTTCAACTGTTCTGCCTGCGGTTATGGAACCCCTACCTGTCCCAGACCTGCTGCTTTCAACTCTTAATGATCGGCTATGAAAAGCCAACTGACATTTATTCCTGATTATTATTTGACCATGCTTGTCACTTATGAACATTTTGAACATCTTGGCCATGTTCTGTTATAATCTCCACCCGGCACAGCCAGAAGAGGACTGGCCACCCCTCATAGCCTGGTTCCTCTCTAGGTTTCTTCCTAGGTTTTGGCCTTTCTATGGAGTTTTTCCTAGCCAACCGTGCTTCTACACCTGCATTGCTTGCTGTTTGGGGTTTTAGGCTGGGTTTCTGTACAGCACTTCGAGATAGACGATTTACAAAGGGCTATATAAAATAAACTTGATTTGATTTGAATATGCCTTAGTTAACCCTTTAGTTCCATCTCCCACACAAGCGGTGACCTCACCTGGTTTGAATGATGTTTCTAGAGACAATATCTCTCTCATCGTCACTCAATGCATAAGTTTACCTCCACTGTATTCACATCCTACCATACCTTTGTCTGTACATTATGCCTATTCGAGTCTATTCTACCGTGCCCAGAAACCTGCTCCTTTTACTCTCTGTTCCGAACATACTAGATGACCAGTTCTTATAGCCTTTAGCCGTACCCTTATCCTACTCTGTTCCTCTGGTGATGTGGAGGTTAATCCAGGCCCTGCAGTGCCTAGCTCCACTCCCATTCCCCAGGCACTCTCATTTGTTGACTTCTGCAACCGTAAAAGCCTTGGTTTCATGCATGTTAACATTAGAAGCCTCCTCCCTAAGTTTGTTTTATTCACTGCTTTAGCACACTCTGCCAACCCGGATGTCCTAGCCGTGTCTGAATCCTGGTTTAAGAAGACCACCAAAAACCCTGACATTTCCATCCCTAACTAACATTTTCTGCCAAGATAGAACTGCCAAAGGGGGCAGAGTTGCAATCTACTGCAGAGAAAGCTTGCAGAGTTCTGTCTTAATATCCAGGTCTGTGCACAAACAATTTGAGCTTCTACTTTTAAAAATCCACCTTTCCAGAAAACAAGTCTCTCACCGTTGCTGCTTGCTATAGACCACCTTCTGCCCCCCAGCTGTGCCCTGGACACCATATGTGAATTGATTGCCCCCCCATCTATCTTCAGAACTCGTGCTGTTAGGTGACCTAAACTGGGACATGCTTAACACCCCGGCCATCCTACAATCTAAGCTTGATGCCCTCAATCTCACACAAATTATCAATGAACCTACCAGGTACAACCCTAAATCTGTAAACATGGGCACCCTCATCCTAACCAACCTGCTCTCCAAATACACCTATGCCGTCTTCAACTAGGATCTCAGCGATCACTGCCTCATTGCCTGCGTTCGTAATGGGTCTGCGGTCAAAAGACCACCCCTCATCTCTGTCAAACACTCCCTAAAACACTTCAGCGAGCAGGCCTTTCTAATCGACCTGGCCCGGGTATCCTGGAAGGATATTGACCTCATTCCGTCAGAAGTGGATGCCTGGTTATTCTTTAAAAAAAGTGCTTTCCTCACCATCTTAAATAAGCATGCCCCATTCAAAAATGTTACAACCAGGAACAGATATAGTCCTTGGTTCACTCCAGACCTGACTGCCCTTGACCAGCACAAAAACATCCTGTGGCGTACTGCATTAGCATCGAATAGCCCCCGCGATATTAAACTTTTCAGGGAAGTTAGGAACCAATATACACAGGCAGTTAGGAAAACAAGGGCTAGCTTTTTCAAACAGAAATTTGCATCCTGTAGCACAAACTCCAAAAAGTTATTGGACACTGTAAAGTCCATGGAGAATAAGAGCACCTCCTCCCAGCTGCCCACTGCACTGAGGGTAGGAAACACTGTCACCACCGATAAATCAACGATAATTGAGAATTTCAATAAGCATTTTTCTACAGCAGGCCATGCTTTCCACCTGGCTACCCATAGCCCAGTCAACAGCCCTGCACCCCCCACAGCAACTTGCCCAAGCCTCCCCCATTTCTCCACCCAAATCCAGATAGCTGATGTTCTGAAAGAGCTGCAAAATCTTGACCCCTACAAATCAGCCGGGCTAGACAATCTGGACCCTCTCTTTCTAAAATTATCCGCCAAAATTGTTGTAACCCCCATTACTAGCCTGTTCAACCTCTTTCGTATCGTCTGAGATCCCCAAAGATTGGAAAGCTGCCGCGGTCATCCCCCTCTTCAAAGGGGGAGACACTAGACCCAAACTGCTACAGACCTATATCTATCCTACCCTGCCTTTCTAAGGTCTTCGTAAGCCAAGTTATCAAACACATCCCAGACCATTTCGAATCCCACCATACCTTCTCCGCTATGCAATCTGGTTTCCGATTTGGCCATGGGTGCACCTCAGCCATGCTCAAGGTCCTAAACGATATCATAACCCCCATCGATAAGAGACAATACTGTGCAGCTGTACTCATCGACCTGGCCAAGGCTTTCGACTCTGTCAATCACCACATTCTTACCGGCAGACTCAACAGCCTTGGTTTCTCAAATGACTGCCTCGCCTGGTTCACCAACTACTTCCCTGACAGAGTTCAGTGTGTCAAATCGGAGGGGCTGTTGTCCGGACCTCTGTCAGTCTCTATGGGGGTGCCACAGGGTTCAATCCTCGGGCCGACTCTTTTCTCTGTATACATGGCTCTTGCTGCTGGTGATTCTCTGATCCACCTCTACGCAGACGACACCATTCTGTATACATCTGGCCCTTCTTTGGACACTTAACCAACCTCCAGACAAGCTTCAATGCCGTACAACTCTCCTTCTGTGGCCTCCAACTGCTCTTAAATGTAAGTAAAACTAAATGCATGCTCTTCAACCGATCGCTGCCCACACCTGCCCGCCCGACGGTTCGGACTTAGAATATGTAGACAACTACCTAGGTGTCTGGTTTGACTGTAAACTCTCCTTCCAGACTCACATTAAGCATCTCCAATCCAAAATTAAATATAGAATTGGCTTCCTATTTCTCAACAAAGCCTCCTTCACTCATGCTGCCAAACATACCCTTGTAAAACTGACTATCCTACCGATCCTCGACTTCGGAGATGTAATTTACAAAATAGCCTCCAACACTCTACTCAGCAAATTGGATGCAGTCTATCACAGTGCCATCTGTTTTGTCACAAAAGCCCCATATACCACCCACCACTGCGACCTGTATGCTCTCGTTGGCTGGCCCTCGCTTCATATTCGTCGCCAAATCCACTGGCTCCAGGTCATCTATAAGTCTTTGCTAGGTAAAGCCCCGCGTTCTCAGCTCACTGGTCACCATAGCAGCACCTACCCGTAGCACGCACTTCAGCAGGTATATTTCACTGGTCACCCCCAAAGCCAATTCTTACTTTGGCCGCCTTTCCTTCCAGTTCTCTGCTGCCAATGACTGGAATGAACTGCAAAAATCACTGAAGCTGGACTCATATCTCCCTCACTAGCTTTAAGCACCAGCTGTCAGAGCAGCTCACAGATCACTGCACATAGCCCATCTGTAAATAGCCCATCCAACTACCTCATCCTCATACTGTATTTATTTATCTTGCTCCTTTGCACCCCAGTATCTCTACTTGCACATTCATCTTCTGCACAGCTACCATTCCAGTGTTTAATTGCTATATTGTAATTACTTCACCAGCATGGCCTATTTATTCCCTTACCTCCCTTATCCTACCTCATTTGCAAACACTGTATATAGACATTTTCTACTGTATGTTTGGTTATTCCATGTGTAACTGTGTTGTTGTAGGTGTCGAAATGCTTTGCTTTATCTTGGCCAGGTTGCAAATGAGAACTTGTTCTCAACTAGCCTACCTGGTTAAATAAAGGTGAAATAAAAAAATCAATTTTAAAAAGTTAACTTCTTGAAGGACTGAAGTATGGAGCAAAACAGAAAAACTATTAAAAGCATTTACTGCTACTTGACTGCATGTTTATGGTGCATTGGGGATGACCTATACTAACAGTGCAGTTGCTTGTGGTACAAACAAAAATAGAATCTCATTCTTGTTCCGTGGTACACAGATTAGAGTTATCAGCATCATATGGTTTGCAAAACTGCCCCATAGGATAGGGCCCTGGTCAAAATGAGTGCACTATATTGGGAATAGGTTGCCATTTGGGATATACCCATCGTCTTCGCCAGTTACAATGGAGGGTCATGGCTGGGTAGGTAGTCACCCCACCACTAGTGATGAAAAAATTAAATAGTTAGAGATACTTCTTGACAATATTTTGATTTTTTGCTAGGTAGCGTTAGTCTGCTGTACCTGCACCAAAACGCCTGTATTTTTCATGTTTCCAGCACTTATTTCCATGACTGATCAAAACTCATTGTCCCTCGTCTCTCTGTAGCAGGCATATAGTGAACAATATGCTTGGAACGAATCGCAATACATATAGAATCTTGAGAATCGCAATACATACGGTATCAGCAGTTAAGTATCGATTTAATATCGTATTGCGAGGTCTCTGGCAATTCCCAGTCCTACCCACCACCCATTCCTTAGTAATACGATTACACAAAGGTAAATTCTTGTAATAGTTTGGCCCTCATCACCAAACCATGCATCCCATTCCCCTGCAATGTTCAAGAATAATGTTCTTCTCATCTCTGACTGAGGCAGATCTACTAGTTTCACTGCCTGCACTCAGTGAACACACACACGCACTGAGCGCACAATAAATTATTATCCTTCAAGACCACTTCCAAGTGAGAGGTAATAGGGAGGAGGGAGTCTTCGTAATTAGGGTATGGAGCAGGTCTTTATTTGGCAGGTACTTGTATACCTACCCTACCTGCCAAATAAGGGAGGATTAACATAACACTAGTTTATTGGTCTTGGTGTTCTACCTTGAACCGACAACACTGTCTGAAATAGGTTATGAAAACAGGCCTAATGAGCATTTAGGCTAGTCCGCCGGCGCCATCTACAACAGACGGTCAGTTAACGACATGCTCAAAAGCCAGACAGAATGAGAACATGAGGTCAGGGACACTTACAGTAGATGGTGATGAGTCCCAAATGGCACCCTATTCCTCATATAGTGCACTACTTTTGACCAGGGCTCATAGGGCTTTGGTTAAAATGAGTGCCCTACAGTGTATATATGGAATAGGGTTCCATTTGGAGTCACGGACCGTGATCGCTCTGTATAGGCTGGCCATAAAGATGCTTCATAGGAGTAAGATCCATGACAAATCCTACATGACAGACAGTTATCCGGCTACTTTACTTGGGTAATAGATGGGCATTAGACCCATGTATAGGCTACTCCATCCATAGGCATATCTTCTCTTTTAGTCCTCTAATGAGATTTCAGCTTGGCCATGAATCATTGTAGCCTGAATGTAGATTGTTTCAAGAGACTTGAAAAATACCAAAATAATCCTATTTAAAGAACCCATACAGCAGAGCAAACACATTAAACAGTGGGTGGAGTGGGCTTTGGGGGTGATAAAAACAATGTTGTAGTGCACTGACCGACATGGACCGGTGTGTGTGTGTGTGTGTGTGTGTGTGTGTGTGTGTGTGTGTGTGTGTGTGTGTTTACCACAGCCTCAAAAGAAAAGATCTGCCGACTACAGTATCGGGCCATTTACACTAGGAAGCTGCATCGCACGGTGAAACATCGGAAGCCGTTCAATTTTAATGAAGGAAAGCGAGAGAAGCGGATGGACCGTTGAGCGATGCGAGCATGGGCGAGGGAGCTGACAGGGCAGGACTAAAGTTGGGGAAAGCTGAACTTTATTGAAATCCTCCACGATATTGCAACGCGAGTGACCAATCAAAGCTCACCATAGCTTCCAACCCCTACATGTTTGGCTGACAATGGCTGTTGATAGGTAGCACTACCTAGCTTGCTAAAACCCACATGAGGGTGAGGATAGTGACTAGGCGGCACCGAGGTCCAGTTTGTATGGATGCCTTTAGGTGTGGACCACAGCAACGAAAATCAAAAGTATAACATGCAGTATTCTCCCAAGTGATAAAGGCTACCATCCTATTGTTAGGCCCGTTCCCCTGGCCTCCTGTCCTGGATGTTGAGCTATTGGGTGACATGTTCTAATGGTAACGTGATCTATCATTTAGTGATAAAGTATTCTGCCCTGGGCGCCAATGTGCTGGCCGGGCTCTCCAGTTTCACAACCTTAAAAAGGTCCCGCATAGTCAAAATTATATTATCCATGAAATGTGATGATATTTGGATGAAACAAGATCAAAGTATGAAAAATGTCCGTCGCTTCTTCATTGATAAGGTTTGATCATAAAGTTACTGGTCCCCTCCTGTGTCAAACATGTTAAATGTCATTTTGCAGACACTCTTATCCAGAGCAACTCAGAGCAACTAGGGTTAAGTGCCTTGCTCAAGGGCACACTGACAGATTATTTTTATCTAGCGACCTTTCGGTTAGTGGTCCAAAACTCAAACGCTAGGCTACCTGCCACTCCATTTGGATTCAGGAGGCGGGAATATTATTGGGATTTTATGACATCACAAAATCCTCATTTTAATACGCCAATGATAGCATCTTATTCTCTTAACCAATTTAAATAAGTACTGTGTATGCAGAGGGGCGTGTTTTGCATAGCTAGGTAGCTAGTCTACTGGTGCTAAAATTTTACTGCAGCGTGTCTGAAAATATAATTATAGGTTTCCCCTATTCATCAAAGGCAAATATACTTACAGGATTCTGCGTTCATCCGTGTCTGGTTTTAGCTAGTAACTGTCTAGCTACTGTAGGTCTTCAGCCAGCATTGAACAAAAAGTGGAGAAGGGTCGCCCAAAACTTTGACGCAGTTGTCATGTTATTACATCAGACATGCCAAACGGAAGAATCATTCAAACTTCTTGACATCATTTATAGTCATGATATATATATTTTGTAATGAAAAGTAACCAGACCTCACCCTGTAAAGTTTCACCTGAAATTGACCAAGATGAGTACGCTAGCTTGATAAACATTGCTGACAATTCCATTTGGGCTAGCTAGCTATATTGATGTTGGTACAATAACCAAACAGTTGGATATAGGGCTGTGACGGTCTTGGAATGTGAGGTTATGGTAATTTGCCAGGCCAATGTACAGGTCACTGACGTAACCTTATACAAATTTAGAAATGTCAGATTGGAGACGATTGTCACAACTTAACGCATAGGCAGGCTATCAGACGCAAAATAAATTTGCATTACGTTATTGGTTTTTCCTTTTTGTATATGTGTCCATTTTGTTTACATGCATGTTACTGTTGTCTTAGGCCTATAAGGCCCTATGTAAAAAATAAAAAAATATTTTTTAAAAGAGGTCACAATTCTGTTTGTACACTTGTTCACAAGAATATGAGTCTTAAAACAAGCCTTTACACTTTGTTATTATCATGGCACTTAATCAGTCATCATTATTAAGGTTATTACTTAAAAATATAGATCTACAAATTATGAGATGCCAGGTTGGAGAGGACTCCATCGCATTTGTGTTGACAACATTAACGCATGATAAAGATATGCCTTCCTCGTCTGTTGGCTTTTCTGCAAATAAAATCAAATACCAATCCCACGTCGACCCACATACATTGGCGTGTGAAAGTATTCACCCCCCTTGGCATTTTTCTTATTTTGTTGCCTTACAACCTGGAATTAAAATAGATTTTTGGGGTGTTTTGTATCATTTGATTTACACAACATGCATACCACTTTAAAGATGCAAAATATTTTTTGTGAAACAATCAAGAAATAAGACAAAAAAACAGAAAAAAACTATTCACCCCCCAAAAGTCAATACTTTGTAGGGTTTTACCTTTTTAACAATACCTTTTGCAGCAATTGCAGCTGCAAGTCTCTTGGGGCATGTCTCTAGAAGCTTGGCACATCTAGCCACTGGGATTTTTGCCCATTCTTCAAGGCAAAACTGCTCCAGCTCCTTCAAGTTGGATGGGTTCCGCTGGTGTACAGCAATCTTTAAGTCATACCACAGATTCTCAATTGGATTGAGGTCTGGGCTTTGACTAGGCCATTCCAAGACATTTAGATGTTTCCCCGTAAACCACTCGAGTGTTGCTTTAGCAGTATGCTTAGGGTCATTGTCCTGTTGGAAGGTGAACCTCCGTCCCAGCCTCAAATCTCTGGAAGACTGAAGCAGGTGTCCCTCAAGATTTTCCCTGTATTTAGCACCATCCATCATTCCTTCAATTCTGACCAGTTTCCCAGTCCCTGCCGTTGAAAAACATCCCCACAGCATGATGCTGCCACCACGCTTCACTGGGATGGTGTTCTCGGGTGATGAGAGGTGTTGGGTTTGCGCCAGAAGTAGCATTTTCCTTGATGGCCAAAAAGCTAAATTTTTGTCTCATCTGACCAGAGTACATTCTTCCATATGTTAGGGGAGTCTCCCACATGCCTTTTGGCAAAACCAAACATTTTTGCTTATTTTTTTCTTTAAGCAATGGCTTTTCTCTGTCCACTCTTCTGTAAAGCCCAGCTCTGTGGAGTGTACGGCTTAAAGTGGACAGATGCTCCACAGCGGAGATTGGAGTTTTGCAGCTCCTTCAGGGTTATCTTTAGTCTCTTTGTTGCCTCTCTGATTAATGCCCTCCTTGCCTGGTCCGTGAGTTTTGGTGGACGGCCCTCTTGGCAGGTTTGTTGTGGTGCCATATTCTTTCCATTTTTGAATAATGGATTTAATGGTGCTCTGTGGGATGTTCAAAGTTTCAGAGATTTTTTTATAACCCAACCCTGATCTGTACTTCTCCACAACTTTGTCCCTGACCTGTTTGGAGAGCACCTTGGTCTTCATGGTGCTGCTTGCTTGGTTGTGCACCTTGCTTAGTGGTGTTGCAGACTCTGGGGTCTTTCAGAACAGGTGTGTATATATACACACACTAAGATCACGTGAAAGATCATGTGACACTTAAATTAAGTCCACCTGTGTGCAATCGTAGGAAAAACAACATAACATAGGAACAACTTCAAGGGGGATGAACACTTTTGCAAGGCACTGTATCTATTCACACGAACTCCAATGTTTTTTCCCAAATTTCCCAAACTATTAGCATAATGTCACAAACCCACTGCTGCGGTCATTTGATGGCAATGGTTTATGTTCTTCAAAAAGAGGACGCTGTAATGAGAAATAATGTAGTCTAAGCTACTGAAAATAGGCCTTCACAAGATTAAATCATGACAGGAGCATTCGATTCTTAAAGAGATGAGTTCTGACAGGCTACTTTAGGAAACTTTCTGAATGGACATAATTAAATAAAAGGTTAAATAAAATAATATAGGCCTATAGAGAGAATCAGCAAACTCCTACACACCCGTAAATGGACCAGTCAATCAAAGCAACCAGAGTATGTCAGACAACAGAAAATATTTATGCTTTCCTTAAAATAGAAACAAATACACATCCATAGCCTATTTATCAGTGTTGATTAGCCTATAAATTAAGAAAATACTTATCATATTATACCATGCCAGTTTGGAGAGGAGTGGCGCATTGTCTGTTTGACACAATAATGGCGCATTATTAGGCCTCAGAGAGAACAACCTTTTCGACTACTGTTGAATAATTCATGAAGTCAGACATATCCAACCTTCTTTAAAATGACCAATTTATTTATTTAGTAGCAAGCAATGAAAATGTGTATTGTATAAAAGAAAGTCCACACAATGGCCATAGCCTATAGGCTTGTGCTTCTACAACACCTCACATCTAGCGGTTCAGCTGCTTGAGCATCAAACGATAGTTGGAGAGAGGAGATGTAGACGGTTTAATATACTAAGTAAGCAAAACAATTGATTATAATCATTAGTAAATACTCCCGCTATTAGGTAAAGTTTATATACATGAAAATAAAAGTTAACATGTTATTTTTCCAAAATGTCACCTAGGCCCATTTTAAACAGTTTTGACAGTTATTTTAATGACGGTCTTCATTCATTACAGTCAGTTACACGGTTATTCAATTACCATCACAGCCCTAGTTGGATAAACAAAATAATTTGTGAAACCATGATTTGATGCATGACAGGTTTTTGTTGTTGCATTGTGTATTAGCAAATTTGTTTGAGCATCTCACTGCAACACCGTCCATGCTTGACATGGGTGTTTTCAAAGAACTGTCAGTCAAGGTGAGCTCCCTGCCCACTCAGTCCGTCTTTTCAGACTTCCTGGTTGTTGGACATGAGAAAACATTTTTCTAAATGCAAAAAAATATATATATATATATATATATATTTTTTTTTTTTATATTGTGGCTAATGTTTTAACAACTCAAAATGCAATTTTACATGGGAATCAGAATGACTGTTCGGTACTTTAAGTCCCAAATGGCACCCTATTCCCAGCTCTGGTGAAAAATGTGCATTATCTGGGTGCCATTTGAGACGTTACCAACCTCTCCAAAGGCGCAGGCGCTGTAAATGCGAACCTTTTACTTTAAACCTTATGTGCGGGGAATTAAGACCGTTTGATCATATATACCAATGATATCATGTCAGTGGACTGTTACTTGAGAATGAAGGCAATAGGCTACGTGACAGTGATGGACTGCAAAGGATAATAGGCTACAATACGCAATCAATGGGGAGCAGGGCATGTTTGTTTTTTTTACACGCTGTGCAACGTTAATTGATTAATTGTTAGCACAGATGAACAAAATTAACATCCCAAAAAAGAATCCATTATAACGGGGAAGGAAATGTCGAAACATTTAAAATTAGTAATTTGGTGAGTGCAAAAACATGCAATGAAATGAACTTACCACTGGCACCTTTTGTTGAATTTTAAACGATATGACAATTAGCCTATGGATGACGTCTTCGAATATTCTGAGGGAAAAGTTCTTTGTCATTCGCTAATTCTTGAAGCACTCATGTTTGCGAGAGAAATCAGACGATACGATGTTTGAACATCAATTTTCCGAAGTCTTTAGAATTTGTCAACTGTCCATGCTTTATTCTAAACCCTTAAATAATCGCCTAAGACACTGTTTATTTTACAAAAGTAAATAGGAACGCTGTCCGGAGAGAAACAAACGTCGCTGACAATTCCGAATGGTCTTGCTCAAGTGCAACCTCTCATTGTATGCATAGAAACGTACGCTCGCCTGCTTTGTAAACTTATCCGCAGTTGCCTTGTGCTAGTAGCTTCCGCACGACGTGAACCAATTCTTAAAGGACAAGACCCATCCGGGCATGGTTCAAAGTAGCCCTTGAGCAGGACTCTCAGGGCGCCTTTACGTACACGACATGGCCAAAAGTATGTGGACACCCCTTCAAATGAGTGGATTCGGCTATTTAAGCCACAGCCGTTGCTTACAGGTGCATAACATCGAGCACACAGCCATGCATTCCCCATAGACAAACATTGGCAGTAGAATGGACAATACTAAAGAGCTCAGTGACTTTCAATGTCGCACGGTTATAGGATGCCACCTTTCCAACAAGTCCGTTCTTCTAGAGCTGCCCCAGTCAACTGTAAGTGCTGTTATTGTATAGTGGAAACGTCTTGGAGCAACAACGGTCAACTGTAAGTGCTGTTATTGTATAGTGGAAACGTCTTGGAGCAACAACGGTCAACTGTAAGTGCTGTTATTGTATAGTGGAAACGTCTTGGAGCAACAACGGTCAACTGTAAGTGCTGTTATTGTATAGTGGAAATGTCTTGGAGCAACAACGGTCAACTGTAAGTGCTGTTATTGTGAATTGGAAATGTCTTGGAGCAACAACGGTCAACTGTAAGTGCTGTTATTGTATAGTGGAAACGTCTTGGAGCAACAACGGTCAACTGTAAGTGCTGTTATTGTATAGTGGAAACGTCTTGGAGCAACAACGGTCAACTGTAAGTGCTGTTATTGTATAGTGGAAACGTCTTGGAGCAACAACGGTCAACTGTAAGTGCTGTTATTGTATAGTGGAAACGTCTTGGAGCAACAACGGTCAACTGTAAGTGCTGTTATTGTGAATTGGAAATGTCTTGGAGCAATAACGGTCAACTGTAAGTGCTGTTATTGTATAGTGGAAACGTCTTGGAGCAATAACGGTCAACTGTAAGTGCTGTTATTGTATAGTGGAAACGTCTTGGAGCAATAACGGTCAACTGTAAGTGCTGTTATTGTGAATTGGAAATGTCTTGGAGCAACAACGGTCAGCTGCGAAATGGTAGGCCGCACAAGCTCACAGAAGTGGACCACCGAGTGCTGAAATGCGTAACGTGTAAAAATCATCTCTCCTTGGCTGCAACACTCACTACCGAGTTCCAAACTGCCTCTGGTAGCAATGTCAGCATTGTAGGGAGAAGGCAGGAATTCCACCTAGAGTTTGAGACCTAGGTCCAAAGTTGTGGACATTTTACAAAGGTACTCAAAACCACCTGTACAGATACACGCCTCTTAAACCAACAAACAGAATCATTCAGATTTGCCAGGTTGAAAAGCAGCCAACGTGTATACATTATCTATCCATTATCTTTGTTATTCATACACAAACACACAGGACCAGCAGATGAGAGAGTGCCTGAAATGACTTATGGGGACAATGCTGATTCCAATATCCAATCAATTTCAGTCTGAGTTAATGGGAATAGACCAAAGGTCCTCTGTCCATTACAATGACCATGAATACACTGAACAAAAATACAAACACAACAATTTCAAAGATTTGACTGAGGTACAGTTCATACGCTCTAAAAAGTAGGGGTTCAACGAGGGTTCTTCTAAGATCCTCAAAGTTCTTGGAAGAACCTTAGGATTCTTGGCACTGGAAATTGCATCCAAAAGGTTCTTCCAAGAACCCCATAGGAGGTAGGGTTCACCGAGGAACCTCCTTAGTTGGTGGGGGTTCTTGCAGGAACATAACTGCCCAACTGAAACATTTGGATTTTAATTTGAAAGAACAGCAGGTGCAGGAACTTAACTGAAAAATGTAAAGATCTCTTGTATAATCTAAATTGATATTGCTTTATGATGATACCGTCTATCTTTTAATATTTGTGGAAATCTTTCTAAAATAGAAAATGGACCCAATTCAATAGATATCAATCAACAAAGAGGTACGAATATTTTGAAGGCTAGCTGTATTGGGTGCAGATGACTGAACTGCTCACTTTTGTGTCTGTGTCTGCAGGTATACAGACGAGGAGGCATACAAAGGTATTTCTATTGGTATTGGTATGTTATGCAGATCACATTTACCATCCTCCTCCCTTACCTCTTCACTAAAAATCCCATAGGCCTCTACATTATGGACAAGGTATGTGTATGAAAACCATTATCAAAAGTGTTTTTCACATTTAACACAAAAACCAAGGTATGAATACTGTCGTGTGCATATTTTTTAAATCATCTTTATAATTACTATTTTTTTGAATTCACAGACTTCACCCTCCCTACACCACTTATGAATATAACAGGAAACCTGTTCGATCACCATGCAAAATCATTCTGGCTATGGATACGGAGAACATCAACACATGAACATCAACACGTCAGAGGATATACCTATTGGACTTGGGACTCTACTGGGACTTTTCCTCATATTTAGATTTTTTTTTTATTCTGCTTTACCACTAAAATCATAATTAACACTGACAACTAAAATATTGTGTTATTGTTATGCATATTATTATTAATAATAATAGGGGAGGGGGGTAGTTAAATGAACCCCAAAAGGTTCTTCAAAAGGTTTTCAGAGGATCCATTAAGGGTTCATCGAAGAATTTATCGGGTTTCCCCCACAGTTTCAACTTGAAAATCCCCTAAAGGATACTCCAGGAACCTTTTATTTTTAGACTGTATAACGAAATCTGTCAATTTAAATAAATTCATTAAGCCCTAATCTATGGATTTCACATGACTGGGAGTACATATATGCATCTGTTGGTCACAGATACCTTAAAAAAAAGTAGGGGCATGGATCATAAAACCAGTCAGTATGGGGTGACCACCATTTGCCTCATGCAGCTCGAAAACATCTCCCTGGTCAGGCTGTTGATTGTGGCCTGTTGAATGTCGTACACGTCAGTCCAGACAATCCCAAACATGCTCAATGGGTGACATGTCTGGTGAGTGTGCAGGCCATGGAAGATCTGGGACATTTTCAGCTTCCAGGAATTGTGTACAGATCCTTGCGACAAGGGGCAGTGTATTATCAAGCTGAAACATGAGGTGATGGTGGTGGAAGAATGGCACGACAATGGCCCTCAGGATCTTGTGCCTTGTCATGGTATCTCTGTATCTCATAGGACCATCCTCCTCAGTCAATTTCATAAAAATGTAACATTTAAAAAGTTATAATTTTTAGATAAAAATAATCACGTCACCAAATAATTTATTAAAACACACTATTTTCCAAAGAAGGTCTATAATAGCCTCCACAGCACTCTGGTGTAGCCAGAGGAGAGCTAGCTTCTGACCTCCTCTCGGTACATTTACTTCAATACAAAACCTAGGAGGCTCATGGTTCTTCCCACCTTCCATAGACTTACACAGTAATTACGACGTCCTCCAACCTATCAGAGCTCTTTCAGCATGAGCTGACATGTTGTCCACCCAATCAAAGGATCAGAGAATTAATCTATACCTGAAAAAATAAGCTACAGATAGCTTGCACTGTAGTGCAAAAAATGTGGTGAGAAGTTGACTCAAAGAGAAAGACAGTAGTTAAACAGTTTTGAACAAATTAATTTCTTCCAATATGAAGGAGAAGCAAAAGAGAAACAGAGAGAGAGAGAAATAAGGCCATGCTCGTGAAATAATCTTAAACGGCACTGACCGCCACTGCTGTGCATTCAAATTGCCATCATTAAAATTAAATTGTGTTCGTTGTCCGTAACTTATGCCCGCCCATACTATAACCCCATCGCCACCATGGGACACTCTGTTCACAACGTTTTTTATTCTGCTTTACCACTAAAATCATAATTAACACTGACAACTAAAATATTGTGTTATTGTTATGCATATTATTATTAATAATAATAGGGGAGGGGGGTAGTTAAATGAACCCCAAAAGGTTCTTCAAAAGGTTTTCAGAGGATCCATTAAGGGTTCATCGAAGAATTTATCGGGTTTCCCCCACAGTTTCAACTTGAAAATCCCCTAAAGGATACTCCAGGAACCTTTTATTTTTAGACTGTATAACGAAATCTGTCAATTTAAATAAATTCATTAAGCCCTAATCTATGGATTTCACATGACTGGGAGTACATATATGCATCTGTTGGTCACAGATACCTTAAAAAAAAGTAGGGGCATGGATCATAAAACCAGTCAGTATGGGGTGACCACCATTTGCCTCATGCAGCTCGAAAACATCTCCCTGGTCAGGCTGTTGATTGTGGCCTGTTGAATGTCGTACACGTCAGTCCAGACAATCCCAAACATGCTCAATGGGTGACATGTCTGGTGAGTGTGCAGGCCATGGAAGATCTGGGACATTTTCAGCTTCCAGGAATTGTGTACAGATCCTTGCGACAAGGGGCAGTGTATTATCAAGCTGAAACATGAGGTGATGGTGGTGGAAGAATGGCACGACAATGGCCCTCAGGATCTTGTGCCTTGTCATGGTATCTCTGTATCTCATAGGACCATCCTCCTCAGTCAATTTCATAAAAATGTAACATTTAAAAAGTTATAATTTTTAGATAAAAATAATCACGTCACCAAATAATTTATTAAAACACACTATTTTCCAAAGAAGGTCTATAATAGCCTCCACAGCACTCTGGTGTAGCCAGAGGAGAGCTAGCTTCTGACCTCCTCTCGGTACATTTACTTCAATACAAAACCTAGGAGGCTCATGGTTCTTCCCACCTTCCATAGACTTACACAGTAATTACGACGTCCTCCAACCTATCAGAGCTCTTTCAGCATGAGCTGACATGTTGTCCACCCAATCAAAGGATCAGAGAATTAATCTATACCTGAAAAAATAAGCTACAGATAGCTTGCACTGTAGTGCAAAAAATGTGGTGAGAAGTTGACTCAAAGAGAAAGACAGTAGTTAAACAGTTTTGAACAAATTAATTTCTTCCAATATGAAGGAGAAGCAAAAGAGAAACAGAGAGAGAGAGAAATAAGGCCATGCTCGTGAAATAATCTTAAACGGCACTGACCGCCACTGCTGTGCATTCAAATTGCCATCATTAAAATTAAATTGTGTTCGTTGTCCGTAACTTATGCCCGCCCATACTATAACCCCATCGCCACCATGGGACACTCTGTTCACAACGTTTTTTATTCTGCTTTACCACTAAAATCATAATTAACACTGACAACTAAAATATTGTGTTATTGTTATGCATATTATTATTAATAATAATAGGGGAGGGGGGTAGTTAAATGAACCCCAAAAGGTTCTTCAAAAGGTTTTCAGAGGATCCATTAAGGGTTCATCGAAGAATTTATCGGGTTTCCCCCACAGTTTCAACTTGAAAATCCCCTAAAGGATACTCCAGGAACCTTTTATTTTTAGACTGTATAACGAAATCTGTCAATTTAAATAAATTCATTAAGCCCTAATCTATGGATTTCACATGACTGGGAGTACATATATGCATCTGTTGGTCACAGATACCTTAAAAAAAAGTAGGGGCATGGATCATAAAACCAGTCAGTATGGGGTGACCACCATTTGCCTCATGCAGCTCGAAAACATCTCCCTGGTCAGGCTGTTGATTGTGGCCTGTTGAATGTCGTACACGTCAGTCCAGACAATCCCAAACATGCTCAATGGGTGACATGTCTGGTGAGTGTGCAGGCCATGGAAGATCTGGGACATTTTCAGCTTCCAGGAATTGTGTACAGATCCTTGCGACAAGGGGCAGTGTATTATCAAGCTGAAACATGAGGTGATGGTGGTGGAAGAATGGCACGACAATGGCCCTCAGGATCTTGTGCCTTGTCATGGTATCTCTGTATCTCATAGGACCATCCTCCTCAGTCAATTTCATAAAAATGTAACATTTAAAAAGTTATAATTTTTAGATAAAAATAATCACGTCACCAAATAATTTATTAAAACACACTATTTTCCAAAGAAGGTCTATAATAGCCTCCACAGCACTCTGGTGTAGCCAGAGGAGAGCTAGCTTCTGACCTCCTCTCGGTACATTTACTTCAATACAAAACCTAGGAGGCTCATGGTTCTTCCCACCTTCCATAGACTTACACAGTAATTACGACGTCCTCCAACCTATCAGAGCTCTTTCAGCATGAGCTGACATGTTGTCCACCCAATCAAAGGATCAGAGAATTAATCTATACCTGAAAAAATAAGCTACAGATAGCTTGCACTGTAGTGCAAAAAATGTGGTGAGAAGTTGACTCAAAGAGAAAGACAGTAGTTAAACAGTTTTGAACAAATTAATTTCTTCCAATATGAAGGAGAAGCAAAAGAGAAACAGAGAGAGAGAGAAATAAGGCCATGCTCGTGAAATAATCTTAAACGGCACTGACCGCCACTGCTGTGCATTCAAATTGCCATCATTAAAATTAAATTGTGTTCGTTGTCCGTAACTTATGCCCGCCCATACTATAACCCCATCGCCACCATGGGACACTCTGTTCACAACGTTGAGATCAGTAAACCACTCGCCCACACTACGCCAAACACGCTGTCTGCCATCTGCCCTGTACAGTTGAAACCGTGATTCATCCATGAAGTGCACACTTCTCCAGCATGCCAGTGGCCATCAAAGGTGATAATCTGCCCACTGAGGTCGGTTACAACGCCGAACTGCAGTCAGGTCAAGACCCTGGGGAGGACGACGAACACGCAGATGAGCTTCCCTGAGACAGTTTCTGACAGTTTGTTTAGAAAATATTTGGTTGTGGAAACCCACAGTATCATCAGCTCTCTGGGTGGCTGGTCTCAGACGATCCCGCAGGTGAAGAAGCCGGATGTGGAGGTCCTGGGCTGGCTTGGTTACACATGGTCTGCGGTTGTGAGGTCGGTTGGACATACTGCGTTGGAAGCGGCTTATGGTAGAACAATTAACATTAAATTCTCTGCAACACATCTGGTGGACATTCCTGCAGTCAGCATGCCAATTGCATGCTCCCAAAAACTTGAGACATCTGTGGCATTGTGTTGTGTGACAAACTGCACATTTTAGAGTGGCAAGTGCACCTGTGTAATGATCATGCTGTTTAATCAGCTTCTTGATATGCCACACCTGTCAGGTGGATGGATTATCTTGGCAAAGGAGAAATGCTCACTAACAGGGATGTAAACAAATTTGTGAACAGAATTTCAGAGATATAAGCTTTTAGTGCAAATGGAACATTTCTGGGATATTTTATTTCAGCTCATGAAACATGGGACCAACACTTTACATGTTGTGTTTATATTTTTGTTCAGTATACATTTATCAGACACTCTTATCCAATTTACAGGAGCAATTAAGGTTGTGCATTGCTCAAGGGCACATTGACTGATATTTCAGTCACTGGCCCAATGCTCTTAACCTCTGCAGTATACTTAGACACTGCCAGTCTGCCACATTCTTTAGATCTTCCTCTGTCTCTGTGCTATGTATGATGGTTTGGTATTACTGGCCTGTAAAATGCATGACTCTGGAAATAGACTAGATTGATTGTCCTGTCTTGTTTGAGCATAGAGTCCTATTTGCAACAAGCAAACATTGACACATCAAGACATCATACTAGTTTCAGCCATAACATGTTTCTGGAAACAATGTTTTTTCATCCATTTTGTTTCCATCAGAGTGATTCGCATCAGGCTGTTGTGAATAATGTCTGTCCACTCCACTCCCCTGGGCAGAGAGAGAGAGTTTCATTGTGGCTACTACAGGAGAGGGGGGTGTTGCTAGGAGCAACAAGCTGGTGGCAAACAAATGGAGTCCATTGTGAAGCCGGCACAGCATTGGCTAGGCCTCTTACCCTTGTCAGAGGGTAAGACTTTACTTTTAGGTATACTTTAATGTATTGACCTACATTAATGCAAATAGTCTGGGTAACAATTTGACTAGATGTTCAGGTCTTATGTCTTGGGGGTAGAAGCTGTTAGAAGCCTCTTGGACCTAGACTTGGCGCTCCAGTACCGCTTGCCGTGCGTTAGCAGAGAGAACAGTCTATGACTAGGGTGGCTGGGGTCATTGACAATTTTTAGGGCCTTCCTCTGACACCGCCTGGTATAGAGGTCCTGGATGGCAGGAAGCTTGGCCCCAGTGATGTACTGGGCCGTTCGCACTACCCTCTGTAGTGCCTTGCGGTCGGAGGCCGGGCAGTTGCCATACCAGGCAGTGATGCAACCAGTCAGGATGCTCTCGATGGTGCAGCTGTAGAACCTTTTGAGGATCTGAGGACCCATGCCAAATCTTTTCAGTCTCCTGATGGGGAATAGGTTTTGTCGTGCCCGCTTCACGACTGTCTTGGTGTGCTTGGACCATGTTAGTTTGTTGGTGATGAGGACACCAAGGAACTTGAAGCTCTCAACCTGCTCCTCTGCAGCCCTGTCGATGAGAATGGGGCGTGCTCGGTCCTCTTTTTCCTGTAGTCCACAATCATCTCCATTGTCTCCCGTCAGGAATCCAGGATCCAGTTGCAGAGGGAGGTGTTAAGTGCCAGGGTCCTTAGCTTATTGATGAGCTTTGAGGGCACTATGGTGTTGACCGCTGAGCTGTAGTTAATGAATAGCATTCTCACATAGGTGTTCCTTTTGTCCAGGTGGGAAAGGGCAGTGTGGAGTGCAATAGAGATTGCATCATCTGTGGATCTGTTGGGGTGGTATGCAAATTGGAATGTGTCTAGGGTTTCTGGGATGATGGTGTTGATGTGAGCTATGACCAGCCTTTCAAAGCACTTCATGGCTACATACGTGAGTGCTAGGGGTCGGTAGTCATTTAGGCAGGTTACCTTAGTGTTCTTGGGCACAGACACTATGGTGGTCTGCTTAAAACATAAAATCGGGTTAGAGTCCCGCTCCTTGAAAGCGGCAGCTCTAGCCTTTAGCTCAGTGTGGATGTTGCCTGTAATCCATGGCTTCTGGTTGGGGTATGTACGTACGGTCACTGTGGCGACGACGTCATCGATGCACTTATTGATGAAGCCAACGACTGATGTGGTGTACTCCTCAATGTCATCGGAGGAATCCCAGAACATATTCCAGTCTGTGCTAGAAAAACAGTCCTGTAGTTTAGCATCTGCTTCATCTGACCACTTTTTTATTGATCTAGTCACTGGTGCTTCCTGCTTGAATTTTTGCTTGTAAACAGGAATCAGGAGGATAGAATTGTGGTCAGATTAGTCAAATGGAGGGCGAGGGAGAGCTTTGTATTCGTCTCTGTGTGTGGAGTATAGGTGGTCCAGAGTAATTTTTCCTCTGGTTGCACATTTAACATGCTGATAGAAATGTGGTAAAATTTAAAATGTAAGATTTAAGTTTCCTTGCATTAAAGCCCCCTGCTACTAGTAGCGCTGCCTCTGGGTGAGAGTACCAGTGGGGGTACTTAGCTAAAGCATACAGTCAATTCATACACTGTAGTTTGGGAACTGATATTCCAAAATTATGTATGGTTGTGGCTTTGACTGCATTCCTCATTCTGGGAATTCTATTATGTCGATGACATGATGGCATAGATAGAGAACCCTTTGTTTGCAGGGAATTCTAATTCTTAAAGAGAACATTGGTGCTAGAGTTACATGGCAAGGGCTATCAAAATGGCATGGCGATAAACAATAAGAGATCAAAGGAAAATTATACGTTGCTGATATAAAATATTCCTTGGCGTCCTGTAAGTATAAGGGGACCTGATGAACTGCCTATGTATGTGTGTGTCCACGGGTGCATTCGTGCGCGCCCGTGTGTGTATTAGGAGCCCCATGGACTGCCTCAGGCCGTAAACTGAACCCTCAGGACCTATCTGTAATCCCACAGGATGTTACGAGCCAGACAAGGATTTCAGACACTGTCATCTATAGTTTAGTTTCCTTTGAGGTCTATCTTCTCTTCAGTGGTTTATGTCAGATTGTGTTACCTATGTTTTACAGTTGTATTTACAACGTAATATACTTCCTCCATGTCGTATGGTTTTGTTTAAACTTCTAGGATACATTTTGTTTATCTAAGGTAATATCATAATGGGCAAGGTTAACTTTCTTTCATAACTTTCCTTTCAGTCCTCCATTTAGCTGTGTGCATGTCTGCAAATGATTTGTCCCCAAAAGGCTTCTATAAGGGTCGTAATATTTATGTCCGTAAATCTTCCTTTGAGTAAAATAAATGATAATGACATTAAATAGTATTTTCTCAAATGTCACTTATCATAAGATCTATTCACTGTCTTTCTAAGTGAGAGTCCCAAATGCCACCGTATTCCCTATATAGTGCTCTACTTTTGATCAGCGCACATAGGGCTCTAGTCAAAAGTAGTGCACTATGTAGGGAATAGGATGGCATTTGGGACTTTTCCTGTGTTTCTAAATCTGTAAGAAATACACTCAATTAGATGCCGTAAATAAGGTCAGCCTTCAAAGCTATGACTCTCATGCGGCTAAGTAGCGATTGGATAGCAATTCCATTTGGCATTTAATACACAAGAAACATATGTGTTCCACAAGCAATGGATTTGAGGTTTTCAGCTATGTAAGATGACGTTGCATGGATGGAACCCAAGCAGTCTGAGCATGAAGAGAAAAGGGAACCAGACAAGCTGAGACACTCCAAGATACTGTGAATGTTTTGGAACACCACATGTTATCACCACCTTTTCACATGTGAATTGCAGATTCATTTTCACATGTAAAAAACTTTCACATGTGAAAACCTAACTCTCACATGTGGAATTGTATCTTCACATGTGAAAACTTTTGCATTCCCATGTTGTTTATTTATTTCACATGAGATCCTTTTCACGTGCTCAAATTTGTAGTTTCACGGTATCACATGTTGAAATGTTGCATCACCATGTTGTCACATTTATTTTAAACCGAAAGAAAATATAAACACAAAAATTAAAGTGTTGGTCCCATGTTTCATGAGCTGAAATAAAAGATCCCAGAAATGTTTCATTTGCAAAAAAAGCTTATTTCTCTGAAATGTTGTGCACAAAGTTGTTTACATCACTGTTAGTGAGCATTTCTCCTTCGCCAAGATAATCCATCCACCTGACAGGTGTGGCATATCAAGAAGCTGATTAAACAGCATGATCATTATACAGGTGCACCTTGTGCTGGGGATAATACAAGGCCACTCCCAAATGTGCAGTTTTGTCACACAACACAATTCCACAGATATCTCAAGTTTTAAGGGAGCGTACAATTGGCATGCTGACTGCAGGAATGTCCACCAAAGCTGTTGCCAGAGAATTTAATGTAAATTTCTATACCATAAGCCGCCTCCAACGTTGTTTTAAAGAATTTGGCAGTACGTCCAACCGGCCTCACAACCGCAGACCACGTGTAACCATGCCAGCCCAGGACCTCCACATCCGGCTTCTCCACCTGCGGGATTGTCTGAGACCAGCCACCCGGACAGCTGATGAAACTGAGGAGTATTTCTGTCTGTAATAAAGCCCTTTTGTGGGGAAAAACGAATTCTGACGGCTGGGCCTGGCTCCCAAGTGGGTGGGCCTATGCCCTCCAAGGTCCACCCATGGCTGCACCCCTGCCCAGTCATGTGAAATCCATAGATTAGGGCCTAATGAATTCATTTCAGTTGACTGATTGTCTTATATGAACTGTAACTCAGTAAAATCTGAGAAATTGTTGCACGTTGCATTAATATTTCTGTTCAGTATACATGAGATCATGTTTTCACATGTGTAGTTTCATGTTATCACATGTTGCTTTTACATGTTGTCACATGTTATCACATTAACTTCACATAAGTTCACATGTGATCACATTTAATTTGGGAGTGGGGAGTAGATCAGCTTTAATATTGCAAATAGATTGTGGCTTTCATCAATATAATTTTCTGCATCATTTCCAATCCCCCATATATATTTTTTGTAAATATATAAAATGATTATATATTACTAGTCTGTCTGTCTCTCTGTCACCCTGAAGGTTTTCTGATGACCTCAGACCACTGTGTCTTATTAGAGTTTGTGCGAGTGTGATTTATTGGAGACCGGGCTCGAATAGCCCGGAGCCTCGGCTTCACAGTTCCAGATAAGAAAACAGAAGACGTCACACACAGGACTGCAAATTAGATCTGTTAGTCCCCATGGAACGCAACGGCTGTTTTCAGCCTGTCTTAACCACCTCTGGGGGGGTAACACAACAGACATATAACTGTGTCCTTGTAAAGATTTAAAACAATAACACCTGAACAAGTCAACATTGCATATTTAAAGACTATTGACTATGCTGTCTTTGAAGTGGTATTCTTAATATCTTGCTGTATTATAGGCTACTGACCAATAGAATCTCTGACCCCTAGCCATAGTTCATATTCAACTTTTCTTCCCCTCCCTCTTTTGTGTAAACTCGTCATCACATGTTGTACCAACTTGTGTAGGGTTTCATTTCTTTAATGGGTACGACTGTGTCATTTAGGAACCACAAAGTTTCAGAGAATCCAGGTCAGCAGCTGCATGGGATTGAGTGGGCAGCATAACTTGGCATGAGGCTCTCATGTCTAAAGAGGGCATTTATCAAAGCCTGTCCTCCTCCCTATTCGCTCTCTTTCTCTCACTCGTGTACATTTTTGTCATTTAGCAGACTTCTCGTTCTCTCTCGTTCTCTCTGTGTATGTATGCGTGCACACGCGCTCTCCCTCCACATTCTGTTTCTCTCTGACTGACTGGTAAGCTCCAGTAAGGAAGTCTAGCTAGCAGTTCTGGCTACACTAACAACACCTCTTTCATTTCAGGAGTTCTACTACAGTATGTCAAGCAGTGAGCACTGTTATTATTTACCTCATATTACAGCCTCTTACGTTAATAGTACACATCTTATACAGAGCCATACATAGAGATATATCTCTGATCTAATCACTTGTTATCTCATACAAATGATGAAAGAAGAAGCCTACGAAGGACTGGCAGTGGTAACGTCTGCTTCCGACTCACACCCTCAAACACGTAGATCCCCTGAACGCAGCTCACTTTCCAGCCCACTTTCCAGCTCACACTCTCAAACACCCAGATCCCCTGAAACGCAGCTCACGCTCCAAATCCCAATCACCTGAACTCTAATCACCTGTTCACACACCTGTATGTCATTATCACACACTATTTAGTTCAGTTCTTTGTTTTGCGACACACGTCTTTCTGAGTGCTGTGGTTCCCGTGATTTAATCCTCCCGTGTATGATGCATTTTGCCTATCGGATTTCCTGTTGTCTACCTATTGCCTGATCTCCCGGACTACGTTACTAGCCTTTTCCCTCCCTGTACTGTTGCCCTTTTTGACCCTCTGTGTATGACCTTCTGCCTGCACCTGGACCCAACTACCTGCCTCCATTGTGGTCCTTTGCAATAAACACCTGCTGCGCCCTGCGCTTGAAACCAGCTCTCTGTCTCCCCTCGTTTTCATTACAGCAGTGATGGTGGTGATGTCATAGTTTGCATCCCCAATGGCACCCTATTCCCTATTTAGCACACTACTTTTGACCAGGGTCAACAGTAGTGCACTGAATAGGGTCATAGGGCTCTGGTCAAAAGTAATACACTATATAATGTAGGGAATAGGGTGCCATTTGAGACGCAACCATGGACTTCAACCATTACTTTACTAAATCGTGCTTAAACAAAGTTGAGAATCAATAAATATGTGTTCCTAATTCTCATCTGTCCCCTTTGTTGACAAAGACACGACCCAAACAAGGTACGGGGGCCATTTATTTCCATAGTGTCACTGAACATTGTGATAAACAGTCTTTTGTTTTTCATGGCAAGTGAGAGGACTGAGGAGAGAAAAAGCAAATGGTGTGAAGCAAAGACATTGCTTCTGTGGAGAAAAGCCAGTTGGTAAAGTTTTAGGACACCCACCTCAACGTTTGAAATGCTAATGAAACACTTGTGCTTCCTCTCTAAACTCGAGAGCTGAATTTACTTTGCAGAGTGTTCAACAATACACTGCCCACTCAAGGGCCAGAGAAATATGCATCATCGATGTGTATCTTTTGTTTTATTTACATGAGCCGAAGAAAACAAAATGAGACGTGGTTTGGGGCAAATAAGGTACTGTGATGAGTATAATTCTGAATAAACCCAAACTGTAATTATACAGTAATTAAGATTGAACTTTGCCTTTCCATTGTGGTGTTATTCTGTCAGCCAGATGCTGTTCTTTTACATCAGTCACAGGATGAAGCAGTATTTGATCTCTGGTAAAAAAAAAATCATATCCCCTGTTTATCACCAGGAATATTTGTAGCTCTGACTCTTCAGACCCATGACACTGCTGAGGGTAGTTGTCACTCTCCTTAGAGATTACGTCTCTCGTCTCTATTTTTGCTCTGCTGGCGCCCCTACTGCTTGATGGATCTGGACCTTGAGTGGACTTGACCTGAGTGTAGCTGGTGCTGTGGAAAGTTAAAGGGCACATTTGGACACATTGGTTGAGTCCTAAATGGCACCCTATTCCCTGGAGCCTTATGGGCCCTGGTCAGAAGTAGTCAACTTATAGGGAATAGGGTATCATATGGGACTCAGTCATTGAGTAGGGAGGTGGATGAGGCGTGCTGTGTGTTGACTATGACACAGGATGGATGGATGTGGGGCCTAACAATGTTCACTAATTACAAATAAAACTACATTCAGGGTATTTATTACAGTTAACTAAGACATAAACACGGTTGTAGCATAGTCCTATCAAATGTTACCACGTCATCACAAGTCTAACTTCCATCCAGAGTGTCACCCACTTCCGCCGAAGTCGGCCCCTCCTTGTTCGGGCGGTGTTCCACGGTAGACGTCACCGACCTTCTAGCCATCACTGATCCATTTTTCATTTTCCATTGGTTTTGTCTTGTCTTCTTTCACACCTGGTTCCAATCCCATCAATTACATGTTGTGTATTTAACCCTCTGTTTCCCCTCATGTCCTTGTCGGAGAATGCTTTGTTTGTATGTGATGTGCTATTCAGTGTTGGTGCGTGACGGGTTTTGTACCCACTTTGTTATTTTGTACATTTTGGTTGTTTTGGAGTTTTGTAATCATTTATTATAAAACTCTGTTTATACCAAGTTCGTTCTCCTGCGCCTGACTTCCCTGCCACCAACACGCACCTCTTACACAGAGACCCCAGTAATTGCCTACATTCTTTCTGTATCCAGGTAACAAACAATATACTGTAGAAACCTTCACAGAGGAGACATTTTGTTGCCTGACAGATCTATTACATAATAATGAATTGGCTTGGTCTAACATGTGTATCCTATAACCAGCGGCAACTTACTCACATCCTCGATTGATTGCGTCATCACTGATGCACTGTTGCTGTAACCTTCTCTAGCAGGATGGAAGTGACTGTTACCATAAGCGGTAATAGATTAGGTGGATGGTTCAATCCTGGGAAGGTGACCAAGCATTGTCTTATTAGATCATGATGATGACTCATGGTAGAACTATCTATCCCATGGCCTCTAACAGAAGGTTCATCTATCGCTTGATGTTATTCGTCCCCAAAATCCCATTTGAGAAGTGTTTGAGGTACCGTATGTAACCAACCACTGTCTCAGAATGTGTTTTCTTGTAGCTGTTCTACATTGTACATTGTGTGTTTGTGGCCGCAGACAGGCACCGTGGTCCCTCCATTACATCACTGAAAATAATGTCACTTTTTCAAACCAAAACTTTTAGACAGAATTAATGTGACCAAAAAAACAAATAGAAAAGTTGAACAATATTTTTGGAAAACTTACACAGTGCAAAATTAACAATTATGACAAACATTATGAATAATTCAAAGGTTCTGAAGGCTCCAAACAATACACTCTCATAGAACAATGTGCTCAGTACAGACAACTCTGAGCTTGTCTGGAAGCAGAACAGATTGGGCTTAGGGCAGAGATGGAGAGAGAGAAGGAGACAACTAGAACAGACAAGGATGTGAGGAAATTGAGCTGAGAAAGACACTCGGCTGAGCCAATGATCAAAGCCAATAACACATGAGTGTGTATGTCTTTATTGACACGGATTTGTGTATGTACATACAGAAGTGCGTGTGTATGTGTGTTTGTGTCACAGTGTGTGCTCTATGTGTGTGCGCGCTCTCGTCATGTGTGTGTGCAGGGGGATAAGATAGGGGGTTAATGGGGTTGAAGAGATTCTGTCTGGCTCCACCACATTTGGGCTGTAAGTGTCACATCTTGTCTGCTAGCGTGCCCCTCTCTGCCTCATTGTGGTGTGGTGAGGTGCCAGGTCCAGGGTGGGCCAGACATCTCTCCCTGTCAGCACTTCACTGTTGTCAGGGGAATTAGGCAGATTTATGGGGGGGGGGGGGGGGGGGGGGGGGGAGACCTCAGGCCCTCTCCTCCTCCTCCTCCATCCCTAATTGTATCTTTTCTCCTCACCCTCCTCCTCTCCTCTCTACTGTTCTCTCCTCTCTTCTCTACTGTTCTCTCCTCTCTTCTCTACTGTTCTCTCCTCTCTTCTCTACTGTTCTCTCCTCTCTTCTTTTCCTTTTTTCTTCCTCCTGATCCTCCTCTATCCCCTCTTCTTCCTCCTCCTCTCCATCACCTCTCCTCCTCATCCCTTCTTTTGGCTATGGTATGCTGATTGCTTCCAGGAATACTCCAGTTGTGTCTGTACTTTAATGCCACTGATATAATGCCCTTTCCAATCAAGTCTGAAGGGCAAGAAATTCACATTGAAGGATTATGGTCTGTCTTTCAACCTCAAACAAACAATGTAATTATTGTAATGGCTGGCATTCAACTAGAAAGCATATGAGAAAATACTTTATTATCAGCAATCGTTAGTTCTATTAGTAATGTGGATTGTAGAAAATGTCCTCTTGAATTACAGTCTCCTCTGGTTGTTGGCATGGTATGGCATTTACAGTTTAGATTTTGATAGGGGCTGCTCAGAGTGAGTGGGCTCTTTGATGTGGACAAGGGGCCAACCAGGCTCCATTGGCTGTCCAGCATAGAAATAGAATTACTAGAATGGAAATCCTTATTCTGAAGGTCTTTTTCTCCATAATGTTTTTCTCCATTCTATTTCTATAACGGGGATCCTGCCTCAGAGTGAGCTGCTTGTGGGTGGTCACCCCCACTAAATGATCTTTATAACTTCTTCTGTGTGCGATTTTAAAATAATCCTTTGAAGGACATACATCTAGTGTATTACAAGCAATTATTGGTATCATGATTGTCTTTGAAATTTGTGTTTATTTACACAAAGATTGACCACGAAGATTGCCATTTTCCCGTTCACTATAATGGTAGTCTCGAAAACCTGACCCCAGGCAACAGTGACTAGGGTCTGGTTTCAATTATGGACTCTTTTGGCAACTAAAATAAGGGGGGGGAAAAATCCATGTTGGGTTCTCTTCAGACAGACAATTCTCCCACCGAATCACGAGGCAGACATGCCAGAATGTCGCAATTCAAAGCCAAAGTTTGCAGGCAAAACCTTTGCAGTGGTTTTAGTGAAGGTCGTTGATGCAAACTAGCAGTTATGTAGCTTCTCTATGCTAAAAGAGTCCATCATTGAAACCAGACCCTAGTCACTGTTGCCTAGGGTCGTGTTTTCCAGACTAATATAATGAGGGATCCTGTTTTCTGCAAACAATGCCTGCAGTACAGCGTTCGGCCTTGAACTTCCGCGGCTTCAATGAGAGGGGGCAGTCGTTCTCCCCCGGGCCAGACCTGGGTGGACGGCTGACTCGAAACACTGACCGATTGGCTCGCTCACAGCACTAATGATCCACTCCTGCTGTTGACTGTCGTTACCATGGTAACACGGGCTGATCAGTTCATCTCAGTGCAAGGTGTGGTCTTTTTGGAACTCCTTTTATAAACAGTTCAGGTTTAGGAGAACTCGACGAGAAATAAGAACGGAAAGAGCTAAAGCAGCTTTCATAAACAGTACAAACTGATGATACCCATTACTCATATGAAAAGTTATTTGTGTTAACTTTTTTGCAATGGGAAGTCATTGCGACGGGCAATTTTAGATTTACTCCTAATTTCCTGAAGTAAAAGCCGGAGCAAAATAAATGCCATTTGGGATGCAGACGAAAACCCCTAAAATAGTCGACTTAGACAACATTCTCTGCAGGCACTGGATGAAGCAGCCAGTCAGATCATATAATACTTAATAAGACATTAAAAGGGTGAAAGGTGTGATATGGAATTGCTCTGAATGCTATAGTACATGGGTTGCTGGTGAAAGATGGTTGTAATACGGGGTCAAGGAAAGGCTGTCTTTTCCAAAAAAAATTGCCGCTTGGTTTAAGAAAAATTGTGTATAATAGTTCAAAGTTCTGACATTACATGTCATATCTACTTACAGTACATACGCAACAGAAACCATGCAGTTATAGCAACAAAGCCTGGATTGTATCAAATCTAGAAACAAGACCAAAACATATTAACACGTACAGGGCCATTTCCAAACTTCAGTAGGGAAAGTTGTCAGGCTGGTTAGTCCCGTCAAACTGTATGGACTGAGTGATGGAGTTACACTCCACAGCAAATCACCTTTCCACCCATGAATCCCGTTTCTCTTGAACCTAACTGTGACATAGTCATTATACTGTAAGTATGGAACTTGTTATTGAGTTAAAGGGACTTATAGCTGAGTGAATGCACACATTTCCAATATGTGATCCCTTCTGGAATTGAACCCACGACCTTGATGTTGCCAGCGACACACTCTAACCAGCTGAGACAAAGCGGACCACCACCATTGTCTCTGAGAGAAGTCTAAAGAGTGGTTGATGTTTCCAGGTCTCTGGGACAGGCCTCATCCATAATTCACTGTGTATAATCCTGTGGATGATGGATAGCCTGGGAGGCCTTGTACCGTACTGTACTGTTTGTGGCCTGTCGTTAGCACTGCTGAATAATTAAAATACTATTCATGGCTTATTGGCTTTTTCCGTCATACTTTATAGGCCTTCATTATCTGTCTACATATTTAATCACAGAAAGTTCTCAAAATAAACCAAAAAACGTAACGTACTAAATAAAGTAAACTAAACACATTCATAAGCAGTGTATGTCAACAAAGTTGTGGAATGTAACAGTCATTGTCTACTTTCATTTCTAGGCTTAAGCAGGATTGTTAAATACATATTTTAGTTCAATTAGTTTGTTTTGTGAACTATTTTCCACAGAAAATAGTCAAACAACCCTTTTCCTTCCATTCTTCTTTAGAATCAGACCATTACCATTTTACGAGAGAGAGATATCCCAGCTAACAACAAACATTCCCACAACTTCAGAGAATGTTCCCTTAAGAGTCTCATTCGGTCATTACCTAACGTTTTCATAGGAACGTTCTAGAGATGTGCAAGGACTGTTTCCAAGAGACAACTCTCTTAATGTCAAACATGGTTACCATGGTCTTAGAATATTCAATATTAATATTCTAGACACATTTCATTGGAACGTTGCAAGAATATTCCGGTGTCCAGTTTTCTGAGGAATATTCCATCAGCGTCACACCAAACATACACAGAACATAGTTGCCACGTTCCATCAATGTCACACCGAACATACACAGAACATAGTTGCCACGTTCCATCAACATCACACCAAACATACACAGAACATAGTTGCCACGTTCCATCAACATCACACCAAACATAAACAGAACATAGTTGCCACGTTCTATGAATATAACATATTCATGTTCTAGACACGTTTCATGGGACGTTGCAAGATCAGTAAAATTCCTCTTTGCAAGGACGGCTTGAAAAACAAACACTTGAGAGCAGCTGATTTCTCATGGCCGCGAAAGGTCAGCTGGTACAAATTGAGCTGCCTGGTCCTATCAGCTTAAAGGTCATAAACACTTGATCGCTGTGTGTGAGAGAAGGAGAGGAAGAAAGAGGCAGAAAGAGGAGAGAGAGAGACAGAGAGAGAGGGGGGGCAGGCAAGAGAAAGAGGGGGGGAGAGAGAGAGAGCAGAAATAGTTTCACTTAAAAATTAGGACTGATCTGACAGCTGCTGGTGTGGTGCCTGTGGCATTTGGCAAATTGACCTGCTGTACAAGCTATAAAGCTGGAGTAAACAGTCATGGTGCTGGGCCAATTACCCCACAAGAAAAAGGGTTCCATCCCAAACGGCACCCTATTCCCTACATAGTGCACTACTTTTGAACAGAGTGTATGCCATTTGGGGCGCAGAAGGGATTTAAATATGCCAGTCCCCTGACACTGTAGAACAGGGAAACTAACTGTCTCTGTGCCAAACACATGGACGACAAATGAACTGTCTCTGGCTCCATGTCTTGTTTTCAGTCGTGAGAACGTGAAAACAGCCACAGCTCAGTCGCTCAATGTCTCTAGGCCCTGCTTTATGCTGAGGTCATTCAAACACAAAGGATTGGCCTTTTTTACTGTCTTTCCCAGACTAAATAAAAGATGGTGTGTACATTAATCAGATATGCCAGGGCAAGCAGAATATCGCACTTTTTTGTTGAAGTGAGATATTTTTCCATTTTTTAAAATATATATATCTACACCAGTGGAGACAGATTCATCAGTGGGTGACGACTGGGTCTGGTAGGTAGACAGATTCCATGATGAGTGGGAAGTGGGCATCTCCCATGATCTGTAGCCTGCACTTGGCACACACAGTAGGCTACAACGAGGGCTACCCATAATGCACCAGACCAGCCAGCACCTACACACAATGGCAATTTATTCCATCTGACCAACGGAAAAGACCCATTGAACTAAAACCACGGAGGGAGAGGAGGCGGAACACTCCTGCTATAGACAGTGTAGACTGTGGTCCGTTCCACTACAGACTACAGTCCATACTATATAGTGCACTATATAGGGAATAGGGTGCCAGTTGTTACACAGGCCTGGTCCTGACCTCAGGCTGGGCCAGTCACAGCAGGAGACTGGAGGTACGTGCCAGAGGAGGCTGGTGGGAGGAGCTATAGGAGGACGGGCTCGTCGTAATGGCTGAAATGGAACGGTATCAAACACATCAAACATATTGAAACCACAGGTTTGACTCCGTTTCATATATTCCATTCCAGCCATTACAACGAGCCTGTCCTCCTATAGCGCCTCCCACCAGCCTCCTCTGGTACTCTTGATCCCCTGTTACAGTGTTAGGGGTCATACTGTTACTGTTTGGCATGTCTGATCTGATTATACATAGGACCTTAGGCCAGTAGGTCCATAGCCCATCAAATCCAAAACAATGAGGATTTACTATGGAAAGTGTCAGGTACAGTACAGTACAGAGCAATACCCAGACAGAGAGGCCCATGTTAGGGTAGTATGACCCTGAAGAAGGCGCAGTGATGCCCAAATCGTTGGTGTTTTTTTACCCAATAAATGACTAGGAGGTTATATATACGGAGTATGCGACTCTCTTTGTTTTTATAGCTTACAGTTTAACTAGATACTAAGCTAAACAAGATACTGAGATAATCTATTGCATTGTTTGTCAGCAGCAAAGTGTGTACGTGTGTGAATGTGTGTGTGTGAATGTGTGTGAGTGTGTGTGTTCCTGGTGTATGGGACCACTCAGTAGGAAGTACTTGCAGTACTATTGGTATTCCATTAAGCCTCTTCATTGATTTCTGAATGCACACTGCTGCACATTACAACTTTACAGTCCCCTGGAAAGCGTTGTTTCTGAGAAGGCACGCTGTAAAACACAACTGATACAGATAGGATATGCTAGGAAGTGGTATGTCCACATGAATGTACACTGCACAACAGTTCATTATTTAATGACCTTTTGAAGACAGGACAATCAGTTCATGGTTAGATGAACCAATCCCAGGGAGGGATACTGAATGAGAAGAGGAAACAACAAACATGATTGTTATCTGGGACGTTCAGATCCTGTTCATATGCTAATGAGGATAGCTTTGATCATGGATGCGTCCCAAATAGCACCCTATGCACTATATAATGCACTGCTACTATTGGCCCTGGTCAAAGGTACTTCACTATATAGGGCGCCATTTAGGAGGTGGTACATGTGTTTTATATACACAGGAACATTCATGCAGAAACTCTTTCAGTCAGTATTATGCTGTGACCTACTTATGGTTTCTACCGTGGTACAGTACACTCCTACATCACTGATCCTATTTGAATGGACCTGTTGTTGTTCTACCAGACCAGTTATATACACTATATACACACAATTCAAAAGGCACTCGCACATCTGAGCACATCTTTGTTGCAGGTGCATGGTAACAGTTGAATGAAATGAGAAAAAAGAAGAAACCTGCACACCGCTCCTGATAGTATCACTGATCTTTAATAAGATTTTGTATATATACACTATATATACAAAAGTATGTGGCCACCTCTTGAAATGAGTGGATTCAGCTATTTCAGCCACACCCATTACTGACAGGTGTATAAAATTGAGCACACAGCCATGCAATCTCCATAGACATAAATTGGCAGTAGAATGGCGTTACTGAAGAGGCTCCCGAATGGTGCAGTGATCTAAGGCACTGCTTCTTAGTGCTAGAGGTGTCACTATAGACCCTGGTTCAATTCCAGGCTGTATCACAACCGGCCGTGATTGGGAGTCCCATGGGGCGGCGCACAATTGGCCCAGCGGCGTTAGGGTTTGGCCGGGGTAGGCCGTCATTGTAAATAACTGACTTGCCTAGTTAAATAAAGGTTAAGTAAAAAAATAAAAGAGCTCAGTGACTTTCAACGTGGCACCGTCATAGGATGCCACCTTACCAACAAGTCAGTTTGCCAAATTTCTGCCCTCCTAGAGCTGCCCCGGTCAACTGTAAGCGCTGTTACTGTGAAGTGGAAACGTCTAGGAGCAACAATGGCTCAGCCGCAAAGTGGTAGACCACACAAGCTCACAGAACAGAACCGCCAAGTGCTAAAGCAGTGCGTAAAAATTGTCTGTCCTCGGTTGCAACACTCACTGCCAAGTTCCAAACTGCCTCTGGAAGCAACGTCAGCACAATAACTGTTGGTCAGGAGCTTCATGAAGTGGGTTTCCATGGCCGAGCAGCCGCACACAACCCTAAAATCGCAATGCCAAGCGTCGGCTGTAGTGGTGTAAAGCTCACCACCATTGGACTCTAGAGCGGTGGAAACGTGGTCTCTGGAGTGATTAATAACGCTTCACCATCTGGCAGTTCGACGAAAGAATATGGGTTTGGCGGATGCCAGGAGAACTGTACCTGCCCGAATGCATAGTGCCAACTGTAAAGTTTGGAGGAGGAGTAATGGTGGTCTGAGGCTGTTTTTCATGGTTCGGGCTAGGCCCCTTAGTAACGCTACAGCATACAATGATATTCTAGACGATTCTGTACTGCCAAATTTGTGGCAACAGTTCGGGGAAGGCCCTTTCCTGTTTCAGCATGACAATGTCCCTGTGCAGAAAGCAAGGTCCATAGAGAAATGGTTTGTCGAGATTGGTGTGGAAGAACTTGACTGGCCTGCAGAGAGCCCTGACCTCAACCCCATTGAACACCTTTGGGGTGAATTGGAACGCCGACTGCGAGCCAGGCCTAATCGCCCAACATCAGTGCCCGACCTCACTAATGCTCTTGTGGCTGAATGGAAGCAAGTCCCTGCAGCAATGTTCCAACATCTAGCGGAAAGTCTTCCCAGAAGAGTGGAGGCTGTTATAGCAGCAAAGGGGGGACCAACTCCATATTAATGGCCATGATTTTGGAATGAGATGTTCGACGAGCAGGTGTCCACATACTTCTGGTAAGGTAGTGTACCTTGTCCAGCACTACGGACAGATTCAATAACATGAGACATGCATGGAAGCATGGAAGATGTATTGATCACAGCCAGAACAGTGTACTTTTGAATCTGTTAAATAGAACAGAGCCGATTTTAGTACTATCAATTCATCATAAATACATCGGTATGATTCACAGACTGCCTCTTTGCACTGAAACCAAATACACTGTACATCTAAATATTTCTCCAAAGTGATAATATAAAAAAAACTGAGGCATATCTTACATGCAAAGAGTTTATTTATGAATAATCTGCAATGTTATACAACACTAGCACACTGACTGTATGTATTCTCCTTTTTAATGATCATAACACGAATACAGACAAACATGTGGCTCCAAAAACAGAGTTCCCTTTTTACAATACTCAAAAAAATACCTTGCTTTCATTTTAAATACGTGGCGTACATTTTTGGAAATAAAATATGCATTATATGAAATATAACAGCTGCTTATTGGGTAGACTATAGTACCAAATGCGATTATATGCAAATACCTTTCTCTCCATAACACCTTCTTACGTATTACATGCAATAACAAAAAGAAAATGGATGCCTGTATGCGCGTACAAAAAAAGCTGTACAGACTTTGTATGAAAATAGAAAACATCACAGCAAGATATGCAACGATAGTATCTATGTTACAAATAGCTTGCAGTACAAAAGGTCTATGAGAATGACCATTTAACGATAGTCCACCTGGAACCTAGCCTAGAGTTACAGGGCAAAGGGTTGGTAGTGTCAACCATAGAATTACAATGATTAGAAGTAGAATCATACTTAGAATTTCAATCATTCTAATTCTATGGTGTCAACATTATCCTGTGCTTGATATCAGGGCTACAGTATTACAAACTCAAAGCTCAAACTGACTTCCTGCTTACGCAACATCCATCCGTACCGCATAAATTCAATCCCGGGGTAAAGATAATTGCAGTATGTTTGTAGCAAGCGGGGAGAAATAACATATTGAAGTCTTTATACATGGAAACTTGTTTTGGTTCAGAATTAGGCCTAGATCTTTCAACCAGTACTGGTTGATGACACACACTGCCTTGCATATAGTCTAATGTGATATGCAAGTCAGTTATTTGAGCAACAACATAAAGGTGTATAACAATTACAATTAAATCCTTAGTGAAGAGCATGTAAACATATGAATTGCTATGCTTTGCCAGCTTACAAGGCGTTTGATATGTTTAACGTTTACATTTATCAGGTTAATGAATTAACATTTTATATATCAAAGATATAGTTTTGATTTCCATAACATACATTTCATTATTATTGCCAAAATAACAAAATGGTCTTATCCATATACAATTAACGATGAATTACAACACGTCCAGTTGAAATAAGAAAATGAGCTTAGTCATTAAAGTACACATACTGTATGTGTTAAACATAAAGAAACATTTGGTATGCCTCAAAATGGCAGCATATCCCCTATATCCCTCCAACTCAACTCTGGACCTTGAAGCCAGTTCGGCTGCATTTTTTCATTGTTCCCTTCTAATCAGGGACTGATTTACACCTGGGACACCAGGTGGGTGCAATTAATAATCAGGTAGAACAGAAGGCCAGCCGGCTGCTGACCTCATAGGGTAAGAGTTGAGTACCCCTGCCCTACATAGTCCACTCATTTTGACTAGGGTCAATAGGGCTCTGGTCAAAAGCAGTGCACTATATAGGGCATAGGGTGCTATTTGGGACTCAAACTACCACAGAAACAGAAGTGTGTACAAGGCACACTGAGATCCTTACATGTCTATCTATTGTTTCTTGCAACAACAAAAAAAGCACTTTTGAAAAAATGTGATATATTCACGTGATATCTCAAAAATGGATTTATGTGAGCAAATGAAACTGCACGGTTAAATATAAACCTCTTTTACATTTGAAAATATACTTAAAATATACTTATTTTTTTGTACAGTATGAGGATTGATTAACAAAAATAAATACATTTTGCGAAATGAAATGTCGCTGCGATTGCTGATGCTGAAAGAACAAAATCTGACCCCTGACACAGTCCTGACACAGTCCTGACACAGTCCTGACACAGTCCTGGCACAGTCCTGACACAGTCCTGACACAGTATGGCACTAGAAATTAAACGAAACGGTCCTCGCATTCACCCGAGGAACACCTCCAACGGTGAACCACCAGCTCACAGACAGTTGACACAGGACCAGTGACGTTAGTGAACAGTGCCACCTCTGGTGCTCTCAGTACCAAATGGTAGAGATTTAACGCAACGATTTGTAATGAGATCAATGTCTTGGGCCCCATCTCAAATGTAGGTGTCTAGGGGGCAGTTTGGGATTGGGCCTTACAGGACACAGGCTCTCGGCTGCTCTCTCAAAGCAGCCCCAAGAGAAGCCCTGTGTAACAACAGTATTGCTCTGAGTGACACTATAGTCAAACACCACAGTGTTTTATATCTAGCCTGATCCCAGATCTGTTTGTGCCGTCATGCCAACTGTCAAACCAATGACCATAGGAGTTGGCAGGACAGCAAAAACAAATCCGGGACCAGGCTATTCTCAATCTGATCCAGCCTCATATAGAATTACATTCTCAGGCCTCACGGCCAAGCCACACACACAATAACAGAGAACAGGAAAGATGTATCCATTGGTAATAACATCTCAAGAGTATAGCTTTCAAAATCGGATTCTTCTTCGACATTTAAGTTCTCAACACAGGTAAGAAAATATACAGTTCAGCAACAAACCTCACAAAAGTATGTTGGAATAAAACCTTAAACCTCTATAATTATTATTTACATTTGGTGTGTGCGTAAGTAACACTGATTGTAATGCGAGACGTTTGTCTTTTTGTGGTTTCATCTCATAGTAACGGTTTGTGTTTGAAAAGCAGAAGCACTTCTTTACATTCATATTCCAACATCAGGCCTCTAGGAAGGAACCACAGTGCTGTTGTATTGGGATTTGGGAGACAGTTGATGACAGACATGCAATTCCAAGAAAACCCAGCTGACGTCCCAAATGGCACCCTATTTACTATTTACAGTGTACTACTTTTTACCAGAGCCCTAAGGGCCCTAGTCAAAAGTAGGACACTAATGACTGGAAGCGTCTGGAAGGAGAGGAGGATGGTGAAGAGGAGGAAGAGGAGGGTAAGTAGAAGTATGAAGGCCAGAGGACTGATGGGTCCAGGTGGTTCTCTTGTTTGGCAGTCGAGAGGCCATTGGAGCACCAGGAATCAGACAGACATTATAGACTGTTGCTGTTGCGTAAACAATGCTTGTATTGGTGAAAAGGGGGCACAGTGGTTGGGGGGGGATCATGGGGTGAGATGAAGTTTGTGTCCTAATTCCCTATATAGTGCACTACTTTTGAGTTCTGGTCAAAAGAAGTGCACTATATAGAGAATAGGGTGCTATTTGGGAGACACAAAGGCATTGACTGAAAAGTTGACGGACGGATGGGCGGACGGAGTGGTGACCAAAGCCAATTCCCCCCAGATGTCGAAGGTATTGATAGAGGTCGAGGTTACACTCTCTCCACTCGACTAGGATCATAGGAGTCTGCGGAGTAAAAGAAAGGACACCAATCACAATCCAGTCAGAGATTCACAATGATGATTCCATTAGCTAAAGGTTCATTCATACACAGTAATGAGAACACAGGGAAATCCAAGTCTGGGTGCCAGTCTGTTTGTGCTATCATGCCAACTCTTGGTCACTCATTGCAATGCCAAACTGGCAAGAACACAAACAGATCTGGGACCAGGCTAGGAAAATCCATCTTATCTAAAACAACTTGTTTCAGTGAGTCACAGTGGTCTCGGAGGACTCCCAGCTCTCTCTCACACACACACACACACACACACACACACACACACACACACACACACACACACACACACACACACACACACACACACACACACACACACACACACACACACACACACACACACTAAACCAACCCAATAAACAGTTCTATCATACAGCTGAAATAACTGCTCGTTTCTGGAGTGGTTTTATGGCTGGGTTCTCCCACAGTTCTGCTATAAAAACACCTTATTGTCCATTTAGGTCAAACTGCCACTCAACCAACCAGAGCAAAGGTTGCATCCCTACTAGTTCATCTGAGAATGTTCTTGGTGTGTTTTCCAGCAGTATTAGTCTTTTGAATGTATTAAAACCAATTCTAAATGAAACTTCTATCACTCATATGCTAGGAAAATAGCTCCCTCTTGTGGCACACATGCCAAAACAAAACTCCCTTCCACTAATGAACCAGGCTGAAGGAAATGCACATATTTCAAGATCAAACAAAATATATTTACAATTACGTGTTTAAAGCACTTTGAACTGTAGTATGAAAAGTGTTTTAAAATGGTTCTTATTTAAGGCATGCATGTGTCCATGTTCCTACCGTACCCGAGAGCATCTCGTCGTCCTCTAGGGTGGCAGAGGAGCCACAGGAAGATACACTGAAGCTCAGGGGGAGGGTGATCTCTCTCTTGGCCACCGTGCCACAACGAGGTTTAGGGATGGGCTTGGGGAGGAGAGGAGGTTTCATAGGTCTGGAGACCGGCTCTGGCCTAACCTCCTGTTGGACATCTGGTTTTTCACTCCTCTCCACCTCCTGCCCCTCTCTTTTCTCATCTGGCTCTACCACTTCCTCCTTCTCCATCTCCTGCCCCTCTCTTGTCTTCTCCTCTCTTTTTGTCTTTGGCTCTTTCTCCTTGTCCTTCATCCCCTTGATTTTGATTTCCTCTTTCTTCTCCTCCTCCTGCACGACCTCTGGCTCATCTTCTATCTCTTCCCCCTCCGCCTTGGACTCCATCCTCAACTCCTCCATCTCCCCCCTCTCTCTCTTCTCCTCTGCCTGCCTCATCCCTTCCCCTGGGTTTGCGTCGTTCTCTCGCTCTGCCTCTACCACTACCCCGGTCTCTTGTTCTGGTTCTGCCTCTCCTGAACTCCTGACACGGATGCAGGAGACGGAGAACGGCTCATCCATGTGGGCCATGCTCTCCGTACAGCCAGGTGATATGGAGGAGGGGGACGAGGAGAGCCTGGGGGAGGCACCACCACTACCGTGTCCCTTCTTTCCTTGCCTCTCCCCACCCCCTCCCACACTCAGCACGCTGAGGGCCAGCTCCTCGTCTCGGGTCACGGGCAGAGACAGGGGCAGACTACTGGGAGGGAACTCCGGTAGCTCCAGCACCATGGAGGGGTGGCTCTGGCTCTCTCCACCTCCTCCAGCATGTCTGTCTTCATATACTGATAGGCTGTCATTCTTACTGGGTCCTCCTCCTTTCTCCTCTCCCAAGGTAACCACGGATACCTCTACCTCCATCACTTGCTCGTACTGTCTTCTCACAAGCTGTGTCTCCGTGTCTCTGTCCGGACTGTGCTCCTGGGTTTCTTCTTTGTGTTGTCTCTGATTCTCTGTGTTGTCTCCATGCTCCTGCTCCTCCTCTTTCTGTTCGACCAGGCCCAGTGATTCCACAGCCTGTGCTCCTTCTGGATGGAGTTCTGGTGTCCCTCCCCCAGTCCTTGTGTCATATTTGTTCTGCTGCTCTCTGTAAGGGCTGTGCGCCTGCGTTTCACCTATGCCAGTCTCTCCCTCCACCACCCCCTGCAGTGACACCTCCTCTCTCTCCTGGACCCGGCCCTGCAGTGAATCCGGGGCTACGTCTATCCCCAGTATCCTGGCTGCTCTCTGCTCCATCGTCTCGTTCTCAGGGATCCCCTTGGCACACTTCACCTCATATAGATTACTCAGGTCCTCCGTGGGCCTGGTGTTCGCCTTCTCCTTGATCAGCAGGGTCTCCAGGTGTCTATCTGCCAACGTCGCCTCATTACGCCAACTCAGAGGATCGGAGCTGACGCTGTATCTGTAGTCGCCATACTTGAAGGCGAGCGCTGCCTCCCGGGTCAGCCTGCCGGGTCGTGGTGACCCCCGCAACCCTTCACCTCTTGGCGACCTGCTGTTCTCACTCCGTGCCCTGCGGATGTTCAGATTGGGCTCATGGCCTCTGAATCTGGGTGGCACAACGGGCACATTATCCGTCTTTACCTTCCTCTCCTCTTCCACTACTTTAGTGGGGCCCAGCTCGTCCTTATTACTGCCCTCACGGATGTGCGCAACCTCAACCTGGCTGCTTTTGGCTAGAGATGGTTCCTCTCCGCTCTCCCATAATAGCTGTACATTCTGACATAGTTCCTCGTGGTCTAACGATGTGAGCGGTGTGAATGGGGGGCCACAGTGCTGGTCCTGCTCCCCAGGGGCCTCAGTGTAGACGGTGAGCCCCACATCCCTCAGTAGAGACTCCTTGGCGACGTCCTGCTCCTGCCTATAGGTAAGCCTGGGGTCATAGGTTTCCCTGTGGTCACCCTGTTCATTGTGGAGTTTGTAGTCTCTGAAGCCAGTGGGCACCAGGTCCTCTCTCAGTGGTCTGGGGATGCTGGTCCTGTTCTGGGGCTGGGGCCTGGAGAAGGCACTCCTCACCTCCCTATATTCTGGGTCTATAGAGGAACCAGGGCCCCAGCTGTCTAGTCTGGGCCTGATGGTAGGGATGTTGTTGTTGGGTTTGTTATTCAGGCACTGGTCTGGAAGGCTAACTGTCTCCCGCTCAGAATCCAGAGGGGGAGGGGCTATGGGCTGATGTTGTTGTTGATGTTGTGTGTCTTCGCCGCTCAGCTCCATGATGTTCCTGTACACCTCGTCCAGGTCGTCTATACACTGGTCCACACTGGGTCTCCTGGGCTGGACCTTCTGGATCTGGTCTAGTTCTACGCCTGCAGCCTTGTTGAAACACTCCAGCTCTTCGATGGCGTCCCACGGCCGCCGGCTTACTGGCTTCAGCAGGAACTGACCAAACGCCACCTGGCCCTGGCTGTTAGCGTTGACATCGTCTGGGGGTTTGGTAGTGGTGTTGGAGGTGGTGGTAGTAGCACCAGTCTTCCTGGATGTGGAGGTATGTTGGTCTCTCTCCTCCCCAGATCCAGAGGGTGGAGGCTGGGGTGGGAGTGATGGAAGTGACAGGGGCTGGGCCGGGCTGATACTGAGGCGGGAGAAGGCGCTGTTGCTGGACGGGTGGAGGTTCTTCTGGCCTTTCATGGGGTAGCCCACGCCGTAGGAGGCGGACACGGAGCTGCAGTCGGTGCCCACGCCGCTGTCTGTGGTTGTGTCTGAGGCCGGGTGGCCTGGCTCCTGACCCCCTTGTCCTCCAGGCTGACCTGTCCCCCCTGTACTCCCAGGACCCTTCACGGGGGAGCTGGTCTGGGTTTCCTGGTTCCTGTACTGGTCCCCGGGCCAGGAGCCGGCATAGCACAGCTCCTTGTCAGCACTGGCCTGGAGTGACCAGGCGTCTACTATCTCCTTCCTCAGAGGACCCTTCCTGGTGCTTCTCATAGAACTGAAGCTGCTGGTGTGGGAGGGGGGTTTGAGACCCATCTCTGATAACGACTTGCTACGGAGGCTTTGGCTGTTGTCTGATTGGACCACAGTGTTTTGGTTGTCTTCTGTGGCGAAGACGCTCACGATTGGCAGACTACTTGGCAGACTGTCAGGCATCTTCTCATTATTGTTCTGGTCCGCTGTGGAGACTGAGTCTTTATTGGTTTGTTGTTGCTGCATGTGTATGGGGACAGACACCAGGCAGAATATGGTCTCACTGTGAGATTTCCTCTTAGAGTTTCTGTTGTTGTGGTCTACTCCTGAGTCTCCTGGAACTATCTTCTTCACCTGCGTGATGGTTGTTTCCGAGAATCCTTGGTCTGAGCTGGAGCTAAGAAGCACCGATGAGGCCGGGGCCGGGGCCGGGGCCGGGGCCGGGGCCGGGGCCGGGGCCGGGGCCGGGGCCGGGGCCGGGGGCTGGAAGGCAGAGAAACCACCTAGGTTGTTTTTGGGATTATACCTGTTACAGTTTTGGTCAGTTGCTGCTGGGAAGTTATCTAGTGAGTCAGTCTCTTTGTGCAAATCGCTGTGCTGCTGCTTCCACCGGTTATTCTTATTGTCATAGTCGCTAGAAGACTTCGGCGTTGTCGGACTGGCTGGATCTGACGTGCTGGCAAGTGGCGGCGGGGCCCCCGTGGAGGCGGGGGACAGGAAGGCACTGTCATCAGACGAGTGGTCTGACACGGTGACACTGGGAAGCTCAGAGGATGTGGAGTTACGGATGTGGCGGATGTTGTCGGTGTCCGTCATGGAGTTACCTCCGCCGCCTAGAGACGAGCTTCCTCCCCCAGATATTTGTCGGACACGTGGGTCGTGGACGTAGTGGATGCCAGGACCCAGGCCCGGCTGGTGCTGCTGCTCGCTGTAGCCAGGGTAGAGCTGCTTCCGGTGGGGCACGCTCCTCTCTCGGAGGGGCTCTCTCTGAGGCTCCGGCCAGGACCCTCCTCCACCGGTGTGTCTGCTACTGAACCAGGGGTCCGGGGTCCCACGCATCTGTTGCTGCTGGAACACCTGGTGGTACCTGATAATAACAAATGATAATGTAATTAACTTCTACATTGTATATTACATTAATTTGGTCATTTAGCAGATGCTTCTCAACAACAGAAAATAATCTCAAAGCGCTTCAAAAGCAAAGTAAACAAGCAATATAAAATCACGAGTAAGGCTTGCTACAACAACCATTACCTGTAGTTCACTGGGACCTCTCCATAGCCCCTGTGACCTCCATGGCCCCCTCTCATAAGTGGAGCTCTCTTGGGGGGATACGATGGGGGAGGGATATAACCCGGAGGATCCGTGCCAGACCCTCCATCCTGTGAATAATAGTCCAGCCTGGGGTCACCCATCCTGGGGTGGGGGAGGGGGGTTCTGTCCCTGGCCTGGGGCTGTGGAGTTGATGCTGCTGCTGGGTCTCCTGACAGCGTCTCAGAACTCCCCCGGGTCTGCTGGTGCACCTCGTAGGACGGAGGCCGCAGGGGACGGCTGAACCGGGTCTTTGGTACCAGAGAGCCCTGGCTAAGCTGGCTGGCCATACTAGCCTGACTGGAGGGTCTGCTGTCATTCTCACACCACCTGTCCCTGTCCCCTGTCCCGGCCTGGTTGTGGTTATATCTGTTGTAAGGGTCGTGATGGGACACTGGGTGGCCGTTGACCTTCCTGTACACGTCCTGCCCAGACCCAACAGACCCAGACATGGCCACATATTGCAGGCTGTCCGGCGGCAGCATTCGGGGCAGAGACTGGGACTTCCCTTTGTTCCTGGGCCCCATTACAACCACAGCGCCATCCGGTGTCCGGAGGTGGCGCTGCTGCAGTTGCTGCTGCTCCTGAGCCCGAGCCCAACTATCGCCCTCGCTGTCCGAGAGCTGGCGGGCGAAGCTGACCACGGCGGGTCGCCACTCGTCCGTGCCCAGGCTCTGACACTTCCTCTCCACGGCAGCCGTCGTCCACTGCTGCAGCGCTGCCTCTCTCTGCTTGGAGCGGGACTGGGACTGGACTGCCCAACGCTGCCTCTCACGCTGCTGCCGCTGATCCTCTGGGGGCACCTAGACAGACAGAGGACCACAATGGAAAGCAGTCTTTGTATAGGTCTCAAATGACAACCTAGTCCCTATGTAGTGCCATACCTTTGACCAGGGCCTATGGGGAATAGGGTGCCATTTGGAACACGCATTATTGTGTCATCCTCAGTGGTTTTACTTATCATTACACTATGTCTTTAAAAAAAGGTCAAATAAACAAATCACAGATTTAAATCACCTCCTGTCGCTGCGGCTGCTGCACCCCCTCTGTCCTATAGCCTCCTCCTCGAGGTTCTCTGAAGTCAGCGTAATCCAGGAGAACACTGAAGTCCTGACCTCTCCTCCTCCAGTAGGACACGTCTCGGTGGCCCCTGGACTCTGAATACACCCCTCTGGGCCCCTCACAGAACCTAGAACGCAGAGAAGACAGCACAGTATTAGAACATAGAACACACAGAGCACAGTATTAGAACATAGAACACTGTATAAGAAGCTAAAACACAAGTATTAGAAACTAGAGCACAGTGCCGTCAGAAAGTGTTCAGACCTCTTGACCTTTTCCACATTGTTACTTTACAGCCTTATTCTAAAATTGATTAAATTGTTTCCCCCCTCATCAATCTACAGACTATACCCCATAATGACAAAGCAAAAACAGGTTTTTAGAAATGTTTGCTAAATTATTAAAAAATAAATAACTGAAATATGGCATTTACAGTGATTACAGCATCGAGTCTTCTTGGGTATGACGCTACAAGCTTGACACACCTGTATTTGGGGAGTTTCTACAATTCTTCTCTGCAGATCCTCTCAAGCTCTGTCAAGTTGGATGGGGTGCGTTGCTGCACAGCTATTTTCAGGTCTCTCCAGAGATGTTAGAGCGGCTTCAAGTCCGGGCTCTGGCTGGAGCTCAAGGACATTCAGAGACTTGTCCGGAAGCCACTCCTGCATTGTCTTGCCTGTGTGCTTAATTTCATTGTCCTGTTTGAAAGTGAACTTTCGCCCCAGTCTGAGGTCCTGAGCTGGTTTTCATCAAGGATCTCTCTGTACTTTGCTTCGTTCATCTTTGCCTTGACCCTGACTAATCTCCCAGTCCATGCTGCTGAAAAACATCCCGAAAGCATGATGCTGCCACCACCATGCTTCACCGTAGAGATGGTGCCAGGTTTCCTCCAGATGTGACGCTTGGCATTCAGACCAAAGAGTTCGATCTTGGTTTTATCAGACCAGAGAATCTTGTTTCTCATGGTCAGAGTCATTTAGGTGCTTTTTGGCAAACTCCAAGCGGGCTATCATGTGGCTTTTACTGAGGAGCGCTGTCTATCTGGCCACTCTACCATCAAGGTCTGATTGATTGGTGGAGAGCTGCAGAGATGCTTGTCCTTCTGGAAGGTTCTCCCATCTCTAGAGGAACTCTAGAGCTCTGTCAGAGTGACCATCAGGTTCTTGGCCCTTCTCCCCCGATTGCTCAGTTTGGCCAGGTGGCCAGCTCTAGGAAGATTATTCCATTTAAGAATGATGGAGGCCACTGTGTTCTTTCGGACCGTCAATGCTGCAGAAATGCTTTGGTACCCTTCCCCAGATCTGTGCCTCGACACAATCCTGTTTCGGAGCTCTACGGACAATTCCTTCGAGCCCATGGCTTGATTTTTGCTCAGACATGCACTGTCAACTGTGGGATCTTATATTAGACAGGTGTGTGCCTTTCCAAATCATGTCCAATCAATTGAATTTACCACAGGTGAACTCCAATCAAGTAGTAGAAACATCAAGGATGATCAATGGGAACAGGATGCACCTGAGCTTAATTTTGAGTCTCATAGCAAAGGGTCTGAATACTTATGTAAATAGGTGTTTTTATTTTTAATAAATGTGCAAAGATTTCTGAAAACTTGTTTTTGCTTTGTCATGTGTAGATTGCTGGAAAAAATACATATATTTAATACATTTTAGAATAAGGCTGTAACGTAACAAATATGGAAAAAGTCAAGGGGTCTGAATACTTTCCGAAGGCAATGTAACCCAGTATTAGAATGTAGAACACAAAGAACACAGTATTAGAACCTAGAATACACAGAACACAGAGTATAAGAACCAAGAACACATAGAACACACTATTAGAACCTAGAACACACAGTAGTTGAACCTAGAACACACAGTAATAGAACACACAGAAATAGAACCTAGAAACCTAGAACACACACAGTACACATCAGGAATAATTCTACAGCAAGATGTCATTGAGGCCCTCATCCACTGGAGGGAGTCAAAACACTACTGGTAGAGGAGTAGAGACATCAGTGGTATGTCTCTCCCCATCTCTAAAGGCTAATGTAGAATGGAAGGGTTGCTGCTGTGTGACCATTAGAGATACACACGCATAATGCAAGCCAACTCCCAGTCTCTGGATAGGATATAGGCCTAGTTACAGCTATTTCTGGATATTCCTACTGAACATGCAAACAAACATGACATGTGTGCACCCTACGGTCTGAGAGAAGCTGATTCTCCATGCCTTTTTCATGTTCTGTCAGTGTAGTCAGCCGTGAGAATTAGGTAAGTTCCACTGCATCCCATATCTTATATTACAGCCTAGTAAGCCAATAGTAAGTGGATAGCATCTGCACCTCCTAGTGGAAAGATGAGGTATATTCCATATTTACCTTCAAAAACTAAGCTAAAAACACCCCAGCAACAACCATTGTAAAAAGTGTTTTAATGCTTAGATTTTCTAATCAAAAGCACTGTTTGCACTTGAGGCAAGGTTAGGCTATGCAGGTTGAATTATATATGCCTAATATAATCAATGTTACCATTGTGTAATATTCAAGGTCAAATCCCTGTTCTATGAGCAAATATCAAAAACAACAAATATAAATATATTTATATAATAAAAATATAAAAATATACATTTACTGCAATAGTATATAATTGAGTGTCATTGGGTCCTGATATCATAGAATTACATGGAGAATGAATTCAGCTATGGGATGTCTATGACTGATGTAGGCTATTGAACGTCTTCGATCTACAGAGATATACAATACACAATCCTCCAGCACTGCTACTGCAACTAGGCTCCTCAAGCTGACAAGAAGAAAGGATAGACGAAAGAATGAGTGTCTCTGTAAAAATCCTACATTTTAACACCAAGGGACATTCCCCCGGAAAGGTTGCCATTGCATAACACCTTAACTGAACTAAGAATAGCAGGCAGCATCTCTTCTCCATATTTAAATGCTGCGTGCATTATTAATGTTGAATGCGTTATATAAGGAAGGTTCTACGTGAAGCGATGGAGAGAGGGGCTATCGATAGCCTACTACTGATCAGGGTTTTAAAACAGGAGACGTCCCGATCTGTCTTTATGCGTCACAAATGGCTTCCTATTCCCTATATGGGTCATTCTACAGAAGTGGTGCAAATTCGGGGTTGGAAAAACATGAACATTTGTATCCTGTGTTTCCCAAACTTTCAGCACACGTCTTCCAACATATGTCAGGTAGACATATAGTTGAAGTCGGAAGTTTACATACACCTTAGCCAAATACATTTAAACTCAGTTTTTCACAATTCCTGACATTTAATACTGGTAAAAATTCCCTGTCTTAGGTCAGTTAGGATCACCACCTTATTTTAAGAATGTGAAATGTCAGAATAATAGTAGAGAGAATGATTTATTTCAGCTTTATTTCTTTCATCACATTCCCAGTGGGTCAGAAGTTTACATACACTCAATTAGTATTTGGTAGCATTGCCTTTAAATTGTTTCACTTGGGTCAAACGTTTTGGGTAGCCTTCCACAAGCTTCCCACAATAAGTTGGGTGAATTTTGGCCCATTCCTCCTGACAGAGCTGGTGTAACTGAGTCCGGTTTGTAGGCCTCTTTGCTCGAACACGCTTTTCCAGTTCTGCCCACAAATTTGCTATAGGATTGAGGTCAGGGCTTTGTGATGGCCACTCCAATACCTTGACTTTGTTGTCCTTAAGCCATTTTACCACAACTTTGGACGTATGCTTGGTGTCATTGTCCATCTGGAAGACCCATTTGCGACCAAGCTTTAACTTCCTGACTGATGTCTTGAGATGTTGCTTCAATATATCTACATAATTTTCCTACCTCATGATGCCATCTATTTTGTGAAGTGCACCAGTCCCTCTTGCAGCAAATCATCCCCACAACATGATGCTCCCACCCCCGTGCTTCACAGTTGGGATGGTGTTCTTCAGCATGCAAGCCTCCCCCTTTTTCCTCCAAACATAACAATGGTAATTATGGCCAAACAGTTATATTTTTGTTTAATCAGACCAGAGTACAATCTTTGTCCCCATGTGCAGTTGCAAACCGTAGTCTGGCTTTTTTATGGCGGTTTTGTAGCAGTGCCTTCTTCCTTGCTGAGCGGCCTTTCAGGTTATGTAGATATAGGACTCGTTTTACTGTGGATATAGATACTTTTGTACCTGTTTCCTCCAGCATCTTCACAAGGTCCTTTGCTGTTGTTCTGGGATTGATTTGCACTTTTTGCACCAAAGTACGTTCATCTCTAGGAGACAGAAAGCGTCTCCTTCCTGAGCGGTATGACGACTGCGTGGTCCCATGGTGTTTATACTTGCGTACTATTGTTTGTACAAATGTCTACACATTTTTTTGGAGGTCTTGGCTGATTTCTTTTGATTTTCCCATGATGTCAAGCAAAGAGGCACTGAGTTTGAAGGTAGGCCTTGAAATACATCCACAGGTACACCTCCAATTGAATCAAATGATGTCAATTAGCCTATAAGAAGCTTCTAAAGCCATGACATCATTTTCTGGAATTTTCCAAGCTGTTTAAAGGCAGTCAACTTAGTGTATGTAAACTTCTGACCCACTGGAATTGTGATACAGTGAATTATAAAATTACTTGTCATGCACAAAGTAGATGTCCTAACCGACTTGCCACAACTATAGTTTGTTCACAAGAAATGTGTGGAGTGGTTGTAAAACGAGTTTTAATGACTCCAACCTAAGTGTATGTAAACTTCCGACTGTACATACTACTCACACACTTTGTTTGCATTGCATATTTGAAATATTTAGCTGAATTCCTTACCACCCCATTAAATTAAAGGTCCAAAACATAGTGATAATGTTGCAGTAAAGGGAGAATCATGCACAGTATTGATCATTTTGATTAACCTTCGATTACAGATACATTTTAGAAATTGTATTTGCATACCAAATTAACAAAATAGTAAAAACATGATTTAACCTGATTTTCTAAACCTTTACATTGAAATTTAGAGAAATATCATCTCTATTGTTCTCTGTAAAATGTTCAATGTTGATTGTATATATTTGAAACTTGTTGATTGATTGATTTACTTATGCATCTAATTAAATATGTTGTTGGATGCTTAAATTGTCAATTTACCTATCTTTATTTTGGAAAAATAACATCCGTTTCGGTGTCAATCATACAGATAAATGGAGGACTCATTTTAGTATAGATATTGCCATTCAGGGCTTCCACCATTTAAAAGTAAGCTGGGTGGGGATTCCTATGGGTTGGGAGTGATCAGATCAGCCAATGATCAGAGAGCATTGTCTTCTTCAAATTGGGTTGCCTATGATTTGTAAACCAAAGACTAAGGTAATATCCTAGAGCCAAGACCAAGAGTCCATGGGCCCTTTCTTCAATTGTAAGAAACTCAAGTAAACTCGAGTAAAGTACAGTACAATAGATTACAGTACAGTAAGGTACAGTACAATGTGGCACATTATAGACGTCGATGTTTTTCCATTTTTTTTGTGGGGGGTATTTTACCCCCTTTTTCTACCCAATTTTCAATCTTGTCTCATCGCTGCCACTCCCCAAAGTGCTTGGTAGAGGCGAAGGTGGAGTCATGCGTCCTCCGAAACATGATCCGCCTAACTACGCTCCTTAACAACCGCCAGCTTAACCCGGAAGCCAGCCGCACCAATGTGTAGGAGGAAACACCGTTCAACTGGCGACCGGGGTCACCCCGCAGGCACCCGGCCCGCCACAAAGAGTGGCTAGAGCGTGATGAGCCAAGTAAACCCCACCAGCCAAACCCTCCGTTAATCCGGACGACGCTGGGCCAATTGTGTGCCGTCCTATGGGACTCTCGGCCACGGCCGGTTGTGGCACAGCCCAGAAATGAACCCGGGTCTGTAGTAACACTTCTAGCACTGCGCCACTCGGGAGGCACCAGACGTCTCTGTTTTGACCAAATAGATGTAAATGTTTGGGCTCTTGGAGGGTTGGATCCCCCTTGCTGGCTATGCAACTTAATACACTACACTTTTTCCTGAAGTGTGCACTTGTCCACTACCCACATGGTGGTCCTCTGTAGCTCAGTTGGTAGAGCATGGCGCATGCAACGTTATAATGGAGATAGCCTCAATGGCGCTGTCTGTGTTGTCACAGACACCATAATGGCACAGATCCAAAGATGAGACCTCTATATATCTCTATGGTGTCAATTGTTACAGCTGGGACAATTTTGGTCTGGACACAAGTAACATATGGCTGGCTATCTTTCATTTGGACAGATGTACATCCCAGCAAATATATTAGTCCCAAAACCTACTTTACATATTTCTTGATATATTAGATGTTCGGTAGTGACACTTCTTAAAAATACATGAAGATTTACCAACTTGCTTACTCATTTTTTCCAAAATATTTGCAGGCTACTCACCATGTGGCCATGCTGGAGAGAGGTGCAATCCCATCACCTGGTGATATGTGTAGGGGTGTGGCTTAAGACTCATTAATGCTACAGTCTTTTAATGTGCGTGTTACGGTGGGACAGCGTTTTTTAGAGAAAGATTTTTTTTAAAAAATATAACAGTATCTTTAAATGTAATAATAGGAGAACTGAAGACGGGGCGGCCTAGTGGTTAGAGCGTTGGGCCAGTAACCGAAATGTTGGTGGATCAAATCCCCGAGCTGCCAAGGTCAAAATCTGTCGTTCTGCCCCTGAACAAGGCAGTTAACCCACTGTTCCTAGGCCGTCATTGTAAATAAGAATTTGTTCTTAACTGACTTGTCTAGTTAAATAAAGGTAAAATAAAAAATAGTGCACTTCCTTAGTGCACTATAAAGGAATAGAGTGCCATTTGGGATGTAAAATCTGTCTGCAGAACTGGGCATGCTCAGACGGATGTTGGTGCTGGGGTCTATCATCAGCAGTAGTAGCAGCAGTTCTAGTCTGTTTACAACACAACTGTCCCATGTGGCAGATTAAGACTCCAGAACACATTACCCCAACTCCCTGTCTACTGGCTTTATCGGAAAGGGAGGGAGGGGTAGATAAAAAGAAAGGGAGAAATAGGGAGGTGAGAGAGAGAGGGAGAGAGAGAATCTGTGGTGCAGCATCCCAATGCAGAACTCCTATACTGACTGACTCCACCTTTGCATGACTCTATGTGCCAAACAAGATTCCTGCAACAGACCAACTGTATGATTAACAACATGCAATGTTAAAAACAATGGAAGACAACACTATCATTCCAAAAGATTAAGTAGACGGACTCACCCGCTATCTGTCGTGAGAGAATCGCCCAAGGAGTGGGTGTCACCTTGGTTACCGCTGTCGGCTTCCCTCCTCTGTGGTTGGCTGTTCCTGTCCCTCCATGCATTGTCAGTGTGACTCGAGGAGTAGCTTTTGGTTGGGGCTGGTGGCTGGGGCTTCCTGCAGTTATTGTTGCCGTACACATATACCCCCGGCGCAGAGTCTATCTCATACCCGTTCACCGTGCCGTGACCACCACCAGACCGGCTCTCTAAGATCTCCTGGCGGCAGGAGGAAGGGTCGCCGTAACGCTTGTTATCGTAGGAGGACGGGGGGGTGGGGGAGACTGCAGTGGGGGCGGTAGAGGTGTTTTGGGGCAGCTTGTATCCATGAGAAATAAGCAGGTCCTCCACGCTGTACATGGTCGCATTTGTTTTGCTGGTGTTGTTTTTGAAAGAGGGGCGGGTGGAGAGGGGGGGGGTGGCGTCACTCAGACCTGGTTGCTAGACGCAGCGAAAGGAACCCGAGCACAGCTGCACAGCTGACTGGCCATCACTGGGAAAACAGGAGAGAAAGAGAGATAGAGAAAGAGCGAGGGGGGTGCTGTTAAAACAATTATCCCTCTGTCTCCATATCATTCTCTTTAGAGTACTGCCCAACTGGACGGAGAAGAGGGGAGAGGCGAGAACAAAACCCCCCATTTCAAAGCCTCCGCTCCCTCCACCACAAACCAACCGCTCTGTCTGCCTCCCTGCCGTCCCTCTCCTCTACCTTCCCTTCCCTCTCCTCTGCTTTCCTCTCCTCTGCCCGACAACAGGACGCCCCTCTCCTCTCCCCATTCTTTCCCCGTCCTCTCCTCTCCTCCCCTTCTCTGCTCTCCTCTCTGCCCCACAACAGGAGTCTCTCCATCTCAGTCCGAGACAGAGGTCTGATACTAAGCCCACCACATGCAGACAGTGGGAGAGGAAAATCAACAGCGCTAGTTAGAGCAACCCAAAATATCCTTATTATCAATAGTAATAACGGTGCTAGTGACACATATCATGTAATAACTATGTAATAATACCTGAACTGTAGAACTGTAGCCCTGAGGCAGCGGCTGGTTGGCTAGCCCATGTTTGGTAAATCAGCGGTGGGGATTGGGAGGGTAGTCAGTGTTGCAGTGGATCTTGATGTAACAGTCTAAGCGGTGCTCCCCTCATCTTGTGTTACTCAGCTTGCCTGCACCACCAGGACTGTGTGTGTGTTCCAGCCTCTATCCACATCCAAATCCTAATCTGGGGCGTAGCTATAATAATCACCCACCCACCCAGCCAGGCATACAGCTCCAGAACGCCCTGAGGATATTCCTGAATCCTGGGCATATGCCTGAAAGCCCCTGGGTAATATGAGTGGATTATACTCTGCCTGTATTGTAGTGACCTGTTAGTGATGTTTACAGCAGCGTACCACTGGACAGATGCTAACGCTAGTCTCCGTGTCACTGTATACCAAACAAGAGTTAGCCTAGTTCAATGGTTCCCAACCTAGGGTATGTGTACCCTTGGGTGTACTTGGGCTATCCACAGGGGGGTACTTGGGAAGACTCGTAAAACCATAGGTCTACTGGTAAAATGCACGAGGGGATACTTTGTAGGTCCGAACAGAGCAAAATGTGATTCGGGGTACAGTAACCAAAAAAGATTAGGAATCACTGGCCTAGTTTATACCAACACCTTCTGGGATTATACCTAAAGCAGAGATAGGAGGATGAGCCTGTGGTAGTCCAGAGTAAATTACAGCGTTTCAATAAATAATATTCTACAAAGTATTGTATGAAGACCAGAGGCTGTATGAATCAAGCATCTCAGGTGCTAATCTAGGATTTACCCCCCCCCCCTCCCGCCCATGTAGGCTAATCTTATTCATCGTGATCTAAACAACTGATCCTAAATCAGAGTTGCTACTCTGAGATGCTTTTTGAATGCAGTTCCAGACGTCATGTAGCTGTGTTGCGTTGCTGTATTGCCTTGCCTGCCTTCCACCACCTAAGCATTAGTCGTGGTACTACCTAGGTGATTAACTGTCTCTCTAGGAGCGTGAAACACTGCCCGCTCTCTTTGTATGACCAGCCCACTAATGCTATCATCTTTCTCATGTAAAACTTTAAACCTGTTAGTATTGGGGGATTGACTCTTGGCTCTGGCTCAGTGTTACTTTTTCCTGTTTAACTGTCGCCAACTGCATTCTGGTGGAGTATTTTCTTTCACGGGCAGGCACATTTCTGTTAAAGTAGATATTTGTGAACCTTGCACAAACTAAATACTGGATTTGATTACTGATGAATTAGCTCACTGTCAAACTCAGATTAATCTGCAAACTTGTTTTCACAATCTTGAACCCAAAATGATGCAAAGTCTCAATTAGATAGACCTAAACGCCAAATGTATCCAAGCCATGCCAGATGTGACACTATGTGCAAACCACATTTTAACTGCAAACCCCAATCCATCTCTGCTAATGCAACTGGTAAAACAAGAGTTCAACAGTTCAGTCAACCTAGGATAGCGTTGTCCTGTGACATTTCTCCCATTTCTAGCAGCAACAAGTGAAGCGATACACCACCCTGGTCTACACACAGAGGCTGCTATTCCCTACATTGTGCATTTCCAATGAGACAGCGGGCCGCCAGTGTTTAAGGTTAATGTTAGCTCTCGTGTTATTATATCAGGACACTAAAGACTTGTGGCCTGCAGAATCAACAACCTGCATCATTTGAGACTGTTGCTTTGTTAGTCGGTGTTAAAGTTCACAGTTAGCCATTGTTGTGTAAATGAAAGCTGAAAAGTACCCAGGGCCTTTCCTTGGCTCCAAGTCAGAGTAGGTCTGCTGGAGCCATGGCCCAGTAAGACACGGGTGCCAGCCCGTGTAGATGGAAACAGAGCCTTTTGGGTGAAACACTGGGGTAAATCATCATTGGAAATACGCAATAGGGCACTACTTTTGACACACATACACTATGTTCTTCTGTCCTCGTGGGGACCTGAAATTCATTTCCATTCAAAATCCTATTTCCCTAACCATAACCATAACCCAATCCCTAAACCTAACCATAAACATAACCACTAACCCCTTACCCTAAGTTTAAAATAGCCTTTGTCCTCATGGGGACGTGGGCAATGTCCCCACGAGGGAGAATTTTCCAAGTTTTAAAGTCTAAAGTCCCCACAAGGATAGAAGAACCAACCCACAGACAGACACACACACGCGCGCGCGTGTAATTCGGCAATGTCATAATATAATCAAAACTGATTATGATCCATAACATATGCTGCCCCATCTAAGACATATTTAAACCCACAATCCGAATTCCTGTCAGTCAGCAATCATCTCTAAATGGGCCTTATCTTCACCATCATCAGTATAAGTATTTCCCTTTTCCCCTCCGTTCGTGACCCTCCTGGCTCCCAATCCCCCTGCCCTAGCGTCCCACGGCGAGCTCAGTTTAAATATCACTAATTCTCTTACGCAATGGAATTACCATTTGATATCAAACAAAACTCCTGATTCAGGCAACAGCAGCAGCCCCGGACAGCAACAACGGCCCACTTTCATTCCCTCTTTTCCTCACACCACAACAACATTGAGTTTTGGTAACAATACGTGCGTTGTGTTAGCTACTGACTTAGATCTTTAATGATCCTGGCAAGGAACACTTCTACTGTTGTTGCTGCTGCTGCGGATGCTTGAAAAGTGCAGATCTGGTACTTTTTAATGATTTGACTCTGTCAAAATGAAATGAATGATGTTCTTTATGGATACCATGTAGGCCTAGCGAAGCTGAATCATGTGCAGACCAGATCTGGCATTTCACAGCACTGTACTCTCTCTCACACTATGTAGCCTAAAGAAAAATGAATGCCGCCTAACACTCATTGACATTTCTTCAATCACGACCACTTGGTAGGCTAAATTAGATCACTGACAAATACTAGATAGTGTCCAAATAATAAATCAGCGTGCTTTCTGATTTGACTGGTTTGTAATTAAATACAGTGCATTTGGAAAGTATTCAGACCCCTTGACTTTCTCAACATTTTGTTACATTGCAGGCTTATTCTAAAATTGATTACATTGTTTTTTCCCCCTCATCAATCAACACACAATACCCCATAATGACAAAGCAAAAACGTGTTTTTAGAAATGTTTGCCCCCCCCCCCCCCCCCCTGCAAATATCACTGTTACATAAGTATTCAAACCCTTTACTCAGTACTTTGTTGAAGCATCTCGGACAGCGATTACAACCTTGAGTCTTCTTGGGTATGACGCTACAAGCTTGGCACATCTGTATTTGGGGAGTTTCTCCCATTTTTCTCTGCAGATCCTCTTGAGCTCTATCAGGTTGGATGGGGAGCATCGCTGCACAGCTATTTTCAGGTCTCTCCAAAGATGTTCGATCGGTTTCAAGTCCGGGCTCTGGTTGGGCCACTCAAGGACATTCAGAGACTTGTCCTGATGCCACTCCTGCGTTGTCTTGGCTGTGTACAAGGGGTCGTTGTCCTGTTGGAAGTTGAACCTTCGCTCCAGTCTGAGGTCCTGAGTGCTCTGGAGCAGGTTTTCCTCAAGGATCTCTCTGTACATTGCTCCGTTCATCTTTCCCTTGATCCTGACTAGTCTCCCTACCGCTGAAAAACATCCCCTAAGCATGATGCTGCCACCACCATGCTTCACCGTAGGGATGGAGCGAGGTTTCCTCCAGACGTGATGCTTGGCATTCAGGCCAAAGAGTTCAATCTTGGTTTCATCAGACCAGAGAATCTTGTTTCTCATGGTCTGAGATTCTTTAGGTGCCTTTTGGCAAACTCCCATCTATTAGGTGAAATACCAGTGTCATCACAGCAGAAATATTTGTGAACTGTTGCCACAAGAAAATGGCAACCAGTGAAGAATAGACACCATTGTAAATACAACCCATATTTATATATTTATATTTTCCCTTTTGTACTTTAACTATTTGCACAACGTTGCAACACTGTATATAGCCACAATATGAAATTTCAAATGTCTCTTTTCCTTCTGAACATTTGTGAGTATAATGTTTACTGCTGCCGCCACCATGCTTCACCGTAGGGATGGTGCCAGGTTTCCTCCAGATGTGATGCTTGTCTTTCAGGCCAAAGAGTTCAATCTTGGTTTCATCAGACCAGAGAATCTTGTTTCTCATGGTCTGAGTCTTTAGGTTCCTTTTGGCAAACTCCAAGCAGGCTGTCATGTGCCTTTTACTGAGGAGTGGCTTCCGTCTGGCCACTCTACCATAAAGGCCTTATTGGTGGAGTGCTGCAGAGACGGTTGTCCTTCTGAAAGGTTCTCCCATCTCCACAGAGGAATTCTGGAGCGCTGTCAGAGTGATCATCGGGTTCATTGGTCACCTCCCTGACTGATGGAGGCCACTGTGTTCTTGGGGACCTTCAAGGATGCAGACATTTTTTGGGACCCTAACCCAGATCTGTGCCTTGACATAATCCTGTCTCGGAGCTCTATGGACAATTCCTTTGACCTCATGGCATGGTTTTTGCTCTGACATGCACTGTCAACGGTGGGACCTTATATAGACATGTGTGTGCCTTTCCAAATCATGTCCAATCAATTGAATTTACGACAGGTGGACTCCAATCAAGTTGTTGTCAAGGCTCAGTAGAAGACCCAGATGCAGACAGTTTCGAAGTAACAAAAGTTTAATACAAAAACAGGAGGCAGGCCAACGACAGGTCAAGGGCAGGCAGAGGTCAGTAATCCAAAGCAGAGTCCGAAAGGTACAGAACGGCAGGCAGACTCAGGGTAGGCAGAATGGTCAAAACCGGGAAAAAAGGAACTAGAGAAAGACAGGAGCACGGGAAAACCGCTGGTAGGCTTGACGAAACAAAACGAACTGGCAACAGACAAACAGAGAACACAGGTATAAATACACTGGGGATAATGGGGAAGACGGGCAACACCTGAAGGGGGGTGGAGACAATCACAAAGACAGGTGAAACAGATCAGGTTGTGACAGTTGTAGAAACATCTCAAGGATGATCAATGGAAACAGGATGCAGCTGAGCTCAATTTCGTGTCTCATAGCAAAGGGTCGGAATACTTACGTAAATTAGGTATTTCTGTTTATTATTTGTAATAAATTTGCAAAAATGTATAAAAACCAGTTTTTGCTTTGTTATTATAGGGTATTTTGTGTAAATTGATGAAATAAAAAAATAATTGTATACATTTTAGAATAAGGCTGTAACGTAACAAAATGTGGAAAAAGGGAAGGGGTCTGAATACTTTCCGAATACACTGTACAGTACATAAATAAAGGCATTTTTTGATCATCAGGAAGAAGAAGGCATCTGTCCTGACTGGTAGCTAATGGCTACAACACCAAGGTTGCCTTCCAAATGGCACCCTATTCCCTACATAGTGTACTACTTTTGATGAGAGCCCTATGGGCCCTGGTCAAAAGTAGTCCACTATATAGGGAATAGGGTGCCATTTTGGATGCATACCAAAAGGCTGGAGGAGGAAGACAGTTACCAGGTAAACAGTTTGGTGTCATAATCTTCTTCATGGCCCCGGTAGGAGGGGGGAGGGAGGGAGAGAGACCCTAAACAGAGAGTACACAGTTGCGGAATACCTGACCACTGTGACTGACCCAAAATTAAGGAAGGATTTGACTATGTACAGACTCATTGAGCATAGCCTTGCTATTGAGAGAGGCCGCCATAGGCAGACCTGGCTCTCAAGAGAAGACAGGCTATGTACACACTGCCCACAAAATGAGGTGGAAACTGAATTGGACTTCCTAACCTCCTGCCAAATGTATGACCATATTAGAGACACATAGTTCCTTCAGATTACACAGACCCACAAAGAATTTAAAAAACAAATCCAATTTAAACTCCCATCTAGTGGGTGAAATACCACAGTGTGCCATCACAGCAGAAAGATTTGTGAACTGTTGCCACAACAAAAGGGCAACCAGTGAAGAACAAACACCATTGTAAATACAACCCATATTTATGTTTATTTATTTTCCCTTTTGTACTTTAACTATTTGCACATTGTTACAACACTGTATATAGCCACAATATGACATTTGAAATGTCTCTTTTCCTTTGGGACTCTTGTGAGTATAATGTTTACTGTTCATTTTTTATTGTTTATTTAACTTATCTATTTCACTTGCTTTGGAAATGTTAACATATGTTTCCCATGCCAATAAAGCCCTTTGAATTCGAGAGAGAGAAGCATGGGACAGAGACAAGACTAGGGCTTTGACGACACAGATGTAGAGCCCTAATCAGGAAATTGAAGTTGTCTATAGCTACTTTAAGAAAGAAAAATCTAACAGGCAACAACAGTCAAGTCTAGATCCATGTCATCCAACAGTCAGCCTAACGAGCTTGGACAATTCTATGCAGAAAGGTTAGTGCAATTTTTATAAAGAATGTGTAATGGGCGTTGCCAAAGTGTTTTGCAGTCAAAATATCTACAGGCCGGCTAGCAGACAGACATATGCTCACATTCAAACAATTTTGTGGCGATGACAACATCTGACATTCATCATCATAGCTCTGGGCGTTGCAATAGTTTCTGGAACTGAACCCTGACAAGGAATGAAGGACAAATTGGTGTTGGTTACTTATTCCTACATTATATAGTGATAAACTATGAATGTTTCTTACAGTTTTATCTGTCTGTCTACCTATAAACCTAAGCCTATTTCCACATCTTATGAACGCTTTTCCTTAGCGGTGGTGAAAGTAGCAATCAATGTCAAAAAGGTATTCAGGAGACTGACAGACACAATGCACATTATGCACAGTGAGCGTGCTATGATCCCAGTGGAGGCTGGTGGGAGGATCTATAGGAGGACAGGCTCATTGTAATGGCTGGAATGGAATTAATGGAACAGTATCAAACATATGAAAAACACATTTGACTGCATTCCATTGATTCTATTCCAGCCATTACAATGAGCCTGTCCTCCTATAGCTCCTCCCAACGGCCTCCACTGCATGATCCATCTGTAAAACAATACTAGAACACTGCAGCACATGGCTAGAAAACAAAAAGGAATCTCGGGAATAACCCACAAACTTGTGTCCGGAGACCAAACCTGGTTTCAAACACTATTTGAAATAATTTCAAATACTTATGCTGGGCTTGATTGAACTTGCCTGTTGCAATGGAACCAATAGAAGTTACAAAAGTGCAAACACCATCCATCTGGCACTGCATGCAGTGTAAAGTGAAATGTAATAGTATTTGAACCCAGGTCTGCCAGAGACCCAAAGGATAACATCCCATCCAATCCCTGCCTCAAATATTCTTTCAGAGGAACCACACCTCTGTATTGTTGCAAACCTCATTGGCCAGAGAGACCAGAAGAGGGGAGGGGCCAACTACATTCTGCCAAAACCTTTTTTATTGTTTGGCTCTGTGACATCATCGTCCAGCGTACCCCGCTTGGAATTGGCGCTTCCTGAGGATGTGTGTCGGTGTTTCCAATCAGCTCTCTTAACACGACACTGAGTATCTCTGAGACGCTCTGGCGAAGGCTGAAAACGGGATATGTCCCAAATGGCACCCTTTTCCCTAAAGTGCACTACTTTTGACCAGGGCCCATAGGTCACACATGGCCAAGTCACACATGGTCATATTTCAACGCCACACTGCCAGCCCAGATCCGCTATAACTCACAGGCCCAGCCCACCCCTCTCTTTGTCTGACTCTCTCTGACAGTCTCTCTGTATGTACAGTACTAGTCAAAAGTTTGGACACACCAACTCATTCAAGGGTTTTTCTTTATTTTTTACTATTTTCTACATTGTAGAATAATAGTGAAGACATCAAAACTTTGAAATAACACATATGGAATCATGTAGTAACCAACAAAGTGTTCTACTTTATATTTGAGATTCTTCAAAGTAGCCACCCTTTGCCTTGATGACAGCTATGCACACTCTTGGCATTCGCTCAACCAGCTTCATGAGGCAGTCACCTGGAATACATTTCAATTAACAGGTGTGCCTTGTTAAAAGTTAATTTGTGGAATTTCTTTCCTTCTTAATGCGTTTGAGCCAATCAGTTGTGTTGTGACAAGGTAGGGGTGGTATACAGAAGATAGCCCTATTTGGTAAAAGACCAAGTCCATATTATGGCAAGAACAATTCAAATAAGCAAAGCAAAATGACAGTCCATTACATTAAGACATGAAGACCAGTCAAATTGGGAAAATCTCAAGAATTTTAAAAGTTTATTCAAGTACAGTCGCAAAAACCATCAAACGCTATGATTAAAACTGGCTTTCATGAGGACCGCCACAGGAAACAAAGACCCAGAGTTACCTCTGCTGCAGAGGATAAGTTCAGCCTCAGAAATTGCAGACACATCTACATAAACTTTTCAGAGGAGACTGCGTGAATCAGGCCTTCATGGTTGAATTGCCTCAAATAAACCACTACTAAAGGACACCATTAATAAGAAGAGACTTGTTTGTGCCAAGAAGCACAAGCAATGGACATTAGACCTGTGGAACTCTGTCCTTTGGTCTGATGAGTCCAAATTTGAGATTTTTGGTTCCAACCACGCAGAGTAGGTGAAAGGATGACGCAGAGTAGGTGAAAGGATGATCTCCGCATGTGTGGTTCCCACCGCGAAGCATGGAGTAAGAGGTGTGATGATGTCAGGGTGCTTTGCTGGTAACACCGTAATTTATTTAGAATTCCAAGGCACACTTAACCAGCATGGCTATCACAGCATTTTGCAGCAATATGCCATCCAATCCCATTTTTAAACAGAACTGTAATGGCTTCCGTCGGTAGAAGGAGAGGAGGACCAAAGCGCAGCGTGGTATGTATCCATATTTATTAGAATACCTTTTCTATAATGAACAAAACAATAAACAGACGAAAACCCAACGAAGCTACAGTCCCGAACTAGAGAACACAAAAACAGATGAACGCAAGAACAGGAACAATCACCCACAAACCAACAGTGAAAACAGGCTACCTTAATATGGTTCCCAATCAGAGACAACGTAAAACACCTGCCTCTGATTGAGAACCATATCAGGCCAATAAGACAAACCTAAACAAAGAAACACATAACATAGACTACACCCACCCAGCTCACGTCCTGACCAACTAAACAAAGACTAAACAAAGGAAATAAGGTCAGGAACGTGACAAGAACAATGACCCAACAGACCTTCAGGCTGTGTAAGGGCTATTTGATCAAGGAGAGTGATGGAGCGCTGTATCAGATGACCTGGCATCCACAATCAACCGACCTCAACCCAATTGAGATGGTTTGGGATGAGTTGGACTGCAAAGTGTAGGAAAAGCAGCCAACAAGTGCTCAGCATATGTGGGAACTCCTTCAAGACTGTTGGAAAAGCATTCCAGGTGAAGCTGGTTGAGAGATAGCTTTACATACTCTTGGCAATCATCAAAGCAAAGAGTGGCTACTTTGAAGAATCTCAAATATATTTTGATTTGTTCAACACTTTTTTGGTTACTACATGATTCCATGTGTTATTTCATAGTTTTTATGTCTTCACTTTTATTCTACAACGTAGAAAATAGTAAAAAAAAATAAGAAAAACCCTTGAATGAGTAGGTGTGTCCAAACTTTTGACTCTCGCTCTCCTGTTCTGTCCAACCCCACTGAGAGTGAGGGCTGCAACATGTCAACAAATTGTGTTTCAGTAGGTTTTCAGACTCAGCTCCATCTGGCCAGATCACTTCTAAACACCTTGTTGACAGTAGTTTAAGTGACAGAAGTTGAATGTATTTATCAAAGACATGACAATGATTGATCTAAGAACTGAGCAACATTCGCAACTATCCGTTCCCTTCCTTGCCCTTTCCCCTAACCACTGCACCACATTGCTAACAAACCCATGCTGCCACACTCTGTCAACAACATGTTATCTATCTATCTCTATGTATCTATCCACACCCTCTCATCAGTAGGGTAGGGTACAGCACTAGACCTCAACAACAATCTCATTCACATCGAGTGAATTAGCTCATGAGGAATGACTTAAAACACCCACAAACATATTTTGCTCAACTGCTCCCATAGCTACGGTTGTTTTCCTTTTGTGAATAGCAGATTGCTTATGGACAAATGTATGTAGGCTGTTCGCTCCACATATTCTATGTCCCAAATGGCACTCTATTGACCAGGGTTCATAGTGCCATTTGGGATACACCCATTGTTTGCCTCCAAAACTTGACAGTGTGGGAGTTACTGAGGGAGTCACCTGGCTTCAGTATCAAAGGACCTCCGTTGCGTTGGGTTGGGATGTTACGTTCTCCTACAATGGAGTCAGTAACAAATGACAGACCACAGACTTAATTCACTTTAGACACACTACAGTGATCTAATCAAACAGTGTCAAGTGTTTTTAATGCTGTGCGGATTCGTCAATGCAAAGTTGTGACTTCAGATGATGAGGAGGAACAGTAAAAGAGTATTGCAGTGTGTAAATAATCTAGGTCTAAATGAAAAGTTGTTGGATATTAGTGTCGCACATGCAATAGGCTTATTTCCCATTATTTCAAAAGGCTTAGCCTAATTCTTCTGAAACATATATAAAATAAATTAATTGACGTCATATAACATGTTTTTCAATGGAATCCAGTCCACACCCTGCTCCAGTTTTAAAACGAAACATGTAAAAGCATTGGCAGAAGCTCCATGTTGCAAAAGGAATTGCCAATGCAAGCATTTGACAACATTTACTGTATAAAAGACGCCTTGGAATGTCTTGGTAAGCCTGTCTGAAACATTAGCAAGTTAATGCCCGTGAATACAGTACAGTTCTCTGCAGTTCATAAAAGGCATATCATCGAGTAAGACTAACTCTCCAGCACTATGTCCAAGGATATGTTGTTTTGGTTTTTGACCATAGAAATAGAATTATAGAACGTTTACTTGAATGGAGATGTTCCCATGTTCCTTCTAGAAATGATATTTCTATGTGTTTTTTTACCCCGTCCACTGTTCAGCTTGTCTTCTCATGGTCATTAGTTCTCATCAAGGTTCTTGGGGCTACCTTGAGATGACCGAGGCATGGCTTATCAGACCGAACCACTGTGATCAAAGGATTAACACACCGCAGTACACTAGCACGATGCTAATCAGGTATGGACAGACTTGGCAGGCAGCTGAACACTTCGATGGAGGGGGAAGAAATGGGAAAGAATCAAAAGTTATGGGACAAAAAGTCCAGAACTTCAAATTAGATTACTGATATCTTACTCTCTGATAACGCAAAATCTGTATCAGCTGCTATTTTATGAACTAGTCGATAACGTCCTTAAAAAAAAACAGTACAGGTCAACAGACCTAAAGGTTGATAAGAATTGTACAGTGCATAAAAAGTTTGGAATAAGATATGGTGCATGCATGCCTAACATTATTCAATGTCTGTAAAGAATAGGTCTGTTTTATCGTCTAGTACCAGGAAGTCTCTCTGGCTAACTGACTTACGGCTGTTTAAGCTAAGTGATGGAAGCTGAATTGGTACAGTATGAGTCACTTAGCCAGGATACATCCATGCAACGCCTCTAGAGCGCTGTGGCTGTGTTGACCAGCCCTTTCCTTTCCTCTCCTGTAGTACTGATGGAATTAACGAGCCACTTCCCTCTTTACACCCACCCGCCAGGGGCATCCAACTGGCTTTACGTTCTTACAACCCTGCCAAAGGAGGGTATGTGTCAAAACACGCACACAAACACTCTCTCTCACACACGGGTGCACACACACTCTTTCTCTCTCTCTTTGACACACACACACACTCACCCCAGAGATAGCAAACCCCAGAGCTAAAACTTGTCAAGGAGTTTCAACCTCTCTATTTACATGTCCAGTGTCGGTTCTCCTTTGGAAACTACAGTAGTGGACCAAAACAATGTGTCAATCTAAGAATGCCAGAGTCATAACCTTGAAATAACATTACAACAAATGTTACAGAGGCTGTCGCAGCTAACATAACCTCTCACACAGTGCCCGTCGGTTGAGGATCTGTCCTCTGCCTAGACAATGCAAAGTCCTTTGTAGTCTACTGCTTCATCTAAATGTTGTAAAACCAGGGGCACTACAGCTTTGCAGCCTAATGGTTCTTCTAAATGAATAAACAGCTAAATACTGAACAAACTAATATTGTCTAATAGAAATCCACAGGACTAGACTACAGTACTGTTCTCATGCAACTTCTTAGCCCTGCAAGGCCACACCTATAATGCGTCCCAAATGGCACCCTATTCCCTATATAGTGCACTACTTTTGATCAGGGCACATAGGCCTCTGGTCAAAAGTAATGCACTATGTAGGTAATTGGGCACCATTTGGGACGCACACCTAGGCTTAAATGAATCCAATAAGAAGAGTGAGTTCAGACAGAGGAATTACGCTGCAGGCTGAGTTCCGATAACTACACTAATCAACCTAAAACATAGGCCTACAAAGACTGACTATGGTCATCTTATAGCAAGATATAGGCTTGCATCCTAAACGGCACCCTATTCCCATAAAACTCTGGTCAAAAGTAGTGCACTATATAGGGAATAGGGCGCCATTTGGGATAAAACTCGTAAAAATGCAATGTTGCTTGAGAGCACTGCAAAACACAGTAATGGTTGCATCATAATGACCTTTGTTTGGATTCCTGAACTTCCAGTTGAACTGGCCAACTGAACCACAGGTCTCTGGTCTCTAGTCTAGACATCTGCCCTCTAGAGGACCCTGAGTGAAAGGTCAAGAAAAAGACAGCTGGCTTTCAACACGCCTCTGACTTCAGAAGCAAACCAGTCTAATATGTTAATACCCTCCAGCTGAATGTCTTTCATTTCATAGAGTGTAGGTCTATGTCTGTGTTTAGTATTATTTATGACACAGTGTAGACTACACTGTTTCAACTTAGATTTTCTGTCTGGTAACTCCAGTCTAAAACCATATTGAAAGAACTAGCTAGCACTCAGTGAGAGACTATGATTATTAATACACTATCAGAATGCTAAACTATTTACAGAGGCATGTGTTACTGTTAGCCGTCATTATTAGTGTTTTCCAGGAAGGATACTTTCTCTCCACGTAATTCAAGATAAGTGACGCCTGGCAAAACTCTTCCTCTTTTCCTTCCTTTCGACGCCACTCCTCTCCCTAAAGGTTATGTTGAGTTCTCCTCCGAGGTGACACAAAACAGACCCAGTAAGTGGGAATAAGTGGGGGGGGGGGGTGGGGGGGTTACGTTTTCATACAGCACCAATTAACAGAACGAGCCATGGGCTAGCCTAACTGTAATGTCAGAATAAAGTGAAACTAGACATAGCATGTTGAATTCTTTGTGTAATACTCATCATGACCCTCTCAAGATGCATTGCCTATCACCATATTGCTATGTTTTTGTTTATTAACAAGAGGATGACAAATACAAACTGACCTTTTGGTGTTCCTACATGCAGATTAACTAACAAGCAGTATCCGACTACAATGAATGTAATAAATGGAGAAGCCTATACTAGCCTAGTTAGTTGACCTTGACCATTCATCACACCAGTTGTTGACCTCTTCCTCGTGCCTTATCACCATAGCCATACACTGTAAAAAATGTTTTAAAAATAAACTGTTTCAACTAATTATTATTAAGTATATGGTTCCACAGTGTTTTTTTTGTTTACTCAACTTTTTGGTCCATGTGTTACCTGAACCTTCAAAAAAAATGTTGGCCCAAAATTATGTCAACTTAAAATGATGTGTTTGCGCAACTTGTCTGATATCTGATATGTTCATTCACATTATAAATTATAATTACCCCCCCCCCAAAAAGTATGTGGAACTATTTACACACACATAGTGCTTTTAACATACAACGTTTTCAACTTAAATATTTGACACACGTTGACATTGTGCATGTTCATTTATACAGAAATTATATTTCAACATGTCCTCACCTGGGATTTGAACTAACAACCTCTTGGTTCATGGCATTCCGAGCTCCTGCTATACCACCATGTCTGTACCAATTATTAGTTAGTCTGACTATTCTCTAATCATTGGTTTAATTGATTTATTTCAGCAATTTTTGATTTTTCTCTATAGTTGTCTAATGTTGGTGGGGCATGTTTTAATCCCTAATCACTATGATAAATACAATAAATTGAGTGTGCTTTTAACAGAGCTGAGTGCAAAGTGTAGCAATACAGGTGAAATCAGTCATTGACACAGACATGGTGGCATAGCAGGAAGATTGGAATGCCATGAACCAGGGTCGGCTCCAGGCATAAGCAACATAAGGAACTCAATCGGGGTCTCAACTTACTTTTGAGAATTAGAATAGTAGAATAGACAAGGTGCAAGTTAGAAATTTGGTTGTACATCAGCAGGTTATCTTGTTTTGTCAGCCACTGAACTTGTAGTAATCATGGCCGAATACCGACTGGGCACGCAGGGCCCTTGCATCATGGCGAAATGTGTATAACTGCAGGAAATTTGATTTAAAACTGCCATAAAATTATCTCAACCTTATGGCAAAATGGGTAGAATTGCAAGAAATTAGCTTCAAACCTACAATAATTTATCTTGGTCCCATGGCAAAATGTGTAGAATCAAATTAAATTTGCTATAAAATTGCAAAACGTTCTATGCCCCATGGCAAAATGGGTAGAATTGCAGGAAATTAGCTTTAAAACTGCAAAAATGTCTCTCTGCCCCATGGCAAAATGAATAGAGTTGCATGAAATTTGGTATATAAAATTGCGCACAAAAAATGTGCCACATGGCAAAATGTGTAGTAGAATTGCAGGAAATTAGCTTTAAAAGTGCAAGAATGTCTCTCTGACCCATGGCAAAATGAGTATAATTTCATGAAATGTGTTATAAAATTGCTAAATGTTCTGTGTAGAACTGCAGAAAACTTCCTTTAAAAATGCAAAATGTTCTCTGTGACCCATGGCAAAACGTGTATAATTTAAAACGTACATTTTTCTCTCTGCCGTCAAGAGGGGGGCCACCATTCTTTGGGGCCTGCTTGGTTGGGGGGCCGCTTAGGGCCTTTTGTGAGTTTAAATCCCTGGTGAAGACATCTACAGTATATTAACTACTGTATAAATGAACATGCACAATGTAATTATGTATGTCTATGTGTGCCAAATATGTGTTGAAAACATTGTATGTTAAAAGCAGTGTGTGTGATAAGATGCCCAAATAATCATTTCTAGATTAATGAACATATGAGACCATTTGAGCAAACTGAATTTTTACTGAATTTTCTCAAGTTTGAGCTAAATTTGGGCCGTTTTTTTTTGTTCAGGTAAAACATCAACCGAAAAGTTAAGTAAACAAAAAAAAAAGAATGTGAAACCAGTTACTTAATAATAATTAGTTGAAACAACTTCCCGCCGATTTCACACTTCAGTACGCTCAGACTGTCTGCCTCCTGTGTCAACACAATCAGGCACATTTCACACACACACACACACACACAACTGGTAACCTACACTTCTGAGTAGGCCAATGTCTCTAACTAGTCTAATAATATGTTTTTAAAAATCTAAACGGTTGTATTAATCCACCAGAATAACATTATAATAGAAGTACTTGAAAAGTTATCCAAGTTCGACCAAATGGGGCAAACGTAAGATGATTGGTGATTTGACCTCAGACATGTGATTGAGAAGATGCTGCAGGTGCGACAGTGTGACACACATCAAAGCCAGCCGCATAAACTTGACAGACCAAACCATGCCATTGCTGGGTCATTGATATTCTCACTGCGAATTGTTGTTGATGGTTACAAATATTTAAAATATAACTGCCCTATGTAGCAAGATTGAAGGCGTTCAAAGCTGTAACGTTAGTTCTAATCTGTGCCGTTACCAAATTGAACATTTGGTTGATAACTGTGATATGCCAATGCAATTTGGATACTGATTGCCACTACGTTTGTCTAACCTTCAGCAAGCTATTGATAGCTGGGCTGGGTACATTGTAAACCCGCGAAATGTTAGCAAAATGTTGAATAACAACTAGCTTGCTAGCTAGCTAGGTCTGAAGTGCAGTTGCAGGTAACCTTCAGCGAGTCCAGCTAGCACTCTATATTGAAGTAAATAAATATGTAAACAACGGTCATTCCGTTCGTCCATTCTCCTAACATTACCGTATCTTATATTCTTGACTTCCCATTTTTTTACTACATACGGTGACCTATCTATTGTGAAAAATGCTAGCAATTGCAGCAGATATGAAGATCACCCAGCCAGGCTTTAAGTTGAGGCACCGTTTGCAGATGCGCCTCTCTCTCTCTGCCTCTGCTCTGTTTACTTCATACCAGCAGCATTCTTCAACCTCTCTCTGCCGAATATGCCTCCAGCGGACACAGCCTTCACTCGATATCCTATCAGATCTGTCGTTTTCTTGTATTAGTCTATATTTCACACATAGGCTACCACTATCATCACCCTGAAATTACGCACTGTATAGACACTTCTTTTTTACCTGGGAGATGCGTCGGTCGCGTTATCGTCTGGCAGGCTATAGTTCCCTGCGTTCAGTGTCTGCGGCCGAGAGAGCTCTGTGCTGTACTGTGCTGGGCATTTGCTTAGCATGCCTATTCGGGGCGGCAACTGGAGGGACGCAGGAGCAGCAGCTCTCCTCAACGCGCCCTGATTAGCGACAGAAGGAATACAGTATGCTTTTTTTCAGCAGTGGCGCTGCTGGATGATTTTGTATTGAATGGATGGCCCTGAATTTATTGACCTACTGTGCCCCTCATATTTTCTTTTTTCAATTAGTTTGCTACAAAGTGAGATCATGATAGTAGCCTAAACAGTACATTTTTATTTTAGCCCTTATTTAACCAGGTAAGTCAATATCTAAATCCATCTGCCATGGAGTTAGGTAACAAAAAGTAGGCTAATGAAACCTTTCAATTAACGCACGCACACACATTTCTGACAAAATACAGTAGGACTACACCCGCAACCCCGCATCGATACACACTAAACACACATACGAGAATGTTTTCCTTGCTGAATGTTCACAGGTGGAGAGAGTTGTTCTCTTTTTTGCACCACTTAAAAGAACAGAGAAACCAAATGACCTCCATAATATTGACACAGATGTTGCATATAACTGAATCCCCGAAAACTGAGGGGGGGAAACTGGTATTTTCTGGCTGCCTCAACCTGTGTATTCCCACAACGGAAATCATTCCAGTAGTATAACGTCCGTGATTCACCCATTCTAACGTTTCAATATAGGTCTATTCCCTAATTTATTTGTAATGGCCACTCTACCTGCTGACCCAACAATATGCTCATGTTTACAGAGGTTGTATACAAAATGGCACTTTATGGGCCCTTGTCAAAAGTAGTTCACTATAGGGAGTAGGGTGCCATTTGGGAAAGAACCAGAGAGTCCGACTTAACTTCAAATTACCAACTTGATGTTTATCTGCTTCCTCTAAAGCTAGTCATTGTTTCAGTCTGTGCCCAATGTCCCATAGTCATCTCCTGCAGGCCATTATATGTAAGAACAACATTAACGGAAAGTCGTAGTGTGTGTGCGTGTGTCTGTGTGTGCGTGTGTCTGTGTAATGAGGGACCATCCAGTCTCAATGGTCTCTACTGTAGTACTATTCAAAAGTTTGGACACACCTATTCATTCAAGGGTTTAACTTTATTTGTACTATTATTCTGCATTGTAGAATAATAGTGAAGACATCAAAACTATGAAATAACACATATGGAATCATGTAGTAACCAAAAAAGTGTTAAACAAATCAACATATACAGTATTTTATATTTGAGATTCAAAGTAACCACCCTTTGCCTTGATGACAGCTTTGCACACTCTTGGCATTCTCTCAACCAGCTTCATGAGGTAGTCACCTGGAATGCATTTCAATAAACAGGTGTGCCTTGTTAAAAGTTAATTTGTGGAATTTCTTTCCTTCTAAATGCGTTTGAGCCAATCAGTTGTGTTGTGACAAGGCAGGGGTGGTATACAGAAGATAGCCCTATTTGGTAAAAGACCAAGTCCATATTATGGCAAGAACAGCTCAAATAAGCAAAGAAAAACGATCATTGCTTTTAGACATGAAGGTCAGTCAGTCCGGAACGTTTCTTTAAGTGTAGTCGCAAAAACCATCAAGCGCTATAATGAAACTGGCTCTCACGAGGACCGTCACAGGAAAGAAAGAGCCAGAGTTACCTCTGCTGCGGGGAATAAGTTCATTAGAGTTACCAGCCTCAGAAATTGCAGCCCAAGTAAATGCTTCACAGAGTTCAAATAACAGACACATCTCAACATCAACTGTTCAGAAGAGACTGAGTGAATCAGGCCTTCATGATCAAATTGCTGCAAATAAACCACACTAAAGGACACCAATAATAAGAAGAGACTTGCTTGGGCCAAGAAACACGAGCAATGGACATTAGACCGGTGGAAATCTGTCCTTTGGTCTGATGAGTCCAAATTTGTTTCAAAATGGAGTGTCTTTGTGAGACGCATAGTAGGTGAATGGATGATCTCCGCAAGTGTGGTTCCCACCGTGAAACATGGAGGTGTGATTGTGTGGGGGTGATTTGCTGGTGACACTGTCGGTTATTTATTTAGAATTCAAGGCACACTTAACCAGCATGGCTACCACAGCATTCTGCAGCGATACGCCATCCCATCTGGTTTGCGCTTAGTGGGACAACATGATTCCAAATGTGTTATTTCATAGTTTTGATGTCTTCACTATTATTCTACAATGTAGAAAATAGTAAAAATAAAGAAAAAACCTTGAATGAGTAGGTGTGTTCAAACTTTTGACTGGTACTGTATGTGTGTTCAATAAAGCCCTTATAAATAATTACTGTAGGTATATACCACAGCTGTATAGATAAAGCCACTGCTGTACAGATGATCAAACCTTTTGATTAACATGTAGAGACGATGGACTTCGTAGAGACCTGGCTCTAAATTGGAGAGAAGTTGGAGATGATATCCTGAAAAGAGATGTAGGATTTGTAATCTCGTCCACCAGCTGGCTCTAGCAATTGGGCTTGGGGATGAGGGTATAGGATATAGGATTATCAAGTCATAATGTCTTCTTTATTATCAGTTCCAGTACATGCTGTTGCTTATATAATACAAAACAATATACAGTGTATCAATTATAAGATTGATAAAACCATGTCACCACCACATTATCACTGAAGGTCATTGGTTTGCTTTGAACCAATCTGTTACTCTTTGTTTAGTGTTCAGCATGCTATGTTTTTGTCTCTTTACATCTGCACTCAACTTTCTATCTGCACTCTGTTTCATGTTGTTATAACCTGTTCCTCCAGTGACGTGTGGGGAGGTTGGTGACTGGGTAAGCACGGGCTATTATCAAATCCAGATCTACTCACAAATAAACCTTGATGAAGCCCAAGTTCACCATACAACAGATATCTCCAACAACAAGTGACATACAGTGCCTTCAGAACGTATTCACACCCCTTGACTTCTTCCACATTTTGTTGTGTAGAGATTTTGTGTCACTGGCCGAGACACAATACCCCATAATGTCAAAGTGGAATGATGTTTTCAGAAATTAAAAGCAGAAATTTCTTGAGTCAATAAGTATTTGTTGTGGCAAGCCTAAATACCTCCAGGAGTCAGGAAGCAGATGCAGAAGGTGAGTTTAATGAGAAGAAAGGCAGATAAACAAAAACAGGAGAAGTGTACTGAACATGAACAAAACCAATACAGCCTGATGACTAAGGCTACTGAGAGCTAAATAAAGGGAGAGTAATCAAGGTGATGATGAGGTCCAGGTGTGCGTAACGATGGGGAGCAGGTGGGTAGTAGACCATCATCATAATGATGATGTCAGGACCGGTGGGTAGTAGACCGGTGACGTCGAGCACCAGAGCGGGGGAGTGGGAGTAGGTTTGACGAGGGGTAAAAACATGCTTAATCATATAATAAGTTGCAATAATAGTGTTTAACGAGATTTTTTTTGTGACTACCTCATCTCTGTACCTCACACATACAATTATCTGTAAGGTCCGTTTTCAGGATAAAAAGAAACGGAATAGAGCTAAGCACAGGCAAAATCCTATAGGAAAATCTGGTTTAGTCTGCTTTCCAACAGACACTGGGCAACAAATTCAACTTTCAGCAGGACAATAACCTTAAACACAAGGCTACATATAGACTTGAGTTGTTTACCAAGACGACATTGAATGTTCCTGAGTGGCCTAGTTACAGTTTTGACTTAAATTGGCTTGAAAATCTATGGCAAGACTTGAAAATGGCTGTCTAGCAATGATCAACAACCAACTTGACAGAGCTTGAATAATTTTAAAAAGAACAATGGGCAAATATTATACAATCCAGGTGTGCAAAGCTCTTAGAGACTTACCCAGAAAGACTCACAGCTGTAATCACTGCCAAAGGTGATTCTAACCAGGTAGAACCCATTTGAGTTCCGTGTAGAACCCTTTACACAGAGGGTTCTACATGGAACCCAAAATAGTTCTATATGGAACCAAAAAGGGTGCTCTATGGGGACAGCCGAAGAACCCATTTGGAACCCTTTTTTCTAAGAGTGTATAGTGAATAGAGTGCCATTTGAGACACAACTCTGTTATTTCTCATCTTAGTGGGCTGACTGCTGACCTGGAGAAAGGTAGGTAGGCGGTGTGACTGCAGGTTTCTGATACACATCCTGGTAGTAGGCATTCAACAGCTCACATCCAATCTGCCTGAATTATATTTGTGAAGAAGATAGAATGATAGAATATGGCTGGTATGAATGATCATCTCTTTGGAGATAATTCTCTTTGGATCCTTTGTCCTCTGACATAAAACAGCTACCGGTACATTTGAACTGGGTTTTTCGACCAAAGTTTTATCAAAGTTTACAACTAATGACTATAGAAATGTGTCCCAAATGGCATTCTATTCCCTATATAGTGCACACATTTTCACCAGGGCCCTACGGTCAAAAGTAGTGCACTAAATAGGGAATAGGGTGCCATTTGAGATGTAACCTCCTTAGTCATATTAAGGGTTTTTCTTTATTTAAGGCTGGGCCTGTGCCAAACACACCAGAACAGGAAAAGAGGCTTGCTGCTGTATAGTTAAAAAATACTATCAGGTAATGGGCTATTGGAGGCCAACAGGGTATAGTACTGTTAGCTAGTGTGGCCACTGTACAACACAAAGCTTGGTATAGGATAAAGTGGATATTATATTTGACCTAGCGTAGCTCAGTGCCACCTAGCAAGCATGTTTCTTATCTCCCTTTGATCTGCCTCGATCAGTTCTGGGCCCATATTCATAAAGCATCTCATACTAGCAGTGCTGATCTGGAATCAGGTCCCCCCTGTCCATAATCTTATTAATTATGATCTCGAAGACAAAACTGATCCTAGATCAGCATTCTAAGAACACCACCCCTGGCTATTGGTCATCAGAAATCGTACAAAATCTTAATTAGCCTAAGCCTTCTGTTTTGATACTCAAAAACATGAAGAAAAAAACATGCAACCCAACGTAAACATTCCAGCACTTTTTGTCTAATATTCAGTTGACATACAGTGCATTCGGAAAGTATTCAGACCCCTTGATTTTTTTTCCACATTTTGTGACGTTACAGCTTTATTTTCAAATGGATTAAAAAAATTTTTTCCCTCATCAATCTACACACAATACTCCATAATGACAAGGCAAAACAGGTTTAGACATTTTTGTAAATGTGTTAAAATAAAAAAACTGAAAGATCACATTTACAGATGAAGTCAGAAGTTTACATACATCTTAGCCAAATACATTTAAACTCAGTTTTTCAAAATTCCTGACATTTAATCCTAGTAAAAATTTCCTGTTTTAGGTCAGTTAGGATCACCACTTTTTTTAAGAATGTGAAATGTCAGAATAATAGTAGAGAGAATGATTTATTTCAGCTTTTATTTCTTTCATCACATTCCCAGTGGGTCAGAAGTTTACATACACTCAATTAGTATTTGGTAGCATTACCTTTCAATTGTTTAACTTGGGTCAAACATTTCGGGTAGCCTTCCACAAGCTTCCCACAATAAGTTGGGTGAATTTTGTCCCATTCCTCATGACAGAGCTGGTGTAACTGAGTCAGGGTTGTAGGCCTCCATGCTCGCAAACACTTTTTCAGTTCTACCCACACATTTTCTATAGGATTGAGGTCAAGGCTTTGTGATGGCCACTCCAATACCTTGACTTTGTAGTCCTTAAGCCATTTTGCCACAACTTTGGAAGTATGCTTGGGGTCATTGTCCATTTGGAAGACGCATTTGCGACCAAGCTTTAACTTCCTGACTGATGTCTTGAGATGTTGCTTCAATATATCCACATCATTTTCCTTCCTCATGACGCCATCTATTTTGTGAAGTGCACCAGACCCTCCTGCAGCAAAGCACCCCTACAACATGATGCTACCACCCCCGTGCTTCATGGTTGGGATGGTGTTCTTTGGCTTGCAAGCCTCCCCCTTTATCCTCCAAACATGACGATGGTCATTATGGCCAAACAGTTCTATTTTTTTTTTCATCAGACCAGAGGGCATTTCTCTAAAAAGTATGATCTTTGTCCCCACGTGCAGTTGCAAACCGTAGTCTGGCTTTTTATGCCGGTTTTGGAGCAGTGGCTTCTTCTTTTCTGAGCGGCCTTTAAGGTTATGTCGATATAGGACTCGTTTTACTGTGGATATAGATACTTTTGTACCTGTTTCCTCCAGCATCTTCACAAGGTCCTTTGCTGTTGTTCTGGGATTGATTTGCACTTTTTGCACCAAAGTACGTTCATATCTAGGAGACAGAATGCGTCTCCTCCTGAGCGGTATGACGGCTGCTTGGTCCCATGGTGTTTATACTTGCGTTCAATTGTTTGTACAGATGAACGTGGTACCTTCAGGCGTTTGGAAATTGCTCCCAAGGATGAACCAGACTTGTGGAGGTCTACAATTTTATTCTGAGGTCTAGGCTGATTTCTTTTGATTTTCCCATGATGTCAAGCAAAGAGGCACTGAGTTTGATGGTAGGCCTTGAAATACATCCACAGGTACACCTCCAATTGACTAAAATTATGTCAATTAGCCTATCAGAAGCTTCTCAAGCCATGACATCATTTTCTGGAATTTTCCAAGCTGTTTAAAGGCACAGTCAACTTAGTGTATGTAAACTTCTGACCCACTGGAATTGTGATACAGTGAATTATAAGTGAAATAATCTGTCTGTAAACAATTGCTGGAAAAAGTACTTGTGTCATGCACAAAGTAGATGTCCTAACCTACTTGCCAAAACTATAGTTTGTTAACAAGACATTTGTGGAGTGGTTGAAAAACGAGTTTTAATGACTCTAACCTAAGTGTATGTTAACGTCCGACTTCAACTGTACATAAATATTCCGACTCAGTACTTTGTTGAAGCACCTTTGGCTGCGATTACAGCCTTGAGTCTTCTTGGGTATAACTCTACAAGCTTGGCACCCCTGTATTTGGGGAGTTTCTCCCTTCTCTGCAGATCCTCTCAAGCTCTGTCAGGTTGGAGCGTAGCTGCACAGTTATTTTCAGGTCTCTCCAGAGATGTTTGATCAGGTTCAAGTCCGGGCTCTGGCTGGGCCACTCAAGAAGATTCAGAGACTTGTCCCGAAGCCACTCTTGTGTTGTCTTGGCTGTGTGGTTAGAGTCGTTGTCCTGTTTGAAGGTGAACCTTCGTCCCAGTCTGAGGTCTGGAGCATGTTTTCATCAAAAATCTCTCTGTACTTTGCTCCGTTCATCTTTGGCTTGACCCTGATTAGTCTCTCAGTCCCTGCTGCTGAAAAACATCCCGGCTGCATGATGCTGCCACCACCATGTTTCACCGTAGAGATGGTGCCAGGTTTCCTCCAGACGTGACGCTTCGCATTCAGGCCAATGAGTTTAAACTTATTTTTGCCTTGTCATTATGAAGTATTGTGTGTAGTCGTAATGTAACAAAATGTGGAAAATGTCAAGGGGTCTGAACATTTTCCAAATGCACTGTATATAGGCTAGGGCTAGGCCAAGTTCTCACTAATAACTGTCAATGCCAATCTTGCCTAGTTGGTAAGAGAATTTAGACATGTTTTGGAGCGTACTCATTTTGACCATGAATTTATTGCAAGGGTACAGATTTCTCTTCTTTATGAAAGGAATGCGCTAAACTTGGCCCAGCTATAATAACTAACTGCATGCAAGGCCTCCTCCATGCACCAAAACCGTCCATTTCACTTTAGAGGCCTTACTATACTTATAATTTGGACTGACTATTTCAGGAACCCGAGACTATTCTGTGGCTACTCGATCCTCACAATCTATCACACAGAACCACAAGATGTCCCAAACAAACCCAAACAATCGGGCAATAGTACAAGTCCAGATACAAACTGTGTCTGCATCCCAAATGGCACCCTATTCCCTATGAACCCTGGTCAAAAGTAGTGCACTATATAAGGAATAGGATGTCATTTTGTACAAAGACTGTTTTCTTGGTACATTCCAATGTTCATCATGTTTGATTGCCTTTGAAACCAATGTCCGGTGAACCAACCAGCACCCTTTGAAACCACGCTGCAATTTAGTCTAACTGTGAACACATAACATACAACAATGTACTACTGAGTTATTCTCTCATACATGTGGTTAAAGTAAAAAACAACAAAACTTCTTGAAGATCTGATTTCGTCTAACATCTTACACGATAGGAATGATCCATTTAGTGGATGATACATGAATGAGAAGGGAAGAATATTGAATGATGTCATTGCTGTAGTCCCTCACTCCTCTATCTCCAACATATCGAATCTATTTCGTTTCTTCTTTTCACTATAGCTTGTCAAGATAGCTGAAAATACAGTGACTTCAGAAAGAATTCACACCCCTTAACTTTCCACATTTTGTTGTGTTACAAAGTGCGATTAAAATAGATTTAAATGTCATTTTTTGTCAACAATCTACACAAAATATTGAACATTTTATGGAAAATAATTAGATAAGTATTCAACCACGAGTCAATACATGTTAGAATCACCTCTGGCAGCGATTACAGCTGTGGGTCTTTCTGAGTACGTCTCTAAGAGCTTTGCACACCTGGATTGTACAATATTTGCCAATTATTCTTTAAAAATTCTTCAAGCTCTGTCAAGTTGGTTGTTGATCAATGTTAGACAGCCATTTTCATGTCTTGCCATAGATTTTCAAGCCGATTTAAGTCAAAACTGTAACTAGGCCACTCAGGAACATTCAATGGCATCTTGGTAAGCAACTCCAGTGTATATTTGGCCTTGTGTTTTAGGTTATTGTCCTGCTGAAAGGTACATTTTTCTCCCACCAGTCTGTTAGAAAGCAGACTGAACCAAGTTTTCTCCAAGGTTTTTACCTGTTTTTAGCTCTATTCTGTTTCTTTTATACCCCAAAACTCCCTAGTCCTTGCCGATGACAAGCATACCCATAACATGATGCAGCCACCACCATGCTTGAAAATATGAATAGCGATACTCAGTGATGTGTTGTGTTGGATTTGCCCCAAACATAACGCTTTGTATTCAGAACAAAAAGTTAATTTCATTGCCACATTTTTTTGCAGTATTACTTTAGTGCCTTATTGCAAAAAGGATGCATGTTTTTTGAATATTTTTATTCTATACAGGCTTTTCACTCTGTCATTTATGTTAGTATTGTGGCGTAACTACAATGTTGTAATTAATCCAAAGTGGGATTAATAACTGCACCATGCTCAACGGGATATTCAATGTCTGCTTTTTGTTATCTCACCCATCTACCAAATAGGCACCCTTCTTTGCGAGGCCTTGGAAAACCTCCCTGGTCTTTGTGGTTGAATCTGTGCTTGAAATTCACTGCTCAGCTGAAGGACCTTACATATAATTGTATGTGTGAGGTACAGAGATGGAGTTGTCACTTAATAATCATGTAATTGTTATTTTTTACTAGGCAAGTCAGTTAAGAACAAATTCTTATTTACAATGACAGCCTACTGGGGAACAATGGGTTAACTGCCTTTTTCATGGGCAGAACGACATATTTTTACCTCATCAGCTCAGGGATTCGATCCAGCAACCTTGCGGTTACTGGCCCAACGCTCTAACCACTATGCTACCTGCCTAGTGTAGCCTAGTGGTAAAAGTATTATGGCACACAGAGTGAGTCCATGCAACTTATTATGTGACTTTTTAAGCATATTTGTACTCCTGAACTTATTTAGACTTGCCATAACAAACGGGTTGAATACTTATCGACTCAAGACATTTTTCAGCTTTTCTGAACATTTCTGAAAACATAACTCCACTTTTACATTATGTGGTATTGGGCGTAGATCAGTGACACAAAATCGAAATGTAATCCATTTTAAATTCAGGCTGTAACACAACAAAATGGGGAAAAAGTAAAGGGGTGTGAATACTTTCTGAAGGCACTGGATATAAAGCAATTTCTAAATAGAGCAACAAAATCCGTACCTAGCCTAAATAGTAGTACTGTACTGTTTGTATCAGTACTGGAACACACATACTGCTTATAAATCAATGTGGTACAAACACACAGTTTGTTTCCCACATGGCACCCTTCCCCTATATAGTGCACTAGTTTTGACCAGGGCCCAGTGCACTATAGAGAGATTATGGTGCCATTTGAGATGCAACTGTCTGTCACATTGCAAAAGGGCCACAGTTGATGTCTGGTAGTGTACCCCCACTCAACAGCTCTCAGACCTCCTTGCACATAATACCCATAATCAAACTAACTGTACACCAACAAAGCAAATCCTTAAATGACTGGGTTTGACAGAGGTAAGCGCCTCCTGTAACAGATCAAAGACGTGGAGAGACAGAAAGAGAGAGAGAGAAAGAAAGAAAGAGAGAACGGAGTTAGAGAGCGAGAGAGAAGGTCCAGCAGTATGTGGTCTGCCCTGGGCTCTGCCTGTGTTCAAATACTATTTGAAATCATTTAAAATACTTAATCTGTGCTTGATTAAGCATGCCTGACGAAATGGAACCAATAGATTAGTCGTAAAACTGCAAATCCCACCCATCTGGTACTGCAGCCAGGCTACACATACACTTAAAGTATTTGAAATACTATTTGAACCCAGGTCTGCCTGAACCCTGCCTGGTGGTGCAAAGTCACCTAGAGGCATCTGCTCCAGAGATCAGAGGGCCGGTGGTGCGCAGAGGCTTTTTGTTTTGGCCCTGCAGCTGTGGGATCTAGTTATTGTTGTAAGGTAAGGGATCTGTGGAGATCTGTGGAGAGAGGGGGCACAGGGGCTACTCTCAACACAGTGAGGCTCAAGTAAAGCTCCTCACCTCTGAACTGAGTGCTGCCTGATGATACAGAGTCACTTTGATCCACCTCCATGTGAAACAAGCCGCAGAGCTGCAGATTCATATGAGCTACTGAGCTTCTTGGGAACGGTAACCATCTACAGTATCTACAGCATCTGAATTGGTTCCCATTCCCTATATATTATGGGCCCTGGCCAAACATATAGGGAATAGGGTGCCATTTGGGACACAGTCTTTGTGTGAAAGTTTCAATAACTTCTTATCTGAAGTTGATAAGATGTTAAAGGAAAGACACGAGACAGTGGACTGGTCTTCCTGTGGTGCTGTCTTTGACTGCTGAAGGCTGAACCTCCATGGCTTCGCATCAGATTTGACCTCAGGCATGTGATATTTAAGTCTGACTGAAAGTGTCTTCGCCTAGACAGCATGATTATGTGCATGTGTGTGTCTGTGTGAGGCTTAGCCAATTCAATATGTCCTGCTCAGGGCTTCCCATGCCAGAGATTACATCAGACAGAGAACATCAGACAGAGCACAGAGAGAGAGAGAATACAGGCAGGAGAATCACTGTTCTGTGTCCCAAATATGAATATGAATATGGTGCCATTTGGGACGCATAAACTGCGTGACTGTCCAGTTACAGACTGACCAGAGCACTACCGCGGGTATCATGAGAACTATGAGGATCTGCCCCACCCAACTGACATATCTCCATTAATATTAGTCTTACATTATTTTAACAATATATTTATTGGCTTTTTTTACAATTTAACAATCATCGGGAAAATATGACACAGATAATGCCCCGTTATTCCTTCCACCTACACAGCATGCTACATGGGAGCACATCGTGCAAAACCCTACCCTCCCCAACACATGAACACCCCCCTCCACCGGTATTAGCTTCAATTGTTAACATAAAAACGAAACAGAATGACCTTCACATCCAATGCTAGAAAATAAATTATTCAATGCAAAAAGAAATAATAATAATAATAATATATTAATGAAGAAAATAATGTGGCAGCTAAGGTGACGACTCTAGAAACTACTGAAAGTCCCCCCGGACATCAGTAAATTCAAAGGGATTATTACGTAAATTGTTATTTTTTCAGATGGAATATAGGAAGATAGTTCTTTTAGCCACATTTGCTTGCTTTGCGGAGTGTCAGTCTTCCATATAAAAGCTGTGCATTTATTGGCTGCAATGACAGCCAATTTAATGAATCTTGTTTTGCTACCAATATTAACTGGTAGAACAGAGTCATCTCCAAGAACAATAAGGAAAGGATCTAGTGGTACAGTCATATTAGTGACCTGTGAAGTCCTGAATAATGTCTTCCCAATAAGTGTGCCCACCCCCGTTTTACACCGTGGACAACATTTTGAATGGATCTTATACGGTCTCTCTGGTGTAAAGTAGACCCTATGTAAAATATTGAATTGCATCAACTTGTTCCTTGTGTTAAATGAAAGACGCTGAGCATCTAAAAACATCTCTCCCCATTTCTCATCCTTAAAAATGAGACCAAGGTCATCATGCCACTTCATGCAAGCCTCCAGAGCTGGATCGTTCCCCAACAGAGCTTGAAGACTAGAGTACATGTAAGAAATACAACCTTTTACCCCTTTCCTTTCCAGCCACAGTTTATCAGTTCTAGGTTTACTCATGGGCTGAATCCTACCTCCCTGCTGAGTGGCAACATAATGTCTAACCTGTAGGTACTTGAAGAAATGAGTTTGGTGTAACTGAAAATGAGATGCCAGTTGTTAAAGGATAGTAGTTCACCTTCTCTATAAATCCTATCAAATCTTATTGGTCACATACACATGGTTAGCAGATGTCAATGTGAGCGTAGCAAAATGCTTGTGCTTCTAGTTCTGACAGTACAGTAATATCTAACAAGTAATCTAACAATTCCACAACTACCTAATACACACAAATCTAAAGGGATGGAATAAGAATATGTACATATAAATATAGGGATGAGCAACGACTGAGCGGCATAGGCAAGATGCAGTAGATGGTATAAAATACGGTATATACATATGAGACGAGTAATGTAAGATATGTAAACCTTATTAAAGTGGCATTATTTAAAGTGACAAGTGATCCATTTATTAAAGTGGCCAATGATTTGAGTCTGTATGTAGGCAGCAGCCTCTCTGTGTTAGAGATGACCAAATGTTTGAATTCCTTTGTTGAACCTAGAAAATGTAACACCATCTCTCAGGGGTTTGGGTGAGATGGGGTTATTATAGAAAGGTGTTTGTTCATATATAGATCTATGCCCTTCTGTTTGTTTACAGACTTCAATCAATGTATTTAACGTGTTTTTAATGAAATGGTTGTTTATAAGACCTAGTAAAGCTTTAGGTGAACTAATATAAGGTATAGATGCCAATGAAACAGAGGACAGACACTCTTCCTCTATCTGTCTCCGAGAGGGTGAACTTGATGTATTTTGCCATACCCACACAGCCTTTAACTTAATTTAATATTTTTAGCAGGATCAATCAAAGTGGATTAAACTATAACACAATATCTATATGGCACAAGCATGCACGAAACGACACTTTTTTTCCTACCATCCACAGTGAGTAAAGTGCAGTCGTCTTTTTAAAAACACAAACATCTTCCTTGAAGATTAGAAGAAAACTCCATGAATCACTTAGTGTGTTTTAACGTCCGACTGTCCTGTTTGCACACCGTCATGCTCCAAGTATCACTCTATGGTTACAGTACATGAAAGAACACACAACCTGTCCCGTAATTATACAGGGGCCATACCAAGGAAGGAACATGGGCCCATTCCCACAATGATCTGACCAACGGGGAGTCCCATAAACACACACTGCCTGCCTATGTACTGCACTATACTGTAACTATCATGTAAGTAATAGCTTTAGGGCAAAGTGCAACCAAAAACATTTAAGTCACATGAGTAAGGTTTATGATACTGTGGTGTTAGCGGGTCCACTCCTTAGCTAGCTAACTAACTAACTAGAATAATGAGGCGACGATAGTTTAAGTTGAACCGGTGAACCATGTAACTAGCGTTAGCGCAATGACTGGAAGTCTATGGTAACTGCAAGCATGCTAGTAGCTAACGTAGACTTTGTCATTGTGCTAATGCTAGTTAGCATTGGCTCACGAAACGACCTCTAACTTCCTTCATACTGGATGCAGAGACATGGATACCATTTTTATGAGTTCATCTGACTCTGGGGAAGTAGATAAAGGGCTTCATTGCCAAAATCCCGAAGTATCCCTTTAATGGTGAATCTAATGAATGTTTCATATGGGCTCTATAAAACAGCATGCAGAGTAGGGACTACACATCTCTGCTATTGGAGCAGACTTGATTAGGTGGAGCAGAGAATACAATAGATTCTCTAGAGCATCCTCCACATTTTGACCACAGCTTTCTGGTCTCCCTCCCATTGTTAGCCCATAGACAACCCCCATAGGCAAGTTCACTGTTGAGGCGTTCTTCTCTTCACCACAGACCTCCAACAGACCTACACCCCAACTCTGGAACGCAGAGCAAAACAACATCCATGTTTGGAGAGGTTAGATTCCATCAGGATCCGGAGAGAGACTAAAAAAAGACTTTTAAGATGTTTTGGCTTGGCTTCTATGTTCTCTGTCTTTACCTCTCCTAACCAAAGCACATGCATTTATTGTAGCTAAAAAATAAATAACATTATCATTTTCTTCCCCCAGAAAAGTGATTTAATGTTCAATTGAGCCTCAAAAGCCTGGTGGGCTTTTGTTTTTCTACTCTCACACAGTACCTCTCCCACTCACTCCCTCTCTCCCTAACTCATACCTCTCCCTCTATCTGATTCCTGCAGGTCATGGTGTTGTGAAATAAATTGAGGCTTTGTGGTATACTTGACCTGCAGGATACTGTGGGTGGTGGGTGGGAGACGTTAAAGATATTTTTCATGCTAAATGATTGACCCGGAGTTAAATGACATGCTTCTATGATTTCAGATTCTGATCATACCTGGGTTTAAATAGTATGTATTTTCTTTCAAATACTTCAGCTGCACTTGATTCAGCTTGCCTGGTGTAATTGAAACAATAGAACAGTCCCAGAAGTGCAACCCCTACCTGATCTGGCACGCCAGACAGGCTCAATCAAATGCTCAAAGTTATTTGTAAGAAAAACAAATACTAATTGAACCCAGGGTTGCTGCTGCCGAGAGTAGAGAGAGAACCAGACTTACACTCCCAGTTAAAAAAAACTCCACATCTGGCGAGAGGGAGGACGAGGACTCACTGGCCTGGACTGGCTAGAAGCGGAAGGGAATGGGGCCGACGTCTGAACACACAGGGTGTAGAGACGGGATAGGGTGCAGATAGGCTGACACTATAATTAGTCACCTCGAAGGATTCTGGGAAAAGCAAACGGCGGCCCGCTGTGGATCCTAAGAGGCTGGAGCGCAGAGAGTGACTCCCTCCTTCTACCCTAAGAAACATGGTAAAAGATGAGAAGGACTCAAATCACAGAGGAAGGAATCCCATGTCTACTGTACCTAGGCTCTAAACCCATGTGGGTCATTCATTTCAGGTCTGTCGGCCACTACAGAGTGAACAATGCCCCTAATGTCTTCTCAGAGACTGGGGCCTGTGTCCCCAAATGCCACCCCAATCCCTATAAAGTGCACTTCTTTTAACCAGAGCTATGGGGCCTGGTCAAAAGTAGTGCACTGTAAAGGAAATAGTGTGCCATGTGTGATGTACTCTGTGAGTGATGGAGGGTCTATGGAGGACCCACAGGGCTTCGTCTGTTAAAAGGAATCATCAGTATTATTAGTGGTCAGCTGTAAAAGAATGCCTGGCTGGCTGCACAGCAAATTTGCAATTGGAATTTTAGCATCCACAGTGTTTACATTTTCTTAGTAATTATATGTGAACCACCAAAATAGTGTTAAACTAACACCTTTCAAAGTGTTTTGCGGAACTAAAACCCAAGAGGGTTGGATACCTAACAAATTGGGTGTTGCAAATTCCAATTTCATAAATGAGACAAGCTAAACCATCTGAACTGGCATAACCATCTCAATAACGGGTGAAATACTGTAAGTCCAACCGCTTACAGATTAGATTAGTTTAGACAAATGTATGTTATTCGTCTTTGTGTAGTATAAGATCAATTAATCAATCAATATGCATGCAGAAACATAGATATTAAAACAAACTATTCTATAAAATAACCTGCAACAAAGCATGCTGGGAAATATGATAGAGGCCCATCCCATGTCTTTTTCACTTAGAGAGTTAACGGAAAATGAACTCAACACTGTCGAGTAACAACAACACCACCTGGTTAACACATTTATTCACCGCTGGTGGCGTCAATTTTAATCCCATTGGTGTTAACCCCACAATAATTAACACTTATATCTAACACTAACAACACTTTTTACTTCAACACCGAGATTTTAACACCCAAAAATGTGCTGTGTGCTTGGCTGGCTGGCATAGTAAGGAAGATGGTAGGTTTCAACATCAACAACAGCGTCGTCAACCGTAAATTCAAGATCTTGTAGAATTTCACCTCAGTTTAGAGGTTTGCCTAAAGGTTTAAATGTTTATTTCTCTCTCTCAGCATTGTACAGGCTGTTATAGGATATTGTCCATTGAGTCCATATGAGTTGATGTCTTACATAACTGTGTTGTTGAGTATTATGATATTGGTTTCATTCAGCATTATGTTAGTGAGCCACAATCATTAAACGGTCCTCTTCTGTCCCCTCAGTTGGGTGTCAGCATTACCAACCATCACAATAGTATTGACTGGTTTGTGTTGTGTCGCCCTTGTCAGTGGATTGACTGGTTTGTGTTGTGTCGTGTTGCCCTTGTCCCCTCCCCACACACAAAAACACACTCCACCAAGGGTGGGGGGGGGGGGGGGGGGCTGTGCCTGGTACCAGCTAGGACAGGCCAGGGGTGACATCACTCCACTCACAGCACAAACACCATATTACACAACACTCCCTCTTTTTCCCTCTTACTGCTCTTCTGTTGCCCCATCCTCCTCCTCTTCTTCTTCCTCCTATCTCTTACTTTCTATTTATTTTTAAATGTTAGACCCATGTGGATACCTAAGTGCCTTCATGCTTATTCAACCACGTATATAATCATTTAGTAACACTAATAGCTACAGTAGTTAATAGCTAAACTGTTATGTCAAACAAGCTTTCCTCAGATGTTGAGTGATTGAAGTGGCACATGGCTTCCGTCCTGTGTAGGAAACATTTAAAGCGCTGCATGGCTTTGAGGCTATGAGCGCGCACACACACACACACACACACACACACACCTCTGGCTCTTTAGCGAGTTTTGGTTTGAAATAACCTGTGATCAAAAGCCAGCGTTCCTCGGCCCTGCCACCTCCCTCTTCCTTTGTAAACAAAGCTAATCTGCTGTCCAGCTGAGCCAAGGGAATATAGGAGAGGAAAGTGACGAGATAACTTTTTTTGAGTGTAATGTTTACTGTTTTTTGTTTATTTCACTTTTGTTTATCTATTTCACTCGCTTTGGCAATGTTAACATACACTACTGGTCAAACGTTTTAGAAAACCTACTCATTCAAGAGTTTTACTTTATTTTTACTATTTTCTACATTGTAGAATAATAGTGAAGACATTTAAACTATGAAATAACACATATGGAATCATGTAGTAACCAAAAAAAGTGTCAAAATATATTTTATATTTGAGATTCCTCAATAAGCTACCCTTTGCCCTGATGAGAGCTTAGCACACTCTTGGCATTCTCTCAACCAGCTTCATGAGGTAGTCACCTGGAATTCATTTCAATTAACAGGTGTGCCTTGTTGAAAGTTAATTTGTGGAATTTCTTTCCTTCTTAATGCGTTTGAGCCAATCAGTTGTGTTGTGACAAGGTAGGGGTGGTATACAGAAGATAGCCCTATTTGGTAAAAGACCAAGTCCATATTATGACAAGAACAGCTCAAATAAGCAAAGAGAAACAACAGTCCATCATTACTTTAAGACAAGCAGGTCAGTCAATCGGGAAAATTAAGAACTTTGACACCGTCTGTGATTTATTTCAAATTCAAGGCACACTTAACCAGCATGGCTATCACAGCTATAAGGGCACGAGGCCAGACCCAGATGCAGACACGGGAGGCAGATGGTTTGAGTCTTTGATATTTATTATATTTCAAAAGGGTAGGCAAGAGAATGTTCGTGGACAGGCAAAAGGTCAAAACCTGTTCAGAGTCCAGGAGGTACAGTGTGGCAGGCAGGCTCGAGGTCAGGGCAGGCAGAAAGGTCAAGCAGGCGCGTACAGAGTCCAGAAACAGGCAAGGGTCAAAACCGGGAGGACTAGCAAAAGAGAATAGAAAAAGCAGGAGGACGGGAAAAACACGCTGGTTGACTTAAACAGACAAGACATACTGGCATAGAGACAGGAAACACAGAGATAAATACACCGGGGAAAATAAGCAACACCTGGATGGGGTGTTGACAATTACAAGGACAGGTGAAACAGATCAGGGCGTGACAACAGCATTTTGCAGCGATATGCCATCCCATCTGGTTTGGGCTTAGTGGGACGATCATTTGTTTTTCAACAGAACAATGACCTAACGCACCTCCGGGCTGTGTAAAGGCTATTTTACCAAGAAGGAGAGTGATGGTGTGCTGCATCAGATGACCTGGCCTCCACAATCCCAAACCATCTCAATTTGGTTTAGGTCTGGGGATGAGTTGGACCGCAGGGTGAAGGAAAAGCAGCCAACAAGTGCTCAGCATATGTGGGAACTCCTTCAAGACTGTTGGAAAAACATTCCAGCTGAAGCTGGTTGAGAGAATGCCAAGCGTGTTTAAAGCTGTCAACAAGGCAAAGCATGGTTATTTGAAGAATCTCAAATATAAAATATATTTTGATTTGTTTAACACTTTTTTGGTTACTACATGATTCCATCTGCTATTTCATAGTTTTGATGTCTTCACTATTATTCTACAATGTAGAAAATAGTAAAAATAAAGAAAAACCATTGAATGTATAGGTGTTCTAAAACTTTTGACCGGTAGTGTGTTTCCCATGCCAGTAAAGCCCTTTGAATTGAATGGAGAGAGAGAGAGAGAGAATGGAGAGAGACAGGACATCCACACTGACCAGCCAGGGGGAAAGCATGGCTAAATGTCCCTTTCATCATCATAAACGGATGGCATCATCGTCACGTTCCCTCATGTATCTCTCCATCAGCACATGAAAGAAAGCTGACTAGATAACGCAATGAAAGATCATAAACACACCGTTAAATCTCACTGGACTGTCTGGTGCATTTGCTGTAGCAGTGTAATACAATACAATACTTTGCTTAGTTAGGTTCAGCGCCCATCCACCCACTGCAACCAGGAGTAAGTCAATGCACACCCACACAGTAGGGGGTTTCCCACCCAGATGCCACTTCAGTCGGCATTTTGAAAACTGATTAGACTATCATAAAACCTGAGCAAAGCAAAACCCCCAACGTAGTGCCTAGCCTTCCTTTATAGGCCCCCCACTTACTAAGGACTACAGGTTTTATATCTGGTGGTTCACTTACGTCTGCGGAAAACAGTGTAAAAGACCTTTGAAAACTTTGAAACTTAAACCAGCACAGTGTTTGGAAAGTAAGGTCAAATATGGAAAAACTACATCTCATTGTTTTTCGGTTCAACTCACTTCTTTGTAGGTCTCTGGTACTCCAGGAGTAATGCTGGGTTGTAAGGACTGTCTGATACAGTAATTACTATTCTTGGAAGAACACACCTCCTCCACAACATTACTCATGTAAATATGACCCGGTGAGATGACAGAGAGATCATGCAAAGTGCTTCTGAGCCCCCAGCCTGCCGTTGAACCTGTAACCCTGCCTTTGTCCCAAATGGCACCCTATCCACTAGGGCGGGGGTATTCAACTCTTACCATAGGAGGTCCACCTGTTGTGGAACTGGCTTCGAGGTCCAGAGTTGAGTTGGAAGGTCCTAGATAGTGCTCTATGTAGGGAATAGTGTGACATACGGGGAACATCATTGTGATGATGACAAAAGGTACACAGCAAATTGGCCAGTGTTTATTTTTCAGTGTTACATTTCTAGTGCTGATTCAGGAGTAAAACTCTGTTACAGTGAAATGAATACTCAGTGGTGTAAAATAACTCGTGTTCGTGTTAATAAAACGGTCCCATCAAAACCACACCCTTCATTATCATATTTCCCAGCATACTATGCAGGTTGGTATTTTTTGGGCGATTGTTTTTAATATCTGTACTTTTGCATGTACATTGATTCATTAATCTTATGCTACACAAAGATAAATAACATACTTTTTCTAAATTAATCCAATCAATTAGTTAGATTTAGTATACCCGTTACTGAAATGGTTGCTCCGGTTTAAATGATTTAGGTGGTATTCAAAACCAGAGTTCCTGATCCTGGAAGTCATCTGAATTCAGGTTGCGGGTGAATAAAAGGTTAAACTGTTGGATATTTTAACTCTGGCTGGATTCCTAAACTGGAATTACACATCACTTTGCCAGCCAGCATAATGTGATTTGCAGGCCTGATGTGACCTGTAATTTGTAAACCAGGATTTTCCTAACACCACTGTATTAGGGCCAAACTAGGCCAACAAAGCAAGACTGAACGCTATATGTAATGTACTGTCAAAGTAACATTTTTATTTAATTACATTTTGGATTTTTGTTACATTACCTTAAAAACCAGCTCATTTATATTTGTACAACATTTCTAAACATAAAATCAGCATAAAGGCATGAAAACAGCATTTGAGTATACACTGTAATTGTTAACATTCACCTTGATACTAATTTGGTGAAGGCCACCGACATGCACAAAGAAAGAATTCAACAACCATGTCTCTGTCACTAACAAATACAGTCATGGGTGGTAACTCTACAATTCACTCAAAAAGAAAAGCCCCCATGGGAAATTTGCAAATTAGGCTTTACACAGTGTTAAAAGAACATCCAAAATCACTTACTGTAACAACGTTTTTGCACAACACTAATAGCAGTTACCTCTAGATTAACACTAGTGTTGAATAGAAATCACTGTGAGTGTTAATTACCTCAGTGTTCAATTTGAGTAACAATGGCAAGTGTAATGCAGTGTTAATTTCACACTACAAAGCATTACATTAACACTCAAAATATAGAATTTTAATCAGAGTAATTTTTACACTGTAGAGTGGAACCATATGTTATCTGAGGTAGTGTTAAAATGAACGATTTAAGTGTTGATTTCATTTACTGTGTAGGTTTCTGTTCCACTCTCCACCAGACTCCCCATCACCCTGAACCTCAACCCCCCCAGTCCCTCCTACTGAAACAAGCCATCCAGCATTCCATAACAAACAAACAATGTTGTGCTCCTTATTTGTGTGGAAAATCAGATCAGGTTGTGGTTTGGGGCTCTGATAAATTGGAAATGAGTCTGTTGTACTGCAGGAATTACAATAATGAATTTCTGGAGGGACAAACAGCCCTGATGTCTGACACACTTCAGCTCATGCGTTCACTCACTGCTGAAATAGTTTGCAGACTAACAGGTATGCGTCCCACATGGCACCATATTCCCTATGATGCACTACTTTTGACCAGAGCCCTATGGGAGGTAGTAATGCACTGTATAGGGTGCCATTTGGGAAGTATACACTGTTAGTCTTCAAAATATTTCAGCAGCATTTCAGGGCCAGCATGCAGCTAAAGTAAGAAAGTGGTTTATCACACTGCCTGTCTGCCTAAAATAGTCTGAACTGGTCTGTAGTGTCACACACACGCACACACTCACTCTCTCTTTATCTTTCCATCTCTGTCTCTGGTGGTTAAGGCCAGTAACCGAAAAGGTCCCTGGTTCGTATACCTGAGCCGACAAGGTGAAAAATCTGTCGATGTGCCCTTGAGTAAGGCACTTAACTCTAATTTTCTCCAGGGGCGCAGTACTACTATAGCTGATCCTGTGAAACAACACATTTCCCTGCACCTATCAGGTATGACAATAAAACATATTTTTCTCTCTCTCTCATGGGGCAGTCACTCTCATCGCTCGGAGACGCACCAGGGCTCATGGGAATAACTCCTAACTCCGGGGGGGGGGGGGGGGGGGGGGGTTCGAACATGGTCACTCGTTTGTGTGCATGAGCAATAACACACATTACACTAATCTGAGCTATACAAACCAACAAAATAAAGAAACAGGTCGATTTTAAATGAGAAAACGTGGTGGGTGTCTTTGCATAAGACGAGTTTGAAATGGAAATGAAAAGAGATTTTAGGTCTTATTTAGTCTGCAGACGATTAGGAAAATAAACGGAGTGCTGCACCTCAGATCTCAAATCAAGCTCATTGGCAGCAGACCGGACCTCAAACCCAAACCACTCATCATAGATTGAAAATACCATGATTATACGCACGTGATTATATGTATGCTGCTATATGCAGAGTACCCGGCATTAAAGTGTACCATTAAAATATGTGATTACGTAGGTATGTGAACATAGATATGCATACGTGTGCACATAGCCACGCACACACACACCCCCACTCTCCTACTCTGACTCTACAGATTGCTCACACATGCTTCCAGTCCTGGCCCTCTGCCACCCGTCTCTCTCCCCAGCACAGGAAACTCAACAGGCAGGCAAAGGGCAGGGCGGGTTGGAGACGAGACAAGAGAACCTGATAACCAAAGCGGTTTCCTTTATAGTGTTCTACTGTTGACCAGGGCCCATAGCATCCTACATATATATGTTTTCTCTCTTCTGTACCTTCAGTAATATCTGATGATTCATTAATTGTAGTATGGAGAAGTGATAGTTGACAGTCAGGGAACACTTTACTTGACACCCAGTGTCATAACACTTTATGACACGGTCACAACCATGTCATAACAGCTGACATAACTTGCCATAACCTGTCATCATATGGTCATAACACTCATGACCCACATAGTTACACCATAACTGTAAATAATTCATTACAACAAAAGACTTAAGAAACAAACTCATTTGAATAAATGTGGGTTTTGACACTTATGTAGGTGTCATAATCAGCCATAAAATAGCAATATATGTCACAACTGGTCTAAACACGTGTCATGACAGTGTTATGACCAAATGACAGGTTATGACACGTTATAACGTGTTATGATGCTGGTTGTCAAGTAAAATGTTACTTGACTGTCTACCAGCAGTGCATAGAGAATAGGGTACCATTCAGGATACAACCATAGTCAAAATTCTGTGAGAGGACATGGACAACAAACCAGCTGCGTACTCCTCCAATCCACTGTATTATAGTTCTCACTCACTTCTCGAATCTTCCTTCTAATTGGACTTTTTATATTATTTTTTAAATCTTACTTTTAGAGGTGTAGGTGTCTCTGAAGAGCTAGACACTTTTTCGCTTCAGGTCTCTCTCTCTCTCTCTTCTTCAGCACACACCCATGTTTTGATTTGCTGGCCAGTGGAATGGAAGAGAGAGAGTGCGAATTTTCATGTAATCAAAACGGGTGTGTATTCCCGTTCACATTCTGCTGCCTGCTACATAGTCTACTCATACATTGGCATTCAGACAACCACCAATACAGTAATGTTATAATGGATGACTGGTTGCCAAATAGCTAGTGTATTTGCAGTTCACAATCAAAACTATTTGAAAAGTAGATCAAATGTACTGGCCATTGCTTCCCATCTATCGCATCCAATATGTGTCATACGTTGGTTAATATAGCTTACACATCTCACTATTTACTTGACTTCTACATTCATTAAGAATGATGTCATTAACAAAGAAATAAAAAAAGTCTTCCATTAAAGATATTAATTTGTGCTTTCAAATCTCATCCCAGAGGGTTCAGGTTCTGAACATAGAAAACAAAGAGAGAAAAGCCTCTGTTCAATCCACTGTCTGTCTCTGAACTCATTTGAAATGGAAAGATGGAAATCTGTCTCAAAGATCAGTGTGGTTATTTATCTGAGAGAAAATGGAAATTCTCTGTTTGCGTCCCAAATGGCACCCTTTACCCTATATAGTGCACTTTTTTCGCCCCATGGGCCCTGGTAAAAAGTAGTGCACCTATTGGAAATAAGGTGTCATTTGGGACGAAAGCCTCTATTACCCCAGTGTAAATAGTAGGGTTTACCGTATAGGCCGTATTCCTCCAGTATCCAAAATATCAAAGCGTTTTTTGTAGTTACCATTTCAAGTTGCAGGGACTCAACCGTTTCCCCACTCCTCTCCTCCACTACAACTTCAAAGGCAGCAGTATTCTTTTTTTAACCCTGCCTTTCTTCTCTCTTAAACAAAAGGAGAGCAGAAAGAAATCAAACCATGGACAAGAAGACAGCGTACGCATCCAAAATGGCACCCTATTCCCTGTACAATGTACTACTGGGCGCTGGTCAAAGTAGTGCACTATAGAGTGAATAGGGTGCCATTAACGAAGCCAGAATACAAGAGCAGCAGGCCATGTGGTGGAACACTGAGCTAACTGGTCTAACATACTGTATCTGGCAGAAGCATCACAAGGGCTGCATCTGAATGGCATCGTTTTCATTATACAGTGCACTACTTTTGACCAGGGCCCGCATAGGGTTCAGGTCAATAGTAGTGCATTATGTAGGGAATAGGGTGTCATTTAGGACTCATCCAATATGACCCTGGGATATATAATACAGTAAGCAGGTTCACAGACAGGAGGACAGACAGAAGAAGAGAAAGATCACTGATGGGTAGAAGAATGGCATTGTGGCATTGAATAGAATAGGAGGAAATGTCAGACCATAGAGAATGATAGAGGACTCTTCTTTGTATCTGTCCCATTTTGGCATCTGAGTGCACGGGCAGCGCCGATGAGGCCATCTCCATTTTGAAGTAGTCCATTTTCTTCTTCTCTACGAGTTGGTAAACAAACTGAAAGGGTGCATACTGCCACCTGGGGTGTGTTGTTTGAACAGATATAAAGCCAAGGTTGGCAATTTACTGCCACCTGCAGTTATGGAATGTTTGCTCACAAGTATAATTCATTGGATGAACCCTCCCTAAGACCTGGATGGAATTATGTGATCTTTCCTTCACCCAAGTATTTAACTGGGTGAAGTCCCACCCAGTTAAATACCATTAAACTTAAATTAATAGCCTGGGCATTTTTTGACTTCAATCACTGAACACAACCAGCACTAACTAGATACAGGCTTCTATTTGAGCCAGGTGCCTATTTCATTAATGCACACAGCTTCCACCCACCTCTCAGTCTCGCCCTCTTCTGATCCACCTCAAACGTTGAATTTCAACTTTTTGATTTAGCCATTCTCTAACTCGTTTTGGATCAATTCCAAAATGCCTAGCTGTTACCTCGTCCAAATCTTGCTCAGTGAATTTGATCAATGCTAGCTTGAATTTGATGTGTTTTCTTGTTGGTGGCGTCATGGAGAGCAACGATGACAGAATTGTAAAGATTTTTTTTATGAGCTGTGTAAACAATTAATTTAGACCCAACATTTACAGGTGTTTATTTGCTATTAAAAAAGGGACAGGCGGCTATATGAGACTTGGCATTTAATGGAAGTTTTAGGGTACTTCAAAACGGTGAAAGTCCTCAATGGTACTGCCCATGCTAAGATGGGCTTTTGGGAAGATGGGGTGAGGTGGATTGAGAAGGTGGAGAAGCACATGTGCTCCGTCCCGTAATCGCAGCAGAAACCCACTTCTCTCCCCTCCACTCGCTCCTTCCCTGTCAAGAGCTCTGGCACGAAATTCCACACATGCCTTTAATTTGGAAAGAAGGGAGCACAAGAGTGAAGTTATCTTACTGCTCTGGAATTTTCCACCCCTCACCTTCCTCAACGGTTAACCCAGATGCAATTAGAGCGAAGGGGGGTAGACAGGGTGGGGTTATTGGAAGAGGGGTGCCTAACTAACGAATGTGTGCAAAATAAATGGAGTCTATCTCAAAATATGTCCCATTCGTTTGGCTGTCACTCCCTCTACTTGGTTAAGGCTGTCTAAATGCAAGGGTGTAAATGAGAGTGAGAGGATGGGGGGGATGGGCAGCAATGGGGCAGAGAGGTGATGACTGGATAAAATGTACAACTTGTTACTGTATCCAGAATTCCAGATCCTCCCCCTCGGTATATAAACTGTATACAACTCAGAGCACTGCAGAAGAGGTAGTTATCCCAAAAGTGGCGGATGGCGATATTGAGTCATTTCATCTTACCGGCCAAACGCATTGCATGCAGCCGGCAATACATTCACATCCCTTGTGGACCGGTTCGTACCTAAAATAATTCTCCATTCAGGTTGCATAGGCTTCGATTTCCTCAACTTTATTTAATGGCGAGAAGGCGGAAAACAACGTATTGGGGAAAATATGCATACTTTCTTTATGAAACACCATTTCTATCACAATGCTAGTTGCCTAATGCTAATCCCGGATGTTCTGTATTGTGTTCAGCCAGAGACAATAAAAAAAGTAGGAGATAAGAATCCCAGCGGGAAATGAATGGAGAAACGTATAATGCTCTGCCTGGCAGACTGTCGACCAATCACGTTGTCATGCTAATCGCCACGCAAGATGTGAGTTAATTATCTAAAAAAATATTTGTAATGTTGTACTTCTTGTTCACGTAATTCGTGCTAATGTTCACTCCCATTCACTACTTGAAGGAGTGGTCTCCTTGTCCCAGAATCGCCCAGAATGCACCTCCTGGCCCATTGACCACGCATTGGCAACATACACAATGGGTGTTAATACGATTCCAATGGAGTTTCCCAATTCCTCAAAAATATCTCTGGTTCAGCCAATCAAGTTGAAACTATCAGACCAGGGGTTCTGTTAATTTCATTCCTGCTGTGTTAAGTTAGGGGTAAATATAAAATTAAAATAATGCTGCAACCCGATTGGCTGAACATGACACACAACATCCGGGATTAGCATTTAGCCACTAGCATGGTGGTGGAAAACTGTGTTCCATAAAGAATGTATGTTTATTTCCCCCTTTTTTTCTGCCTTCTTGTCATTAAATAAAGTTGAGGAAATCTAAGCCTATGCAGCCTGAACGGAGAATGCCTTAAGTACGAACCGGTCCACGAGGGATACGAATGTATTGCCGGACGGTAAGATGCATTTGGACGGTAAGATGAAATGACAATTTCGCCATCTGCTGGCCTTTGGGCTACTCCTCCAACTGCTCCTCATCACCCCTGCCCCACCTCCTCCCAACCTTTCCTCCTCCTCCTCACCCCACCTGCTCAGTTGTCACTAGCTAACACAGCCACTAAGTCACAATGTCTAAAACCCACCCATTTCTACAATTTATCTTCTTAAAATTTTATTTTAAACCTAAACCTAACCTTAACCACACTGGAAACCTTATCCCTAACCTTAAAATGAAGACCAAAAGCTATGCTGAACTACCTCACCCCTGCTCCCTTGTGAGGGCCAGGAGCAGAATAAAAGCATTAGAGTTAGAGTCTTGTACAACTGCACCAAATGCCTATTTAATCAAAAGAAAATAAACCTGTCCACATTCAAATATTGTCCGTCTGTGTAGGTCAACCTGTCCCCATTGGCCAAGCCCCAGAATTGGAACCTTCTGTCTGAGGTTTAGGCATGGAGACTCAAAGTTTGAAATGGCACCCTATTCACTGCACTACTTTTATGTAGGTCCTGGTCAAAAGTAGTGCACTACATAGGGAATAGGGTGCTATTTGGGACATGTATAGAATCAGGCATCTGGCCTGGCCTGTGTCTTCAGGCCCCCACGCCTACTACCTAAACACACTGAGGAAGGAAGAGACACACCCAGACAGCACTCTGGATGTATGCCGAGACCATACCACACATATAATCACCTGGAAGGAAATGCATAGAAAAAAGGTTGTTTTATTCAGTTACATGTTTGAAACGACCGATAATGATAAGTTGCAGCAGAAGTCAGCAGAGTAAGAACTTCTAGAACATGTTGTGTTGTTAGGTATAGGAACCCCTACCTATATGAACAGTACATAGCTTCCTCAATTACCTCGTACCCCTGCACATCAAGTCAGTACTGGTACTCCCTGTACCTAGCCATGTTCTTTTATACTGCCTGTACAAAGCCATGTTCTTTTCTACTACTTCTATATAGCCATGTTATTTTCTACTACTTCTATTTGGCCATGTTATTTTCTACTACTTCTATATAGCCATGTTATTTTCTACTACTTCTATATAGCCATGTTATTTTTACTTGTTATTTCTATTCGTTATTCACTGTGTATTTATTCCTCGGGTCACTACTTCTATTTTTTTACTACATTAAAAAAAATCTTATCTTTAACTCTGCATTGTTGGAAAGGGACCCGTAAGTAAGCATTTCACTGTCATAGTCTACACCTGTTGTCTACGAAGCATGTGACAAATAAAATGTAATTAGATTTTTGAATAATGATGTCTCCTGATGAGGTTAAATGAGTTAGCATGGGTAATGGCCAATCTTACCCTGGGCGGAGCCACAAGGTCAGCCAGGTCATGGGGTTAGCATCCTGAAGGTCGTGTGGCACGCAGGAACCCCCGGTTACACACACAGGCTGTTGTTCATTATGAAGCCCGTCACTAATGCAATATGAGTTAGCCTGTCTACTGCCCCCCCAACCCGATGCATACCATCCCACGTCTCTGGACTTCTAGAGGGTCCCTTAAACAGGCTATCATTGTCTGGAGTTCTGGAGGAGGACGGTGGAGTTTCTGTGTTTCCACTTCTCGGGGGGGGGGGGGGGGGGGGGGGGTGTCATTAAGCTGTCAGACAGACAGTAATGTGGCCCAGCAACCCAACCAGCCAGTGGAGGGAGGGGATGAGGGAGGGATGGAGAGCACAGAGCAGACCCACTGGAGGCCCAACAGAGGCTACTCTTCCTAATGGGGTTCATTAAGTAACACGATAGCTCTGTCTGGGTATAATAGTTGAGGAAGAGAAGAGGCCATGCCAAGAACCAGCATGATGTTGATGTTGTTTTCCTGGCTCGGACAGGCTTACTTTGCAAATTCCAGAATCCAAATATTTGGTAACAAGAGATGCGTTGTGGGCAGCTGAAGCCCTACAGTACAGCTGATGGTTGGGATAGGATGGGATGGACTGTTTGTATGGGTCTGGGTTTTGCTATGCTGGGCTGGGCCGTGGCTGGAGATGTGGGCCCAGTGTTCCCTGGAAGCTGTTGTCTAGCTTAGGCCTACTGACGGTGTCCTCCAATGAACGAGGTAGGTAGGTATTAACGGGGACACGAATGTTTCAAGGCAGTAGCCGAGGGTGACCCCAGTAGCTAGCTCCACCTGGGACATCACAGGATCACAGACCTGTTTCTGCCTTACAGCCTGTCATCCTTGAAGCCCAGTCAGTCTTCCTTGTCACTGGGACTGGGCTGCTGCTACAGATGCCCTTCTAATGAGGCACTAACATCTTTAAGCAGGTGTACTGATCTACAGGAAATCACACTACAAACCATCACCCTCATGCATTTAAGACGAGGTGTCACACTGAGGGCATTTTTTTTTTTTTACACTTAATCATATCACAATTGTATAAAATAAAAAAGTCTGGAGAATGCATATAAAACTTGGTGAATGCAGAGTCTTCTGAAGCTGAGCGAAATGAGTTGGCATGTGGGAAGAGTCTGACTTTCAGGAAATGGAAATTAAGGAGAAGTACAATCAATTTAGCCTACCAAATCGCCAAAACGCCTATTTATACCCAATCACGATCTCTTAAAAGTAAGTTACTACCTACAGTCTAGTTTGTAACACGCTCTATGAAAAGGGCTTTTAAATGATGTATGATAACATGTAGTAAGTTTTGAAATTATGGAGTTAAGTGCATTTGCATTTGGTTATAATTCATGAAATGTTAATGATAAATACTGCAACAGAAAATACACACTGAGTGAATAATACACTAAGAACACCTGCTCTTTCCATGACATATATTGACCAGGTGAAAGCTATGATCCCTTATTGATGTCACCTGTTAAATCCACTTCAAATCAGTGTAGAAGGGGAGGAGACAGGTTAAAGAAGGCCTTGAGACAACTGAGACGTGGATTGTGTATGTGTGCCATGCAGAGGGTGAATGGGCAGGAGAAAAGATTAAAGTGTCTTTGAACGGGAATGGTCCACCACCCAAAGGACATCTTGACAACTGTGGGAAGCATTTGAGTAATTATGGGCCAGCATCCATGTGAATTATCATAACCCTTCAGAAATGCTAACCTCTTATTGTAATGGTGAGCGGTTAGAATGTCTTGGGGTATCATATATGCGCGTCTTACTTGCTCACGCATCATTATTCACAATTAATTCAGGACTTTCCGTAATCGAGGTAGCATCCACATTAATGTTGAACTGTTTAGAAACATATTCTATTCTTATTTACAATAAAAGTGACTCCAAAATAACAACATTTCATTTACCATTCATATCTATTGGGCACAAAATAATCTGAAACACAGCCAAAGCAAACAGCAAATGCAGCCAACAAGTTTGTAAAGTCACAAGCTTGAAGTAGTCATCGCGTGCTAGGAATATGGGACTAAATACTAAACTTGACTACTTTCATACACAAGTCAATTTGTCCCATTACTTTTGGTCCCCTAAAAATGGGGGACTACTGTATGTACAAAAATGACTAAACGGTTCACCCATTATGGATGAAAATACCCTCATTTCAAAACCAAAGTGGTGGAGTAGAGCCAAAACAACTTTTGTCTTCAGAATAGAGGATGCGCAAATAACATTTATTATAAAAAAGTGCTGATCTAGGATCAGTTTCACCTTTCAGAAAATAAGATCATAAAGGACAGGGGGGGACCTGATCCTAGATCAGACAGTAATGAACCTGTAAAGTCCTCACATCCCAGAGGCTTTAACAAGAAGTAATCACTGCTCTGTGAGTGAGTATGTGTGTAATGAGTTGATGGAGCCTTCGTTAACCAGAAACTGAACCTGCACCAGGAAGCCGATAGAACTTTAATTACACAAGCTAAACTAGGACGGATTTAATTGGAGCCAATCAGGAATGTGGGAATAGAGGGGGGGGGGGGGGGGGGCAAGTAGACAGAGAGAGTAAAGGGGGGGTGGGCAGCGTATTATATCAGCATTTTCCATATTTTCCCTGATCTGCAGAAAAAAAGAAAAAAAAAAAGAGGTTGAGGATAAGAGGGAGGACATATCCGGGAAATAAGGAGAACACTCAACTTGCATTCTGTATCTCATCTGTATGCCATTTCTCCTCCACTGTACTCAAGTCCCTCAGCCAATCAGATCTTGCAGAGTGGACACGGAACTCACCACACTGCGGGGGTGTGACCAATGACCAGTGAAAGATTGCTGTATCTACGCCACTGATTGTCCACTGAGACAATAGACAGCTGACAACAGAGAGTCATGTCTCCCAGCCAGCAAAGCTACCCTACTTCTGACGGTGGGTGTGAAAAATTGCTTCAGACAGGGCCTCTTTTGTACCTCTCACACCCTTCATGCCCTGTTCTGTCCCAGCTAAGCTGACCAGATAAAAGGTGTTTGTCCACACCCACAGCTCTCAATGCGCACAGCCAGAAGGCGGGTGACATTCGTCGTCGTCTCTGAACACCAACAGACAGACCCCAGCAGCAGAAACCCTTCCTATGTGCCGTCTTAGGTTACATTGGCTGTGGTTTGTTCATGCAGTACAGTGCGTAATGGAATTAATTCTGGGAAACCATAAACCCACATATTCTGAAGCTCTGTCACTACAATCAGACTAGTAGTCCCTCCTTTTACTCCATTTCTTCACACCACATTTCATTCCTATTCCCTCCCTGCTAAATGTTTCCCTTCAAATGGTATTGTTCATGCTCTATACGGAGTATAGGCCACCTCCCTTCCCCCACCAGTCCAATTCCACAAAATACATTCGACCCCCTCCTCCTCCTCGGACGATTAATTTCAGATGTATGTGGTCGCTGAATTCCTTAAATAGTCTAGTCAGTCAGTCTTCCAGTAACAATGAATCCCGATCAGAATCAGCGGTCATAGGAAAAGTGAACTAAACGAATCAGACTACCATATGGTATTGTAGCTAGCTAACAGCCCCTTGTTATTCAAACTTACTCACTGCCCTCATTCTGCTGGTCCAAACAGGAGAGGGAAACGGTTGTGTTTGGCTAATTGAAGTGATATGGTACAACAGAAGTCAGATTAAAAGGATGAATGGATCCCAAGAAGGCTATATTTGGTGTGGTGGTAATTGTGTCCCCTGATAGTGGTTGGTCAGACAGTCTTAAAGTATGGTATTAGGGCAATGGGAGGTGGAGATGAGGTGTGTGTAGGGGAGCCAGGAGTTAGGCTCTCTCTCAGTTCTGGCTGATTATGAAAAGAGAGGGAGGAGATCTGGCTCTGGCGGGTTCTGATCATCTCTTTGGCATAGAGCCATTCTCCAGCTACCCTCTCCCTCAGCCCATGGACAGACTGTTCAACCCACCTGGATGCATCCTGGATCCTAACAGTGTCCAGGGCAACCACAGAAAGGCCCACACTGGGCACACAGAGCTTTGCATTGAGACCAACCAACCAGGGGGGACCAAACAGCTGCCCTTAACAGGGCATTCAACTCGGCAGTACAGTAGCCTGCCTACCAGTCCCAATCTTCATCCCAAACCACGCTGGATTTAACCACAGCCAGGATGTACAGTAACAATGTTGGAAACATTTTGCCATCACATCCTTTTCCAACGAGCAGCTGCAAATGGCACCCTATCCCCTATATAGTGCACAACTTTTGATCAGGAGCCGGGGCCTTGGTCAAAAGAAGTGCACTATATAGTGAATAGGGTGCCATTTGGGAGGCTGTGAAAGTGTTCCCGGAGAGGGCGTTACCATGGCGACAGACTCACCCCTTGTCCTTCATTCCGGTAGGGGTGGGTATCTGGTACAACGGTGTCTGTATATGGCGTGGGCCCATACTCCAGTTCATTTTATTAATTAAAGCCATACAGATATTGAATCAATAGAAGGCTACTGAATGGGTGGCCTTTCGGTCATCCACCCTAGGTCTGCTATGACGGATATAAAAGGTGCAAACAACTACGGTGCCACCATTCAATTCATTTACCAAACCTGTGCCAGGCACCAACTAGGGCAAGGCAGCAGAGCGCCCTGAACCCTGACCTGAAGCAATTGCCCTTTTGGTACAGTGAGACAGAGGCATTCCCTTCCACTGTACACATTGCTTACATTGTTGGCCGAGTCGCCAATGGCTACCTTTACTCTGCTTTCTTAGAGGTGAAAACGGTTTTCTATAGTTTAACTGCGATAGCTAGTTTTTTTCCAGACCTGGGAGCTTTCAGTGACTGAAAATGAAAGCTGGACTGACGTGCCACCGCAACTAAGTAGGTGAACTTGAGAGGAGATACACACACTGATAACCTCATGGGACCCGAGTCTGCTCTACCTACACCCCTCCCATGAGAGAGAGACAGGCTAAATGGCATATACAATATATATGAAAGAGAGAGCGAGACAGACAGGTGGGTAGCGGTAGAGGAAGAGAGAGAGGAGTTGGGAGAGGGCCAATTCTGCTTGGTTGGATGACAGGGGAGCGGGTGGTGTGGATTAAAAAGAGGATTGGTGGAGCTATACACAGATACACTGCCTGGGAGACTTGGGACGATTGTCCCATTTGTCCCTCAACACACGGAACCCATGTAATAGCCCCGGACAACGCTGTCAGAACAATTCATGGAACTGGGAGGGGAAGTGATTGGAGATAAGCTTTCTCCACTACGCACAGGTCTCTGTAAACTGTGAGTACGACCCAAATGGCACCGTATTCTCTATATCAGGGTTCTGACGAGACCAGTATCATGATACTCGTTAGTATCGTGGCAAGGAAACAAAACATGAACCTGATTTAACTTCTTTAAACATCGTTGTCATCCAGAGTCGCATGTATTTATCAAGCTGTAGCACACTATTCTACATAAAGCAGGTTTTTAAAAGGACCAAATTGTTTGGTCTGCTTCGTGTTCTCATTTTTGGAGTGGGAAAAAAAGTGATATTGGTATCGTCATAGCCCTACTCTGTAGAGTGCACTACTTCTGACCAGAGGCGGTCAAAAGTAGAACACTATATAGGGAATAGGGTGCCATTTTGGGATGCAACATGTGTGTGGAGCCTGGGGAGTGCTGTTAGCATGGATCAGATGGTTTGATCAACGTGGTTCTAAAGAGGCCAAATAAGGACTAAATGGCAGCCTATTCCCTATATGGCGCACTACGTCTGCCCAGAGCCCTATGGGCCCCACGAGCTCCTGGTCAAACGTAGTGCCGGTGCACTATCTGAGACATAGGGTGGCATTTCAGACACACTATAGCACTGGAATGTGTTTTCAAACAAATTACAAAGAGGTAATTTCATAAATTACAATAAAAACTGCGCTATCCATGGTCAACTATTTCACACCAGGTTTTAAAAGGATACATTTAATCTTAGTGTAAAAAAAAAAGAAAAAAAAAATTGTTAAAAGCTTGCGAAATAAAAGCTTTTAAAAGTGGAATTCCAAATCCAACTGCAAGCCAAGACCATTTTTTAATCCTGTTTTCCATCTGATTTTTGCTCCAATCCCTCCGTTTTTCAAACCCTCAATCCACCCTTTTAAATTCCTTTAAGGCTCTGAAGGGCGAGCAGCTTGGAGCCAAGAAAATCCCCAAGTAACAAACTGACCAGACCTGGCTTCAACTATATTAAATCATTTCAACTATTCTAGCTGGGCTTGATTGAGCTTGCCTGTACTGTCGCAATAAAACAGTTGTACAACAGAGACCCCCTTCCAGCTAGCACTGTAGGCAGGCTAAAACAAGCACTAATAATATTTGCAAGATTTCAAATACTATTTGAACCCAGGCCTGACTGATCACGTCCACGGCGTGTTCGTCGCTAGAACCTCCCGAGTTCCTCTGAGTATCCCAATCCAGCGCGGACCTATCACCATGTTGGCTCATAAATCAGAGCCCACAGTGTGCCGCCCGCAGACACTGAGGATGGGGGCCAGCGCTGGCAGGTTAGCCAAACACACCCCTTGAGAATCCCAAGAGCAGCTAGACACACTGCACCCTCTTCAGAAGGAGTACCCCTGCACAGAGAGTGAGGGGTGTCTCAAATGGCACCCTATTCCCTATTTAGCGCACTACTTTTGACCAGGGCCCATATGGGAAAGTACTGCGCTATGTAGGGAATAGGCTATCATTTCGGAAACAGCCGCTCTTTCTCTGTGGAGTGGTACTACTTCTGCAGAGGACAGACATGCGGGTGGGCTACCTACTGGAAGAACCAGTCAGTTACATAACATAGGTACACATTAAGAGAAGGTATAACACAGTATTATTGTGACCCAGAACCTTCCCACCTCTCTGTTGAGGAAGTATTGGCTCATGTCCGCAAATGGTCAGAAACTACGATTGTATTACACATGAACACCTACGGTACCTACATAGCGATGCATCCAAGGGAAGAGTTTGTCATGTTAAATCATTGTTCTTGTGTAAGAATACATTCCTAATAGCACGCCAGTCATAATTAAGTACTGGACGGAAAATCTGATTAGAAATTAGAGTATGTTTTGATAAATTATCTCAACGTTCTGTTGAGCTGCACCCTCCTGAACAAACCTCAAACACAAGCTCTCTAAACCTACAGCTACTCAGACGGGTAGAGAGGGGGGGAGAATCAGTGAGAGGAGAGAAGTTCAAAGCTATCCTGGCGTGAGTGTATAAAATATATTTGTGTATGTAGTCAGTGTATAAAGTGTGTGTGTGTGTGTGTGTGTGTGTGTGTGAGAGAGGAGGCAGTTGGTGCTCCTCTCCTTTCCATCTCAGAGGAGGAACTGTTAAAACTGGATCCCTTTTCAACCCCTAACCTCCCGCTGCACAGAGCGGAAAAACAGCTGTGGGGCCACCGCACACTCCTGCTCCTGAACCAATCTCCTGGGACCTTCATGCACACACCCACTCTCACTGTCTCAAACACACCCACTTTTTTAGCATGAGTCCTACAGTAGTACCTCTATGGTTTGAAGAACCGCAAATGAGGCAGAAACGTACAGTAGCTGGAAAAAAACACACATTCCCTTTCCCTAACGGCAAACTATTCAGTGAGTAGGGGGTCATTCGCAGAGAGTGCTTAGGTGGCAAGAAGTTTTGATGAAATAACGGTCTAAATGGCCTGATCTTGTGTACACAGTTCACCAAGCTTATCAGGGCTTGGCTTGGAAATGCCACATTTCTAATTAACATGACTGGCAATCAGGCAGTGTGAGCAGATTCTGTAAAAACAACATTAAGGCCCCGTCTCTCTCCGTCTCCACCGAGAAAACGAAGGACCCGTGTTTAAAAAGTGGAATGTGCCTACTCTCTAGCTACATATTTGACATGTTAGCTTAACCAGTAGCCAGGAAGAGGTCAATCCATTTTTACAAAATAACCACACCGCTGGTTCCTCTCTGCTCCAGACTGACTGGACAACCAACGGTATGGACTAAGTGTTTAAATATGGCCTTGACTAACAAGCTAGCATGAGTGCATTTTTGGTGTCCCAAATGGCATCCTATGCCCTATGTAGTGCACTACTTTTCATAGGGCTCTGGTCAAAAGTAGTGCACTATATAGGGAATAGAGTACCATTTGGGGCGAACTTTGCTTTTCGACGGTTGATGGTGAAAGTTGAATCCAGAAATAACAGACCCCTTTAGCACATTGAATGAGTGACTGTCATACTGCTCATCATCCACCAAACATATTTCAATAAACTTGACCACAACTGTTTTTATTTTGTCATTAAAAAGTCTTAGTCCATTTTGTGACACTGATTTCAAGGTCATGAACAGTCAAAATGATGTTTTTCATGAAATGTGATGATATTTGAAGGAAACCAGATCAAAGTATGAAAAATGACTTTCTTCTACATTGATAAAGTCGGATCATAAAGTTACTGGTCCCCTCCCCATGTCAAACACTTAAGATTTATTATTAAGGGGACATCAATTTAACAAATTTTAATACAACAATGGTAACATGATATTCTCTTATCTAATTTAAATAAGTACCACCAACAACAGAGAAGGCGTGTTTGCAGAGAGGCTCGACAGCTACTCTACTGGTGCCAAAATTTGACTGTAGGATCTTATTGAGATTTTACCTTATTCATCTATGGCAAAGATACTTATACGTTTCCCCTTTCATCTGTGTCTGGTGTTAGCTAGTTACTGGCTAGCTAGGGCTCGCCAAGTGAACACAGCCATCAGTGTTGCTGTGAACCACATCATAAGAGACATGCCAAAATGGCAGATATTTTTTATTATGTAGATGATGCAAAACGGACGACGCTGGGCCAATTGTGCGCCGCCCCATGGGTCTCCCGGTCGCGGCCGGCTGCGACAGAGCCTGGACTCGAACCCAGAATCTCTAGTGGCACAGCTAGCACTGCGATGCAGTGCCTTAGACCACTGCGCCACTCAGGAGGCCTAATTGATGCAATTTCAATGTTGTTTGAGTTGCTTTGTGTCACCAAATTTGATTGAGATAATTTCACTGCAACACTGCTCACAGCATCCAAGTTGCTTGACATAGGCGTTTCAAAGAGCTGTCAGTCAAGGCGAGCTCATGAATATAAGCTCCCCGCCCACTCAGCCTGCCTTTTCAAACTTCCTGGTAGTTAGCCGTGAGAGAATGACTTTTCAGAATTACTGTTTAGGATCTTTAATAAAAAACATCTGATCTAAATGTATACAAAGAAAACGGTGTCAGCGGACGCTATAACTTTATATACATCGATCTTTACATCGATCATATCTTTATGTACATCGATGTGCAAACGTCGCCATGTAGAGTAGTCGGACTTTCTTATAACGAGCATCTGGTCACAGGTACCCTTTTCACACTACCGTGCTGAACAAAACCAAACTGTTGTCACATTGTCCTTTTCAGGTAGGTTGCAGCAACCATGGCGCAAGCCATATCAGTACAGCTTGGTTTGGCTCTGATCGGTTATTTGCAGTTGTGTGAAAAGCAAATTGGACAAGTCCTCACATGTCCATTCTTTACGGCCATGATAGGGTACATAGCCACTGTTACCCATAGACCCAGAACTCACCAGTGACCTCTAGTGGGGCTGTACTGCATGGCCGCTCTCTAGCTCTTCACCTCCCTGTTCTTTAGAGACTCCAGCAGGCCCTTTATCCTCTCGCTGGCCGGCTCCCTCTTCCTCTTCTTACGACTTTTAACCCCGGCCACCTGGGAGACCGAGGGCATGAGGAGCGCTGCCAGGCCCCAGGGGGCGTTGTTTCCGGTACCGCTGCCTCTGTGCGGTACGTTGAACTCCCGCTGTTGCAGCATCCAGGCGCTCTCCCGACACAGCGCCACGAAGCGCTCCAGCTGCGTTCCGTTAACATTTTTACTGACGTTCAGCGCGGGCTCAAAGGGGTTCTGGATGTGCAATGGGGACACCTCGGGTTTGTTTTGCTCCCTGCCCTGTGAGACAGAGAGAAAGAAAGAGATTGAAGGAGAGCAAGCGAGAGAAGGAGAAAACGTGAGATGGAGAGAGAAAGAAGGATTGAGAAAGAGAGAAAAAGTAAGAGGGAACGAGATCGTGAAAGTGAGAAAGAGCTGTCAAAACACCAACTGGTCTTTATACATGGTTCATCTATCTTATTGGTCACACTGGTGAGGTCAGGTGTTTTGTGGCTGTTATCTATGCCACATGGGCCCATATAGAATGGATCGGGCTGGTCTGAGTCTGGCACACCTCTCCTCTTCCCAGGCCAGGCTAACACGTGGATGTGTCTACGTTCTAAATGGCTCCCTATTCCCTATATAGTGCCCTACCTTTGACCAGAGCGCTATGGGCCCTGGTCAAAAGTGGTGCACTATGTAGGGAATACGATGCCATCTGGGACACAGCCAGTGTCAGCTTAGCTATGAGGAACGAGCCTGGGGGCAGCACCAGCAGGGTAGACACAGATTCACCACGCCTCATCTATCATACCACTGACCCTCTGACACCATCACTAGGCTGGTCCTAGATCTGTTTCTGCCATCTTGCTAACTCCTCGTCACGCATGACAGCAAGGCTACACTATTGCTGCTTAGGAAAATGTGTCTGACACGGGGATAGGGTGCCATTCGGGACGTAAGCAGAGCCCTCCAAGGTTCTATGCATGCGACATACCCACCTGGGTTCAAATAGCGTTGGTTTTCTTTCAAATGCTTTAGCTGCTGCCCGATCGAGCTTGCCTGACGAAATGGAACCAATGGAATAGTCCCAAAGGTGCAACACTCCAGTCTGGCTCAATCGAACCACACAAGGTATTCGACTCTATACAAATGCTATTTGAATTCAGGTCAAGCATGGCCTGCAAAACATCCAACTCCCATCTAAGCCTGGGGTTGTAACAAATAAATAAAAAAGGCTGACTGGATAGATGGCGAGAGAAAGAGAGAGACGGAGCCTCCAGCTCCATTGGATGGAGGGATGGATGACCATGGAGCATAAAGCCATCAGTCAGAGAGAGAAGTGGAGCAGGTAGAGAAGAGGGGGGAGAGATGGTAGGTAGAGGGAGGGAAAGAAAGAAAGAGGGAGACAGGAGAGAGACGGCACACAGTAAAGATGATTGATGGTGGTGTCTCTACTGAAAGGCCATGGCCACCACGCTTCCTACAGGCCTTCCTTCAATACGTCAATCCTGACCCTGGGACATGCACACACGACTGACCCCAGGTTAACGTCTTTACTACACTATATCTCTAGACTAAGGAGGAGCAACAATGAAAATGAGCAACCAAGAAAAAAAAAATGGGTAAATGGTATCCAATTGAACACGCGTCTAAGATTGAATAAACGCGTCGTTTGTTTTTGCTTACTGAGCATGAAGAACTAGAGATGGGGTTCATATAGAGATGGGTGGAGGAGGAGCAGCCATCAATCACACAGTCGTCGGACGGCTGTCGTCTTAGCAGGCAGCGAGGGACGTCAGTATGATGTTGATGTGTGATCGACAAACAACACTTTTCGACCACTAGCTCCCATCAGAGCTGGCCAATTATAAACTATGGCAATTAGGCACAGGGGTGAAAGAGTCTGTTTAGAGCTAAAAGAAAGAGGTTCTGTTTAAAGCTTTCAGTGAAGCACTGTCACCTTATGTCTAAGGATGAATGGAGAAACAGAATGACTTGCTAGTTGAAGCCCATTAAAACAAAATGCCGTGTGCCGTGTGTGCTTTATACTTATTTAAATTTAACCTTTATTTAATTAGGTAAGTCAGTTAAGAACAAATCCTTATTTACAATGACGGCCTACACCGGCCAAAACCGGACGACGCTTAGGCCAATTTGTGCGCCGCCCTATGGGACTCCCAATCACGGCCGGATGCGATGCAGCCTGGATTCGAACCAGGGATCATTGTAAACCTGCCACACACACACACTATACGATACATTTATTAAACATAAGAATGAGTGTGAGTTGTCACAACCCGGCTCGTGGGAAAGTGACAAAGAGCTCTTCTAGGACCAGGGCACAAATAATAATAATAATCAATAATTTCGCTCTTTATTTAGCCATCTTACATATAAAACTATTTGTTCATTGAAAATTGTGAATAACCACAGGTTATAACTCTGCAATGTTGGGTTGTATTAGAGAGAGTCAGTCTTAAATCATTTCCCACACACGGTCTGTGCCTGTATTTAGTTTTCATGCTAGTGAGGGCCGAGAATCCACTCTCACATGGTTGCAAAGGGCATCAGTGTCTTAACAGCGCGATTTGCCAAGGCAGGAAACTGAGCGCAGCCCAATCCAGAAATCTGGCAGTGGCTTCTGATTAAATTCAATTTTCACAGAACCACTTGATGCAATTTCAATGAGGCTCTCTTGTTCAGATATCGGTAAGTGGACTGGAGGCAGGGCATGAAAGGGATAACGAATCCAGTTGTTTGTGTCATTCGTTTTGGGAATGTACCTGCGTAATTGTGCACCCAACTCAGGTGCTTCGCTATATCACATTTTACAATGTCCGTAAGCTTGAGTTAATTTCCACACAAAAAATAATACAATGATGGAAAGACCTGTTTGTTGTGCTGTAGACAGAAGAGAGCTCCAACTTCATAATCGTAGCCTCAATTTTGTCTCGCACATTGAATATACACTACCGGTCAAAAGTTTTTGAACACTTACCCATTCAAGGCTTTTTCTTTATTTTTACTATTTTCAACATTGTAGAATAATAGTGAAGACGTTAAAACTATGAAATAACACATATGGAATCATGTAGTAACCAAAAAAGTGTTAAACATATTTAAATATATTTTATATTTGAGATTCTTCAAATAGCCACCCTTTGCCTTGATGACAGCTTTGCACACTCTTGGCATTCTCTCAACTAGCTTCACCTGGAATGTTTTTCCAACAGTCTTGAAGGAGTTCCCACATATGCTGAGCACTTGTTGGCTGCTTGTCCTTCACTCTGCAGCCAGACTCATCCCAAACCATCTCAATTTGGTTGAGGTTGGGTGATTGTGGAGGCCAGGTCATCTGATGCAGCACTCCATCACACTCCTTGGTAAAATAGCCCTTAAACAGCCTGAAGGTGTGTTGGGTCATTGTCCTGTTGAAAAACAAATGATAGTCCCACTATGCGCAAACCAGATGGGATGGCGTATCGCTGCAGAATGCTATGTTGGCTAAGTGTGACTTGAATTCTAAATAAATCACAGACAGTGTCACCAGCAAAGCACCCCCACACCATAACACCACCTTCTCCATGCTTTATGGTGGGAAATACACATGCGGAGATCATCCGTTCACCCACACCGCGTCTCTCCAGATCAAAAGGACAAATATCCACTGGTTTAATGTTCATTGCTCGTGTCTCTTCTTATTGGTGTCCTTTAGTGTGGTTTCTTTGCAGCAATTCGACCATGAAGGCCTGATTCACGCAGTCTCTTCTGAACAGTTGCTGTTGAGATGTGTCTGCTACTTGAACTCTGTGAAGCAGAGGCTGGTAACTCTAATGAACTTCTCCTCTGCAGCAGAGGTAACTCTGGGTCTTCCTTTCCTGTGGCGGTCCTCATGAGAGCCAGTTCCATCATAGCGCTTGATTTTTGCGACTGCACTTGAAGAAACTTTCAAAGTTCTTGACATTTTCCGTACTGACTGACCTTCATTTCTTAAAGTAATATACTGCCATTTTTTTCCCCTTATTTGAGCTGTTCTTGCCATAATATGGAGTTGGTCTTTTACCAAAAAGGGCTGTCTTCTGTATACCCCCTACCATGTCACAACACAACTGATTGGCTCAAACGCATTAAGAAGGAAATAAATTCCACAAATTAACAAGGCACGCTTGGTAATTTAAATGAATTCCAGGTGACTACCTCATGAAGCTGGTTGAGAGAATGCCAAGAGTGTGCAAAGAGTGGCTATTTGAAGACTCAAATATAATATATATTTTGATTTGTTTAACACTTTTATGGTTACTACATGATTCCATGTGTTATTTCATAGTTTTGATGTCTTCACTATCATTCTACAATGTAGAAAATAGTAAAAAAAAATATTTTAAAAAACCTTGAATGAGTAGGTGTTCTAAAACCTTTGACCGGTAGTGTAGTTCCGGAGAGTCATTCAGGCGAGAATAAAAAATAAAAAAATCCCCCAGATAGGCCAGTCGTGTGACAAACTCATCATGCAAGCGGTCAGACAAGAAAACATTAAACTCATCTCAATAAGAATTTAAAAACGTGTCAATACTTTGCCCCTTGATAACCAGCGCACTTCTGTATGTTGTAAAAGCGTTACATGGTCGCTGCCCAAATCATAGCATAATGTAGAAAATACACGAGAGTTCAGGGGCTTTGCTTTAACAAAGTTAACCATTTTCACTGTAGTGTCCAAAACGTCTTTCAAGCTGTTGGCAGCAAGACCCTCTCGGTGGATGCTGTAGTGTACCCAAGTGGAGTCGGGAGCAACTGCTTGCACGCACGTTACTACTCCACTATGTCTCCCTGTCATGGCTTTGGTACCAACACATCTTGACCATCAGAGTCCATTTCATTTCACAAAGCTGTCCAGTACTTTAAAATATCCTCTCATGTTGTCCTGGTTTCCAGTGGTTCGCAGAAGAGGATGTCTTCCTTAATTGACCCCCCATAAACGTAACGGACATATACCAGGAGCTGTGCCAGGCCTGCCACATCTGTTGACTCATCCAGCTGTAACGCATAGAATTCACTGGCTTGTATGCGAAGCAGTAACTGTTTCAAAACATCTCCTGCCATGTCACTGATGCATCGTGAAACAGCGTTGTTTGATGAAGGCATTGCCTGTATAGTTTCTTTGGGCCTTTTCCTCCAGCATTGTCCCAGCCATATCCGTGGCAGCAGGAAGTCCTCCACAATAGTATGGGGCTTGCCTGTCCTAGCCACTCGGTAGCTCACCATATGTGACGCTTTTATCCCCTTCTTATTAATGGTATCTGTTGCTTTTATACATTTCTTCTACTCAAAAGTCATCTTTATTCACCCTCAAAACTCCCGGGGCTTATTTTTCAAATTGTCATGTTTCATTTCTAAATGTCTGCGCAAGAGTGAAGGTTTCCCGCGAGAGAGTAACGGTTAATGTGATTGCATGTTAATTATTTGACTAGGCTACCTGTATTTGACATTGTGTTGTTATTTCACTGAACACTAGATGGTTTAATTTCATTTTTGGCAGTGAAACAAGGCTCTTCAGGCAAAAAAAAAAAAAAAAAAAAAAAAAAAAAAAAAATCACCCAAATGTATAATATTGGATAATATAAATGTACTGTTTGAAAAAGTAAAAAAATATATACAATTTTTTGTTTTAAAATGTGAATCACATTTTTATTTGGCGTACCCCCGACGGTATTGCGCGTACCCCTGGAGTTTGGGAATACCTGATTTAGACCATATCAAGTTTAAACCTGTGCGCTGGTAAAAGTTGAGTAGCCGTCAGAACTCAAAGAGATTTAAAAATAAAAATAAAAGGCATGTTTCTCCCCACTAATGGGCACTGACTCCCGCCAATTAGTGCGCATTCATTGTGTCTGTGTGTTACCTTTCTGATATTGATTGACATGCAGTTGAATGCGAAGGTTCCGTAGAACTCAAAGAACTCCTGCAGCAGTTGCTCTGAAAGGAAATACAAGAGTGTGATAAGAAACACCACATTCATACTGATGAAGAAACCTGTTTCCATGTGGAAATAAAAGACTAAAAAAATCACATTTACGCTATGGGCCCACCTAATGTCTCTGTGTTGTCTTGCAGTCGTATTTTTGTGAAGTCGCTGACAAACGTGCAGTCGTTTCCCTCGATGACACTCTTATCTAGAGGGCCTTGTAGAAAAGGGTGGGGTGGGGGAACATAAGATAAATGATAAGGTATATACCACAAGGTAAGACACACTACACATGAAGGGCCTTGTATAAGAGAAAGGGGAAAGTGTAAATTACACACAATAGACTAGATGTCTATGTACACACCTATGAGGTTCATAAACAATACCAGGGCTGCCTAATTCCAGTCCTGGAGAGCCAAAACACTTCTGGCTTTGTTTCTACTTGGTAGTTAATTGCACTCACCTGGTGTCCCAGATCTGAATTAGTCCCTGGATGAAAACCAGAAGTGTCACGGCCCTTCAGGACCAGAATTGTGCAGCCTGAACAAGACAAAGATTAGGGCCCCATAAAATCTGTTTTATTATTTGCCTGATTCCGTTTTCCCCCCCAAATTCAGTTCTCTCCATTTAGTTTTTCCAGGTTTTAGGTCTCAAAATCAAACTTTAATAGAAAACAACAAAAGTGGATGTTCTAAGTCCAGAACAATGCTTAACCCTATACACTCATACCTGTATATGGGTTGAAAATGGCTGATTTGGGCACCAATAAGCGCCTAAATTGGAACGAAGTGGCTGTAAAGTAACATGCTATTAGTGGAGGCTCCTCAGAGGAGGAAGGGGAGGACCATCCCCCTCAGTGAATTTCATAAAAATAAATGAAATATTTAAAAAAGTTATCATTTTTAGATAAAACTATACTAAAACACACTGTTTTGTGATGAAGGTCTACAGTAGCACTCTGTACGGTAGCAACATAGCGTAGCCGGAGGACAGCTAGCTTCTGAGCCCCTCTGGGTACATTGACTTCAATACAAAACCTAGAAGGCTCCTGGTTCTCACCCTCTTCCATAGACTTGCACTGTAATTATGACAACTTCCGGAGGATGTCCTCCGACCTAATAGAGCTATTGCAGTATGAACTGGCATGTTGTCCACCAAATCAAAGGATCAGAGAATTAACCTAGTACTGAAAGCATAAGCTACAGCTAGCTAGCACTGCAGTGCATAAAATGTGGTGAGTAGTTGACTCAAAAGAGAGAAAAAGACAATAGTTGGAAAAGTTAACAAATTAAATTCTTCCAAATATATATACAGTACCAGTCAAAAGTTTGGACACCTACTCATTCAAGGATTGCTCTATATTTTTTACATTGTAAAATAATAGTGAAGACATCAAAACTATGAAATAACACATATGGAATCAGGTAGTAACCAGAAAAAAAGTGTTAAATCAAAATATATTTTACATTTGGGATTCTTCAAAGTAGCCACCCTTTGCCTTGACAGCTTTCCACACGCTTTGCACCTACACCCCATTTTCCAAGAATATTCTTATCATGTTACTGAATGTATCCAGAGTATTTTCGGATTTTGTTGTGAACAATTGCGGTGAAAAGAACAGTAAATGTAAAATACACATTTAAAATCAACAGCGTAATGTTTGTATTCAGTCTTCAACTGTCGTGCACTCACCTTTTGTCTAATACATTTCCCCATTATCTCCAAACAGTTCGCTTTCAATTGCTACCATGGTTATGCATATGCTTTTTATATTTCTTCTGAAAGAAACATTTCAATTAAGCCCCATCGATATAAGCCAATTCACATGAGTGTAAAGGAGACCACTGAGTCCTGGGAAAAATCGAAGAAATTTAGTGCACACCAGCAAGAGAACATTCTGAAAGGAATGTTTCTGTAGCGCTCATGGGATTGCAGAGTTGGCGAAACAAATGGCCACTGGATTGATGCAAATAATCATGATATCCTTCTGCCAGATAGGTTAATTTGGAGTTAACATTTAATTGAGAAGGTTTTTGAGAAAGTGTTGCCATCTCTACCAGAAGACGGTTATCATTAGCATCATCGCTAACGGCATACGCACACACGGGCATTCCTGTGCCGTTTCAGAAAGTTGCAACAAAAAACTAATCACTGATGCATTTTGTTCATGTTTTATGATTAACTTGGGGAAATTAATGAATTGTCTAATATGTTCAAGAGACAGTTGATTTCCTACTAATTAAGTTCAATACATTTTCCAATATTATTGAATTCTGTTAAAAAAAAAATATATTATTTCACCTTTATTTAACCAGGTAGGCCAGTTGAGAACAAGTTCTCATTTACAACTGCGACCTGGCCAAGATAAAGCAAAGCAGTGCGACAAAAACAACACAGAGCTACACATGGGATAAACAAACGTACAGTCAATAACACAATAGAAAAATCTATGTACAGTGTGTACAAATGTAGAAGATTAGGCAATAAACAGGCCATGGTGACGAAATAATTACAATTTAGCATTAACACTGGAGTGATAGATGTGCAGATGATGATGTGCAAGTAAAGATACTGGGGTGCGAAAGAGCAAAAAATAAATAACAATATGGGGATGAGGTAGTTGGGTGTGCTATTTACAGTTGGGCTGTGTACAGGTGCAGTGATCGGTAAGCTGCTCTGACAACTGACGCTTAAACTTAGTGAGGGAGATATGAGTCTCCAGCTTCAGTGATTTTTACAATTCGTTCCAGTCATTGTCAGCAGAGAACTGGAAGGAAAGGCAGCCAAAGGAGGTGTTGGCTTTGGGGATGACCAGTGAAATATACCTGCTGGAGCGCGTGCTACGAGTGGGTGTTGCTATGGTGACCAGTGAGCTGAGATAAGGCGGGGCTTTACCTTGCAAAGACTTATAGATGACCTGGAGCCAGTGGGTTTGGCGACGAATATGTAGCGAGGGCCAGCCAACGAGAGCATACAGGTCGCAGTGGTTAGTATATGGGGCTTTGGTGATAAAATGGATGGCACTGATATACTGCATCCAATTTGCTGAGTAGAGTGTTGGAGGCTATTTTGTAAATGACATCGCCGAAGTCAAGGATCGGCAGGATGGTCAGTTTTACGAGGGTATGTTTGGCAGCATGAGTGAAGGAGGCTTTGTTGCGAAATAGGAAGCCGAGTCTAGATTTAATTTTGGATTGGAGATGCTTAATGTGAGTCTGGAAGGAGAGTTTACAGTCTAACCAGAAACCAAAGGTATTTGTAGTTGTCCACATATTCTAAGTCAGAACCATCCAGAGTAGTGATGCTAGGCGGGCGGGTGGGTGCAGGCAGCGATCGGTTGAAGAGCATGCATTTAGTTTGACTAGAATTTAAGAGCAGATGGAGGCCACGGAAGGAGTGTTGTATAGCATTGAAGCTCGTCTGGAGGTTAGTTAACACAGTGTCCAAGGAAGGGCCCAATGTGTACTGAATGATGTTGTCTGCGTAGAGGTGGATCAGAGAATCACCAGCAGCAAGAGCGACATCATTGATATAGACACAGAGAAAATAGTCGGCCCGAGAAATGAACCCTGTGGCACCCCCATAGAGACTGCCAGAGGTCGGACAACAGGTCTTCTGATTTGACACACTTAACTCTGAGAAGTAGTTGGTGAACCAAGCGAGGCAGTCATTTGAGAAACCAAGGCTAGAGTCTGCCGATAAGAATGCAGTGATTGACAGTCGAAAGCCTTGGCCAGGACGATGAACACGGCTGCACAGTACTGTCTTTTATCTGTGGTGGTTATGATATTGTTTTGGACCCTGACTGAGGTTTGCACCCGATTGCATAGTGGAGAAGGTGCAGTGGGATTCGAAATGGTCGGTGATCTGTTTGTTAACTTGGCTTTCGAAGACTACAAAAGGCAGGGCGGGTATAGGTCTATAACAGTTTGGGTCTAGAGTGTCTCCCCCTTTGAAGAGGGGGATGACCGCAGCAGCATTTCAATCTTTAGGGATCTCAGACGATACGAAAGAGGTTGAACAGGCTAGTAATATGGGTTGCAACAATTGCGGCGGATAATTTTAGAAAGAGAGGGTCCAGATTGTCTTGCCCAGCTGATTTGTAGGGATCCAGATTTTGCAGCTCTTTCAGAACATCACTTATCTTGATTTGGATGAAGGAGAAGTGGGGGGGGGGGGGGGGGGGGGGGGGGGGCTTGGGCAAGTTGCTGTGGGGGGTGCAGAGCTGTTGGCCGGAGTAGGGGTAACCAGGTGGAAAGCATGGCCAGTCGTAGAAAAATACTTATTGAAATTCTTGATTATCGCGGATTTATTGGTGGTGACAGTGTTTCCTAGCCTCAGTGCAGTGGGCAGCTGGGAGGAGGTGCTCTTATTCTCCATGGACTTCATTGTCCCAGAAATTTTGGGAGTTTGTGTTACAGGATGCACATTTCTGTTTGAAAAAGCAAGCCTTAGCTTTCCTAAATGACTGTGTATATTGTTTCCTGACTTGAAAAGTTGCATATCGCGGGGGCTATTCGATGCCAATGCAGTACCCCACAGGATGTTTTTGTGCTGGTCAAGGGCACTCAAGTCTGAAGTGAACCAAGGGCTATATCTGTTCTTAGTTATACATTTTTGGAATGGGGCATTCTTATTTAAGATGGTGAGGAAAGCACTTTTAAAGAACAACCAGGCATCCTCTACTGACGGGATGAGGTCAATATCCTTCCAGGATACCCGGGCCAGGTCGATTAGAAAGGCCTGCTCGCTGAAGTATTTTAGGGAGCGTTTGACAGTGATTAGGGGTGGTCGTTTGACCGCGGGCCCATTACGGACGCAGGCAATGAGGCAGTGATCGCTGAGATCCTGGTTGAAGACAGCAGAGGTGTATTTAGAGGGCAGGTTGGTCAGGATGATATCTAAGAGGGTGCCCATGTTTACGGATTTAGGGTTGTACCTGGTAGGTACCTTGATAATTTGTGGGAGATTGAGGGCATCTAGCTTAGATTGTAGGATGGCCGGGGTGCTTAGCATATCCCAGTTTAGGTCACCTAACAGTATGAACTCTAAAGATGGATGGGGGGGCAATCAATTCACATAGTGTCCAGGGCACAGCTAGGGGCTGAGGGGTGGTCTATAACAAGCGGTAACAGTGAGAGACTTATTTCTGAAAAAGGTTTATTTTTAAAAGTAGAAGCTCGAACTGTTTGGGCACAGACCTGGATAGTATGACAGACCTCTGCAGACTATCGATGCAGTAGATTGCAACTCCGCCCCCTTTGGCAGTTCTATCTTGACGGAAAATGTTGTAGTTGAGGATGGACATTTCAGAATTTATGGTGGCCTTCCTAAGCCAGGATTCAGACATGGCTAGGACATCAGGGTTGGCGGAGTGTGCTAAAGCAGTGAATAAAACAAACTTAGGGGGGAGGCTTCTGATGTTAACATGCATGAAACCAAGGCTTTTACGGTTACAGAAGTTAAAAAATGAGAGCGCCTGGGGAATAGGTGTAAAGCTGGGGGCTACAGGGCCTGGGTTAACCTCTACATCACCAGAGGAGGAGTAGGATAAGGGTACGGCTGAAGGCTATAAGAACTGGTCGTCTAGTGCGTTGGGAACAGAATAAAAGGAGCAGATTTCTGGGCACGGTAGAATAGATTCAGGGCATAATGTACAGACAAGGGTATGGTAGGATCTGAGTACAGTGGGGGTAAACCTAGGCATTGAGTGACGGTGAGAGAGCTTGGATTTCTGGAGACACCAGTTAAGCCAGATGAGGTCTCCCCATGTGTGGGGTGTGTGACAAAATAGTTATCTAAGGCATGTTGAGCTGCACTAGGGGCTCTACAGTGAAATAAAACCGTAATAACTAACCGAACCAGCAGAAGACAAGGCATATTGACATTAGAGAGAGATGCATGTGTAGCCGAGTGATCATAGGGTCCAATGAGCAGCAATAGATGAGTCAGGGAGCCGTTCGGTAGTCGCTAGTATGCTAGGCGAGCCGGACGCACAGCGTTCAGAAAGCTAGCGGGCCGGGGCTAGCAGATGGGTCTTCGGCGACATCGCAACGGGAAAGCCTGTTGAAACCACATCGGACGATTACGTCGGCAGACCAGTCGTGATGGATCGGCAGGGCTCCGTGTCGGCAATAAAGGGTCCAGGCCAATTGGCAAAAGAGGTATTGTAGCCCACGAATTAGCGGGTACACCTCTTCAGCTAACCGGGAGAAGGCTAACTGGTGCTTGCTTCGGGACAGAGGCGTTAGCCAGCAGTAGCTAGTCAGTTGCAGCTAGCTAGCTGCGATGATCCGGTGTAATGGCCCAGAGCTTGCGGCAGGAATCCGGTGATGTGGTGGAGAAAAGCAGTCCGATATGCTCTGGGTTGATATCGCGCTGTGCAGACTGGCAGGTATTGACCGAGCTAAAGTTGGCTGGTGTCTGAGCTAAAAGGTGAAGACCGCTAGCCGTGGCTAACAATGACTACTAGCTAGTTAGCTGGCTAGCTTCTGATGGAGGTTCCAGTTATAACTTATAAAAATAGCAGATACGTACCACATTGGGTGAGGCGGGTTAGAGGAATGTATATTTAGATCGTAGGTGGAAAGTGAGATTAAAAATATATATGAATAAAAACCACGAAACCGACTCTTTACATGGGACAAGACGGGACAACGCAAACACATGTCCGACTGCTACGCCATCTTGGATTACGTTATTCCCTCCACAACGCAGATTTTAAAGGGCCTTAAAAGATGAATGTTGTCACTCAGAAAACTGACAGGCAAAGAGAGAGAGTGGGATGGATAGAGAGCAAAAAAAGGAGGAAGAGAGGTCAAAGAGAGCAATTACAAACGAGAGAAAGAAGAGGTAAACAGAGAAAAAAAGAGGAAAATAAAGATTTCTGATCAAGCTTGGCTCTCCATCAGAGCCTTGGTACCAATCTTCTTGACCGTGTCAGCCGAGGGTCAGAGGCCGGTGGTGTGTATGAATTTGCTATGCGCGTGCGTGAGTGATTAAATAGATGCCCAATGCTGGGAGGGTCTTGGCCCCTGCCAGAGTGATGGGACCTTTATAGTGCTGTAAGCACTATGTGATGCTGCCTGGGATAGTGTCTCTGTCTAGGCTAAGGTGGATGGAGGGAGGAATGCAATTATCTGAGAGCCAAGGTGACAAGGAAAGCAGGAGTATGAGCATCACTGTACTACACCAACACAGATATTTGTTGACAACGAGGCTCAACAATCAATTGATTGCAATTAAATAAATAATCATTTAATAACCCAATTGCCACTCGGTCAGTGGTCCATTGCTACCTGCTGAATGTCAATTTCCACCTTTCTGAATACAACTAGGAAGTGTAACAATGCACAACCACAGACTACAACTTGCTAGGTCTTTGGAGGTGAGATACCGATAGTATTGATTGTTAAATTAAATTGTCACAGTGCTCCATTGTAAGATACCTGCTAGTTCCTTGAGGTGGTCCAGGGTGGGTAGTATAGGAATAGTCCTCCTCTGGAGGAAGAAGAGGACCATGACAGTGAGAGAGAAGTTTGAGATCCAGGCTCCAGATATGCTGCTGGTGATACTGTGGGCCCGAGCCCAGCACCGGACACTGAACACCAGGCAACGCACCCGCCGGTCCAGCCCTCCATACAGGTACAGAAGCTCCGAGCTCTTCATCGCCACCCTGTGGACACACAGAATGACAGTTAAGACTACAGTAGTCGTATTAAATGAGACACTTGACCCTGTCTGCGCCTTTTAATTGATCTTTCTTACATTAATTTCTATCACCATTCCTAATATTTTAATTTATAACATGTATAACATGGTATTTTCGATCTGATATATATTTGTTTGATATGATATATTCTCTGTACAAAACATCTCAATCTGATGTTAGAAACCATGACGGTTACAGAAGTTATCCTCCAGAGGGCAGCATTTAGCTGAACTTTACATTTCTCACTTAGTACCAAAACATCCCTCTATTTTGAAAGGTTCCGTATGACAAACCGTGCATAACCATACCCTTGTATGATTTAACATAAGCATTGAGAAACCCGCTCTACTCTACTCCCTAATAAAGTGAGAAGGTTTGTTTCTGAACATCAGCAGGTGTGTATGTGGTTGCTTCACTCTCAGGCTAACCACAGTATCCGTCGGACCAAGAGAAGTGAAACAACAAGCAATCTCCCTTTTGCACTCTCCCTCCCTCCCTCATTGGTGTCCCCTCCCTCCCTCATTGGTGCCCTCTCTCTCTCTCCCTCCCCCCTCGCTCATTGGTGCCCTCTCTCTCCCTCCCCACTCGCTCATTGGTGCCCTCTCTCTCCCTCCCTCATTGGTGCCCTCTCTCTCTACCTCCCCCCTCGCTCATTGGTGCCCTCTCTCTCTCTGGTGCCCTCTCTCCCCTCCCTCATTGGTGCCCTCTCTCTCTCTGGTGCCCTCTCTCTCCCCTCCATCATTGGTGCCCTCTCTCTCCCCTCGCTCATTGGTGCCCTCTCTCGCTCTCTCTCTGGTGCCCGCTCTCTCCCCTCCCTCATTGGTGCCCTCTCTCTCCCTCCCCACTCACTCATTGGTGCCCTCTCTCTCTCTGGTGCCCTCTCTCCCCTCCCTCATTGGTGACCTCTCCCTCCCTCCCTCCCTGGTGCCCTCTCTCTCTCCCCCCCTCCCTCATTGGTGCCCTGTCTCTCTCTCCCCCTCCCTCATTGGTGGCCTCTCTCTCTCTCCCCCTCCCTCATTGGTGCCCTGTCTCTCTCTCCCCCTCCCTCATTGGTGGCCTCTATCTCTCTCCTCCTCCCTCATTGGTGCCCTCTCTCTCTCCCCCCCTCCCTCATTGGTGCCCTCTCTCCCCTCCCCCCCCCCCTCATTGGTGCCCTCTCTCCCCTCCCCCCCCCCCCCCCCCCCCCTCCCTCATTGGTGCCCTCTCTCCCCTCCCCTCCCTCATTGGTGCCCTCTCTCTCTCTCTCATTGGTGCCTGACTAGTTTCAGGACACAAACCACCTCTGTTTCCTCTTTTCCCCCCCCCCTCTCTGGTGCCCGACCAGTTTTGGTCTAGCCAGCTTGGAACCAGCATACAGAGCAGTTTCTACATAACTTCAGTTTCTGTCTCGTTTGTGCAACGCCAGTAGATTAAGGGCAACGAGGAACTAACACGTTAGAGAGTTCCAATAAAGCATGAGGGCTAAATGCCATTTAAAAAAGGTGACTAATAGTTCTGTGAAAAGGTGAACTTTAAAGATTAACAATTCAAAATCGCATCTAGGCAGGCAGAAGTATGCTTTCATGAGTCACAATTGTTTAAAAAGCACTGGTTAAGCATCATAAAAGCTGTTCTAATTTAAATCACACAGATGATTAACCACGATGGATGTAAACCAACTTCTGTTTGAGACTGATTAAACCCCCCAAAAAAATGTTTGATCTGTGACCGTGCGTGTTACCTATTGTTAGCTGTGAGGTCACACTGGAACCCTGATGGTTGGTGGGCGAATCGGACCAGGGGACAGCGAGCCTGGAGGATCTTCTGCACCCCGACACAGCCAGGACCAAACTGGTCTACACACTCCCCGATCACAGACAGGATACTCTGGGTACCCGCCCGCTCAGACGCAGACCTCTTTGTCTGGTACTCCAAGGAGAGCCCTGCTTTTGGCTGGGCAGATGGGACATTACATTTTTCATTACTGAAACAGTGTTAAAATGCATAGGGTTACAGTGAGTATTGTGAGTGAAGATGGCAGGCCAAGGCTGAAAAAAAAATGTATGGACGACATAGACACTAACAATTGCATGTGCCTACCCACACATAACGGTTTAATATTCTCCCAGAGAATCTACAAGGCATCCCGGTATTCCCGTTCTATTAGAAAGCATATAATGCCAGCGGAAAAAAAATCTGACAGGATTATACCACTGTTAATGGAGAAATATATATACATTAAAGTTCTCTCAAAGTCACCACACCGTTTCGTTGATGTAGCCTATAAAGAACTGTTGGCCGACCGGTAAAATATTACTATAGGTCTAGTAAACATTATATTCGCTTTACCCTACCGTTGACTGAAAAATGTCAGACAGCTTGTTGACACTTCTCTCTCTCCCCTTGCACCTGGCTATCGGGGGAGTTTGGGAAGGTGATGGCAGGTTTGACTTCATGATATCCCGCTTATTGTGGTGACTGTCACAGGGAATTGTCTACCTTAACCGCGTCCAGAGGTCATGTGTAGCCTGCACATATAGTAAGCAATTACATTTATAGAAGCCATGCTAGTAGCCTAAGGGACGTTTTGCAAATTTAGTCATTTAGCAGACGCTCTTATCCAGAGCGACTTACAGTTAGTGCATTCATCTTAAGATAGCTAGGTGGGACAACCACATAGAAAGCACATTTTTCCCTCGATAACGTAGCTGTCCGTAGAGTCAGAGCTAGGGGGGGAATGGTAGAGGTGAGGAGGAAGATTATTTAAAATACTGTTTGAAGAAGTAGGGTTTCAGACGTTCTCGATAGATGGGAAGGGACTCTGCTGTCCTAGCTTCAGGAGGAAGCTGGTTCCACCATAGGGGTGCCAGGACAAAGAACAGCTTTGACTGAGCTGAGCCTGAAGGTAGGGTTCCGTAAGTAAGCACCACGGTCTTGTAGTGGATGCGAGCTTCAACTAGAAGCCAGTGGAGTGTGCTGAGAAGCAGAGTGCATGAGGGAACTTGGGAAGGTTGAAAACCAGGCTGGCTGCTGCATTCTGAAGTTGTAGGGGTTGGATGGCAAAAGCAGGGAGCCCAGCCAACAGAGAGTTGTAGTAGTCCAGACGGGAGAGGACAAGTGCCTGGATTAGGTCTCTTCCTGTATGAGGTAGGATCGTACTCTACGGATGTTGTAGAGCATGTACCTGCAGGAGCGGGTCACTGCTTTGATGTTTGCAGAGAACGACAGGGTGTTGTCCAGAGTCACGCCAAGGTTCTTTGCACCCATCCGACATTGTGGAGTTGTCAACCGTGATGGAGAGGTCTTGGAGCAGGCAGGCCTTCCCCGGGAGTAAGAGCAGTTCCATCTTGTCGAGGTTGAGCTTGACGTGATGGGCCGACATACAAGTTGAGATATCTGCCGGGCACAGAGAGATGCGTGTCGCCACCTGGGTGTCAGAAGGGAGGGAAGGAGAAAAGTAGTCGAGTGTCATCCGCATAGCATTGATAGGAGAGACCATGTGAGAATATGACCGAGTGACTTGGTGTAGAGAGAAGAGGAGAGGGCCTAGAACTGAGCCCTGGGTGACACCAGTAGTGAGAGTACGTGGTGCAGACACAGATTCTCTCCACATCACCTGGTAAGAGCGGCCTGCCAGATAAGATGCAATCCAAGAGTGTGCAGAGCCTGAGACACCCAGCCCTGAGAAGGTGGAGAGGAGGATGTGACGGTTCACGGTGTCGAAGGCAGCGGATAGGTCTAGGAGGATGAACAGAGGAGAGACTCAGCTTTGGCAGTGTGGAGAGTAGTCTCAGTTGGGTGACCCATCTTGAAGCCTGACTGGTTAGGGTCAAGATCGTTCTGAGAGCGATAACGAGAAAGTTGATCAGAGACAGCACGTGTTTTGGAAAGAAAGCGGATACAGGTCTAGTGTTGGTTTCTTGAGGAGATGAGCAACTCGGGCCATTTTGAAGTCAGAGAGGATGCAGCCAGTGGTCAGGGATGAGTTGAGAGAAGGGAGGACTGGGAGAAGGTCTCCAGAGATGGTCTGGAGAAGGGAGGAGGGGATGGAGTCAAGCGGGCAGGTTGTCGGGCGGCCAGACCTTATTGGTCACAGGATGTCATCTGGAGAGAGAGGTCAAGGCGTAGAGTAGTTTTGTGTGAGTGAGACCAGTGGAGTAGCCGATGTCGTCAACCTTTTTCGAAAAGTGGTTGAAAAAGTTGTAGGCAGAGAGGGAGGGAGAAGGTGGAAAAGAGTTTCCTAGGGTTAGAGGCAGAAGCTTGAAATGTAGAGTGGTAGAAAGTGGCTTTGGCAGCAGATACAGAGGAAGAGAAGGTAGAGAGGAGGGAGGGAAAAGATGATAGGTCCTCCAGAAGTTTTCCTCCATTTTTGCTCAGCTGCCCACAGTCCTGCTCTGTAAGCTCACAATGAGTCATTCAGCCACGGAGCAGGAGGGAGGGCGAGCCGGCCTGGAGAAAAGGGGACAGTGCGAGTCATAGGATGCGGAAAGGGAGGAGAGTAGGTTTGAAAAGGCAGAATCAGGAGAGGAAATTATTTAGTAGAATGGGTAGGGGCTGGAGGAATGATTTAGGTGCATGACCATCTGAGTAGGGGCTGGAGGAAAGGGAGACAGAAAAGTACAAAGAGCGGTGAGCCAAGTACGAAGAGCGGTGAGCCATCGTTCGGAAATTAGATTATCAAGGTGTCAAGGGGAACTTGAGGAACTCTCCCAAGGCACCTGGTGGGTGATAGATGACAATAATGTTAAGCTTAAGTGGACAAATTACAGTGACGGCATGGCATTCAAATGAGGAGATGGACAGGTGAGAGAGGGAGAAAAGAGAAAATCTCCACTTAGGAGAATTGATTAGACCACGATGATCAGATGCTCTCAGACTATGAGAGAAAACATAGCTAGAAGAAAGAGCAGCTGGAGCAGCAGAGTTCTCTGGGGTGATCCCTGTCTCAGTCAGGGACAGATCAGCAGTTTCAAACGCTGCCAGAGACCCGGAATTACACATGGGATGTGCGCGCAGGGTACACTAAATTAAAGGGTTGCAGACCAGGGGTGGGGAGCGTCTACCGCCTACAGGGAGAGGTGCGAACAGGTGTAGAAAACACACATATAGTTGACAAAGCTACAAAATGACATGATCTGTAAATAACTCGGTAAGATACTCAAGAGAGTGATGTGAAGCCCTCCTCTCTTTCCTTCCCCGCAGAACTCAGCAGAACTGTCGTTTCGGCAACGGTCCTAGTTATGCGACAAAACCGCCGCTTACAGCTGCTGCTGAGAAACCAGGGGAGACTGAAGAACTGACAATAATTGCTAGTTGCCTAGCAGAGGTGGAGAGCACAACTCCCTGTAGTAATTGCTGATTGCCTAGGAGAGGTGAAACCCCTCCCCTCCCAATACAGCCACTGACTACCAAAACAAGTCACATATTGCCCCGCCCCTTGATCCTGGTTGATGTGTCAACAACTTCTGCATATGATGATCAGTCAGCAGTTCACACACCATGTAGGCTACTGGGAAAACAGGCAGCACTTAAAGTAGAGGGTCCTAGCTAGCAAAAAGACAGTACTAGACCACAACAGATAAGTATATATATATATATAAAAAAATTAAAAAAATGTATTTATCCCTCCTGGAGATATCAGGAGTCCTCTATCTATAGAATGAAGCACACTGAGATGGAGCCTGAGGAGCTGTTTATATACACTCAGAAAATAGATAAAACCACTCCCCCTCCAATTTTTATATTTTATTTAACCTTTATTTAACTAGGCAAGTCAGTTAAGAACAAATTCTTATTTACAATGACGGCCTACCCCGGCCAAACCCTCCCCTAACCCGGACGATGCTGGGCCAACTGTGCGTCGCCCTATGGAACTCGCGATCACGGCCGGGTTGTGATACAGCACGGGATCAAACCGGGGTCTGTAGTGACGCCTATAGCACTGCGATGCAGTGCCTAAGACTGCTGCGCCACTCGGTCCCAATACAGCCACTGATTACCAAAAGTCACAAATTGCTCTGCCCTTCTACTGGGGACTTTATGTTGAGTAAATATGGTAGGCTGCTAGTGTTGTGATGACTGGTCTAATGCATGAATGAAGCCAGAGTTGATTGGCTACGTCGCACGTGCATATTTAGTATTTTTGCATCTCGGCTAAATTCCCCTTCTCTCTCTGCATATCATCTCACCAGTTGTGACATATTCAATGGATTCTTTTTTTCTGTGCTGATCTGATGCAATGGCGTGGTGGCATGGTAGGAGAAGCTGTCGCACCCAGCCCTTTCCATTTATTGCGACTTAAGTAAATAGGCCTAAGGTAGGCTACATCAGCACACACTCACACTGAGCGTTGATGATTTATCATGCAGATAGAAGAGCAGAGAAGGCCTTAGATAAGCCAGACTTAGACAAATAATATCGGTTTCTCAACATTATTTATCTCGGGAAATGAGAACGGGCTTGGGTGTAAAATCTCGGTAACCCGGTTCCCGCTATTAAACCCTACATAGAGAAAAGTGCATCATTTCAATCTTATATAACCAAGTCAATCTTTGCAAGTCAGATTGACACTCAACATTCACATAGAAGACAGAGCTTTGACAAGCTCTGCAAACTCTCATTACGCACAACGGTCTTCTGTTTCTACTGAACAGCCTCGACTACAGGTGAGGAAATGGTGATTTGTAGCATTGTGCACATCTCTCACTTCCCTAAGGTCCTTCTTAGCGGAATGTTTACCCAGTGTGTGTGTGTGTGTGTGTGTGTGTGAGGGAGTGCACGAGAGAGAAGCACTGATAAAGGCCTTAGTGGGCCTTTCCCACACTATAATGTCAATGTAAAAAAAAACTGCTACAGGAAGTCCCCCCTGTCTCTTTGAACAAATGTTCTACAGCTCAACAACAGTAAGGGTCTGATTAACAAGGTTCTTGACATCCTATCTTACACGAGTTACTGTAAAGATAGATGTAAACAAAGGCAATCTAATAAAAAAGGAGAAGGTATGAGGCAGAAAACAGGAGATAAATCTCTCTACAGCTGTTTTATGGTATGATAACAACCCTGGGCCAAAATTGTCATCTAAGAACCATGATAAAAAGGTAAGGGATAATCACTTGTAGATTCCCGGAAGCTTTGTAGCACTAACATAATCTTTCCTCCATTGCTTATATGATCTAATTTCAGCGCTACGAAGCTTTTGGGAAACAGCCCTGATGTGTTTTTCTCGTAGATTCCTACCTAAGCTTGTCCAATAACAAAACAGATATTTTTTCCCCCGTTGACAGGCCTTTTGCTACGGTGTGCCCTACTGAACGGGACTGATGTGGTTTCTAGTCCTCATCCTCACCCTTTTCAGATTTCTTCCACTGATGCCGTCCAGGTCCAGAAACATGTCTAGGTCACAGCCCAGCTTCCCGAAGCCGTTCACGGAGGAGCCAAAGGGCCGAATGGTGCATTCTGGGAAATATGCAGCAGCTATGTCCTTTAGAAGGGAGCAGACCAGGAAGCGCAGGCAGACGTTCTCTTCCGTCAGCTGGTACGTCTCTGTAAGGGAGGAGATTTGTTGGTCTATCTGAGATAAAGAAAGAGAGAACACCAAAACAGTGTTATTATTTGTGTGTTCAATATTAAGCCTAAAGCCAGGGTTATCTGGAGATCCTTGTTAACCAACAATATAGTTGAATATCTTGGAAACAATTATCACAAAAGCTAACAATACCTACACGTTGTCCCTGAGACATACAGTGCCAGTCAAAAATGTGGACACCTACTCATTCAGGGGCTTTTCTTAATTTTTGGGGACTATTTTCTACATTGTCATCAAGGCAAAGACTGGCTACTTTGAAGCATATAAAATATATTTTGATGTGTTTGTAGTACCACTTTTTTTGGTTACTACATGATTCCATATGTGTTATTTCATAGTTTTGATGTGTTCACTATTATTCTACAATATAGAAAATAGTAAAAAATAAAGAAAAACCCTTGAATGAGTAGGTGTGTCCAAACTTTTGACTGGTACTGTATGTTTCTATGCTAATCTTTATTCAGACAGACAACTTCAGTCGTTTAGCTAGTATTTGAAACCAGGCCATGTAGACCTACACTGTCTTCTTTGGACAGTCTCTGTATGAGGTCGTTAATGTGTATGGTGGTCTGTGGTTGGCACTGAGGGGCGGACTGGCCATTGGACATGTCTACAGGACCAGCATTCCTGAGCGAAAGCAGTCTGGACTTGAAAGGCACTGTAGCTTCATGGTTGATACTGGGGATGGCCGTCCCTTCGTGGAGTGATGTGAGGCTCTCCTTGTTGGAAAACTCCACCACAGCATATGTACCCTGGAAGGTCAAACATGAGCACAGTGACAGCACAGTCAGTTATCTTCTTTTTATTTATTTATTTCGGAGTGTTTATTTGTAGACTCATATCTTAGCACAACTGAAATACTTACGTAGCTTTCATAAAAGAAACATTTGTTGATATCTCCATGTCTGGATAAATAGTTGAGGAACTTTTTCTCGTTGGTTTTGGCCGGGCAGCTGATAAGGACAGATCTCTCTGCCTGCTCTATCTTCTCCTCTTGGACTGTGTAAAAAGATTTGTTTCTATCCTTTGAGTCTAAAACCAAGAAAACAGACAGACATACTTTAGCAAGATGATATCATTGGCTTTGGTCTGGAAATTGTAACCCCATGTCGCAATCTAGCCATCATATGATTCTAAAGACAAGGCAAAAACAAAGAGTCACATCATGGCAAGTTAATTTATAACATTCATAGACGCTACCTTCAGTATGTTCTGGCCGGGGGAGTTTTATTAAAGAACCCGGACGCTCGTTCTGAATGTCAAAAAAGCACGGTTTTGGAAACATAAGGAATGCATCTTTCATATCAGCAATAAATCATTTTCAAAAAACTAAAGATGTTTGATTACTACACTACCTTTATAGGGTTAAGGTTCTCGCACTCCCATATGTCCATGTTACAGTGCTTGTTAATGGAAAACAGACGTTAGAAAGAGGAGTACCTGAGCTAATTATACTGAACAAATATAGAAAACGCAACATGCAAATTGTTGGTCCTCATGTTTCTTGAGCCGAAATAAAAGATCCCAGAAATGTTCCATGCACACAAAAAGCGTATTTCTCTCAGATTTTGTGAACAAATTTGTTTACATCCCTGTTAGTGAGCATTTCTGCTTTGCCAAGATAATCCATCCACCTGACAGGTGTGGCATATCAAGAAGGTGATTAAACAGCATCATTACACATCATTACAATGTCCCCATTGTGATGGGGACAATAAAAGGCCACTCTAAAATGTGCAGTTGTCACAACACAATGATACAGATGTCTCAAGTTTTGAGGGAGCAGGCAATAGGCATGCTGACTGCAGGAATGTCCACCAGAACTGTTGCCAGAGAATTTAATATTAATTTCTCTACCATAAGCCACCTCCAATGTCGTTTTAGAGAATTTGGCAGTACGTCCAACCAGCCTCACAACCACAGACCACGTGTAACCACACCAGCCCAGGACCTCCATATCCAACTTCTTCACATGCGGGACCGTCTGAGACCAGCCACCTGGACAGCTGATGAAACTGTGGGTTTGCACAACCAAAGAATTTCTGCACAAATTGTCAGAAACCGTCTCAGGGAAGCTCATCTGCATGCTCGTCATCCTCACCAGGGTCTTGACCTGACTGCAGTTTGGCGTCGTAACCGACTTCAGATGGCAAACGCTCACCTTTGATGGCCACTGGCACGCTGGAGAAGTGTGCTCTTCACTGATGAATCCCAGTTTCAACTGTACCAGGCAGATGGCAGACAACATGTGGGCAAGCGGTTTGCTGATGTCAACGTTGTGAACAGAGTGCCCCGTGGTGGTGGCGGTGAATTGATATGGGCAGGCATAAGCTACGGACAACGAACACAATTGCATTTTATCGATGGTAATTTGAATGCACAGAGATACCATGATGAGCTCCTGAGGCCCATTGTCGTGCCATTAATCCGCTGCCATCACCTCATGTTTCAGCATGATAATGCACGGCCCCATGTCGCAAGGATCTCTACACAATTCCTGGAAGCTGAAAATGTCCCAGTTCTTCCATGGCCTGCATACTCACCAGACATGTCACTCATTTAGCATGTCTGGGATGCTCTGGATCAGCGTGTACGACAGCATGTTCCAGTTCCCGCCAATAACAAGCTGTCAAGGCAAAGGGTGGCTACTTTTTTGGTTACTACATGATTCCATATGTGTTATTTCATTGTTTTGATGTCTTCACTATTATTCTACAGAGTAGAAAATAGTACAAATAAACAAAAACACTTGAATGAGTAGGTGTGTCAACATTTTTGACTGGTACTGTCAGTATTCAGATCCTCAAAATTGATCTCAGGTGCATCCTGTTTCCATTGATCATCCTTGAGATGTTTCTACAACTTGAATGGAGTCCACCTGTGGTAAATTCAATTGATTGGACATGATTTGGAAAGGCACACACCCGTCTATATAAGGTCCCACAGTTGACAGTGCATATCAGAGCAAAAACCAAGCCATGCGGTGGAAGGAATTGTCCGTAGAGCTCCGAGACAGTATTGTGTCGAGGCACAGATCTGAGGAAGGGTACCAAAACATTTCTGCAGCATTGAAGGTCAACAAGAACACAGTGGCCTCCATCATTCTTAAATTGAAGAAGTTTTGAACCACCAAAACTCTTCCTAGAGCTGGCCGCCCGGTGGGGAATGGCCTTGGTCAGGGAGGTGACCAAGAACCCGATGGTCACTCTGACAGAGCTCCAGAGCTCCTCTGTGGAGATGGGAGCACCTTCCAGAAGGACAACCATCTCTGCAGCACTCCAACAATCAGGCCTTTATGGTAGTGGCCAGACAAAAGCCACTCCTCAGTAAAAGGCACATGACAGCCCACTTGGAGTTTGCCAAAAGCCACCTAAAGGACTCTCAGACAATGAGAAAGAAGATTCTCTGGTCTGATGAAACCAAGATTCAACTATTTGGCCTGAATGCCAAGCATCATGCCTGGGGGAAACCTGGCACCATCCCTAAGGTGAAGCATGGTGGTGGCAGCATCATGCTGTGGGGATATTTTTCAGCGGCAGGGAGAATAGTCAGCATTGAGGGAAAGGAGCAAAGTACAGAGATCATTGATTAAAATCTGCTCAGGGCCTCAGACTGGGGCAAGGTTCACCTTCCAACTGGACAACGACCCTAAGCACAAAACCAAAACAATGCAGGAGTGGCTTTGGACAAGTCTCTGAATGTCCTTGAGGGGCCCAGCCAGAGCCCGGACTTGAACCCGGTGGAACATATCTGGAGACCTGAAAATAGCTGTGCAGTAATGCAGAGAAGAATGGTAGAAACTCCCCAAATACAGGTGTGCCAAGCTTGTAGCATCATACCCAAGAAGATGAGGCTGTAATCGCTGCCAAAGGTGCTTCAACAAAGTACTGAGTAAAAGGTCTGAATAATTATGTAAATGTGATGTTTATTTTTTATAGATTTGCCCCCTCAAAACGGTTTGCTTCATCATTATGGGGTATTGTGTGTAGATTGATGATGGAAAACACTATTTAAACCATTTTAGAATAAGGCTGTAATGTAATAAAAGTCAAGGGGTCCGAATACTCCGACTGCACTGCATTTGATACCATTCCGACCCAGCCATTACCAGGAGCCCGTCCTCCCCAATTAAGGTGCCACCAACCTCCTGTGTTGTACAGTAGGTATGTTGTGATATGAAAGTAGAGGGCTTTATTTTTCTAGAACTGTACCGCAATTGAGAATCTATTCACGTTCAGATAGATTATTTGGCTGCCAGAACCAATTCGTCTCGAAACAGAACATGTAGCTAAGGTCCTTGGTTTAACGTTAGGCTTATTGGGCTAGTCGATTTCATGCAAGAGACAATGGCTCTAGCTACATGATCTGACAAGTGGAAGGGAGTTTGTGCTGGAGATAAGCAGTTATCCATTGACACTCTTTGGAGAACTGGCAGCTCACTATAATTAATGGACATTTGTGATTCCTTTCAGGAAACCAGGCGTATGTCGCGGGTCACTACTTCACAGGAAAGCCATTTGAATGTAATTTTTTTTTAAATGTATTATCAAAATGCGTTTTTTGCCAGAAATGCCTTCTGGGAAAATGTGAACTTTCATGTGCCTTAATAACAAACTTGTATGCCATCTGTAAATACGAATACAATTGTTAAATTACGAGCCTAGTTGGTTAAGCCACAGAAAAAGTCAGCAACCTTCCCACTAGCCATGATTAGCTGAGATAATGAGTGGGCTGGAGATGTCAAGAGAGGAGTTCAGATTGGTCTGCCATATAGAAAGCTTCTGTCTATTTGAGCTGGCCAGTCTGTGTTGGTAATCCTGGCGAACGCGGCTTTTTTTAATGTATTGTGTAGTGGAGCTGCATAAGTGTTGATCTCCACTTTCTGGAGGATCAAGTTTTGAAATCAGTGGAATTATAGTAGGATAGCTAAAGAGATGGAGCAAACACCCGTCATCCGGATTGCATCTTCAAACTAAGGGAAACCATGGCATGGCATCCGTGACAGGGAGATGCGTCCATCATGCATGATGATGTATATGGGTAAGATAGTCGAGCTTGCAACATTTTCAGATATTACACGTTTCTATTTTGCAAGAAAGTGATTTCATTTCAAGCTAAAGTGTACTGTTAGCTAGCTAACGTTAGCTGGCTGGCTCCCTAGCTAACGGTATGTGTATGATGTTATCATTCGTATCCCAGAGCTGTTTGCTTGGCTAGTTAGAGCCTAATGTTAGCTAGCTAACATTGAACCTGGTTGGTTAGCTCCCAGCAGATTCATGCAGGGTAGTAACGACATGATTTGGCACTGTTCATGGTTGTTGTTTCACTAGCTAACGTTACGTGTATAGATCTTACACATTGTTTACCTAGCTAGGTTCATTGTTTACCTAGCTAGCTACAAGTGTTAACAAAAGACTCCACTACGCAAGTAACCATTTCGGGTGCATTCGTAAATTCAGTCTGAGTATGCCAGAGTGCAGAATAACTGCTGAATTTACAAACGCACAACACCCGTTGAATACGGCCAGTGTCAGTAAAGTCAGCAAAAATACTTAATGAAATAGGCTGTTTTCATGTTATCCAGATGTAGGCTGGACACACGACATTTTTAACAATGCTTTTTTCTGATAAAAACTAGTTCATTGCATCCGCCGTGGAGCCCAGTTTCATAATATTAACATATGTCCCAGCTGCTTGCCATAGTTTTGAAGTAATCGCAAAAAAAAACAGGCCTTATTTTTGGGCAATTTTCACCCTGCCAGCTCCTATTAGTTATATTGAACATGGTGGCACCAACTCGCCTTCTGAAAGTTCTATTCCCAGCTTATTGTTCTACGTCACAAAGCCTGCTTTGCTATTGTTGGCAATGAGACCTGCAAACGTTGTTTGTAGTTCAAATGTAAACAACAACAAATTAATCATGGAACTCTGAGGTTCTCCCATTGTTTCCTGTAGGGAAATATAGGTATGTCTGTCTATTTCGCCAAATATCTCACAGTGTGTATATTTGGATTATTCTTTTTTAAATTTTTAATTGGACAGCATTTTAATCTCCTCTTTCTAATGATGTATGGGCGGGCAGTATTCCCTTGTCATCAAACGCTAGCCACGAAATACATTTTGCCCTTGGAACGTTGAGCTCCTCACGCTAGTGTTCCAGTTTAACCAAAATTATTTAACCATTTTTCAGCCTTGGGTGAATTTTGACTCGTTCTATTGTCCAGTCTACCAGAGGTAAACAAATCATCGGCCAGAGCGTCGAGCGTGCGCTCTGAACGATCCGAGATCGAAACGAGATGGGTGGGACTAAAGCTTAAGAGGGTGTGAACGATGCTGAATGGGTGTAGACAAATTAGAGCTCTTCACTAGGTACCAAAACATTCAAAAGGCCATTTTCTCATAAGTGAGATAACAAGTTTATCAACTTTCAAAGCAGAATTACTTAACCATTGTTCCTCAAAAATGATGATACACCATTTTGTAGCTCTGAGTCTCTACTTTATCCAATGTAAACAAATACATAAAATGCAAATGTTGCTACATAAGACCTATTTGAGCCGGTCGGTCACATTTAGCTAGGTAGCAACGTCAGCAATCTAACGTTACAAGTCATGTGGCTACAGCCATGTTGTGTGTGTGTGTGTGTGTGTGTGTGTGTGCTCGGTGGATGAGAAACCTACCGATTTTATATTTCTTATTGGGTGCATCGGTCTTCGTAGCAGTAGTATTAGTTCCGAACTTTCTTTGAAAACATGAATCTACTTTTTTAAAGCATTTAGAGAGTCTGCCCCTCATATTCAACCTACACACCGCAATGGAAGACGCCATCGCTGCACTGAGACTGCCGTAAAAGCGCATGCGTGTGCTGTATGTTCTATGGCATCCGAAACTTGCCAAAAATCAAAGCTCAATCAGCGTCAAACATGAGTTTAGCGTTTTTCCTATATTTGCAAGACCAAAGTGATCAATTGATTGAAACGAGTGTATGGTATGGGCCCTCAGTTATGTAACCTGCAATTAGTCTCATGATGACATTTTTTTAAATCCTGCTGTCACTATATAGTCAGTTCTCTCATATACTGTTTTTCTTGAACTTAAACAACAGGGGACATTGCGAAATATTTGTATCGAAGCACAGGCAGAATTGTTGGGGTAGTGAAAATACCGAACTATTCCATGGAATCTGATGAATCCGTTTGCCTACGGAAATCAAATATTACGGGGAAATCCAAGAATATGAAAAGAAAAACGAAACTACAGAGGAATACACTAAGGTTACAAGACACCACTTTCGACTTCCTCTTCTACTTCCTAGCTCGTGAGTAGGAATTACAGTCGGTAGGCTCTTTAGTGCGCGTTAGAGTTGACAGCATTCGGACGCAAGAATGGAGTAGCGCATTCGGAGGGGATCCTACCCTACGTTATTTATTACAAAGAATCAGGTAAGCACATCGTTATTACGCTATTTCAAACAAATAATGATCAGTTTATATTTGCTATTTGTTAGTGACTAGTTATGTTGAGTGTTCAGTGTTGGGAGGGCAATTGGTTGATGTAGTCTACACTCGAGTACATTCTTCTTCACTTCATTGTATATAGACTTATTTTTCTACTGTATTATTGACTGTATGTTTAGTTTATTCCATGTGTAACTGTGTTGTTGTATGTGTCAAATTGCTATGCTTTATCTTGAACCTGACGCAGTTGCAAATGAGAACTTGTTCTCAACTAGCCTACCTGGTTAAATAAAGGTGAAATAAAAATACAACTTAAAAAAAAAACACTTAGCGATAACCTACAGCAGGGTTCCCCAACTGCCCCGCGAGTGATTTCATTGGCCACCCAAGTTTTCTAAAAACATTAGACTGTAAAAACACGAGCAAATAATCTACAAGTGATTTTAATTTAAGAAATCTGTTCAAAAGTATTCCCACGCACAATAGAGAGGTATGTGATTGTATACAAGGTTTGAAATGTTTTAGTCAGATATTATATCTGTTTGGGCTTCTTGCGGTCAATTTGCAATCTACAAATTATATGTCATTATTTTCCAGCCCATATTGGAATTTCAATTGCCTAATGAATCATCACTATTCTATTTCAGAACGAAGCAGAACCTAGAATATCAAAATGGATTACAAATATGCCAATGCTGGAATAGAACTCTTGCTGTCTCACATGAACATAGAGGATATCATTGGCGCTGTTGAGCATCTCTATCACACCGAGGAGGAAGAGACTGGGGAATTGAGTGAAGAAGGTCTCTCTCAGGAGGAGATGGATGAGAACGAGGAGACTGTGAATGATTCGGGGGACGAAGTGACAGGGGTAACAGGAGGGACCCAGGGCACACAGCAGGGGAACGGTGGTGGTATGGTCAGGTACGGGACGGTGTCGGACTTGCTCTCCTTTGTCAACCTGATCTCTAACATGCAACCAGAAGCACTGCAGCACCAGACTGAGGAGATGGGTGTGTTACTGAACAAGGTGAGACTTCAGGATATTAGTGGGGTTTTTTTTGTATGTTTTTGTATCTGTCCCCACAAAGGTCTCATTAGATACTTTTGGTCATGTAGTGTACAGTATGTGGACATCTCAATCCAAAATGTTGGAACATTGCTGCGGGGACTTGCATTAATGAGGTTGGGCACTGGTGTTTGGTGATTAGGTCTGGCTCGCAGTCGGCGTTCCAATTCATCCCAAAGGTATTCAATGGGGTTGAGGTCAGGGCTCTGTGCAGGCCAGTCAAGTTCTTCCACACCGATCTCGAAAAACCATTTCTGTATTGACCTCGCTTTGTGCACGGTGACATTGTCATGTTGAAACAGGAAAAGGCCTTCCCCAAACTGTTGCCACAAAGTTGGAAGCACAGAATCGTCTAGAGAATGTCATTGTACGCTGTAGCATTAAGATTACCCTTCACTGGCACTAAGGGGCCCGAACAATAAAAAACAACCCCAGACCATTATTCCTCCTCCACCAAACAGTTGGAACTATACATTCGGGCAGATATCGTTTTCCCGGCATCCGCCAAACCCAGATTAATCCATCGGACTGCCAGCTGGTGAAGCGTCATTCATCACTCCAGAGAACGCATTTCCACCACTTCAGCCGACGCTTGGAATTGCGCATGGTGATCTTATTCTTGTGTGTGGTTGCTCGGCCATGGAAGCCCATATCATGAAGCTCCTGACGAGCAGCTCTTGTGCTGACGTTGCTTCCAGAGGCAGTTTGGAACTTGGTAATGAGTGTCGCAACCAAGGACAGACTATTTTTACGCACTGCGCTTCAGCACTCGGCGGTCCCGTTCTGTGAGCTTGTGTTGTATAGTCCCGTTCTGTGAGCTTGTGTGGCCTAGTCCCGTTCTGTGAGCTTGTGTGGCTGAGCAGTTGTTGCTCCTAGACGTTTCCACTTCACAATAACAGCACAGTTGACCGGGGCAGCTCTAGCAGGGGAGAAATGTGATGAACTGGCTTATTGGAAAGGTGGCATCCTATGATGGTGCAACGTTGAAAGTCTCTGAGCTCTTCGGTAAGGCCCTTCTACTGCCAATGTTTGTCTATTGAGATTGTGTGGCTGTGTGCTAGATTTTATACACCTGTCAGCAATGGGTGTAGCTGAAATAGCCGAATCCACTAATGTGAAGGGGTGTCCACATACTTTTGTATAGATAGTGTATCAAAGCTTATTTGTCATATGCAAAGGACAATGACATCTTAGAAGTGGCATTGTGTGATTGAAACTGTCTGTCCCTTCGTCTGTTAGTCAGTCAGTCTGTCTGTTTGTCTGCGTCTATGTGTATGTATGTGGTCAAGTATAGACAATCTGTCTGTAGGGTTATTTAAAGCCTTTACTGGTTCAGCAGCACCTTTCACACTGTATTTCACTACTTCTGTGCAGAAACACATGGTGCTGAAAAAGGGACGCTATCGCATCGATTTGGATGTACTTCTGTTTCCATGGATGTGGACCTACAAGACTCCAGGCTCCGGCGGCCATGTTCCAAAGGGCTCATTTGGGAAAGTCCACTTGGCCCAGGATACCGTTACCAGGAAGCGAATGGCATGCAAACTGGTGAGTCAATGAGTCCGCGTGCAGGAATGTCTGGCACGTTTGCAGAGTGGATTTCTCAAAACTGCCGCTGGCTGATCTGTGCCAAGATTGATTTCTGGCAGGTAGTTTTGTTTTCAAAGCAATAGAAACTAATTTGTTAGGACAATCTAAAAGCAGAATGTCACATGTGTAGTCAGTCAGGTCTTTGCACCCAAAAACTTTGAAAGCTGCAACAGAACATCTAGAAAGAGGAACACTATGTACTGTAGAAAGAAAAAAATATTTATCTGCGACATCTCAAAAGCCAGTATTGCAGATAGATAGAAACTGAAAGTATTTGTCTGGTTACCCCACAGGAAACCCCCCACACTAGTCTATTGCAGGGCCTAACCCCCAATCTATCTCCTTAGTGCTGAGTGTCAAGCAGAGACGCATCAGGTCCCATTTTTACAGTCTTTGGTATGACCCGGCCAAGGTTTGAACTCCCAACTTTCCAATCTGAGGCAGGCACTCTAATCACAATGGTACTTCACCTGGGGTAGAAGAGGATATGGCATTTTATACAGTATTATTTCTGCCCACAAATAGTTACACACGATGGGAGTGGCTTCCTGGTCTGGCTATTCTATAGTCAGTGGAATGTTTACATACTAAAGACTTTGTAAATACTTTGCATAATAGACATACTTTATTGTACATGTCTAAATCTCTTTTTAAATATAATGTCTATAGAATGTTCTTTTCATGCCTTAATGGTTCTATTCATGCTACTAGATCCCCATGGCGCATTTCAAACCAGCCGATGTGGAGATCCAGGCCCGGTTCCGTCACGAGAACATTGCAGAGCTCTACGGTGCTCTCCTCTGGGACCAAAACATCCATCTGTTCATGGAGGCCGGCGAGGGAGGCTCGGTTCTGGAGAAACTGGACAGCTGTGGACCCATGAGGGAGTTTGAGATCATCTGGGTTACCCAGCAGGTCCTCAGGGGCCTGGAGTATCTGCACTCTCACAATGTCATCCACCACGACATCAAACGTGAGTGGATAGTGCCCAAAACAAACGTTAAAAAATGCACATTAGTACACTCAATTAGTAAGCATTAGAGTTAGAGCAAGTTATAGGCCTATAGCCTCTGCTTTTACCACGGTTTAGAAACTCCGTTTTTCTCATTCTAGCCCCAAATACATAAAAAATGGAACCCAGGTATGTGTCCAAAACACATGCACACTAGTAGTATATGTGTGCCCTCAACTGGGCCCAAGCTGGTTAAATCAATGTTGTTTCAACATCATTTGTCAGTATATTATGACATGGAAAATACATCGGATTTGAAAAAAGTTGTTTTGAGGGTAACATTTCATCCACAGGATTATGCCATCACGGTAACCAATTTTCAACAGATACAAACTTTGTATAAAATATGTTGAATTTGTACCTTTGAAACAACGTCAGATCTTCAACGTAATATCCACTATAAGAAAAAAACTGTAGGCTGGGCTGCACCTCCTACTGGAGAGTCGATCTATCTACAGCAGTGTTTATTTCTCTCTCCCATCCAGGGTTTTAACCCAGCCCAGCTTAGCTTTGATATTTGTCACTGACTATTACCAATGTGCTATCGTGAGAATTGTTGTGGAGAAATCTACACTTAATAGATTCACTGGCGCTATCAAATTAATTCCAAACATTAAGTTCAACAGAGCAAATGAAATGTAACAATACTTTATGAATCATATATCCTCAGTGATGCTATTTAGGCCTATATAGCATTTGAGCAGTCATCAACAGATATTGTTTAAATTCAGCCCTTGTGGGCCTAGGATTTCAAATGGAATATACAGGGTAATAATATATGTTGGATTCACGTCTCCATCTCAACCAAAAATGGAAGTTAAAGAATTTAAAGTTTACTTTGATTTAGTCCTATTCTTTTACCTAGATTTTTGGTCAAAATGGAGACGTGAATCCGACATGTCAATTATTAATTTGTAGACAAACTGGAATTAAAGCAAGACTCATTGGCAAAGATGGAGCTATCTCCTTCAAAAGTTTATATTTGGTTTGCGTTGACAACCAAACACAATTCAATATCACTTTTGCAATACAGTAAATAGCCTATTAACTGTTGACAAGTTAACAAATTACATGTTGGATTCACATCTCCAGCTCAACCAAAAATAAAAGTTAAAGAATAAGATTAAGCCAGTGGATCAGAGGGAACTATCCAAGCAGTAGAATTGTGTTTGATTGCATTGTCAACCAAACACATTTCAATATTACTTTTGTAAGATAGTAAATAGCCTAAAGTTAAGGCTATCTTACAAACTAATGTAACATTCAACTTTAAAATGAGTAACACATCACATGGCCACATTTTGAAGTTACTGTAACAAATGTATTTTTATATAATCGTGGAAAGCGTGCACGTTCAGGGTTGAAGGTCTTTGGAAATCTAAACAATTGCTATAATAATCTGCACAGATTCTCAAATGGCATTGTTCACTTGCACCATGTACTTTAATGTAATCTCAACTAACTGCAATCCAGTTCATTTGGTTGTGCTATTAGATGAAGCAGTGATGACACATTTAAGTTGTTGTATAAACAAAATATATGACATTGTAGTCCCATTTGAACTTTGGTGTGCTTTTAAATGGTTGAAAGTGCAGTTTAGGTGGCAACTAAACCAAAAACCAGACATTGATTTTCTATTGGAATTTGGTTGTGCTTTTACATGGTTGAAAGCATAGTGATAACATATTGGGAAAATAGGTTGAAATCTCATTGATCAACGTATGTAACCAATATTGCCCAATGCTCCACATTGAAATGACATGGTGTGCCCAGTGGGCTGTGACTGTCATTATCCACTTTATGTCAAATGTAACCAAGATAAGAAAGGACTTTAGAGTAAACTGCACCTTGAACCAACGGCTTCATAGGAAACTCAACCACAGACAACTAAAGAAACCACGTGACCCTTGTAAGAAGGCAGGATGAAGCTGTGGTGTTGCTGACGGCGTTCAGGTCACTCAGGTAGCTAACGTTTTTATAGGTGTTGTCCCAAATGGCACCCTATCCCCTATTTAGTGCACTACCTTTAACCTGGTCAAAAGTAGTGCACTATATAGGGAATAGGGAGCCACTTGGGGCAAAACCCAGTATCTGCTTAGCTAGCTACTGAAGTTGCTGAAACACAGGATTTTAGAGCGAGATAGATTAGATAGCAAGGCTAGGGCTGCAGGCAGGTGGCAGTGAGCTAACAGTCTCTTGTGACAGACTGCTACCATAATTGGAGTAGCGCAGCGCTGTCCATCGCACGTGAGATTTGCTTCCAAGATTGTAGTGAGCTAAAGTCAATCACAACACAGCATTCAAAGCTCTGTGGAGCTACAGCAAACATCAGTCAAAACTGTGTTGATAAATGCATTTTTATTTCACCTTAATTTAACCATGAAAAGACCTTTGAGGTTAGAAACTCCTTTTTTGAGGGGGACCTGGCAAGAGGTCAGCAGGAAGTAGTCAGCGTGTACATACGACACGAGCACAATACTGTAAATTAAAAACAATTACAATGGTCAGCAACATTTTCCTCTATCAGAGCTTTAAACTCAGCAAGTGATACCCTCTCTTCCAGTAAATGTATTGTAATAACGTTAACTTTATAATGTGGGGTGTTCCCTAGTAAAAGTTATACTATCTATAGGGGTTAATGTGTTGCAATGAACTTTAAACAAAGACCTGTGGACCAGTCTATTATCATTCAGTCAGTCAATCAGGGCTTGGCTAAAGACTAAATGCACTATATGTAGCATCTGGAAATTCCAGTCAGACCCTCCCACCTTCCCTGCAGCAGGGTTGACTGTAGGGCTGCTTAGAAGAAACCAGTGAGTTATGACTTTCTGACGTGGCACTGTGGTCTTGTGCTCTTCCTGTCCTCCAGTCAAAGGCTACATCCCAAATGGCTCCCTATGAAGTACCCTATTCCCTATGTAGTGCCTATAGGACTTTGGTCAACAGTAGTGCACTATATCGGGAATAGGGTGCTATTTGGGACACACAGAAATATGTAATGTCCTCGGTGAGGTAAGGGATCAGGGGGGCAAGGAGGGAGAGGAGGTTTGGGAAAAGCCTTCTTATTAATTCTAACTGTCAAATTCTGTGCCAAAACCCTGAAAGATGTTTGACTTCAGTAATGACTTTTAAACGCTTTAGTTCCCTTTTTCTTTAAGCTCAGTCAAAAGCCATTCAGAGACTCAACATGCCTCATAGCATGCTCTGTGTGTACTTTAATTTTACATCAGTGCAAATGTTGATACTTCTCATTTCCTTAAATGTACATACAGTTCCTATCACATATCACATATGTCAAGAGCAATTTTAGCAAATGATAGAAGAAATGTTGACCTTGTGACAAACATTTAACAGAGTAGCAAGTTAGCACACACTATATTAGGCTCTGAGATTATACTGTATCTTGCAGCACATATTCTTTAGCTTTGACATGGCTGAACTGCACAGCTTTTTTGGTGAATCTCACTCACCCTTCCTCCCTCCCCCCTTTCTCTATTCAGCCAGCAACATCGTTCTGATGTCAGACAAAGCGGTGCTGGTGGACTTTGGCCTGACGGTACAGATGACAGAGGAGTTGTACACCCCTAGGGACCTGCGCGGCACAGAGGTAAGTGACTCTGCTGTCTGCTCTCTTCAACACCCTCAGGCCTATGACATAACAACAAAAGACACTCTTAGGCTTATGACATAACAACAAAAGACACTCTCAGGCCTACGACATGACCTACAGGGTTAGGGTCAATTAATTTTCAATTCAGTCAATTCATTTTTTTGGGGGGGGGGAAATTCCAGTTTACTTCCTGGTGACCTATGACATGACAACAACAAGAGCAACTTCTTACTCCGTGAGAAGTTCAATATGTGTGTTTACTAGAAGGTAAAGCAGCAGTTTTCCGTTCCAAATTGAGATCAAGCGATGCCTCAGGGCACTCTGAAAATGATTTAGTTAGTAGACGAGTCAGTGTTTGTCTCACAGTGTCCCATAGTAAAGGAAAAGGTGCAGGGGAATCACATCAAACACGAAGAGATATTGTATAGGTTTATAGGTGGACCATAGGTTTTGTGTGCAATGCATAGGCTACAGAGTTGTCTCAAATTGACATTATTTATCAGTAATAATACAGTAGGTTGAAAGCCTTTGAACACTAGCATTTTCAGATTCCAATTTACATCCTTATTCACAGTTGGGAAAATCTTGGAGGAGGCATTCACTCTGTTCTTTCTCACGACCCTCCCTCTGCTCATCGTCCTCTTCCTAATCTTCTCCTCAATCCTCTCCTCCCCTCTGTGGTGACCTATACCCCTGGTGGCTGAGTGGGAAAGTCCCAGGGCAGAGAGACAGACACCCAGCATTAATAACAGGGAGGGAGATAGCTAGCCAACAGAGTGGAGCTGCTGAGACTAGGCTGACATTAGCTAGCATAGGGGCAGGCTGGAAATTCCAGTTGAGAGATGGACTCTGGTCTGATGTTTACTGTTTCACATTTCACAGACCGTACACAGTGCAGTTCCGAGCCTAACACCAGCCCAGCTGCTCTTAGGGTTCCTGTATTAATACATAGTCATAGAGACACTGTATTATTCATTTTATAACTGTTATGATTATCACTGGCAACATGACTACATAACATTTTTTACATTTGATGAAGAAAAATATTGGGTACTGTCCAAACACTTATTTTCTTATTCTACAATTGACATTATGCCATTGACCTTGTGAGTAACTGTTGTCTTGTGTTTTCTTCCTCAGATGTATATGAGCCCGGAGGTGGTTCTGTGTCGAGGACACAACACCAAGACGGATATCTACAGTCTGGGCACCACCATTATCCACATGCAAACTGGCAGCCCGCCCTGGGTCAGGAGATACCCACGCAGGTCCTACCCATCCTACCTCTACATAGTAAGTGCCACTCTCCCTATCTCCCTCTCTACCCATCCTACCTCTACATAGTAAGCATCTCCTGATAGTAAAAAACAACAACTATTAGATGATTTATACACTTCCAATAAATGCACAAATATATAAAGTAGTGAAAGTAGTGTAGCAGAAGTTGTTTCTGCATAGTCACTCCACTAAGTAATGGGACAATGGAAAGTGGATGGATGAGTGAATGTTGAACATACAGGCCTTCCTCTTGCTACACTGACAGGGCTGAAGGAGGGGAAACCCCCACTTATAGCCAGTCTTTGAAACAGACAGATTTTTTCATCACCCAGTTTAGATTTCCACGGCATTGGCCTAGATTCTTGCAAGATCATTTCTCAAACATCATGTGATCCCTTAACATGACTGGCTGCGTCCCAAATGGCACCCTATTCCCTGTATGGAGCACTACTTCTGACCAGAGCCTTATGGGCCCTGGTCAAAAGTAGTGCACTATATTGGGAATAAGTTGCCATTTGGGATTCTGTCTCTGGCAAATATTATCAGCATACTTTTTCAGGCTCAGTACACAAGTTCTGTTTTGCTTTTAACGGTGTTTTTCATTATCACATTCTTGATTTGAAGAGGTCCTGTTTCTCTTTTTGGGTTGGCTGCAGTTCCCGAACCTGACTTTCTGTTGCTAAAAATACTGAGATTTCTGCTTATGCGGGATCCAATAGCCTATGTCCTTTCAGCTGCTGCTCAGTGTGCAGTCACTCCATGACTCCGCTGCCGCCTGTACACAAAACAGTTTGAACAAATGTAGTTATTTGTCTGTTGTAATATTAGGCTATTGCAAACATAAGCACGGCACAAACAGGTTGTTTAGCAATTCGATTTTATTCCAGGATTCAAGGTTTCTGGAAAACCAGGGAATTTATTGAAAGTTCAAGGAATTTTGCAACCCTAGTTGTACATCAAACTTGTTTTACACTCGGGAAGTTGTGCCCAGAGATGGCATGAGTTGCAGGATAGCTTTTAGTCTCACCTAGCCATCACCATGACTAAAAAGACAAGGAATGCTTATAGTGATGGTGGCTAGGTCTCGCCTAACCTGACATCGCATCCTCACATTCCGTAGAAGACTGGTGTGTGAAACTGTTGCATCAGACCTAGTTGGGTTGTTTTGTTTCAAAAGAGCAGTGTTGGGTTATTGAGAAATGACCCAGCGGGTCAGATCGGAAGACTGGAGGCGCAGTTTAGTTGTTTTTAACCCAGCATTTTTTTTTTGAGTGTAGAACTATAAGAATAGCTGTGAAACCCTAATTATAGGATCTATACGGTTCTACCACAGAATTAGAATGGCTTGACTACAATTCTAATTCTATGGCTCCCCTCAGATCCACAAGCAGGCCCCTCCGCTGGAGGACATAGCAGAGGACTGCAGCGGTGCCATGAGGTCCTTCCTGGAGCGAGCCCTGGAGAGGAACCCTGCCCAGCGCAGCTCTGCAGCCGAGCTCCTGAGGGACGAGGCCATCAACCCTCCCAGGGAGGAACAGCCACGCTGTTGGAGCCTGGACTCAGCCCTGGTGGAGGCCTCCCACCCTCTGAGGCAGCACAGCCAGCAGCCTGACACCACACCGGGTAGGGACTTCTATATATATATTTCTCTTCCTGTTCTTTATCATCGTACTTCCCTAAAATATACTTTGTTCCTCATATTCCCAGGGACTTCAAATATTAACTGTGCTGTGGTAAAATGCCTACGCACTTCCTCAAGCGGCACATACACACTAACATGTGTATGAAACTTCATGAGAGCTTATGTTACCAATAACTATATAATTCCCTTTTTTTGCAGAATCGTCTCTGTACTCTGAGCCTGAGGACTCTGCCCACCTGAGGAGGAAGGGATCACTGTACATCGACCTGGGGGCAATGACTGGGTACTATAATCTAGTAAGAGGCCCCCCTGCTACAGAGTATGACTAACCCTGAGCGTAACCCAAAGACACATTTAGTAAGACCTCTGACAGACATTGGTCTGGTAAAGCTATAACTGTAACCTTTAACCTTAGCCTGGTACTAAGATAATGACTTTATTATCCCCATGGGGACATTTTGGTACTGGTGAACTGTTAGGTCAGAGACTCATGAAGACTCAATGGTGAATATGTGTCTGATATGTTTTGAAAGAGTCACCAGAAGGACAGAGAGTTGGGTAGAGCAGGTGAAGTGGACCAATGTCTGGAGAGTGGTTTCTGTAGCTATCTTAGTTTGCCATCTCTCAACAGTGCTGAGCCTCATTGGTTGGAAGAGATGTGTTACTCAGTAACTCTGGGTTTCATTGGTTAACAGTGGAATCAGCGACATCTTGTGATGTGCTCTGTAGATACATGATATATTAGCATGTTTTACAAGTTTGTTTCTTGCTCTCTTAAAAATAAAGGTGCAAGTTGGAACCAAATCAAATTCTCGAGAGCGATGCCATAGGGGAACCATGTTAGGGTCTCTGAAGAACCATGAATAGGATGGTTCTTTGAACAACTATACCAAAAGCCAAAACCGGTGTAGGGTTTTAAGCCTTATTTGCATATTTCCCAGGGTGCCTTTCGAGTGAATATTAGAGTTAAAAGTACTACCCATGACTATGTTTGCTAGTGATAAAGACATGCTTGTTGCATTCATTCATTTTAAGCCCTGTGGCTTCCCCAAGATAAATCCTAAGTGAATATGTTGTCATTAAAATCAAATTATTTAAAACAATACTTCTTTCATAAGGCCTTTTTTTGAGTGCCTAGTTGTGGCCTGAAACTCATAGTTTACAGGCCACAATATGCTGGCTTTATAAGTGATGTGTAATTCCTATTGGAATCCAGCCAGACTGGGGATATTCAACATTTGACACTTTTATTCACCCACAACCTGCCTTCAAAATGACTGCCAGGGTTGGGGAGACTAAGATACTCATATCTTAAAAATCTAAACTGGAACAACCATTTCAGCAACGGGTGCAATGAGTCCAAGTAACAGATTGGATTTGTTTACAAAAATGTATGTTATTTATATTTGAGTAGCATACGATTTATGAATCAATCAATGTGCATGCAAAAACATTTTTAAACAAATCTGCCTGCACTAGGGCCTGCTGGGAAATATGATAATGATGGGCGTGGTTTTGGTTCAACTCTGGTTATTAACACCAACACTGGGGTTCTTTTACACTACTGAGTGTTCATTTACCTCTACAGTGTTAATTTAACTTGAATCAACACTAGAAATGTTACACTGAAAAATCAACACTAGTTAACACTGGCCAATTTACTGTGTGCTATGAAAGGGACACATCTGCAGGCTTCAATACTATTCAAAAACCTTTTGGAATTCCGAAGAACCATCAAGTTAAGAACCCCACACTTAACTCAAAGGTTCTTTATCGAGAAAGAGTTCCCCAAGGAACCTTCAGAGTTTAGGAAGAACCATTCAAAAACCTTTAATTTTTTTTCTCAGCGTAAGGAAATGTCTGCATGTGTCTTATGATTGAGACATTCTGTGTGTCAATATGATTTCTGACAATGTATTTGCGTTTTGTACAAACCATATTGTCTGAAGTTCTTAATGAACTTTTTGTTTGTTCCTGTGGAATCTGAATATTATATTTTGAGTACTTGCTATGCAAGTTACACCGTGTAGTACATGTGTAATCAATGATCTTTTACATGTATTTTACCTGTTGGATTTGTGGTTTTCTAATGAGATAAATGTCTATAGCATTTTGTAAATTGACTTCAGTCTCTTACACGGTACTTTGTCTCAATATGAAGTTGAATTACTGAATAACATGTCATATAATTCATCTGAATAAAATGAAAAAGTCAACACCTGTGTTTTTGTCATGTTAATGGCTAGATAAAATGGAAAGGGGACAGCTATACCTTCAATATGATATCTGTTTCTATGGTGAGTGAGTGGGAGGTTTTCATTTCTGGTCAGCTTCCACTCTGTGTGATCCTGTCACAGCGCAGGCAGTCAGCTCATACACACAAACACCTGTAGTTACTAGTTCCTACTCTAAAATGTTTTTGAAGAATTGCAAATTGTTATTATAAAGTTTGCATACTATTTACATTACAACTCTTCCTTCGACTACTATGTGAGTGGGCTCCATCCAACATGCTCAAATGCTTCTGTTACACAACTACAGTATCCGTCTATGTGCTTTCTGGTACTTTGTGTATGAAGAACAGTTCCTTGATAGCATCGGAGATCAATTTCCTTATCAGGAAGCATGTCGCTCCAATCTCTCTGATGTCATGGTAACAGTGTGTGGGCAGGACCGGTGACAGGGCGAGGGCGGGTATCAACTAGGTATTCCCTGACCTCAGCTAACTATGACTAACACTGACCTGTGATGACCATATATGGCTGTATGAGTGGCTGAGATGCAGATAAACCTGCTACTGTAAACTCTGTGTTATTTACTAATAGATCTGAGGCAAACCCCTCTGACGATCACCATCCCCCACACAGTGAGTATCCCAAATGGCACCATATTCCCTACATAGTGAGCCCAATGGGCTCTGGTGAAAAGTAGTGCACTATATAGGGGATGGGGTGCTATTTGGGACACAACCAGTGTGAAAGGGAAGTGCACGCCCAGATAATGTGATAAATAGCTCACACCAACGTTCGCCTTGAGGTGGAATCTCTGAGAGAGAGAGAGAGAGAGAGAGAGAGAGAGAGAGAGAACAAACAGACCCCACATGGCCCTAGTACAGAACACAATTAGACCCAACCAAATCAGGAGAAAACAAAAAGATAATTACTTGACACATTGAATTAACAAAAAAACTGAGTAGACTAGAATGCTATTTGGCCCTAAACAGAGAGTACACAGTGGCAGAATATCTGACCACAGTGACTGACCCAAATTTAAGGAAAGCTTTGACTATGTACAGACTCAGTGAACATAGCCTTGCTATTGAGAAAGGCAGACCTGGCTCTCAAGAGAAGACAGGCTATGTGCACAATGCCCACAAAATGAGGTAGAAACTGAGCTGCACTTCCTAACCTCCTGCCAAATGTATGACCATATTAGAGACACATATTTCCCTCAGATTACACAGATACACAAAGAACTAGAAAACAAATCCAATTTTGATAAACTCCCATATCTGGGTGAAATACCACACTGTGCCATCACAGCAGCAAGATTTGTGACTTGTTGCCACAAGGCAACAAGGCAACCTTTTGTACTTTCACTATTTGCACATAACATGACATTTGTAATGTCTTTATTCTTTTGGAACTTTTGTGAGTGTAATGTTTACTGTTCATTTTTATTGTTTATAATCTAGTTCACTTGCTTTGGCAATGTTAACATATGTTTCCCATGACAATAAAGCCCTTAAATTGAAATTGAGAGATAGAGAACATAGCTGGTTTCTCATTATGAAGCTATGGTCAACTCATTATTGACACTGAGTCAGTCTTTGATCTTATCAGTGATGAACGTAGCAGGGGAATCCACTGAAGCCCATTTTATGTCGCTGTTTATCAATGAGCCCCCAAGGGAGAGTATGAGGTAAATCCGGTGATGTACACTGAGTATACAAAACATTAAGGACACCTGCCCTCTTCGTGACAGACTGCTGCGGTGACCATATCAACGCCAAACCGACAGTCATGAATCATGACAGCAGTAAAATTCCGCTGAGTGACCATTGAGTCACGGTAATCTCCTCTCCTGGTACTAAGGGCTCTATTGTCCCTCTAACCACTCTGACATCAATGCAATTGAAAATCACATCAAACACTTATCCTGAAAACAGTATGTGCTTTTAAAACTCACCTCACTGTGATTGATCGATTTGACAGGTTGAAACTAAGTGGTCTTTGTGGATGTTCTTTAAAACCTAACACAATGAAATGGATAGCGCTTTCTAAGGTAATGATTAATTCAAAACACCCATAGGCCTATTAAAGTACTGATTGAAAATAATGATTGTGCCGTTATAAACTCAGCATAAAAAGAAAAGTCCCTTTTTCAGGACCCTGTCTTTGAAAGATAATTCGTAAAAATCCAAATAACTTCACAGATCTTCATTGTAAAGGGTTTAGACACTAACAGCTTACAGACGGTAGGTAATTAAGGTCACAGTTATGAAAACGTAGGACACTAAAGAGGCCTTTCTACTGACTCTGAAAAACACCAAAAGAAAGATGCCCAGGGTCCTTGCTCATCTGCACGAACGTGCCTTAGGCATGCTGCAAGGAGGCATGAGGACTGCAGATGTGGCCAGGGCAATAAATTGCAATGTCCGTACTGTGAGATGCCTAAGACAGCACTACAGGGAGACAGGACGGACAGCTGATCGTCCTCGCAGTGGCAGACCACGTGTAGCAACACCTGCACAGGATCGGTACATCCAAACATCACACCTGCGGGACAGGTACAGGATGGCAACAACAACTGCCCGAGTTACACCAGGAACACACAATCCGTCCATCAGTGCTCAGACTGTCCGCAGAACCATGGACAGCCACATCATATTTAGCTTGTGTTGATTGGACAAAACAGTTTTTGGTATCTTTTAGTTATTAAACTAAGCAGAGGTGATTTGATGATGTTGAAATGTTGAAGTTGAAATGGTGCTGGAATAGTGGAGGCAGCTCCTGTTTTCTTTGCGACTTGTGATCACTCTCTGTGGTTCTAAATCAATAGTTGTTCAGTGGTCTGACATGCCATTCCACTGAACCTGCCCCGGAGATGGTTCCTTATCCACTAAAGATCCTCCTCTGTGGGCTCTCGGGACAGAGTCCTCCACTGACTGCACCTGGTTGGGCACGGCTATCTTCATCCACTCGCATTCCACATCCATACAGATGATATGCTGAACCGTTAAAATAGGCTGCATGGCTTCACTGATGAACTCCACGGAGGCATTCCCATGTGGTAGAGAGAATCCCTGGTCACCTATAGAGACCTGCCAAGAGGAAGGATGTTAAGTGCCACATGTCTTTCAATGCATGACTTTGAACACCTTGAAATGCAATTTGTTTTAACCCTCCTGCTGTGTTCCGGTCGAATTGGACCGATTTACGTGCGACACGGGGCCGTGCATTATCATGCTGAAACATGAGGCGATGGCGGTGGATGAATGGCCGGGATCTCGTCACTGTATCTCTGTGCATTCAATTTGCCATCAATAAAAAGGAGTGGCTGGTCTCAGAAGATCCCGCAGGTGGAGAAGCCGGATGTGGAGGTCCTGGGCTGGCGTGGATAAACGTGGTCTGCGTTTGTGAGGCCAGTTGGACGTATTGCCGAATGATCTAAAATGACTTTGAAGGCAGCTTATGATAGATAAATTAACATTAAATTATCTGGCAACAGCTCTGGTGGACATTCCTGCAGTCAGCATGCCAATTGCACGCTCCCTCAAAACCTGAGACATCTGTGGCATTGTGTTGTGTGACAAAACAAAAATGTTTAGAGTAGCCTTTTAGGTGCATCTGTGTAATGATCATGCTGTTTAATGAGCTTATTGATATCTTTTGATTTCTAAGACATTCTAAGGTTTGTATCATCCACAACTAAAGTTACCAAATAACTCTAAATCTAGTTTATAGGACCGGTTTCAAATTATCACTTTTATGCTCAACATAGACATTTCATATGCGCAATCGCGCCGTAATGGGAAAATATCCTTTCTATTTTATTCAGCTAAGTTCAATTATATTCTTCTTACAATAAAATCATATAAAATAATGCCACGGGACTTAAACACATATCTTGTCTGCTAAATGAACAAGCCTGCAGCCTATGGCATGCCGTATAGCCAGATAACATGCATTTATGTTATCAACTAATTTTCTCTTCTTCTGAAATACATTTTCTTCATATCATAATGTTTCTTTAGACCTGACTAAAATAAATTAGGGATTTATTGTGATGGTGTTTATTAAATGTATCTATTATACTTTTTAAAATGTAGACATCCATAAGGCGCGTATCAGCTGCTTGTATGGAGGCCTGGAGACGCTCAACATATTTATGTTTTAACTAATGGTCAATTACTGTGAGACCGGCAGCCGGTTGGTCGGCCCAATTGAGGTAGTATGTATATGAATGTATAGTTAAAGTGGTTATGCATATATGATAAACAGAGAGTAGCAGCAGCGTAAAAAGAGGGGTTGGGGGGGGGGCACACAATGCAAATAGTCCAGGTAGCCATTTGATTACCTGTTCAGGAGTCTTATGACTTGGGAGTAAAAACTGTTGAGAAGCCTTTAGGTCCTAGACTTGGCACTCCGGTACTGCTTGCCATGCGGTAGTAGAGAGAACAGTCTATGACTGGGGTGGCTGGGGTCTTTGACAATTTTTAGGGCCTTCCTCTGACACCGCCTGGTCTAGAGGTCCTGGGGAAAGTGCAAGGGTAAAAGTGTGGGAGTTTGCTGAATGGGATGGTGTGGCGTTTGGGAAGTGGGGTGATAGCATGAGGAAATTGGAAGAGGTGGGGGAGTAAGTGGGTGTGATGCAGGAAGGAAGTAGGAAGATGTTGTAATGGTATTTTGGGTGTGGTGTGTTAATGGGGAGTCCAGAGGGTAGAAAATGTAATTCGTTCTCATGGGGTGGTGGTGATAGGGGTGTTGGGGATGGGTACTGTACTCGTGGAGGCCTTCAACATTATAAAATAACAAACGTGATAATAATCTATAGCCTACATTTCAGTTATTAGAAGAAAATGTGTTTAAAAACCCTGAGTTTACGATGAACTGAATGGTAGAACATTGGGAATTGAAGGTCTCTGATTGGGTCAAGTCTAGCCTGGGTAGGGTAGCAGTCTGTGCCATCATTCGACACCTTGGCACTCCTTATGCCAAAAATGATTTGGTTAGGCCACGTCATTTCATTAAAATGACGTGGAAACAATGTTGATTCAACAGTGTGTGCCTAGTGGGTGACATTTGTTGCCCCCAATAACTCTGTTGCCGTATCCACAATAATATTCAACCTGCCATTTCTGCTTTCTACAATCCGAGTCATGTTGATAACCTTTCCAATGAAAGCTATAAGTCAAATTTATTTACTATCAAAGTGTCCTTTGACATTTATGGGAGCAATTTTTCTGAACAGGCCTCGAAAACATGTCAGGATTAGTAAAAGACCCAGTTCTGACAGTAGGTCCACTTACTACGGGAGCAGCCATGGTAGCTCCATCAGTCCACCTAGTAGTTCCACCAATCTGCCTTACAGCCTCTGCATATGAGACATCATGATTGATTCTATATCTCTGGGCCTCTCTCTGCACCTGGCATCAGCAAATGCTGCACCATGTTCCCCCCTACAATTATAACACTTAGCCTTCACATTGTTCCCACAGTCACCGTAATTATGTTCCCCTCCACACTTGGCACATCTTTCCTTTACACTGAACAGCTACTTGTCAATTCTTTGGCATTTAAAACACCGCAAAGGGGATGGGACAAATTCTCTGACATTGAAACTAAGGAATCATGTCTATACTATTTCAGGCAAAATCTTCTCAAACCTCAGTAGCAATGCTGAGCAAAAATCACTATGCCTCCCTTCAAGTTTGATTTAATATCATCTATGCACATAGATAATGGGTTCCCCTGAACTTAGCATAAGTAGTGGGTTCCCCTGAACATAGCATCTGTGCTGAGCATGGCTAGCACAGAATATTGGCAGTCTAACATTTCCAATGAAGTTAGCTAGTTTTACTTCTCCTATCTCTTTCTTTACGTCATTGGTTAATGGGATAGGGTGTAGATGCGGCCCTGTGGTCACATAAAAGACCGTCACAACTTTCCACTCTGATACATCATTACTCTTGTTCCCTAACTTAACCATCATCACGCTCTCTCCACTAGGAAGCCTGGAGGCTCTTCTAGGCATGAAGATATTTTAAATGTCTAGGAATAGCCTAATATTGGCCTCATATCCTTCAGTTTGGAGAAAGTCAAAATAATAATGCATATCAATAAGAACCATGAACTCTAAACTATGCAGACATTTAATTAACTGATGTATTTGGCAATTTATGGATTCATTGGCACAATATCGTCCACTTTATCTTTTTAAAGAGAAGTATGGCACTACGAACGTTGATATATGACAAAACAGATAATTCATCTGTAGGCTACATGAATAAGCTTAAATTTGTTCCCATGTTCTTACCCAAACTGGGATGCAGCACCTGTTGAACTCTAATATCCCTCAAAACACAGGGAGGGCGATTCACAGGGATAAGTATTATCAGAGGACCTGGGAGTTTGCTGAAAAAATGTAGTTTTTAGGGCTGGGACAAAAACCTTCCTGCTAAGTAAAATGTGACTGACATGGCAGATTCGGACGGGACTAAAATTACGGATGTGGGGATTTGTGCTGGTGCACATCATTGCATTACCTGACCTCCCCCAGTAAAACTTATCCCATTCGAATAGGGCTTTACAAGCAAAATAAGAGCACACAGAGGGCTGGCACGGTAATTTCCGAGCAGTTTCCCACACCAGGGAGTTTGTGACAGACACAGAGGTTGCCGCAGGGTTTTTTCTGCATCAATCAAGACAACTGGCATAACATTATACAAGTCCACCAAGCAGGAGTAGCCTATCTAGTTAGATAAAGTAAGTTTGCATCCCTCAGTTGGTCAAGTAGCTTTAATAGATGGCTTAAAAATGCTTCGCTGTGCAAATCTATTCATTTCTGTACAAAGCCAAGGAGGCACAAACGAGCAGAATGATGAGGCGTTGACAGTTGATTTTCAATATCCTCATCTTGTCAATGGGACAGAGCGAGACCTGCATTGCGCATCTACAAGGAGCTAGCGTTTACTTGGTAGGACATCGCCATACCTTTTTGCATAGTTCTTTCTTTGAAGTCACATCTCACTCAGTCAACTACTAATTGTCTGTTTTTCAAAAAAAATCCCTCAAGGCATACGGAGAGTAGTCGACTATTAGACCAAGTACTACCACTATTAAACACCCACACCAGGAGAAATCCACTTTTTCGAGCTGAAAGACGATGGCCAGAGTTTACCCATGATGTTGCACATCGATTTACGTCAATAAGTCATTATTTTAGTCAAAGTATGATATATTTGGGCTTGAAGTGACAAATCCGAACTGCCCATGTGAATGGAGTGTCTTTTTCCTATGTGTGCCTTGTTAAAAGTTAATTTGTGGAATTTCTTTCCTTCTTAATGTGTTTGAGCCAATCAGTTGTGTTATGACAAGGTAGGGGTGGTATACAGAAGACAGCAAAGACCAAGTCCATATAATGGCAAGAACAGCTCAAATAAGCAAAGAGAAATGACAGTCCATCATTACTTTAAGACATGAAGGTCAGTCAATACGGAAAATTTCAAGAACTTTGAAGGTTTCTTCAAATGCAGTCTCAAAAACCATCAAGCGCTATGATGAAACTGGCTCTCACGAGGACCGCCACAGGAAGGGAAGTCCCAGAGTTACTAAAGTTTTGCTTCACTACACACTCCACTGCTTTGATTGGTGTAAAGTTCCACTGCTTTGATTGGTGTAAAGTTCCACTGCTTTGATTGGTGTAAAGTTCCACTGCTTTGATTGGTGTAACGAGAGCTAGAAATCACAAGTGTCTATCCAGATAATGATAAGAGACCGGCAAAAGAAAATTCAAGGAACTTATAGTTACATGCCATTTGCGGTGTGCATGATCATGAACAAAGTCATTGTTCTATCATTTCACTTCCCCTGTGAGAACCATGAACATGGGCTGACTTGGCTTTGCTGTACCACAGCCGAAGCCTGACAGCAGCCTACCTACCAAAGGTTGAACCGTGTCCATTACAATGTAGAAAAATGCATATCAGCTGACCCTTACCTTGCTTTGCTGGCCTACCCGTCAACTCCACCCTAGAATGGCTTCAGCCCGGCGCAACTGCTGATGGCACGACGGCTTCGTAGCACATCGCTGCTAGACCCATCACTCCCAAACACAGCTGTGGTCAGCTCAAAGCACAATTAGATTAGGACTGCGGATCAGCAAGGCTTCAACAAGCGCCACAGAGTCAGCGACCTCAGCAGACTCCCACCTGGAAAACAGGTGTGGGTGACTGACTCAAGTCACAGGAACAGTGCTGAGGGAACAAAGTAAAAACAAAAGACAAAACAACAGCTGTTAAGTTGTTACAGTTCTAAATTACCTGTGGGGTAGTTTTGTGTTAAAAGAAATTATATGCATTTTGGGTTAAAGTTGACAGAAAATATTTTACGTTCATGACTATGTTGAAATGTTCCAGAAGAACTAGGCAGGAACAGACCTACCGACATAAGGGCAGAATAATCCCTTGAGGTCTGTTGAGACAAAGGCAGTCTACCATTTGTTCTCTGAAAAGGGGAGAAGTGGTGTTATTTGAATCCTTATTTGCCATATGCTGATGAGGCCTGTGGGAGTTCATGAGGAAAGCATCTCTCTCTCATGTGGCTTATAATGTGAAGCAACGTCAAGTTGGCAGTAAATGTGCCTTCATAAAGATACACCGTTAGTAGCTATTTTACTCACGTACAGACAAATTTGATTACACGACAGTTTGCAACACTCACTACCGAGTTCCAAACTGCCTCTGGAAGCAGTCAGCCCAAGAACTGTTCGTCTGGAGCTTCATGAAATGGGTTTCCATGGCCGAGCAGGCGCACACTAGCCTAAGATCACCATGCGCAATGCCAAGCTTCGGCTGGAGTGGTGTAAAGCACGCCGCCATTGGACTCTGAAGCAGTGTGGAAATCCATTCTCTGAAGTGATAAATCACACTTAACCATCTGGCAGTCCGACGGACGAATCTGGGTTTGGCGGATGCCAGGAGAAAGCTACCTGCCCCAATGCATAGTGGCAACAATACAGTTTGGTGGGCTGTTTTTCATGGTTCAGGCCCCTTAGTTCCAGTGAAGGGAAATCTTAACACTACAGCATACAATGACATTGTAGATGATTCTGTGCTTCCAACTTTGTGGTAACAGTTTGGGGCCCTTTCCTGTTTCAGCAGGACAAAACGAGGTTCATAAAGAAATGGTTTGTCGAGATCGGTGTGGAAGAACTTGACTGGCCTGCACAGAGCCCTGACCTCAACCCCATCGAACACCTTCGGATGAATTTGAACACCGACTGCGAGCCAGGCCTAATCGCCCGACATCAGTGCCTGACCTCACTAATGCTCTTGTGGCTGAATGGAAGCAAGTCCCCACGGCAATGTTCCAACATCTAGTGGAAAGCCTACCCAGAATGGTGAAGGCTATTATAGCAGCAAAGGGGTGACCAACTCCATATTAATGGCCATGATTTCGGAATGAGATGTTTGACGAGCAGGTGTCCACATACTTTTGGTCATGTAGTGTGCTCTTAGACTTTTTACTCTCGTATTCACTTTTACTTGATTCATTTTCTAATACGGTATCTTTTATTTATACTCAAGTATGAGAATGGAGTACTTTTTCCGCCACTGCATTTACATTTTTTATTTTTTATTTCACCTTTATTTAATAGAAAAAGTCTATATACAGTGTGTGCAAATCAGGTAGGATAAGGGGGGTGAGGCAATAAATAGGCCATAGTGGCGAGATTATTACAGTATGGCATAAAGCAGGGTTTCCCAAACTCGGTCCTGGGGCCTTTCCAGGGTGCACGTTTTGTTTTTGCCATATTTAGGAAACCCTGGTATAAAGGAGGGACTTCCTTAGGCTAGTTAAATCAGAAACTTGAATTCAACATGTTGTGCTTTATCCCCCTCGCTTGGGCTTCAAGCGGTATTACACATGAATTCAGAAAATACTCACATCTCCAGCAGAGGATGCTATTGGCCTGTGTTTTGAAATGGGACAACAAATAGAATGCCCTTACCTCCCTCTTAACTTCACTAGATTCTATTGAAACAATTCATTTTTTGGTGTGAAAAATGCCAATATTAATCAATGAATAGGAGAGTGACTAAAGAGATTCTCATGGACTTCACATGATGTGTTGTGAGTGAGGAAATGTGGCTGAGTAAAAGCACATCTAGCTAAGTCTCCGTGAGTGTGTGTGAGAGCTGTGCTGGCAGGTGTGAAGCCCCTCACACACACAGGAAGATTAGTAGGGTCCCATAGGAGAAGGTTGAGTGAGTTGCTCCAGACGTTGGGGCGTGTGTGTGTGTGTGTGTGTGTGTGTGTGTGTGTGTGTGTGTGTGTGTGTGTGTGTGTGTGTGTGTGTGTGTGTGTGTGTGTGTGTGTGTGTGTGTGTGTGTGTGTGTGTGTGTGTGAGTGTCAGTGCTCACAAAAGTGATTGCGTGTGTGCATGCTTGCATGTGTGTGCGTATGTGTTTGCGTGTCAGGACCCAGTGCTGCTGTGCTGGGGCTCTAAGCTCACCCAGGGCACAAAGGAATCCACTGGTCACAATGGAGCCATTGTTTCCTGTAGAAACACTGCAGTCAACCGAGCAGGTGATTACTCCAGAGAGACCAGGACAGGCCATGGAGAACTCCCCTTACTACACTCTACTTTGTAATCTGTTGCACCTCAGAACCTGTATGTGTGTGTGTGAGAGTTGTGTGTGTGTGTGTGTGTGTGTGTGTGTGTGTGTGTGTGTGTGTGTGTGTGTGTGTGTGTGTGTGTGTGTGTGTGTGTGTGTGTGTGTGTGTGTGTGTGTGTGTGTGTGTGTGTGTGTGTGTGTAGAGTTGTAAATATGATGTGCAAGATGCTAAAACGCTGGTGCCTGCAATGACAATACGGTTGCTTTCTTCACACAACAGTTTGGCTGTAGGGGAAAAAAAGAAAAAATAGTAATTTCAATGTTTGCAAAAACAGAAATCGGTTATTTCTGGCCGAGGCTTTTCAAACTGACAGGCCCATTGAGAGTCTATGGATGTGTCCCACATGGCACCCTACAGTATTCCTTATATAGTGCACTACTTTGGTTTTCACCAGAGCCCTTTGGGCCCTAGTCAAAAGTAGGGCATTAAATAGGGAATAGGGTGCCATTTGGGACACAGACCATGCAGTCTCTATTCAAGTCAGGAGTGCTCCATCATCACATGCAAATATGCATCAGAACAGGAGCCCTCTCCTCAGCCCCCCCTGACAAAGCTTTGTCTGTATGGCCGTAGTTCTCTCTTCAGTCCCAAATGTCACCCTATTTCCTACATAGTGCACTACTTTTGAGGTTACTACATAGAGAATAGAGTGCCATTTGGGACGTAACCCGAGTCAGAAGCACCAGCTGGGGCAGACTCCAGAACTTTATGACTGGAGTGTATTCTGTATTCGCCAATGGATGACATTTGACGAGCCGTTTACACGGCAGACTACAATGAAGAAGCCTCTTTCCTCTCAGTGCTTCTCTTATGGGATGCGACTTGTGGCACCTGGCACATTGACATTGGTAGATTTTAGGCTAGTGGCTTCAGACCACTTCTGTGTCCTGTATTGTAAATGAGGCTACGTCCAAAATGGCACCCTTTCCCTATTTAGTGCACTACTTTTGATTAGAGCCCTATGGCCCTGGTCAAAAGCAGTGCACCAGGCATAGGGTGCCATTAGTGACACAACCTGAGTCAGCTGTAGGGGAGTGTGAGTCATTCCCCCGGTGTTTGCCATACATACATTATCACTGTTTATGTATATGCATGACTCAGGAGTCACTCATATTCTGTTTATTTTTCCTCCTAAAATTGGTTTGGTCTGTGGGCTGTGTGTATTTATTTGTGTGTTTGCTGGTATGTGTGGGTGTATGTGTGTGTGTGCATCCCTCCGTGCCCCTGCATATTATCTTTGTTTTATTTGGCTGTGGTGTCACCCTGACGTTGTTTGCCTGTTTGTTTTGCCCTCCGCTGGGCCGAGCTGAGATGAGGGCTGAGGCCCTTCAGTTTGACTCGGAGCAGGAACATGACACATATTCTCTGAGGTGCCTTTCCCCTAGGCTTCCTTGCAAAGCCTGGACAGTCCTGGCTGAGGATCAATGGGGTGAGAGGGATGCCCGGGGGCACAGATTGGCTAGAGACAGCCTGGCCAACATCACACAATCTGAAGAACACAAGTTGTTCCTATAACATGTGTGTACCAAATGGCACCCTATTCCCTTTATAGTGCACTGCTTTTGACCAGGGTTCTGGGGTGCCATTTGGGATGCATCCTGAGTGTCCTCAAGAAGCACCTCAGGTAGGAACAGGCAGAAAGTCTAAACTGGAAAAACCACTGGTGGTGAGCTCTGGTGAAATGAAACTACTCTGACAGATGTTGTCTTGCCACAGACTAAATCAGCTTGTTTTTCTTATTGAGACATTCAGATTCTGGAGGCTATTTTGCACCCAAGGGAGCAGGTTCTTCTCCAAAATAATTATTTCAGAACTCAACGTCAACTAAACAGAATTTGGGATGCGAGGTAACTTGATAAACACAGAAGTAAAACAAACGTTGGAGTGAAATTACATAGAGAAAGAGAATTGGGGTGACCTGGCAGTCTCAGTGTCTCCAACCCACAGTTGTTTGTGTCATACTGAGATCCCAATCAAACTGCAGATCCATAGACAAAGGCTTGATGAAGACTCAGCCAGAAGCGGTAGAGCTTCGTCCCAAATGGCACCCTATACCCTATGGGCCCTGGTCAAGAGTTGTGCACTACATGGGAATAGGGTTCCATTTGGGACACGTTGGTTCTCTTCAGCCAGAAGGAGCTATTTCAGTTTTCTCTCCAGCTTATACTGTATTGTCATTGGCAATGGCATTATAAAGACATCGAGTAAAACATATTGAGAAGGGGGATACCTAGTCAGTTGAACAACTGAATGCATTCAACTGAAATGTGTCTTCCACATTTAACCCAACCTCTCTGAATAAGAGAGTATCTGAGTATGGAAGCACTTTGACAGGGTCTGGGTGGGTGGTAAATGTTTGCCACCATGGTAGTGAGGTGATAACTGTTTCCAGATGTGTTTATCACCAATAAACATTTGGAATAATAAGTCCTTTGTTGGCTGCAGCAGTAATATCTAAAATCTCAATCTTTTTCAGTTTGTGTTATTCAGTCAAAGATTGAAAGGTGGTGGATGCTTGATATGAGCGTGGGTTCTACTGGACAGGACCTCTACAGGCTTTTATGAAATAACATTCTTTAGGGGCCAGACAGATTGTATCAAATGTAAATCTGCATCCAAAATAGCAGCCTATTCCCTATACAGTGCACAACTTTTGATTATGGCCCATAGGGCCCATGTAGGGAATAGGGTGCTATTTGGGATGCTGGCTGAATGTTACATGTTTAGTGCTCCCAATGTCAGTTGAATTTACGATTTAACTATCTGCCTAATATCTGTCTAATACCTTCACCACAACATACTGTCTGAGTGACATTATGAAGAACTTTAAATATGATCAATCAGAAGTTGAGGTATTTTAATGCTGTTTTCACTGTAGGCTCTTTCTGTTGAGTAGCTACACAGCTCTCCACTCCACTACCCTACCTATAGATTCCATCAGTAGCCTGCTATCACATTACACAGTCCTGCTGCTTCACGCGCTGTTTGCGTTGCTGTTCTGTATGTTTCCCAGTCTTGCAGTAAAGATAAGGGTCGTAATCTCTGCTCCAGCTTCAGTGAAAGCACCTCTCTTCCCCAAAGGGACCCCATTGAAAATATGGACCTAAGTCTTCATACTTATCTGTGTATGTGAACATAATTTGATTGTGATAGGCAATAACTTGATACACATAGAACTGCTGTAAAACAAACACTCAAATGAAACAAGCTGATAGCCAGTGGTCGGACTGTAGTGGGATGCCTCCTAAATGGCTCCCTGTTCCCTACTAATGAACTGCTTTTGACCAGGGCCCATACAAAAGTAATGGAATATATAGGGGATAGGGGGCCATTTTGGGATGCCGACTTAGTCCCTCAACATCCTGGCTGTTTGAAAGGCTAAAGAAAGCGCCGCGAAGTCTATGACCCTGTGTAGTTAAAACAACATACCCAGAACCAACCTTGTGGGGGTGTCTTATGGTTGCAAAAGTCCGGCAAATGTCCTAAAATCTCCCAGTTTTCCAGCTACTTTCGAGCAGGGCCATTTGTCTCATGTTGAGCATGGTTAACATGACTTTCTCACACTCCTGTCTCTGAAGCACAGCACTCACGAAGCAAACTCCACTTTTTCCTCCCATGAAAACCTACAGCGCAAACCAGGTAAAATCACTGTATCCAATACACAGAACAGAGTAGTCATGGTCATGTCTATACAGGGGAAATAGGAGCACATTGAGGGGAAAATGTGTGGATTGTAGTTAACAGAACTTGGCAGAAGTTATTTCATTATTTCACTGTCTCCTTAATCTTCTAATCCCTATTCCAGAGTACTTGGCATAGTGTACCTGGAGCTTTGACACACATACACACACAGACACACACAGACACACACACACACACACACACACACACACACACACACACACACACACACACACACACACACACACACACACACACACACACACACACACACACACACACACACACACACACACACACACACACAGCACCAGCAAGTGTTGTTAATAGAAGCACTAAATCTTAATTAACGGGAGGAAACACATTCTGTGGCTTCAACCCTGATTTATCCCACTTAGGGTGCATTGCAAACAGTTATTCTTTTGGTTGCCTGTTTTCCATGTTATTTTGGCATTAATACGTGTCCCATATCAGTTTGCAAAAAATGTACAAAACATTGTCATTGAGTTAATAAAGCTGCATACAAACATGGTTGGTTTCTTGAGTAAGGCAGTTCCAAAATGTAGGTATTTCAGCCAACTCAGTGCTTTCTGTGGTGGAGGGGCACACAGCGGGAAAAAAACATAGCATAGGGGTTGGTAATCTTCTCTGGTTTTTCTGTGATTGGCTCAGTGTTCTGTCACTCATGAGGACACTACATCACTGCAAAACCTACAGGGAGAGAAATTATAGATAAAACGTATCAGTGTTCATTGGCCATTGGACATGAACATTACACAACAAGTTGGAAATCACAAATTTAACAATGAGTCGTTTGTAAGGAATCAGTGGATAACTTGAAGTGTTGCAAAGCAATCCCTATTTTGCTTCCCCTGCCTGCTATTCGGTGGAGAGGGTGTGTGGTCCAAGGCTGGGTTTAACTGTCTCTTTTCCAAGCTTAAAAGGAAAAGCGCAACACCGTGGGCCAGGAAAGGTTGAATACATTGGCCATGATGTCAAGCCATCATGACTTCTGCCGTGTTCAAAACAACTGGAAACTGGGAAATCTCCGACTTCAGTGAGTTCAAGACAACTGGGAACTCTGACTGGGAAAATACGTTTTGAACGGTCATCCAACTCAGAATTCCAAGTCGGCAACTCGGGCCTCTTTCTAGAGCTCCAACCTGAAGATCACTGATGTCATGATTCAACCTTGTTTTTTTCTGAGTTCCCAGTTGTCTTGAAAGCACCATTAATCCAGAGAATGACAGACTTGATGACAAAGTTTCATGCCAAAATATGGCCACAAGGAGGACCGCCGCGAATATTGTAAGAGCTTTCATTGTCTGCTTGTATGCCCCCTTTATTTATCCTACAGTTTTGACTTGGTGTACAGGGAGAATACTGTAAGAATGGCCCATGTTCTGAATTCTGTCACTGTACATTTCAAAAGTGCTGAAAAAATTGTTATATTGACTACGTCTGTCTTAGCTCGCTCATTAATTAATGTCTTAATCGAAAATACAGATGGCCTCTTATCCGCTAATCGTTCCCTTATGCGATAGTTTGTACATCTCAAATGTTAGTAGAAACCACATTTGTTTAAGCAAGTCAGCCATATCAGCTCTGTTTTTAAAAAAGGCGGTAAATGAGGCTGAATGACCTGTTTCGCTGCCAGACTCAGCTGATAGCCAGGTGTAGCAGTGGTAATAGATTCACTCCATGGTGCTGAAAAGAAAGCTCTGCTGTTGGGACAGCTTTATGTAGGCCCTAACAGTTTGTGGGCACTGTTTGTCACCGTTATAGTGCAATTAATGTATTGTTTAGTGTTGTGTAGTGGCTTTGTTGGCATGCATCTCCCAAAAACGATTTCCATGGTGAAATCGCCCGTGGTCACAAATGGCTCTCTATTTCCTACATAGTGCTCTAGTTTTGACCAGAACCATGAGGGCCCCTGGTCAAAAGGGAATTTGGGACGCACCCTGAGGCTGAGGCCCAGGGAATAGAGTGGGAGAGAGAAGAGAGAGAAGAGAGAGGAGGGAGAATAAGGAGTCAAAATAGACTATTCCACTTTACAGATGAAGCAATTCTCTATTTATTCCGTTAGTTCACGTTTACGTTCAATAAGCTGGTGCTTATTGGCCCTTTGGCATTGAAAGTCCAGTTTCTCATTTGAATTTAATTGAAAGAGAAGTAGATTTGTGTACTATTTACATTGTATGATAAGAGTTCCTAAGGTGGCATAGAATTCGCTTCATTTAATTCTCTACCACTGACATAATTAAACACTATTAGTCATTGTATTACATGGTCATTAGAGAGAGAGAAGCCCGGAGGGCTGGAAGGCAGGGAAATGAGCATTCAGATGTGAGGTGGGTTCTTTTTCCATCCCTTTCAGAGTGCCAAGTGTTCACTTGAAACGAGGCACCAAACACTTATGGTGTGCACATTGTCCTCTGGACTACCCGCTGCTAACCGCCCCCACACCCCTCTCTCTATCCTCCCATCCTCCCTTCGTTTAATTCCCTCCTTCTATCTTTACCTCCCCTGCTTCCCAGTGGGATGTAGTAACCTCTTATTCTTTCTCCCTCTCTCTCAGCCTATGTCTGAACCTGCCACTTTAATTGCACACATGAAGCCCCGACATTCTCATTCCTTTCCTCAACTTCAGTCTGTTTGCAGGGTGAGGCCAACACTATTTTTATTGGTCCAAGACTCCCATGTTAAAGTACCTTTGGAACACTCAACAGGGAACTGTGGAGACACTGTAGCAGGAAGACAGAAGTCAACTTTGTGGAGGAAGAAGAGGAAGATTTATGTCAGTAGTCTGTGTTACCTTTGACCTCTCTTCTCTCTCTCTGTGTGTGCGTGTGTGTGTGCATGTGTGTGTGTGTGTGTACGTGTGAGAGAGGGTGTGTGTGTGTGTGTCACTGTGTGTGCTGGCTGTTGGCTATACAGAGTGTTGCTCTCTCTCTCTCTCTCTCTCTCTCTCTCTCTCTCTCTCTCTCTCTCTCTCTCTCTCTCTCTCACTCTCTCTCTCACTCTCTGTCACTCACTCTCAGGCCTGTCTGTCCGGCCTGTTTTCTCTACACCTGACATACACTACATGACCAAATGTATGTGGACACCTGCTCGTCGAACATCTCAATCCAAAATCACGGGCAGTAATATGGAGTCGGTCCCCCCTTTGCTACTATAGCAGCCTCCACTCTTCTGGAAAGGTTTCCACTAGAGGTTGGAACTTTGCTGGTGGGACTTGCTTCCATTCAGCCACAAGAGCATTAGTGAGGTCAGGCACTGATGTTGGGCGATTAGGCCTGGCTCGCAGTCGGTGTTCCAATTCATCCCAAAGGTGTTCGATGGGGTTGAGGTCAGGGCTCTGTGCAGGCCAGTCAAGTTCTTCCACCACAATCTCGACAAACCATTTCTGTATTGACTTCGCTTTGTGCATGGGGACATAAAAGTGTCTAGAATGTCATTGTATGCTGTAGCGTTAAGATATATATACATATTTTAAACAGCCCTAGACCATTATTTCTTCTCCACCAAACTTTACAGTTTGCACTAAGCATTGGGGTAGGTGGCTCCTGGCATCCACCAAACTCAGATTTGTCCGTCGGACTGCCAGAGAGTGAAGCATGATTCATCACACCAGGTCAAGCGTTTCCACTGCTCCAGAGTCTGATAGCGGCGAGCTTTTCACCACTCCAGCTGATGCTTGGCATCGCGCATGGTGATCTTAGGCTTGTGTGCGGCTGCTCGGCCATGGAAACCCATTTCATGAAGCTCCCAACAAACAGTTATTGTGCTGATGTTGCTTCCAGAGGCAGTTTGGAACTCGGTAGTGAGCGTTGCAACAGAGGCCAGATGATTTTTATGCTCTACGCGCTTCAGCACTCGGCAGTCCCGTTCTGTGAGTTTGTGTGGCCTACCACTTCTCGGCTGAGCCGTTGTTGCTCCTAGACGTTTCCACTTCACAATAACAGCGCTTACAGTTGACCGGGGCAGCTCTAGCAGGGCAGAAATGTGACAAACTGACTTGTTGGAAAGGTGGCATCCTATGAGCTTGCCATGTTAAAAGTCACTGAGCTCTTCAGTAAGGGCATTCTACTGCCAGTGTTTGTCTATGGAGATTTCATGGCTGTGTGATCGATTTTATACACCTGTCAGCAACCGGTGTGGCTGAAATAGCCGAATCCACTAATTTGAAGGGGTGTCCACATACTCATGTATATATAGTGTATGACTCGATGGCTTCGTCCCATATGGCACCCTTTTCCCTATATAGTGCACTACTTTTGACCCTATGGGCCCTGTTCAAAAGTAATGTACTAAATAGTTTATCTGCTCTTACCTAGACACACAGGCTAGCTGGAATGTGTGTGGGAGAGGACAGCAGGCAGTACATGCTAACTGATTCTAGCCTCACCCTCTCTCCCTCCCTCCACCTCTGGTTAACCAGCTATTGTTCACTGCTGCTTCTGTTCTGTGTACAACAGGAAGATGAGGAGATCAGAGAGACTGATGTTTGTAACGACAACAACCATGTTTGTGTTGTTGTGGCGCCAAAGTTTCAAGAGAATGGTTTATGGCCAAAAACAGAGCTAAGTCTCCAGACTTCAGTATATATTTTCATGAGCTAACTTTTTCTAAAAGATAAGAGGAGCAATAGTAAAAGTTATTTTATGCAGTGTATTTGTTTTCTTTTTAGTCTTTTTGCATTCAAGCACTGAGAAAGAGAGGGAGAGAGAGTGGAGACAAAGGGAGGGGGTGATATTACAAGCAAATAAGTTATGTTCAAAGTCTACCTCCCCCTCACTCTCACCCCCTCTCTCCACACACTATTAAAACAACATCAGTTGGAAACCAGGGGAGGAAAGGCATTATTCTTTCTCTCTCTCACACATACACTCTCTCTATCCCCCCCTCTCTCCCCCCGCCTCTCTCTCATTCTCTCTTTCTCTCTCTCACACATACAATCTCTCTATCCCCCCCTCTCTCCCCCTGCCTCTCTCTCATTCTCTCTTTCTCTCTGCATCTGATATTGTTGATGTCGTTTTTATTTCTTTCTTCCTGGAATATGAATAGTGGCTCTGTCACGTTAGGGAGGCCATGCCACTGGGGTTTCTGGGTAGCCTCCTCTGCTTCCTGTTGGATTACTTTGGAGTCAGTCAGGGGCTTCTCACCCCTCTCTCGCCTCCTCACCCCTTTCCCCTCCTCACCCCTCTCTCGCCTCCTCACCCCTCTCCCCTCCTGGCTTAGATCACCTTGGAGTCAGGGGGTCCTCACCCCTCCTCTCCCCCTCAGTCGTCCTCTTCCCTCCCTACCCTGGCCTGAGATAGGAGGAGGTGGGACTGCATTGCTCACCATGCCGTGGCCCCTGATTTTGGAGAAGAAGTAGAAAATGTTTAAAAAAAATACCACTTCACTTAACAGATTTGTGTTATTGTTGTCTGTGATGTCCTAAAGAAATTCCTGTGAAATGTGTCTCCTCCTGACGCACGGACTGCTCTTCCAAAGTAGAAAAGAGGCAAGAGGATCCGGGACCAGGAATCTCCCTGCTCCCCTTCCTCTCCCAAGCCAAGGCTCAGCTTCGAGGCCCCGGAGGGGGTGGGGGGTGAAGGGGTAGAGGCTGGGGGGGGGGTTTGGTGGAGGCTTTTACTGGAGGCCCCACCATGAGGTCCTCATTTGTTTCCTAAACCATTACTGTGACAGACTGTTTACAATCACAGACGAATTACGTTTACACAGGGATTTATGTTATTCCTTTCTGCTGTAACGTATAAACACCTCACGATGCTTTCCCTGCCCACTGTTATAAATTAATAGTGCCTAGCATGACCGAGGAGGGTTTAGCCTAAGTACACAGAAAATGTCTGATTTTCTAACCCGTGTTGCAGGAAAAACATAGACCCTAAATTCCCTAATTCTTCCTAGTAGAGCAGAATAACAGTAAAGCTCAGGGTCTGACTCAGAGGGTGGTGGTGTCTCTCACATACTTATAGCCCTCACACACACACACACACACACACACACACACACACACACACACACACACACACACACACACACACACACACACACACACACACACACACACACACACACACACACACACACACACACACACACACACACACACACACTATAGCCCTCCTTCCTGATTCTGAAAGGCAGGCGGTCGGTGCCAGCATGACTCACTCTCCTCTCACTTCAGAAAAATCAACACCCTCTTAAAAAATACTACCTGTGTCAGTAGTGAAATTCTCTCTGTGACCACTAGAGGGACAAAAAGCCATACAACTGATGCGGCAAGCAGCCTTGTAGTTCAACATTTTTGCAGGCTCTTTGAATGGACTTCAACTTGAAAAGATGTAGTGCAATTGTCTTTAGCGCAAACTTGTCATGAAAGGCATCTGGCAGAAGTAAATTAATCCACAAACACAAATATAATTTTATATATATCTTATATGACTGCATTTTCATGAATTTCAAGATATAATCTTGAAGCCCATTCAAAAGACCAGGGACATGAACATGAAAGTATGACGTCAGAACACATCACTTGCACACGGTATAACAGGAGGCCTGTGGAAATATGACATGCCAACACTGAAATTCAAGTTCACCTCAAGTTTAGGGCCTTTAGTTTTTCTTGACTATGTGACCTGACCAGAAAACTCTCGCATATACATCTGCGAAAGGGAATGTAACTTTTCCTCAACAACTAGTATAGTAGGATAGGGACATTTGGTAATTAATCCATGCTGTTGTAAACACAAAATAGGACTTGAGAAAAATATGCAAACAATAACTATATCGTTGAAATAGTATCTCTTCATCTGAAACCATTGTCTCATTCTCAAAGTCCCAGTGCTCTAGTGTCCAGTGTCGATTCCTCTTCTCATGGTCCCACATCTTACCATGGACCCACCACTCCAGCCTCCTTTCCTCTACCCCTGAAGAGACCAGACTGAGCATGGAATCTCTCTCTCTCTCTCAATCTCTCAGCATGGCATCATCCTTCCCTTCTGAAGAAACAAACAATAATGACCAACAGAAGAAGAAAAGGAGGAAATAAAAAATTAAGTGGAATTATCTGTCAGGGCTTTGTGTTGTTTTACTCTGGTGGGGAAATGATAAACATATGAAGCAATGATTGTATATGGAATTTCAACTCAATTTCGACTCTGTGCTTTTATGTTGATGACACTGGGTTTAATGTTGTCATTTTCAATTTACAGCCGACCAGGATGAGCTGCTATTTGAAGTTAATGTTTTCGTGTTGTGTTGTGTACCCTAGACTGCAAGACATACATTTATTTATTTTTCATTATTTATGGCCTCTTTTTTTCTTTGATCCCTCATCAAGACTTTTTGAATGAATCGCACACGAGCACTGAATTTCAGATGGCAATTATTATTCAAATGACCTTACTCATGTGGTGGCCATAAGTCGGATTGTCAGAATTAATAGTCTATTGTGTAACGGTTCTCGTTCTCTTCGTCTGAGGAGTAGCAAGGATCGGACCAATACGCAGCGTGGTAAGTGTCCATTTTAATTTATTAAAACTGAACACTGAAAAATACAAAAAACGAAGTGAATAAATCCAAAAACCGAAACAGTCCTGAAATGTGAAACAAACACTACAACAGGAAACAATCACCCACAACACCCACAATGAAAAACAGGCTACCTAAATATGGCTCCCAATCAGAGACAACGACTGACACCTGCCTCTGATTGAGAACCATACTAGGCCAAACACATAGAAATCTAACAACAGAACAAAACATAGAAAAACAACATAGAATGCCCACCCCAACTCACGCCCTGACCAAACTAAAATAAAGACAAAAAAGGAACTACGGTCAGAACGTGACATATTGTCAGTGAAGGAATGAGAGGCATCTCTCTGCTCTCTGGGTCCCTTGGCTGACCTGTGTCCCACCTGCCTGTAGAGGTTTTAATTAATGCAGTAATTTTCCATATAGGTCTCCTCTGAGATGGAATCCCGGTGGTGGGGTGCGGGTGGGGCGCGAGTTCCGGAACATTGTGTAACCACAGAGGTTCCACAGTCCTCCATCTCTTCCTCATCCTCCTCCTCCTGTCCTCACAGTCAATGGAACCTCCTATCCCAACAGACACTGCTCTACCACAGACAAACCCTCACTCTTCTCACCCTTCCTCTCACAGACCCAGGGGTAACAGTGAGCCACATTTAGCTCTGTGTCTTTTTGTGTTGGAATCGTTCACAACTGCCCTTTTCTCTCTTTTGGTTCCTCTCTTCTATAGACATGGGGAAGGTCATACTGCTCAAATACACACAGTGAACAATGGAGGCTGTCTGTCCCTCATTCACTCTCTCCTTCTAAACACACACTTACACAGTGAGGACTGTCTTCCATTCACTCTGTCTCTTCTTTAAACACACACACAGTGAGAACTGTGTCCTATTCTCATCCATTTATAGACACAGACAACCCAGGCCCTGTGTGTGTGTGTTGAGGCCGGGATTAATGCCCTGCTATAGCTCTCCTTCCTGCCTCTCTCCTCTCTGTCCCCACAATGGCTCCACTGACTGGGCCGGTCACAGTGGCCTACCCCAGTTTTGCGGGAACCCCTGCAAGGTCTGAGCAAGGGTATATAGATATTATTATATATATATATATATACACACACAAAAGTATATGGACACATCTAGTGGAAAAGCCTTCCCAGAAGGGTGGAGAGGGGGGGACCAACTCCATATTAGTGCCCATGATTTTGGTTGGAATGAGATGTTTGACGAGAAAGTACCCACATACTTTTGGTTATATATATATATATATATATATATATATATATATATATATATATATATATATACACAGTGCATTTGTAAAGTAGTCAGACCTCTTGACTTTTTTCACATTTTGTTACCTTACAGCCTTTTTATAAAATGGATATATATATATATATACATATTTTTTATCAATCTACACAAAATGCTCCAAAATGACAAAGTAAAAACAGGTATTTAGACATTTTACATAAGAATTCAGACCCTTTTCTCAGTTCTTTGCTGAAGCACCTTTGGCTGTGATTAGAGCCTTAGCAATCGGCGGAGAAGGACCTTGGTCAGGGAGGTGACCAAGAACCCGATGGTCACTGACAGAGCTCCAGAGTTCCTCGGTGGAGATGGGAGAACCTTCCAGAAGGACAACCATCTCTACAGCTCCACCAATCTGTCCATTATGGTAGAGTGGCCAGACAGAAGCCACTCTTCAGTAAAAGGCACATGACAGCCCACTTCGAGTTTGCCAAAGGGAACCTAAAGGACTCAGACCATGAGAAACAAGATTCTCTGGTCTGATGAAACCAAGACTGAACTCTTTGGCTTGAATGCCAAGCGTCACGTCTGGAGGAAACCTAGCACCATCCTTACAGTGAAGCATGTTGGTGGCAGCATTATGCTGTGGGAATGTTTTTCAGCGGCAGGGACTGGGAGACTTGTCAGGATCGAGAAAAAATTAACAGAGCAAAGTAAAGAGAGATACTTGATGAAAACCTGCTCCAGAGCGCTCAGGACCTCAGACTGGGGTCAAGGTTCACCTTCCAATAAGGCTGTACCCTAACAAAATGTGGAAAAATTCAAGGGGTCTAAAATACTTTCCAAAGGAACCGTATATATATATATATATATGTATATATATACAGTACCAGTAATAATGGTTTTTCTTTATTTTTACGATTTTATACATTGCAGAATAATAGTGAAGACATCAAAACTATGAAATAACACATGGAATCATAAAGTAACCAATAAAGTGTTAAAGGTCAGTTAGGATCACCACTTTATTTTAAGAATGTGAAATGTCAGAATAATAGTAGAGAGAATGATTTATTTCAGATTTTATTTCTTTCATCACAGAAGTTTACATACACTCAATTTGTATTTGGTAGCATTGCCTTTAAATTGTTTAACTTGGTTCAAACGTTTGGGTAGCTTTCCACAAGCTCCCACAATAAGTTGGGTGAATTTTGGCCCATTCCCCCTGACAGAGCTGGTGTAACTGAGTCAGGTTTGTAGGCCTCCATGCTCGCACACGCTTTTTCAGTTTTCAGTTCTGCCCACAAATGTTCTATAGGATTGAGGTCAGAGCTTTGTGATGGCCACTCCAATACCTTGACTTTGTTGTCCTTAAGCCATTTTTTGCCACAATATCCACATAATTTTCCTTTCTCATGATGCCATCTATTTTGTGAAGTGCACTAGTCCCTCCTGCAGCAATGCACCAACAACATGATGCTGCCACCCCCATGGTTCACGGTTGGGATAGTATTCTTTGGCTTGCAACCCTCATGAGAGCCAGTTTCATCGTAGTGCTTGATGATTTTTGCGACTGCACTTGAAGAAAATGTCAAAGTTCTTGACATTTTACATATTGACTGACCTTCATGTCTTAAAGTAATGATGGACTGTCGTTTCTCTTTGCTTATTTGAGCTTTTCTTGCCATAATATTGACTTGGTCTTTTACCAAATAGGGCTATCTTCTGTATACCACCCCTACCTTGTCACAAGACAACTGATTGGCTCAAACGCATTAACTTCTTGACGCTAGGAGGCAGAATTTTTATGTTTGGAAAAATAACATTCCCAATGTAAACGGCCTATTTCTCAGGCCCAGATGCTAGAATATGCATATAATTGACAGATTAGGATAGAAAACATTCTAAAGTTTCCAAAACTGTCAAAATATTGTCTGTGAGTATAACAGAACTGATTTTGCAGGCGAAAACCTGAGGAAATCCAACCCGGAAATGGCTCTTATTTTGAAAAATCCATGTTCCATTGCCTGCCTATCCTCCATTTAAAGGGATAACAACCAGATTCTTTTTCCAATGGCTTCCACAGGTTGTGAACAGGCTTTAGACATAGTTTCAAGCTTTTATTCTGAAAAATGAGCGAGATTTATCAAAACGCGTCAGTGGATGGCCAGGTGTCCTTTGATTAGTTAATGCGCGCGAAAGTTGTTGCTCGACATTTTCTTTCTCTCTAGTATTGATAGTTTACCGTCCGGTTGAAATATGATCGATTAGTTATGTTAAAAACAACCTGAGGATTGATTATAAAAAACGTTTGACATGTTTCTACGAACTTTACGGATACTATTTGGAATTTTCGTCTTCCCTTCATGACTGCTGGATCCTGTTGATTTCTGAACATAACGCATCAACCAAATGGAGGTTTTTGGATATAAAAATAATATTTATTGAACAAAAGGAACATTTATTGTGTAACTGGGAGTCTCGTGAGTGCAAACATCCGAAGATCATCAAAGGTAAGCGATTAATATTATTGCTTTTCGGACTTTTGTGACCAATCTACATTGCTGCTAACTGTTCGTAAATGTTTTGTCTAGTGATCGATAAACTCACAAACGCTTGGATTGCTTTCGATGTAAAGCATATTTTCAAAATCTGACACGATAGGTGGAGTAACAACAAGCTAAGCTGTGTTTTGGTATATTTCACTTGTGATTTCATGAAAATAAATATTTTTAGTCTTTTTTTTAATTTGGCGCTCTGCAATTCAGCGGTTGTTTACGAAAATGATCCCGTTAAAGGGATCAGTGCGCCAAGAGGTTATTAAGAAGGAAAGGAATTCCACAAATGAACTTTTAACAAGGCACACCTGTTAATTGAAATGCATTCCAGGTGACTACCTCATGAAGATGGTTGAGAAAATGCCAAGAGTGTGCAAAGCTGTCATTAAGGCAAAGGCTGGCTACTTTGAAGATTTGCAAATATAAAATATATTTTTACACTTTTTTGGTTACTACATGATTCCATAGTTTTGATGTGTTCACTATTATTCTACAATGTAGAAAATAGTAAAAATAAAGGAAAACCCTTGAATGAGTAGGTGTGTTAAATTTTGACTGGTACTGTATATATATATTTGTTTTGGGGATATTCCTACACATTTTGCCATGAGGCTAAGAGAGAATGTTGCTTTTTCTACACATATTGCTATCTTTTTTATTTGTTTTACAGATAATTTCATGCTATTCTAAACATTTTCAATGAGGCTGAGAGAATTTAGTATTTTTAAAGCACATTTTCTGCCATTCTGCCATGAGCCAAATGTTTTCCATTTTATAGCTAATTTCCTGTAATGCAAAAAAAAAATGCCTTAAAAAAAAAAAAATACTGTTTGGGCGGGGGTGTGTGGTATGCCAGTGGCCAGACCCTGGCTACACACACACACACACAAACACATGCTGGCACATGTGTTATCCATTCACAGTTCAAATGCTTTATCTCATGGTTTGTTTTTCCCATGTATTCCTGTCGAACATCCTAGGCACTGGCCCCAACAGGAACCGCCATGCAGTTCACCATCCCCCGGCCTCAACACTAAGGGGAAGGGGAAGGTTTAGGAGGGTGCGCCAGTGCCAGACAGACACAGTGAGCTCATTGACGTGTTGCGATAAATATCAGCTGGGGAGGCCAAACTCTGGAAAACACTGAATTAATGTTTCTGTTTGATCTTAGGGGCCAGCCCCGGAAACCACAGAAATGTATAACATTATTCAACGACTCACTGTCAATTCTAATAACACAGCAAAGTCAGTCTTTCGCCTTCATAAAGGGTTGGTTTATGTTTTTCACACCGCACTAAATACAGGATGGGGGAAAAGTTGAATTCATGCGGTTGGGGAGTCGGGGGGGATTCACAGAACGAGTAAAGCTGCCTCTTGTGTGATTCCTGTGGCTCAGTCTTAGGGGAAAGTGAAACGGAGGCAAAACGGGCACGAACACGTACACACAGGAACTCAGAAGTCGTCTCCTATAGCTAGCATAGAGGCCAACCCATTGTGATGTTAGAGCGTATGTTAGTATGTGTGTGTTATTTTTAGACACTGTGGTTCCGGTGAGCTTGTGTGAGTCCAGTCCATGAGGTGGCCCAAGAGATTATTGTGGGAGGTGAATGGAAAGACTAGGTTAGTATTCCAGTTCAGTCCAGATCAGTCCAACCAAAATACATACACACACACACACACACACACACACACACACACACACACACACACACACACACACACACACACACACACACACACACACACACGCACACACACACACACACACACACACACACACACACACACACACACACATGCTGCAGTACAGATCAATCCAACCCAAATGCTGAGGAGTGACAAGGGAACTGTCCCATCCCTCCTGTCCTCACATCCTCCTCAAGCTTCCTGAATTCCTCTGACCGGGGATGTGTGTGTGCATATGCCTGCATGCATGTGTGTCTGTGCATTTACAATATACAGTGCATTCGGAAAGTACTCAGACCACTTGACTTTTTCCACATTTTGTTACGTTACAGCCTTATTCTAAAATGTATTAAATTGTTGTTTTTTTCCTCGTCAATCTACACACAATATCCCATAATGACAAAGCAAAAACAGGGTTTTAGATTATTTTGCACATTTATAAAAAAATTATATCACATTGACATAAGTACTCAGACTAGGGATGCACAATATATTGGCAAGTACATCGGAATCGGCCGATATTAGCTAAAAATGCCAACATCGGCATTGCCTGATGTCTAGTTTAACGCAGATGTGCAAAACCGATGTCAAAGCTGACGTGCATACCTATATAACGTAAGTAGATGACGTAATGACGCCACGGAAAATACAGCGCTACACAGAACAAAAGCAGAAAAATACGCACACTTCCAGCAACTAAACAAGTTCAAGTCGAGCAGTCATTTTAAAGAGTAAGAACATTTCAGCGAGATAACTCAAAGGCAAAATTCATTAACGCCAAGATAATGGAATTCATTGCCCTTGACAATCAACCGTTGTCTGTCGTGGATAATGTTGGCTTCGCCGACTGGTCGAGCACCAGTACACACTACCAAGTAGGCACTATTTTTCAGATGTTGCCCTACCGGAGTTACACAGTATTGTTGAAACGCACATCTATGAGCTACTTGCTATGGGCTTCACTGCTATTAACTTCACGACTGACATTTGGACCAGCGATGTCAGCCCCGTGATCATACTGACTCTGACAGCACAGTGGGTCGACAAGGATTTCGTACTGAGGAAAGCCGTATTGCATGTTCAAGAATGTGCTGGTTCTCAAACCACTGCTGTCATTTCATTGGCATTTGAGAACATGTTTGAAACATGAATACTCCTAGTTCAATTTGAACAACGGACTCGAGAAATAAGCTCAACTGTGTCTGCAGCAGACGGGATACCCTCGTCATGGCTTTGAAACGCCTGCTCAACAAAACTGCCGAAACGGACTGTGGGGTTAAAACTTGCAAAAGTACTCTACAAGAGGCTGTGAACAAGCGAATCGGTGGCATTCTCTCTGAGCCTCTTTACTGTGTCGCCACCATGCTCGATGCTAGGTACAAGGACCGCTACTTCGATGCAGACAAGAAACAGGGTTTACATAATGAAGACATACGGAAAATGCCAACAAAATAAATGTTGGTGTGTGTGTGTGTGTTAACTATTTAACTGTACTAGAATGCTTATAGGCCACAAAAAAAATTAATATCGGTTAACGGTAACGGTGTCCTTTTTTTGGCAAGGAAAATATTGGATATCGGCCAAAAATGTCATTACGGTGCATCCCTAATTCAGACCCTTGACTCAGCACTTAGTTGAAGCACCTTTGGCAGCAATTACTGCCTCGAGTCTTCTTGGGTATGACTCTACAAGCTTGGCACATCTGTATTTGGGGAATTTCTCCCATTCTTCTCTGCAGATCTTCTGCAGGCCATCATTGTAAAATAAGAATTTGTTCTTCCTCTTATGGCTGGGGGCAGTATTGAGTAGCTTGGATGTATAAGGTGCCCAGAGGTGCCCAGAGTAAACTGCCTGCTACTCAGTCCCAGTTGCTAATATATGCATATCATTAGTATATTTGGATAGAAAACACTCTGACGTTTCTAAAACTGTTTGAATGATGTCTGTGAGTATAACAGAACTCATATGGCAGGCAAAAACCTGAGAAAAAATCCAACCAGGAAGTGGGAAATCTGAGGTTGGTCGTTTTTCAACTCATTCCCTATTGACGATACAGTGGGATATTGGTCATGTTGCACTTCCTAAGGCTTCCACTAGATGTCAACAGTCTTTAGAACCTTGTTTGATGCTTCTACTGTGAAGTGGGGCCGAATGAGAGGGGATTGAGTAAGGTCTTCCATGAGCTGAACATGCGCTGACTATGCGCGTTCACGTGAGAGCGAGCTCTGTTCAATTGCATTTCTGAAGACAAAGAAATTCTCTGGTTGGAACATTATTGAAGATTTATGTTAAAAACATCCTAAAGATTTGATTCTATACTTAGTTTGACATGTTTCTACGGACTGTAATATGACTTTTCGTCTGAACTTTTGCCTGGACCTGCGCGTGCGTCGTGAGTTTAGATTGTGTACTGAACGCGCAAACAAAACAGAGTTATTTGGACATAAATGATGGACATTATCGAACAAAACAAACATTTATTGTGGAACTGGGATTCCTGGGAGTGCATTCTGATGAAGATCATCAAAGGTAAGTGAATGTTTATAATGTTATTTATGACTTCTGTTGACTGCACAATATGGCGGATATCTTTTTGTCTTTTTTGGGCTCTGAGCGCCGTACTCAGATTATTACATGGTTTGCTTTTTCCGTAAAGCTTTTTTGAAATCTGACACAGTTTCAGCACTTGTATTTTCATCAACATTTATAATGAGTATTTCTGTAAATTGATGTGGCTCTCTGCAAAATCACCGGATGTTTTTGGAACTACTGAACATAACGCACCAATGTATACTGAGATTTTTTGATATAAATCTGAACTTTATCGAACAAAACATACCTGTATTGTGTAACATGAAGTCCTATGAGTGTCATCTGATTAAGATCATCAAAGGTTAGTGATTAATTCTATCTCTATTTCTGATTTTTGGGACTCCTCTCTTTGGCTGGAAAAATGGCTGTGTTTTTCTGTGACTTGGCTCTGACCTAACATAATCGTTTGTGGTGCTTTCGCCGAAAAGCCTATTTGAAATCGGACACTGTGGTGGGATTAACAAGAAGTGTATCTTTAAAATGGTGTGAAATACTTGTATGCTTGAGGAATTTTAATTATGAGATTTCTGTTTGAATTTGGCGCCCTGCACTTTCACTGGCTGTTGCCATATCGATCCCGTTAACGGGATCTCAGCCATAAGAAGTTTTAACTGACTTGCCTAGTTAAATAAAGGTTAAATAAAAAATGTAAAAATCCTCTCAAGCTCTGTCAGGATGGATGGGGATTGTTGCTGCACAGCTATTTTCAGGTATCTCCAGAGATGTTCGATCGGGTTCAAGTCCAGGCTCTGACTGGGCCCCTCAAGGACATTCAGCGACTTGTCTCGATGCCACTCCTGCATTGTCTTGGCTGTGTGCTTAAGGTCATTGTCCTGTTGTTAGGTGAACCTTCGCACCAGTCTGAGGTCCACAGCGCTCTGGAGCAGGTTTTCATCAAGGATCCCTCTGTACTTTTCTCTGTTTATCTTTGCCTCGATCCTAGTCTCCCAGTCCCTGCCACTGAAAAACATCCCCACAGCATGATGCTGCCACCATGCTTCACCTTCACCATGGTGCCAGGTTTCCTCCAGACGTGTCGCTTGGCACTCAGGCCAAAGAGTTCAATCTTGGTTTCATCAGACCAGAGAATTTTGTTTCTCATGGTCTGAGAGTCTTTAGGTGCCTTTTGCCAAACTCCAAGCGGGCTGTCATGTGCCTTTAACTGAGGAGTGGCTTTCGTCTGGCCACTCTACAATAAAGGCCAGATTGGTGCTTCAGAGATGGTTGTCCCTTCTGGAAGGTTCTCCCATGTCTACAGAGGAACTCTCAAGCTCTGTCAGAGTGACCATCAGGTTCTTGGTCACCTCCCTGACCAAGGCCCTTCTCTCCTGATTGCTCAGTTTGGCCGGGCGGCCAGCTCTAGGAAGAGTCTTGGTGGTTCCAAACTTCTTACATTTGAGATTGATGGAGGCCAATGTGTTCTTGGGGACCTTCATGGCTAACAAAATGTTTTTGCACCCTTCCCCAGATCTGTGCCTCGACACAATCCTGTCTCGGAACTCTATGGACAATTCCTTTGACGTCATGGCTTGGTTTTTGCTCTGACGTGTACTGTCAACTGTGGGACCTTATATTTACAGGTGCGTGCCTTTCCAAATCATGTCCAATCAATTGAATTTACCACAGGTGGACTCCAATCAAGTTGTAGAAGCATCTCAAGGATGATCAATGGAAACAGGATGCACCTGAGCTTAATTTCGAGTCTCACAGCAAAGGGTCTGAATACTTATGTAAACAAGATGTTTCTGTTTTAAATTTTTATAAATTTGCTAAAAAAAATCTAAAAACCTGTTTTCGCTTTGTCATTATGGGGTATTGTGTGTAGATTACTGAGAATTAAAAAAAATATTTCATCAATTTTAGAATAAGGCTATAATGTAACAAAATGTGGAAAAAGTCAAGGGGTCTGATTACTTTTCAAAGGCACTGTATGTGTGTGTGTGCAGATTTGCACATGTGTTGATGGGGGAGCAGTTTAGGCCAGTAATGGGGTTTTAAAAGACCGTCCAAGGGTGGAAATGTAAACAGGATCAATGAGGTCTCTACGGGGACCATGTTTTCGTTTTGTGAAGGGTTACGTAAAAGAGCTTCTTTGTTTGTAACTCATCACTGGCCATTTACTCCGTCCATAAGAGACAACACCGACTGCTGCGAATGCAGAACGGACATGGAAATGTATCAAGCATGAGGGGCTATTGTAATGAGGTATAGAATATCATATCTTCAGCTCGATGACCAAAGGCACAGAGTCTTGGTTGGCACAATTGCACTGTCCTTATTAAAGGTCCTAACTTTTGACCTTGGTCCACAGAGTGTGAGTGTGTGTCTCTGTGTGGTGGTGCAATGGTGTCTCTTCCCTTCCAGAGAGTGTTATTCAAGCAGTTGTAAGTTTTAAGATCACAGCTTTTTTAGATGAGGAGGGTTAGAGGGGGCGGTCTGGAGTCAAAACTAGATGAAAAACTTCCCTGCTGGGTGACAGAAGGATGAGAGTTCTCATTGGAGACATTGTGTCCATCTAAAATGCCCCCTTATTCCCTACATAGTGCACTACTTTTGACCAGAGACACTATATAGGGACTAGGGTGCCATTTGGGACACAAATGTGTATGAATGAAACTATGCCATGGATAAATAAAACTGAGAGGAACCAAAGCATACGAGAGAGAGAGAGAGAAAGGAGAGGGGATATTGAGAGAGATGAGAGACCAGCATGGGATCCTGGGTCGTGTTCAGTAGGGCACACTGTAGCAGAACAGTTACACTCAGTTTCTCCCTGCTGAACATGACCCTGGCTTGTATACTGAACAAAAATATAAATGATGCAACATGTAAAGTGTTGTTTCATGAGCTGAAATAAAAGATCCCAGAAGTGTTCCATATGCACACTAAGCTTATTTCTCAAAAATGTTGTGTACAAATATTTACATCCCTGTTAGTTTATCCATTTATCCTTTGCCAAGATAATCCATCCACCTAACAGGTGTGGCATATCATAGCTGGGTTCTATGAGGCATACCAAGAAACTGATTAAACAGTATGATCATTAGACAGGTGCACCTTGTGCTGGGGACAATAAAACACTACTCTAAAATGTGCATTTTTGTCCAGCCACCTGGACAGCTGATGAAACAGGAGTGTTTCTGTCTGTAATAAAACCCTTTTGTGAGGAAAAACGAATTCTGATTGGCTGGGCCTGACTCACCAGTGGGATGGCCTGGCTCCCAAGTGGGTGGGCCTATGCCCTCCCAGGCCCACCCATGACTGCGCCCCTGCCAGTCATGTGAAATCCTTAGATTAGGGCCTAATTAATTTATTTCAATTGACTAAAATCCTTATATGAACTGTAACTCAGTAAAATCAGTGAAATCGTTGCATGTTGCGTTTATATTTTTGTTCAGTATAGTAGACTGTGGCAGGGTGTCGCAGACCTGATCTCAGATATCACCTAGATAAATAAACGGTAACAAACTAAAGTGGGCCAGGTCACACTCAAAGTGGGTCTGGAGAGCTGGTTGCTAATGGGTATACTCTGGCCAGGCGGTTATGTTGGCCAGGCGGTTATGGCCAGAAACACGGGGTTGGGTGGTGTAATTTTAGTGGTATCTTGAGCCAATTCAGTGGTCAATTCTTGAAATTCACTCTTTATTTTATTTGATCTTTTTTTAAATCTTTCCTGCACCTGGATGTACTGTAACCTATTTCAGATGTAGCTTGGATTATACTATCAGCTCTCTTTAGCCATGTTTAGAATTAGTAGTGCCCAGTAGCATAAGAAACTAACTGTCCCTCCTCCTCCATCCTCATTCCTCACTAAGCTGATATATCAGGGGGGAAAAGCAGTGTCCTCCTTTTCCCCAGGCCTGGGGTGTGTGATGTGTATTTAGGTTCCAGCCGGAGGTGCTCTGTTATGTCTCTTATCAGACTGGTTCTCTTTGATCTTAACTGCAGCTAGACAGGCTTCAGAATACACAGCTCTATTTGCCTTCCCTATCACACAGCCCTATCTCTCTCTCCACTGTAGGCTACTTACCTCTACCTAGATCACCCCAGCCCAAGCCGGATTGGAGTATTCCTTTTTCCATTTTTGTTCTAAGGGTAGCTCTGCCTAGAAGGAAGAAACTAAGGGGAGTGGTTAAGTTCATGGAAGTCATTCTAATTGGTTAAGGTTAGGGTTTGGTTTAAGTCTCGGTAAGATATGTGATTGGTTGAGTTTAGGGTTCGTTGGCAGCAACAGCCAAGCCCCCAGCCCCAGCCCACTCCCCTGTTTGCCCTACCTGCCTGTGTGCCTCCTGACAGGGCATAAAACATCCTGCATGTTCCCCCGGCTGGTACCTTAACTCAGCGTGATGACAGGTTATGTATTTATGCGCTGGTAATTGTTTGACCCGTTGCACATAAATGTTAAAAATACAAGATTTACCACAAACTGAAACATTGAGACTACTGTTTCGTTACGGGGCGAAGCGCTTTTTGTGTGTGTGGATCAGGGTCAATTTTACACCTCAGAAAAGAGGAGAATCACATGTGATGTTTTTAGTGAAAATGATGAGAATAACCTCTCAAAGGACCCATGCATCTAGGGAGGTCGCTTGACAGATTACACAGTTTTGCTAAATAGCTATCACATTTGGTTCCTTGGAAGTTGTTGGAACGTATATTTTTGGTTTCACATTAGTTGTGGGAATGAAGCCATATGTTTCCTTAACGTTCTGAGAACAGAAGTGAACAATTTGCCTTTTCATTTTAGGTTGCAGGGACGTTTTAGTCTGGTTCCCTGAACGTTTTCTTGGAAGGTTTTATTAATGCTCTGAGAATGGAAATTCTAGGTTATTTGGAGGTTTTTGAATAACTTCCTTAAAACTTTCACTGAATGTTTCAATAAGAGCCCAGATAGGACACATGGAAATGTATTTCCTAGGCATAAATCATGCAAACACATTTCTTTCTTATTGTGACACGGCATCAGTGAGATTTTAACCTATGATCTTCTGTTCTCTATTCTTAGAATTAATCCACTGCGCCGCCAGGATGGAGCTAACATGCCGTGTTTTTTTACGCATACAAAGCTGTTTATTTTAGTATATTCAAACAGACCCCATTTCAAAGGAAACAAGCATCAATATCAGGTGTGGCTAATTAGTGGGCGTGGCCAACACACCTGAACACACTTAACAAGATAGATGATAGAGAGTTTTGTTGATGCTGCGAACAGAATGTATGTTCTCTGAACCCTACTGAAGTTTTCTTGTGTTTTTTTGGAAAGTTTTCTTTATGCTCCGAGAACGGAAGGTACTGTATATGTGTACTTGTCTGGAACGTTCTGTGGAAGCACTGAAATTCCCACACAAGAACATTGTTTCTTAACGCTCTTGGAACAATTTGAGAACGTTACTTTAATAGAATCACAAGGAAACCTGTAGGAAAGGTTATGCTAAAGCACTGAAATTCCTACAGAATATATTTTTTTCTTTAGGTTCTTGGAACAATTTTAGAACATGACTTTAAATAGAACCTTGACTATACTTGTAAGAAACGGTATGATAAAGTACAACAATTCCCACAGAAGAACGTTGTTTTTTTATTGTTCTCTGAACCGATTGAGAAAATTCCCAATGTCAAACCAGTTGGAGAATGTTCTTAGAACATTACCAACATTTTTATTAAATGTTTGAACTTTTAGGAAACGTTCCGTTAATAATGAAATACACACAAAAAAAAATTTAGTTCCTTAAATGTGCTAAGAAAGTTCCAAAGTCAAGCAACTATCCTGCACCATTCCAAGAAAGATGTGGAAAGGTTTATGCAAATTAACCATATGACAACCACACTTTCACCAAGCTCTAAGAAATCTATGGTTCTCAGAACAATATGTGCTAGCTGGGTTCTATGTTGGCAGAGAGAATGTCAAAAAGTAAATATGTGTCAGTATCTAACAGTGTAGATAGTTTGATCTTTACAGGGTCATTGTTTGAGAGTGTGTATTTGTACACCTGTTTGTGTGCTTTTCTGTTCACCCTCTGTATGTTTTTGCAATGACCATTTGCTCTTTACTTGGCACATAGCCCACACAGCTTATCTCCCCCTACCTCATGAACACACAGAAAAAGAAGCATACTAAACCTGCTTAGAGTAATGTTTAACCGGCACACTGGAGTAAGAGTGTTCCTTCTACCACTTCCCCTCACTCCACCCTTACGGAAAGAACATGTGTAAAAAAAATATATATTTACATAAAAGAATGAGTCATTAGGACAAACACAGTGCTTTTAACATACATATTTTACTTACATGATTAAATTGTTTATGTTTATTTATGCAGTAATTATTATTCAACGTATTCTCACCTGGGATTGGAACTCACAACCACATGGTTCACAGCATTCCGATCTTCCTGCTATGACGCCATGTCAGTGAATTAATTCGCCTACATTCCTACACTTTGGACTTAAGTAAAGTAAATCTCAGCTTTGTTAAAAATACACTCAGGAAAAACTATTACATTTATTGTAGTGGTTCACAGTAGCAGTGCGTGGGTAAAATCACTGGGGAAGCCAAGACCCCTTCACTTTTTACACATTTTGTTACGTTACAGCCTTGTTCTAAAATGGATAACATAAAAACATTTCCTCATCAATCTACACACAATACCCCATAAAAACAAACCAAAAACAGGTTTTTAGAAATTTTAGCAAATGTATTAAAAATAAAAACAGAAATACCTTATTTACATAAGTATTCAGACCCGTTGCTATGAGACTTAAAATTGAGCTCAGGTGCATCCTGTTTCCATTGATCACCCTTGAGATGTTTTGACAACTTGATTGGAGTCCACCTGTGGTAAATTCAATTGATTGGACATGATTTGGATGCACTTTTGGATTAACAGTGCATGTCTGAGCAAAAACCAAGCCACGAGGTTGAAGGAATTGTCCGTAGAGCTCCGGGACAAGATTGTGTCGAGGCACAGATCTGGGAAAGGGTACCAAAAAATGTCTTCAGCATTGAAGGTCCCCAAGAACACAGTGGCCTCCATCCTTCTTAAATGGAGGACGTTTGGAACCACCAAGACTCTTCCTAGAGCTGGCTGCCCAGGAAAACTGAGCAATCGGGGGAGAAGGAGCAAGAACATGATGGTCATCAGGCCAATACCATCCCTACGGTGAAGCATGGTGGCAGTATCATGCTGTGGGGATGTTTTTTAGCGTCAGGGACTGGGAAACTAGTCAGGATCGAAGGAAAGAGGAACAGCGCAAAGTACAGAGAGATCCATAATGAAAACCTGCTCCAGCGCACTCAGGACCTCAGACTGGGGCAAGGTTCACCTTCCAACAGGACAATGACCCTAAGCACACAGCCAAGACAATGCAGAAGTGGCTTTGGGACAATTCTCTGAATGTCCTTGAGTGGCCCAGCCAGAGCCCAGACTTGAACCCGATCGAGGATTTCTGGAGAGACCTGAAAATAGCTGTGCAGCGACGCTCCCCATCGAACCTGACAGAGCTTGAGAGGATCTGCAAAAAAGAACGGGAGAAACTCCCCAAATACAGGTGTGCCAAGCTTGTAGCGTCATACCCAAGAAGACTCCAGGCTGTAATCGCTTCCAAAGGTGCTTCAACAAAGTGCTGAGTAGAGAGAGAGAGAGAGGCTGACTCCCTTTGAGGAGAGAGAACACCGACACTGGCTTTGTGGGACCAAGAAGAGAGAGGGTCAGTCAAACACACACTGAAGACCATGACCGCTCCAACACACTACAGAGCAGTGACAGAGGTATGGTTTTGTCTCATATAAAGAGAGTTTTAAACGCAGAGACTGGCACCACAAGATAAGAGTATCTTTAATATTTACTGATTGGCTTTTTTCATTTTGTACATCACAATGTTTGTCTTATGACTTAAAATGTGCTGAGCTCTCATTTAGTTTGATTTGAAAGCTGAGGTTCAGTGGGTTGTCTTCTGACTCAGGGTGAGGAGTGAGGAGACAGGGTTTGTTGTCGCTGATACTACGTATACCCTTGTGTTTGGTTATGGTGTGTGTTGACATTGGGGCTAAAGGGGGACTTCACCCAGGTGCAATGGTCTATGGTCTCCCCTCATTGGAGGAGAGAGTCCTTTTGGAATGACACACAGATCATAGGGACAACAGAGGCCTTACGTCAGACAGTAACTCAAAGAAAAAACACACGTGAAGACACCAACCAACCAACGTTAGCTTTCTCTTTCTTGTACACACACGCACACGCTTCAAGGCACACCGAAACCAAAGCAGAGAGAGAGTGAAAAAGAGGGGGAGAGAGGGAGGGTAGAACTCAATAAGGGCCTGATCTTTGATCCCTGCACCTCCCTCTCTACTCTGTCTGCTCAAGTGTGGGAGGGTTCCAGGGCCTCAGCCCTGCTGGGCCTGTCTGACTACAGACTCTGGAGGGGTTTAGGTTTCAATATGTGTCTCTAACACTGACCCCACCCACCCCCTGCCTCCCCATACCTCCCCCGTACCCCCAGCCTCCCCCTGACCCTGAGTGAAGGCGTCAGCTGGACTCATTAAGCAGAGAAAGCCCTTCCCCGGGCCAAAGGAATGGACAGGCTAGTACACAGAAAACATTTTGAAACAGTTCACTAGAGTGACTTGTCTGTTGTGGGGCCGGGACTGGCTCTGTTGCTCACACTACGATCTCTCTCTCTCTCCATCTCACGTCTTCTCTGTTTCTATCTTTCTCTCTCTTCCCCCCACTTTAATAAGGCTTTTCCCAGGGTGTCAGAGAGCTGGAGATGGGCCCCTGGAGCAGAGGTCAGAGGTCAGGGTCGCACACAGAGGGAGGTACCCTGGACACCTTCTCATCTGAGAAACATATCCAGAAAAAGATGGGTTACACTGAATGAGGCTCAACAGAATGAGGCTGAATGAGGCTCTACAGAATGAGGCTGAATGAGGCTCTACAGAATGAGGCTGAATGAGGCTCTACAGAATGAGGCTGAATGAGGCTCTACAGAATGAGGCTGAATGAGGCTCTACAGAATGAGGCTGAATGAGGCTCAACAGAATGAGGCTGAATGAGGCTCAACATGTTTTTTATAGGTGTGTTATTTAATTTTTTTGTGCAATTTCTGGTGTTGAAATATATTGTGGTGGTTTGATGTGGAAGGGAGGAGGAAAGAACTGTGGATGAAGCTGGGGACAAAGTAAGGAAGGTAAAAAGGAGGAAAGAAGAGAAATTGTCACACACACTAATCTCTCATGGACAGATGCACGTAACTTAAATGGTAGTAGTATCTGTCAACTGACTGGGATACGTCGACGACTAATGGGGAACTTTTTTACGCTTCGTAGTTTTTCCGTTACTGATCATTTATGCCAATCTAGCTTTCGCAGGTTTTAGAATCTTTCAAATTTAGTAAGGGTAGGGGACATTTAGCCAATAGACTTGCCTGATACACGTCTCCCCTCAAAACTTAATCGAGTGTCTGACGCAATTAAGCAAGATTTTAGTTCTGGGTGTCCGAGATTACACACACACACCTCCCTCTCTGCGGCCGCTGGGCTCCTGAGGGGTTGAACTTGCCGTGTTTTATTAGTTGTATGGCATTCATAATGTAAGGGAGCTGTGACCTTCTCAAATTCCTACTGGTGATTACCTACCAGAAACAGCCTTTCAGGGAGAAAGCCAATAGCCAGTTTTCGTACACACAGCGTGACCTGTTCCTCAGAGGTCAAGTTATTAACACTGGAAAAACTACATGACAATCTCCCTCTGCCTGCCTCCGCGGGACAGAACTTGTTCAGTGGAGTTAGCCTGTAAAAAGAACTGGGTTCAAATACTGTTTGAAATCATTTGAAATACTTTATCTGGGCTTGATTGAGCTCGCCTGGCTAAATGGACCAATAAAATAGATCCAAAATTACGAACCCCGCCCATCTGGCACTCCAGGCATGCTAGAGTAAACACTCAAAGTATTTAAATTATTTCAAATAGTATTTGAACCCAGGTCAGCGTGTAAGCGGCAATAGCGGTGTCAGTAATGTTGTCCATTAGTTTTGCTGGCACACAGCATGGAGCGTATTAAAAGTTATATGTGCTAATTCCTCTGACTCTTGGTCAGTTTAATTAAAGAGTACTGTTGAGAGAGGAAGTCACACTGAGGTGGAAAATGGGATTAAAATTCTGGTGAGGGAAAACAGTCCAACAGTGTTGAGGAATAAGAGGTAACCTAGCTAACACACAGTAGTGCATGGTAGACGCACACACACATAGCCAGCCAGGCATTTCTCACCCTTGCAGACCTACAGTTTAGTTATTATTAAACATTTTTCACAACCACCATGTTCTCTCTACAAAGAGTGGTTTGTTCAAGAAGCCCTGTTTGCTCAGAGTTCACCCACTAAATCTAAGTAGTCACTCTAAAAATATTAATATTCATCAGCATTAGTGTAAAAGCAACAAGAGGCCCCTTGCCCCCCCCCCCCCCCCCCCCCCCCCCACACACACACACATGTCCACAGTGTTAAAACAACACACACTGTGGAATGCAGCGATAACTCCAAGATAAGTCAGATATTTTGATTGGCTGCGATGGCTTGTGAGCGACGTTGTGGAAAATCGCCTCCGACGACTCCAACGGCATGTGTCATTATTAGCTTCACTCATACGTGACTGATGTTGCTTTAAAAATGTTGAATACAGACACTGTCTGGCACTGAGGAAAATTGAGGGAGGGGGGGGCTTACTGTACATAGGGCAGTAATGTTGACCGTGTGTTGGCCAGGGCCTCCTTTTTGTTATGCAAGTCTTTATCTCTTTCACACATCGGGAGCAGACACGCACACTAACACACGCACACTAACACACACACACACTAACACACACACAGAGCAGTCGGCTGTGGGTTGTTATAGCTGACCTCTGGGTCTGTTCGCTGACTAAGGAGAGGTTTTAACCGTTCTTTAATTTCCCCGTTGTGTACATCAGGTTCTGTACACACACTGGTTTATACCTATGGATACACACACACACACACATACACATACACACAAACACAAACACATCTCTATGGATGAACTATTGTTATTTTCCCCGTACATGTGACTATTATTAAACAAATGAAACTATGTTTCTACCCCTGTGTAGTAGAAATAAACGAAAAGATCAGTGTCCTTTGCAATGAAGAAAGAAACAATTCAACATTCATAATATCCCGGGCAGGCAAGAGACGACTGTCTTCTCCAGAGCACAGTGGGTGGGAGGCAGAATATAGACCGTGAAATATTATCTACATTCAAAGTGTTGTCGCAAACAGGCCTCCGCTTTGTACCCCTTCTGCCAACTCCCAAAATATGACACGCACTCAGTACACCACTGTCATCTCCTTGTCCCTTCTCCAGCCGCACCCTTACCTCTACCCCCTACCCCTGCACTGTGCCTCGCCTCTCTTTTCATCCCAATAATGTGCCCATTGTACCAGCTAGGCTGTGCTGTGTAGTGAATGAGGCGTGTAGTGTCTGACATGGCTGGTAAGCGTGTGCAGAGTTTCATCCTGCCTGAGAGAGGACACCAGCTCCTAGGGATTTCAAACACTTCTGTTAAATACCACAGGAGAAAGAGCTGCTTTGATGCTGGTTAAGTCCTACACTCTTAAAAATAAAGGTGCAAGTGGGAACCAAATAAGGTTCTTGAGAGCGATGCCATATGGGAACCATTTTAGGGTTTCAGAAGAACCATAAATTGGATGGTTCTTTGAAGAACCATACACAAATGTAAAACCAGAAACGTTTTAAGCCTTATTTGCATATTTCCCAGGGTGCTTGTTGAGTGAATTTTAGTTACCAGTACCACACATGACCGTGTTTGCTAGTGACAGAAACATGGTTGTTGCATTCATTAACTAACAGTCCCGTGGCCTTCTCCAAGTTAGATCCTTATTGAAAAAGTGGTTATTAAATTCTCCAATACATATTTCATCTGGCCTGCTTTTGAGGGTTAGGTTTACATTGGTACAGTGGACTGAAACTCATGCTGGCTTGCAAAGTGATGTGTAATTCCTATTGGAATCCAGCTATAGCGGGAATATCCAACATTTTTATTCACCCACAACCTGCATTGCCAGTGTTGCGAAGAATAAGACACGTAACCATCTGAACTGAAACAACCATTTCAGGAAGGTGTGCAATAAGACCAAGTAACAGTGGAATAGTTTAGAAAAATGTATGCTATTTATATTTCAGTAGCATAAGATTAATTATATCAATGTACATACATGCAAAAACACAAATATTGAAACAAACAATACCAAAAATCAATCTGCAATAGAGCATGCTGGGAAATATGATAATGATGGGCGTGGTTTTGATTCAACTCTGATTATTAACATCAACACTGCGGTTATTGTATAACACTGAGTGTTAATTGAACTCTTTATAGTGTTAATTTAACTATCGAATCAGCACTAGAAATGTTACACTGTAAAAGCAACACTATTTAACACTGACCAATTTACTGTGTGCTATGAAAGGGACACATCGGCAGGCTTCCATACATTTCAAGAACCTTTTAGAATTCTCAAGAGCCGTAGATGCCACGTCAAGAACCCCACACTTAACTCAAAGGGTCTTTATCGGGCAAGAGTTCTCCAAAGAACGTTAAGAGCTGAGGAAGAACCATTTAAGAACCTTCATTTTTTTCAGCGTATGAGATCTGGGATCTGTGCCGGCACATTGGGGAGGAGAGGGTATTCTAACTTTTACAGTGACCCTCTCTTCTACGTACCACTTCATTAGTCCACTGCATCTGTCTATCTTAACTTGGATCAAAATAAATTTCTCATACCCAAGAGGTGTTCTGTTGTCTTTCAAACCTGGACTAAAATATCCTTGAAATACTTGAATGTGAATGTTTGGAAATAGATTTGAACTAGTCTTTCGATATTGGTCCTCCTATTGGAGAATAACAGTGGCACAAGTGATATAAATCACAAGTGCCATTTAGAATGCAGCCACACACTTTTTAACAGGCATTTTATGAGCACCACCAGCACCACATACCAGTTGATGCTTCACAGTGTGGTGCTTGACTTTTCTTTTTCACCACTTTCCTTCCCAAACGCCCCTGGTTGGAAAATCCTCTTCACGGAGCGAACAAAGCATCTCTTCACCACGGAGAGAGAGGAAGGAGGGGAGCCACGGGAGGCTGGAAGACTGCAGGGCTCTCCTCTCTTCTCTTTCTCTCTCCGCTCTGCTCTGCTCGCTGTGTGGACAATCATAATGGAAAGTCATTATAACCCAAACCACGTTGAGGGTACCGCTGCCATAATTTTTATTTTGCGTGCGAACCCACCGGTGCCCGACCACTTAGGAAACATTTCACAGCGTCGTCACGGCAATGCCAGAACGTAACGGAACAGGTCCCCTCAGCGGAGGGAGAATGGAACATGTGCTGTCAAGAGTCTGTCGTCGTGGCGATACCCCGCTAGGTTTTCAAACCCCCTGCCACCATCCCCAACTCTTCAGCTAGCTGGCACATCCCAACACAGACTTGACACAACGTTGTCCCCCCTCTCTCTGAGTGACGGCCTGTGAGCTTTTATCAATGACTTCTGAGCATAATTCTGTCTTTATTCACTTCAAAAGCCAGGCCCCAGACTGTCCAATCTGGGATGCCATCTTTCCGTCTTTCCCTCCTCCCCCCCTCTCTCTTTCTCTGTCTCTGTTGTTTTCCCCTGGTGGTCTCTGCTGAGAGAAGGACGGCAGGAGGGAGATGAGTTTCCTCTTTGAAGTGAGTGCCTCTGAAAGAGAGAGATAAAAAGAGAGAGACAGAGAGTTGATGCGAGAGACAGAGAGAGAGAGAGAGAGAGAGAGACAGAGAGAGAGAGACAGAGAGAGAGAGAGAGAAAGAGAGAGAGAGACAGAGAGAGAGAGAGAGAGAGAGAGAGAGAGAGAGAGAGAGAGAGAGAGAGAGAGAGAGAGAGAGATTGTACTGTGAGAAACACAGCCAGTCCCACAAAGCTGACATCAAATAGACAAGTCACTGGAGGGAAACCGATTCAAAATGTTCTCTCTCTTCACCCCTCCAGCCCTTTACATGTACAAGCCTCGCTCTTTGCCCTGATTCCTTTTTTTTACAATCTTGTAATTGAAACCAGGCTGGCTGCGACAGAGGTGGGTTGTTTGGACTAAGGAAGTGCTGTTGAGGTTAGAGGTCAGGACAGGTTTGAACGCCCTTCCTTGGTGGGAAGGAAGGGACTAGGTCCAGTTGGGCTGGGGGGAGGGTGAGACTGGGAAGGGACTAATTCCAGTTGTGCTCGTGAGGGTGAGACAGGCCCATGGAGGGTGAAACTGAATGGGGAGACAGATGAAGCTAAGGCCCTGACCCCTAATTACTACAGTAATGTCCGCAAAAACACCACAGTCCACAAAAACACAACACTTTTTTAACTACAGTAAATACGACAGTATTTGATTTACATATGCCCTGTCCATTCCCCACTCCCATAACGTGCCACCCATAAATGGGAAACCTACATGCCAAGTATAGACCATATATTGTGTTCTCGACAGGTTGTAGAAAAGAGCTAGAGTGCTGAACTATCTGGTTAGACCCCAGTCATACATACATACATACATACATACATACATACATACATACATACATACATACATACATACATACATACATACATACATACATACATACATACATACATACATACATACATACATACAGTATAAGTTATAGAAAATGTACCCTTCTATAATTTCTCCAGGAAGTTTCCTGAAACATTAGGCTTCTATGGAGAATAAGCTAGAAGCTAGAAAAACAAAGGGAGTGACACACTTCATATGTATAACCTCACAGTAATTTATACAAAATTACTGGGGGTAAAAATGGGTAAAAAACCACCAACGTTTCGGCATCACTGTGCCTTTTTCAGGGTGATGTCATGAACGCTTGAACAAGGTTATGTGGACAAACAGTGCAATTAGTGCAACCAATGACAATAGTGAGAGGTGTGACATAATTGCTAATTTGATCAGAAGGAACTGAGCGAAACTGTTAAAAGGCAATAGTCCACAGCGTATTGAATATATTATGCCATTGTTATCACTAGCATAATATTAGCATCAACATTATTGTTTCATTTAATTTCACCTATATATTTAAATATTTCCAATTTCATTTTTTTTAATTACATGTAATCTTTTGGTTGAACCATAATGCATAATAAGCATCATCAACAGGGGGAACATATTGGGTATATATTTCATCTCCCAATAAATTACTGGGAGTTTATATATATGGAGTGTGCGACTCTCTTTGTTTTTATAACCATAGTATACTATATCATTTTTGCATGTGGGAACGCTCGATTGCAACGAACAGCAGAATTTAACGTGCTCCTGCAGGTTACCGCAAGATCTCTTTAACGCTACTAATGGAGATTACACGCACCTGTGGGCTAAACTAAGCTTGATTGCAACGAAAAACCCACAAGGATAAACCAGCAGATCAGTTGATCTCTCGTTGTTACCGTGTCTAGTGATTATGATACCAGACAACTTTATTCGATTCTTTACTCCCTCCTCAACTGGAGCATCGGAAACCGTAAGGCTGATGAATGTAAAAATAGTTATTAGATTATAAGAATATCGAAGTAGTGAGCCTATACTTCACTTCAACATTTCACCTTAAATGGCAAAAAAAATATATGCCATCATTTGTAATTTTGTTTTACAGATTATATAACAATTTACTTGATTTAGTTACACATTTCAATTTTTATTTATTTATTTTACCTTTATTTAACTAGGCAAGTCAGTTAAGAACAAATTCTAATTTTCAATGACGGCCTAGGAACAGTGGGTTAACTGCCTTGTATTGATGGTTTAACAAATGGTCAGGTAGCTTTCGATGGTTGCAATTGGCCCCAAATTTGTAGCAATATGAGAGAGAGCATTTTAATTGTTTAATTCACTTGCTTTGGCAACGTAAACATGTTTTCCAATGCCAATAAAGCCCCTTTCGAATTGAGATAGAGAAGAACAGAGACAGAGCATGGAACATCCTCTCCGCCAACAAACATTTAAATCAAAATCTTGTCTACTGCCTGAGTTGATCTAACATTGGAGCAAATAAACAACACACTCATACTACAAGTGAACCTTTCAGACAGGCCATTTTACGAGGAACTGACATTGTTCCAAGTACAACCAATGTCCCTTTAAGTAGTGGTGAGTAAACAGATCCAAACTGTCCTTGAGCTTTTGTTTGTGCCGAGCCTTACAGCATGACGTTCATTGGACTGGTATTGCTTTCATTGGGGCCCTTAACTCCATTAGGCTCTTAAGATGCTCTTTTACATGAGTGTGTGTATTTATCTAACTATACTGACTGTCTGGGAGGAGGGAACGAGAATGCGGTGGAGGGAGGGAGGGATAGAGGGATGGTGGCATGTCAAAACTGGTCCCACGTCCTATCAGTGACAAGACCTCACATCTGAAATGCCCAAATAAGCCCCAGGCTATGGGAAGATGACCACTCCCTCTCTCAGGCACTCAGGCTTAACCACACCCCCTCCCTAAACACATCCTGTTACTGTGACAGTTTCTAAGTTCCCATAAGTCCACTAATTGCTCACTTACCTAATGGAGGTCAACTTAAAAGCCTGTGGTTGGTAGGGATTGAGAGTGGTGAGGGGCGTTCACACGCGCGTGCACCGCATGCCCCCAGGGGAATATGAGCTCCAGAGGGGTATCCTATGAAGCAAGCCAGATCTACTCAGTGTTTTCTAAAGCTAACCAGCTTCAGTTAGCTTCACATTCCAGCTCCGGCTTCATCCGTACTACAACGGTGCATTTTGCTCGTTCGCCTGCCGCTAAGTCTAGCAGACTTGTAACTGCGCTTGCATGTTGAGACAATGCTGAAGCATAAATTCATGGGCAAGTCAGTGGAACATTTTAATTTGTGCCGAAATAAAAACGAAGGAAAAGTTATCTTGCAACTTCAGCAGGCTATGGTGTAAAAGGGGCGTTTAGAAATGACGCCTTTTATTACTTTTCATTAATGCCGTCTTTGGTGTGCTTATCAATGTGCAAGCAATTTTTTTCTCCACTCCTATCGATAAAATAATTTGATTAAGTCACACAAAAGTTTTACTGTGCGTGAAGTTTCAAATGCATTCTGTCATTACTAAATAATGTGATAGGTATTTTAACATAATACTTTAAAAAAATTAAAATAAACACTTTCTTAATAAAATATTTAATCAGTCATCTTCCTCAAAGGAAGGGGATGATGACGCAATCTTTGCAAGAAGGAGGGAATCAGATTTCATTGGTCCTCAACTCGTGGCTCAGACACTTCATTCAGGGTAAGTGGAGTTTGAACTGAGTTAGCATGCCCCGGAGCAGGTTAGTTATGAATAGGGCTGTTACGGTGACCGTATTACTGCCACACCGGCGGTCACGAGTTATGACGGCAGTCAAATTCCACTTGACCGTTTAGTCACAGTAATTATGCGTCGCCAAGCTCTGATGCTGCTGATGGTCATTTGTAGCCTACCAAACTTGCTAACTGCCTGGTACTCAGCACTCTATAGTCACTCTGACATCAATGCAAATGTAATGGAACATTTTATCAAACACTTCATGAAAGCCCATGAGCTCATGTTATGCAACATTTCTATATGCTATATGCTATGAAAAAACTGAGTTTTGATGGCCTCTATTAAATAGACGAGGATCAATAATAGGGACTCCCTAAATCTTTCTCAGATTATTACCAATTCCACAAGGTATGAGTCATACCAGAAAAGGCTACTCTTCTTGATGTTATCCTCACAAATAATCCTGATAGGTATCAGTCTGGTGTTTTCTGTAATGACCTTAGTGATCACTGTTTTAAAGCCTGTGTTTGTAATGGCTGCTCAGTGAAACGACCTGTCCTGATTTGTCATAGACGCTTGCTCAAAAACGTTAATGATCAAGCCTTCCTTCATGAACTGGCGAGAAATAGACCTTCTTTTTTTATATTTCAGTGGTATCGTTAACCAACACGCCCCCATAAAGAAAATTTGAATTAAAAACAGGTTCAGCCCCTGGTTCAACCGTGATCTTGCAGAGTTACTCCACCTCAAGAATGACATTTGGCGAAAGGCTTGGCACACGCATGCTAAGGCTGACTGGCTCTCATTCAGGAAAATGAGAAATAAGTGCACTCTGGCTGTCCGGAAGGCCAAAGTTAGTTACTTTAAGGAGCAGTTCTCTCTCTGTGGGTCTAACCCCAAGAAGTTCTGGAAAACGGTTAAAGACCTGGAGAATAAACGCTCCTCCTCACAGCTGCCCATGTCCCTTAATGTTGATGATGTGGTTGTTACTGACAAGAAGCACATGGCAGAGCTCTTTAATCACCACTTCATTAAGTCAGGATTCCTATTTGACTTAGCCATGACTCCTTGCCATTCCAACATTTCCTCATCTCCCACTCCTTCTAATGTGACTATCCCCGATGCTTCTCCCTCTTTTTCTCCTGCCCCACTACAAAGTTTCTCCCTGCAGGCAGTCACCGAGTCCAAGGTGCTAGAGGAGCACCTGAAACTTGACACCAAAAAACATCTGGGTCAGATGGTTTAGACCCTTTCTTCTTTAAGGTCCTGCCTCTATTATCGCCAAGCCTATCTCCGACCTTTTAAAAACTTCCTAGGGATAGGGTCTATTTTTCGGAATTTACGCCTGACTGACGTGCCCAAAGTAAACTGCCTGTTACTCAGGCCCAGAAGCCAGAATATGCATATAATTGGTAGCATTGGATAGGAAACACTTTGAAGTTTGTAGAAATGTTAAAATAATGTATGATACTATAACACAATTGATATTCCAAAGAAAGAAATCCAAAGATAAACCAACCAGATTTTTCTTTTTAGGTCCCAGGCTCTAGTAATGGAAAGCTATGGGTCCTATGTAATTCCAGCTCCCAGATTGCAATTCCTATGGATTCCACTAGATGTCAACAGTCTTTGTTTAAGGTTTCAGGCTTGTTTCTTCCAAAACTAGTAAGAATTTGGAGTTTTGGTACAAAGAGTCCCAGTGGAAAATCAAATCAAATGTATTTATATAGCCCTTCTTAGATCAGCTGATATCTCAAAGTGCTGTACAGAAACCCAGCCTAAAACCCCAAACAGCAAGCAATGCAGGTGTAGAAGCACGGTGGCTAGGAAAAACTCACTAGAAAGGCCAAAACCTAGGAAGAAACCTAGAGAGGAACCAGGCTATGAGGGGTGGCCAGTCCTCTTCTGGCTGTGCCGGGTGGAGATTATAACAGAACATGGCCAAGATGTTCAAATGTTCATAAATGACCAGCATGGTCAAATAATAATAATCACAGTAGTTGTCGAGGGTGCAACAGGTCAGCACCTCAGGAGTACATGTCAGTTGGCTTTTCATAGCCGATCATTGAGAGTATCTCTACCGCTCCTGCTGTCTCTAATGAGTTGAAAACAGCAGGTCTGGGACAGGTAGCACATCCCGTGAACAGGTCAGGGTTCCATAGCCGCAGGTAGAACAGTTGAAACTGGAGCAGCAGCATGGCCAGGTGGACTGGGGACAGCAAGGAGTCATCAAAAATGGAGCTCTATAGGAGAAAGCCCTGCCTCCAGCTGTTTGCTTAGAAATTCGAGGGACAATTAGGAGGCCTGCATCTTGTGACCATAGCGTACGTGTAGGTATGTACGGCAGGACAAAATTGGAAAGATAGGTAGGAGCAAGCCCATGTAATGCTTTGTAGGTTAGCAGTAAAACCTTGAAATCAGCCCTAGCCTTAACAGGAAGCCAGTGTTAGCACTGGAGTAAAATGATCACATGTTTTGGTTCTAGTCAGGATTCTAGCAGCCGTGTTTAGCACAAACTGAAGTTTATTTTGTGTGTTATCCCAGTAGCCGCAAAGTAGAGCATTGCAGTAGTCTAACCTAGAAGTAACAAGCATGGATGAAATTTTCTGCATCATTTTTGGACAGAAAATGTTTGATTTTTGCAATGTTACGTAGATGGAAAAAAGCTGTCCTTGAAACAGTCTTCATATGTTTGTCAAAAGAGAGATCAGGGTCCAGAGTAACACCGAGGTCCTTCACAGTTTTATTTGAGACGACTGTACAACCATCAAGATTAATTGTCAGATTAAACAGAAGATCTCTTTGTTTCTTGGGACCTAGAACAAGCACCTCTGTTTTGTCCGAGTTTAAAAGTAGAACATTTGCAGCCATCCACTTCCTTATGTCTGAAACACAGGCTTCCAGCGAGGGCAATTTTGGGGCTTCACCATGTTTCATTGAAATGTACAGCTGTGTGTCATCCGCATAGCAGTGAAAGTTAACATTATGTTTTCGAATGACATCCCCAAGAGGTAAAATATATAGTGAAAACAATACGGGTCTAAAAACGAACCTTGAGGAACACCAAAATGTACAGTTAATTTGTCAGAAGACAAACCATCCACAGAGACAAACTGATATCTTTCCGACAGATAAGATCTAAACCAGGCCAGAACTTGTCCGTGTAGACCAATTTGGTTGTCCAATCTCTCCAAAAGAATGTGGTGATCGATGGTATCAAAAGCAGCACTAAAGTCTAGGAGCACGAGGACAGATGCAGAGCCTCGGTCTGACGCCATTAAAAGGTCATTTACCACCTTCACAAGTGCAGTCTCAGTGCTATGATAGGGTCTAAAACCAGACTGAAGCATTTTGTATACATTGTTTGTCTTCAGGAAGGCAGTGAGTTGCTGCGCAACAGCTTTTTCTAAAATGTCTGAGAGGAATGGGAGATTCGATATAGGCCGATAGTTTTTTATATTTTCTGGGTCAAGGTTTGGCTTTTTCAAGAGAGGCTTTATTACTGCCACTTTTAGTGAGTTTGGTACACATCCGGTGGATAGAGAGCCGTTTATGTTCAACATAGGAGGGCCAAGCACAGGAAGCAGCTCTTTCAGTAGTTTAGTTGGAATAGGGTACAGTATGCAGCTTGAAGGTTTAGAGGCCATGATTATTTTCATCATTGTGTCAAGAGATATAGTACTAAAACACTTGAGTGTCTCCCTTGATCCTAGGTCCTGGCAGAGTTGTGCAGACTCAGGACAACTGAGCTTTGGAGGAATACGCAGATTTAAAGAGGAGTCCGTAATTTGCTTTCTAATGATCATGATCTTTTCCTCAAAGAAGTTCATGAATTTATTACAATCCATCCTCTCTTGGGGAATGCTGCTATTTAGTTAGCTTTGCGACAGTATTAAAAATAAATTTTGGATTGTTCTTATTTTCCTCAATTAAGTTGAAAAATAGGATGACCGAGCAGTGATTTTATGAAGCCTGTGTTGGTTGAAAAATATGTTGATGTGGGGCGCCGTCCTCAAACAATCGCATGGTATGCTTTCGCTGTAAAGCCTATTGTAAATCGGACAACGCAGTTAGATTAACAAGAATTTAAGCTTTTAAATGATATAAGATACTTGTATGTTCATAAGTGTTTAATATTACGATTATTTATTTGAATTGCGCGCCCTCCAATTTCACCGGATGTTGTCGACAGGTGTCCCGCTAGATTTGAGATATCTGAGAGAGTCAAATGAGTGAGAGGTGCTTCGGAGCACAGAACCAGGAGAAGGGAATTATCATTATTATATTCAGCACAAGGGCACAACGGCCACTGGCCTCAAAAGGCATGGATTTTTGGGGGGGGCATTACAGCCACACAATATGCGCACTCCCTCACATCATTCCTTTCTATTTTCTTCATACTGTAGGATAATTCCACCGAATTCTAAACAAATATTGTCTGCTAAATGAACTAGTGTAGCCCACAGCCATATGGCATAGCCAGATCAGGGCCTAATATAAGGACAACTCAGAGTATGTTATTCTGTTCTTCTGAGATTTTCTTCATATCATGTTTCTTAAGACCTGTCTAAAATAAATAACGTATTTATTGTGATGGTGTAGGCTATATTACATGGATTTATTAGACATTTTAAATGTAGATGTTCCAAAGGTCTGCATTAGTGGCTTTTAGGCTATACATGGAAGCCAGAAGGTGCAAAATGTGTTTATGTTAATTAACGGTCAATTGCCGTGAGACCGGCAGATATTTGCTTGACAATCACCGGCTGACGAAATTTCATGACCGCCACAGCCCTAGTTCAGAAGGATTCGTTGCCATAGAAATGTACCTGGTTAAAAGGTGAGCCTCATTCGTATGACTGGTTATCCCGAGTTGAACTCAGAGTGGACCAAATCTGATTCGTAAGACACCCCTCTGTGTTTCAGCAGCACTTTGCAGGATTATTTAGGCTGACTTTAAATCTGGTTGCTGGGCAAGGGCTTGCATAGTTGTCTGATCTTACAACCTCTGGGGTTTTGTTCACTTCTCTCACTGACGAATTCCTAAACTTAAGTGTTTTTCTTCCATGTCTATCCGTTTTCTCTCCTCTTTAAGTATAATTTGCTAAACTCCTCTGCCGTGTGTTTTCCCCTCAACAGAAATATTGGGTGTTATTGGAGGGATCGCTCCAAGATCAAGTTTGCACAATGGCCTTTTCAGCGAGACTAAGAGGAGACTCTTCTGCTGAAGCTAAAGGAATTTGACTTTCTGTGGGACAACTTCGTGGTTGATCATTGTAGGATCCCAAAGCAAATAACACAATGTAATGTCCCAAATGGCACTCTATCCCCTATTTAGTGAACTACTTTTGACCAGGAACCACAGGGTTCTGGTCAAAAGTAGTGCACAATATAGGGAATAGGGTGCCATTTAGAACATTGACCATGTGTTATTTGCACAGGGGATCACACAATCACTTAGAGGGCCTGGGTCCTGAATACAGACACACAGTACCCAGCTACCAGCAAACGTTCCCACAACTTTAGAGAGCGTTCCCTTATGAGTCTCATTAGGTCATTAACTAACATTTTCATAGGAATTTTCCTGTGATGTGCCAAGAATGTTTCCAAGAGACCATCCCCTTAATGTCAAATAGAACTTACACAGAACACGTCATGTTTCATGGGAACATTGCAAGAACAGTCATGTGTTCAGTTTTCTGTGGGTTAGGAGAATATTCCATCAACATCCCACTAAACTTACACAGAACATGGTTGCCATGTTCTCAGAACATAAGATATCAATGTTCTAGACCTCTGCAACATATGCAGAATTCTGCAGTCCTCTTGGTGTTGAATCTTCTAAAGTTCTCCCATGTCACCCCGCTCCTCCACACACTCCGCTGGCTTCCAGTCGAAGCTCGCAACCGCTTCCAATACCCTGGTGCTTGCCTACGGAGCAGCAATGGTAACTGCCCCTCCCTACCTTCAGTCTCTGCTCAAACACTACACCCCAACCCGACCATTCTGTTCTGCCACCTCTGATCTCTTGGCCCTCCCACCACTACGGGAGGGCAGCTCCCGCTCAGCCCAGTCCAAGCTCTTCTCTGCTCTGGAACCCCAGTGGTGGAACCAGCTTCCCCTTGAGTCCCTGCCCATCTTCGGAAAACATCTGAAACCCTACCTCTTCAAATAGTATCTTAAATAATCCCTCAGCATCCAACCAACAAACAAGGAGCTAGGAATGGATCAGTGGTTCACCAATCAGGGCCTTGATTGGCTCGCCAACAGTAACATGACGTGATGTGTAATGAAATTTTTTTGATGGGGGATTACGTTTCTTGGATGTCCTGACTACTGATGCACAGAAATGTTCTTCAAACGTTCTCATGAAATGTGTAGGAACATTAATATCGTATGTTGTGAGAACATGGCAACCATGTTCTGTGTGTGTGTTTGGTGGGACGTTGATGGGATATTCTCCTAACCCACAGAAAACTGGACACATGAATGTTCGTGCAACGCTCCTGTGAAACGTGTCTGGAACATTAAAATCTTTTATTCTGAGAACATGGCAAACATGCTCTGTGTATGTTTGGTAGGACATTGAGAGAATATTCCTGTAACCCTGAGAAAACTGGACACGAATGTTATTGAAACGTTCCCATTAAACATGTCTAGAACATTATCTTATGCACTGCAAGTATATTAACCATGTTCTGTGTATGTCTGGTGGGGCACTGATGGAACATTCTCCTAACCCTCAGAAAACTGGACATATGAATGTTCTTGCAACGTTCCATGACACCGTGTCTAGAACAGTAATATTGTATATTTTGAGAATATGATAACCATGTTCTGGCTACTATCTGGTTTGACTTTAATTGAATGTACTCCTAACTCTAAATGCTAAAAAGGTTCTGAGAAGATTTTTGCTAACATAGATAGAATGCTCCCCTAAGTAACGGAAAACTGGACACTAGGGAAACATTATGTGTAACATTCCAAAATGTTCTCTCTCCCTAGAATTGTTAGCTGGGGTATATCTCTCCCATATCCATGTGAGTGTGGTTTAGCTTCATATTTTAAAGTCTTTCAGCAAAACTGGATATTAAAATGTCACAGAATGAAACAAAGTGTCTGATATGTATCTATGATTAACCACATTTGGTCTTTAGGGGAATGAAAAACAAACACAACCTATGCAAGGGGAATAAAGTATAGCCTAATTTATACATGATTTAAATGCTAAATACCCTGGATAGATAAGATGTTTTCCTCCCCTGCTCATGTGTCCCCTTTGAGGAATGCGATTGAGTTTTGGCAGGGCTTTTCAGCATGTGAATCAGGTATTGACATGGTAGGAACGGGAGAGCAGAGGTGGTGGGCGACTCCTTGGGAATATGGACAGGGGCTGGGGTTAGGGACTGGGGGTTGGGACTGGGGTTGGTAGTCTGGGGCAATATCTGGGGCCTGTGCTTGAGGCTGGGGGCTGGGGTTAGGGACTGGGGGTTGGGACTGGGGTTGGTAGTCTGGGGCCTGTGCTTGAGGCTGGGGGCTGGGGTTAGGGACTGGGGGTTGGGACTGGGGTTGGTAGTCTGGGGCAATATCTGGGGCCTGTGCTTGAGGCTGGGGGCTGGGGTTAGGGACTGGGGTTGGTAGTCTGGGGCAATATCTGAGGCTTGGGCTGGGGGCTGGTGTGGGAAGATCTGTGGTGGAGGTAATGGATCACCCTGTCAGGCTCTGCGGACACCAGACAGATGGTCCCTGGCATCTGGCCTGCACTGAGACAGTCTGCCCTCCCTGTGGAAGACAGAACAAACCCCAGACAATCACACTGTCTGGGGACATTTGATATGAAAACACACTCATGCCTCACTCTTTTATCTGGTAACATTATAAGTTGTTATACAGAGCAAACATGACGCTTGATAAATTACTACATGTGTTATGAAGAGGTGAATGAAATATCATGAGGAGTGTCGAAATTGCAGATTAACTCTTAGTCGCCACAAAGGGACTTTAAAGTCGGTCTTGGATCTGGTAACATGATAAGTTGTTATGCAGTTCAAACACAAAAATACCAAACTGAATAAATGACTCCACAACCACAGTGTATATTAAAGATTGATGGAAAGTGTTTAGAGTCCTCTCAGCCACCCCAAAAGTAGGGGAAGTTGAGTTGGTTGGGCTCGGCTCCATTGCTGGAAGACAGGGTTGACCCAGTGTCGCGGTAGCGCCCATCCATAGGGCAATGATCCCAGGGACAGACAGGGGAATGGGGCACGCGGCATTGATCAAAGGTTAACCAGCCTCCCGCCACTCTCCAAATAAATACACCCCCCTCCTCGTCCCTCCACGGGGATCCCAGTGCCAGGCTTGTTTCAATAAGTCCCCTTTATTGTATAGACACAGCGAGAGGGCTTTGAGCCAGCCCATTCAGCCTGGGCTTCCCATAGGATTACATATCTAAATATATGGAAGTAAAAGTGGCCCGGGCAGCCACCAGGGGTGAGTGGAAGGGACGGAAGAGGGTGCTGGAGTTGGGTGATTCTGTTAAATGAACCAGCACTGAAAAGGATCAGGACTTTGGATGGAGAGTCCACAACCCACCACACTTGCTAAGACTATCATCAGTGGACTTGAATTTTCAGCTTGGTTAGAGTACAAATCACGGTTTGGTCAACAGGTTTCAATTCAGTCAATTCAGGAAGTGAAAAATCTTCATAAAAACTAGGTATAATTTTCATGAGCTCAGAGAGTGACGTGTTCTGTTGTTATGGAGTGTTTGTTATGGAGTGTTTGAGGTACTGTAGAGGGGGCGGTAAAGGTGGGGGTGGTCATTTTGTTGGCATAGGGGTGTAGAGGGGGGTTCTGGATGATGGACAGCCCACTGTAGAAGGGAGCCAGAGTGGGCCGGGTTGAGGGGGTCATACTGTTAACCCATGATAGAAGCGGCATGAGTAATTTCATAACTAAAGTGGCAGGTGGGTCTTGTTGGATATGCTTGCTCTCTCCTGCCCGAATGGAGGCTAATGTTCCTGACCTCCTCATCCCGGTTGGGGCCACGGCAGCTGGCCTACGTCATTGCTGAGTTGGTGTGTTTGCTGCGTGTGTGTGCTGCGTGCGTGTGCGTGTACGTCTGTGGTTATATGAGTACCCAGCTTTGCTGTTACCCATTTAATCTTTAATGTCAGGAAACTTTCCCAAGACCGAGGAACAGAAGCATTATTCTGTACCTTAGGAAAGTCGATTAGCAAAGTCTTCCAACCCAACAGTCAGCACAGTTTTCCCTAACCCTGCCACAACGCTGCTTGGTAAAAACCAACCACTGGAAACCAGTCAAGCTGACGCATCAGTCTGTAGTCCAGTCTGTGCTATGATGCCCTGTCAATGCTGTGTCTCCATGGTGGGAGGATAAATCACCAGGCCTGGTATAAACATGTCAGTGTGTCTCCTCCAGGCCTCCAGGCTGAGGAAATCCAGGGCTACTGAGGTTGGTGGCCTGGCCCAGGCACAGAGGTCCTGGCCTGGGGGAGGTCATCAGACAGACAGGGGAGTGGCATGGAGGTCAGGAACACAAACCTGACCTGGCTGTAAATCACTCTGACCATATCCCGGCATGAAAGACAAGGCAGGCCTGGGTTCAAATACTGTACTATCTGAAACAATTTCTCTGCTTGATTGGGCCTGTCTGGCTTAATGAACCAATAGCATAGTCACAAAACTGAAAATCCCTTATTTCTGGCACTCCAGGCAGGCTCAAGCAAACCCAGCTAGCATATTTGGTTGTGGGAACCTAAGTGTTTGGTTTCCCATTGGTTCTGGGAATAAAGCCATATTTCCTGACAGTTTTTTAAAAAAAAATCTGAGAACCGAAGTGAGAATTTTGCCTGTTCTGGGAACGTACATTTTTAGGTTGCAGGGAGGTTCTGAGAACGTTTTACTATGGTTCCCTGAAAGTTTTCCATGGAGGTTTTATTAACGTTCTGAGAATGAAAATTATAGGTAATTCAAAGGTCATTAAATAACATTCTGAGAACATATTTCAATAAGACTGCTAGCTTAGGTTAACAAGTTTAAACTCCAAGCACAGATAGGACACATGGAAATACACTTGCTTAGGCATTAATCATGCAAACACATTTCTTTTTAAATTTTGGCACGATGTAAGCGAGGTTGAAATCTATGACCTTCTTTTCTCTATCCATGTAATTAGTACACGTGGTGCAGTGAACAGCATACAAAGCTGTTCATTTCAATCTATTCAAACAGGCCCCAGTTCAAAGTAAACAAGCACTCATTAAGATCAGGTGTGGTCAATTAGTGGGCGTGGCCAACCAACCTAAACACACTTAACAAGATAGAGGATCGAGAGAGTTTTGTTGATGCTCAGAACGGAATGCATATATTTTAAAATAACATTCTGAGAACATTCTCTGAATGCAAAGTTTCCTTGTGGTTTTAATGGAATATGTAACCATGTTGGAACTTTTAGGAAACATTTCTTAACTTCTACTTCATCACAATCCCGGATCCGGGAGCACCCCCATCAGTAAAAAAGCTGACTAGCATAGCGTCACAAGTAAATACTAGCATCTAAATATCATTAAATCACAAGTCCAAGACACCAGATGAAAGATACACATCTTGTGAATCCAGCCATCATTTCTGATTTTTAAAATGTTTTACAGGGAAGACACAATATGTATTTCTATTAGCTAACCACGATAGCAAAAGACACAACTTTTTTTTTACACCATTTTTTTCCTGCATAGGTAGCTATCACAATTTCGACCAAATAAAGATATAAATAGTCACTAACCAAGAAACAACTTCATCAGATGACAGTCTGATAACATATTTATTGTATAGCATATGTTTTGTTAGAAAAATGTGCATATTTCAGGTATAAATCATAGTTTTACATTGCAGCCACCATCACAACTCTCACCAAAGCAACTAGAATAACTACAGAGACCAACGTGAATTACCTAAATACTCATCATAAAACATTTATGAAAAATATACAGTGTACAGCAAATGAAAGACAAAGATCTTGTGAATCCAGACAATATTTCAGATTTTTTAAGTGTTTTACAGCGAAAACACAATATAGCATTATATTAGCTTACTACAATAGCCAACCACACAACAGCATTGATTCAAGCCAACAATAGCGATAACGAAAAAAACAGCAAAATATATTAATTTTTTCACTAACCTTCTCAAACTTCTTCAGATGACAGTCCTATAACATCATATTACACAATACATATAGAGTTTGTTCGAAAATGTGCATATTTCGCGGCACAAATCGTGGTTATACAATATGAATAGTAGCCAAAATGCAAACAAAATGTCGGGAGAAATCTTGGGAGAGGCACCTAATCTAATCAGTAACTAATCATAAACTTGACTAAAAAATACAGGTTGGACAGCAAATGAAAGATACATTAGTTCTTAATGCAACCGCTGTGTTAGATTTTTAAAATTAACGTTACTACGACATACAGCGTGCGTTAAAGCGAGACCGCACCGAAATTAATGGCGGAATAGTAGGTCAACATTTTTCAACAGAACAACGAATTAACATCATAAATACTTCTTACTTTTTGATGAGCTCCCATCAGAATCTTGGGCAAGTTGTCCTTTGTCCAGAGGAATCGTTGCTCGGTTGTAGATTGTCGCCTTCAACTTTGGAATTAGCAGTAAACATTAGCCATGTGGCGAAGACGTGTCCAACTCACTATAACGCAGCACTAAGAAATATCCGAAAATCGCAATATACTGATATAAACTGATATAACTCGGTTTAAAATAACAACATTATGATGTCTTTAACACCTATATCGAATAAAATCAGAGCCGGATATATCTAAGGCCTATAACGGGAGCTTTCCAGAACGCAATCCTGAGGTCTGTCTTGCGTCATGGCGAATGTTGAAAAGACTGGACCCCACGTTCCAAGCCCATTTATATGGCCTCAGATCTGCCTAGCAACTCCATTCCAATTCTCACTATTTGCTGACATCTAGGGGAAGGCGTATGCAGTGCATCTCGACCAATAGAAGACATGCAAATTAATAAACCGACCCCAGAACAGCCTGCCTGATTTCAGATATCTCACTTCCTCACAGGAAAATTGCTCCAACTTGAGTTTTGTTTTACTCACAGATATAATTCAAACGGTTTTAGAAACTAGAGAGTGTTTTCTATCCAATAGCAATAATAATATGCATATTGTACGAGCAAGAATTGAGTACGAGGCAGTTTAATTTGGGAACGAAATTTTTACAAAGTGAAAACAGCACCCCCTATTGAGAAAAGGTTAAACTAATGAAATGCCAACTTTTCATCAAAAAAAATAAAAATAATAATTAATAAATAAACTCAAATGTGCTGAGAATGTTCCAAAGCCAAGCAACTATTCTGCACCATTCCCAGAAAGAAGTGGGATGGTTGTATGCTAAATAACCATTGGACAATCACGCTCTCACCAATCTCTAAGAACATATGGTTCTCAGAACATTATGTGCTAGCTGGGAACACTCAAAAGATTACAATTGTACTTAAACCCAGCTCTGGAGAGAGGACACCTCCGGAACAGAGGCTAAGTAAAACATCCCCACATCCTCACAGGCCCAAGGTCACAGCCTGGTTGTCCAGTGACAGTGCAGAATGCCTCAGAGGTTCCTCTATTGCCTTCTCCATCCTCGGTCAAGACGAATAATATGATCATATGAGTCTGAGTGCATCCCTGTAATAACCTAACGTCATGTCTTCCTTCTTCCAGCCACTGTGTCTGAGTCTGAGTGTCCTGGTCGCAGAGAGCCCAGCTGAGAGGTCAGGCGTCGAGCGAGTAGGTGCCATGGTGTGAGATACCGTCATGTCTGCCTGGTGAAGTGAGGGAGGGAGACGGGAGAGGAGATGGAATGGAAAATGGCCCTGGCTGTTTGCACCATGTGGAGAGGACACCTAGCCACTCTCCATATCCTCAGGGCTACTGGGGTCAAGACATTAAAGCTAGGGGTGAGATAGCTGTCCCTCTCTGACTGGAGCTCTTTGATGACGTGAGGAAAGCCTTTGTGTGTGTGTAATAGCCAGGAGGACCCGGATAAACAGGCCCTTTCTGTCCACTAAAAGCCTTTGTTGTCTGGGCTGTGTGGAGATGGAGGGGTGGAGGGTTAAGGCATTCGCATGCTGCCCATCCGGAACAGTTCGTGCACATAATATGGAAACATTTTGTGCCGTTATAGTCTTCGGCAAGTTTTTGTTTGACTGTTTGTGCATACAATATTTTTTCTCGAGGCAAGACCGAAATTCGGTTGCCGAAGTCTACGCTCCTTCGGTGGTGATTGGTCAACTGTAGGGGGCGAAGATTCAGCCCGAAACCCATTGTGGATTCAAAATGGCAAATGACAACAACTACAATAGTTGGTGGGGGTTCTTGCAGAAACATAACTGGCCAACTGAATCATTTGGTTTTGAATTTGAAAGGACAGCAGGTGCAGGAACTTAACTTTAAAAATTTAAAGATCTCTTGTATAATCTAAATTGATATTGCTTTATGATGATACCGTCTATCTTTTAATATTTGTGGAAATCTTTCTAAAACAGAAAATGGACCCAATTCAATAGATATCAATCAACAAAGAGGTAAGAATATGTTGAAGGCTAGCTGTATTGGGTGCAGATGACTGAACTGCTCACCTTTGTGTCTGTGTCTGCAGGTATACAGACGAGGATTCATACAAAGGTATTTCTATTGGTATTGGTATGTTATGCAGATCACATTTACCATCCTCCTCCCTTACCTCTTAAATAAAAATCCCATAGGCCTCTACATTATGAACAAGGTATGTGTATGAAAACCATTATCAAAAGTGTTTTTCACATTTAACACAAAAACCAAGTTATGAATACTGTCGTGTGCATGTTTTGTTAATCTTCTGTATAATTACTATTTTTGACTTCACAGACTTCACCCTCCCTACACCACTTATGAATATAACAGGAAACCTGTTCGATCACCATGCACTGCAAAATCATTCTGGCTATGGATACGGAGTTTACCTCATATTTAGATTTTTTAATTCTGCTTTGCCACTAAAATCATAATTTACACTGACAACTAAAATATCGTGTTATTGTTATGTGTATTATTAATAACAATATTAATAGGGGAATGGGGGTAGTTCAAAAATGTACCCCAAAAGGTTCTTCAAAAGGTTCTTAAAGGGTTATTTGAAGAACCTATAGGGGTTCCCCCACAGTTTAAATATGAAGAACCCCTAAAGTATCCTCCAGGAACCTTTACTTTTTAGAGTGTACGATTCTAGCATGTAAAGGCCAGTTCACTTTTCTCCACAGACTCTTCTCTAATCCCCCCCCCCCCCTCTTCTCATCCTTTCCACAAGGCCCTGACACCTATAGCTGATTTCATGGATGACCTATCGCCAAAACTATCACCAGCTGCATGAGTTCGTGCATGACTTCAAGAAGAGGACATGGACCAAACGACTGGGAACACAGTGAAATGAACAACTTGTTCTGTTGATGTTCAGATATCTCAGGAGTCCAGCCTGGTCTCATAGACTAGACGTAACATAGTAAATGTTAATCCGGAACACTAAAATGTGTACGTTATGTCACGTTTGGTTTGGTTACACAAGACAGATGGTTACTTAAGGCAAAAAAAAGAAAGCAGGGTGGTTGGTCGGGCATATTAACGCGGACGTCTAGCAATTGTGAGTTTGAATCTCATCATGGACAACTTTTGCATTTTAGCTAATTAGCAACTTTTCATCAACTTACTACTTTTTGCTACTTTGCAACTACTTAGCACGTTAACTAACCCTTCCCCTAACCTTAACCTTAACCCTTTTAGCGAACATACCATATGAAACTTAACATATAATACTAAATGGAGTGTGCCAGATTTACGTACAGAATAATACGAAATGCTCCGAGACCAGGTTGAGGAATCAGGGGATAGATACTTTCATTTTATTCCATTGACATTTTTATTGTTTACATGCCTGTTTTACGCAGACACATTTGTACTATTGTTCTGAAATATTTGTATTTACACTGACACTTTAATTGACAGGTGTTAAGTACATGTCTGTTCTTAGCAGACACCTTTGTATTGTATTGTGGGTTACTTTCAGAGCCCAGATGCCAGAATAAAGGTTCATTTTTGTGTGCTGAAAAAGGTGTGTTTGTTGGCATTTCTTCATCTCAATACAAAGTGTTTCAATGCATTCTGTAAATTCTGTGTGTCACAGACTTTACGGACTTTCTTCAACTTGTATGGTGTAGTTCAATCTAATCTTAATTAATGCACACTGAGACATCATATAATCAAGTTTAATTGTATTAACAAGATTCAAACTCCACATTTTGTTCACAGTGCAAACTGCGTGTGTGTGCATCAAGTGGTGTGTGTGCGTGACAGGTCCAAACAAATGCCTATTCTACATGATTGCTGGCCTAGGGTTGAGTTTTCCACTCCTAACTTCCTGCCATGGCACACGTCCAGGGGGCATGATTGATTGAAAGGGGCAATGCGACACACAAGATCATCGAAACAGCAAGCAGACATCCTGAAGTTCACAAAATGCTGCTCCTCATCAATGGTGATTTGTTGGACCAGCATTGCATACTCACCATCTGTTGCTCTTTCTCTGTTGAGTGGTCACACTGACCATCTTCTCCGTTTCTCCCTGTTACACTATATGTGTTGCTAGCTAAAGCAAATCTAGTAGATCCCAGGCAATTGGTAATGATGTTACGTTTGATGCCGAAGCTCCAAGTCATGCATCGAAATCGCTAAGCAGTGTACTTCGAAGCAGTGTGCCGATGCCTGTATCACTTTATCAGAAGCCTGTGATCAATGGCATCCAAAGCTTCTTTTGACCAGTACAGGCCACTAGTGTACACTGTGTTGATCAAAGCTTTGAGTAATGAACCTATTTTCGACACAATTGGAAGCTTCGTTTACCCATCTCTAGGAATTCGCACTTCAATTTTCTCGACAGTGAAGTGTCTCTCTGTGTACACTATTTTATTCTGTACACTATTTCTATTCTCCCGCGCGTCTCTTCCTTGTTTGGGTGTGTTGTCACTTATTTTGTTTGACCGTAGAAGGCTATTACCAGCTCGGGGGGGTAATAGTTCCGCTTTCCCCCCCTTTTTTGGTTTTTCAAGGGAACTTCTTTTAAGGGAGTATGCGAGCGCAGACAAGTTCGGCTAGGCGCCAGTCGAACCAAAGCATGCCTTTAGACATGAGACTCAAGGGCGGGTCTAGGCAATTAAGGGAGTGCTGATATGACAGTCCCTGCTACGTCAGGACATGGGTACATGGATACAGGGGTACAAGAGTAGGAGGGACCCAAAGGCATCCGCATGCTTCTTATCCGAAACAGTTTGTGCATATATTATGACTACATTTGGAACATTTTTGTTCGTTTTGGTCTTGGCAAGGGTTTTCTCAGCTGTTCAATTTTTTCCCCGAAGCAATCCGAAGTTCGGTCGTCGAAGTCTACGCCCTTTCATCGGTGATTGGTCAACAGTAGGGATTCTTAAATTAATTGTTTGTTGTCATTCAACAAGAGATGACTTGTTTTCATACAAAATTGTTCACTTGAGAAACACTGCACCAAACATCTGTTAGATTTCAAATTGCGAGTCTAAAATTTCATCAGAAAAAAAATCCAAATTGATGACCGATTTATCTTAGATTATTTCAGATTATTTTGATTAAGTGTAATCTGGCTACAGCGTCTCAAGATGGACAAACAGTACTATTGCAGCTTTATTCTGTTTTTTCAAGTGAAAATCTTTTAAGGGAGTATGAGAGGCACAGATGTTCACTTTGCCCAACCGAGTTCTGCTAGGAGCAAACTGAACCTAGTATGCAGATGCCTTTAGGGGGCATCCCACTCTACAGACCCCCTGTGGGGTAGCTGCTGTGGGGCTGACAGGACAGCCTGCTAGGGTCTGGTAACTGGAGGCCTGACTAACAAGAATCACTAGTCTCCTGCTGGGGTCATGGAGATCTGCTGATGTTATTGGTTACTGCTGGGCCTGCAGATAATAGCAGTGTGTGTTTGCATGTGTTATTTTGTTGAGCAGATTTACACAAAATTATCCTTTCCCACTGACCCGATTTGCTGTCTCTTGCTCATTCTCTATCTCTCTCTGGGACACTGAGTCTTCTGCCTGTGTGTATTAGTGTGTGTTTGCGTGCTTGCGTGTGTATTTAGACAAAGAGACAGAGACAGAGACAGTGTTCTGCCTATCCCTCTCCTTGGAGCTAGTGTGACCGGGATATGTACACACACCCACACACACGGTCACAGTTGGACCTGAAAGCCTGTTGTGTTCCAAGGTCAGTTAGATAAAAGCACAAATGTGACTGGCCCAATGAGGTAATGCTTTAGACTTTAGTCTCCCCAAACAAACTTATCGTACTGAAACCTATTTCAAACACAACTGCTTCCAACTGTGTGCCTGTTTTCAACGGTCATGTTCATAACTTTAAAAAAGTGAACTTAATGTGATCATAAGATTAGTTCATTCTAATGACTGAAAATGTTTTCTGGAGACATTTGGTCAAAATTCTGCCGATGCTCGTTTTTTGGCACTGGACGCTGAAGACAACTAAGCTAAAGTATTCCCTTTCAATGGGAAGTCAGAAACAGATGCACTTCCACTTTATGCCCTGGGGGTGGCAGTCATGAGCATACATTTTTGAGCACCTACTGTCTACAAGTCTAGGACTGTCACTGTTTCATACTGTATCTAGTAGAGCATGTGTATATACCACACCCAATTGTTAAACAATTACTCAGTACCAACAAGATGGTACAACAACACTTGAACACTTTTAGACGGAAGGAAATTAACGTATGCTCCTCCTTGAATCAGATTGGCTGTAGTGGCTAAAGATGAGTATTGGATAGATATTTTTTGTTTTTGGTTCAAGACTTAAAGGTCATGAACAGTCAAAATGATGTTTTTCATGAAATGTGATGATATTTGAAGGAAACCAGATCAAAGTATGAAAAATGACTGTTTCTTCTACATTGATAAAAGTTGGATCATAAAGTTACTGGTCCCCTCCCCATGTCAAACACTTGGATCCATTATTAAGGGGACAAGGTGACCCTAAAGCTCATTTTAATACAACAATGGTAACATTATATTATCTTGACTCATTTAAATAAGTACCGCCTTGTAACAAACATCGGAGAAGGCGTGTTTGCAGAGGGGCGTGTTTTGTATAACTAGATAGGTACTCTACCGGTGCCAAACAAAGAATGTACCCTATTCATCTATGGCAAAGATGTGTCTGGTGTTAGCGAGTTACTGGCTAGCTAGGTCTTCAGACAATATTGAACAAAAGGGAAGGAAGGGTCATTTAAAACTCTGACGCAGTTGCCATGTCAACACATGCATCACTGCTGCTGCGAATCACATTACAAGATACATACCAAATGTGAGATAATACAAAATGCTGTTTGAGTTGCTTCGTGTATCACCAAATTAGCATCAGATGATTGTACTGCAACACTGCATGCAAGTTGCTTGACATAGGCGCGCCAAAGAGCTGTCAGTCAAGGTGAGCTCATGAGTATAAGCTCCTTGCCCACTCAGCCTGTCTTTTCAAACTCTCTGGTAGTTAGCCGTGAGATATTTCAGAATGACTGTTCAGGACATTTAAGACCAGTGGTAGAATGTGTACAGGACTATATGAACACAGTTGTTTAAATCATATCACTTTTCTCGTCCAAGACCTTGGTAATCGATCCGGATTATCTCCCTCCTCCCAGTCCAGACCTTGGTAATGGATCACACGTTGGTTAATCTCCTCCTGTCCAGACTGAGTGTTGAGGGGGTTTATCAGGAGCAGATTAACTTTGACCCTAAGATCCTGGGACAGGAAAGGGTCAAAGGTTTCAACAGAAACGCATTCACACCTCACGTACACTCTCAGAAAAAAAGGTGCTAAGTAGAAACATATACAGTTCTTCGGTTTGTCCCAATAGGGGAACACTTTTTGGTATTTTTTGGTATTTTATTAGGATCCCCATTAGCTGTTGCAAAAGCAGTAGCTACTCTTCCTGGGGTCCACACATGAAACCTTACATAATACAGAATGACATAATACAGAACATTAATAGACAAGAACAGCTCAAGGACAGAACTACATCAAACTTTTTTTTAAAGGCACACGTAGCCTACATATCAATACATACACACAAACTATCTATGTCAAATAGGGGAGAGGCCTTGTGCCGTGAGATGTTGCTTTATCTGTTTTTTTAAACCAGGTTTGTTGTTCATGAGATGGAATGGAGATGGAATGGAGTTCCATGCAATAAGGGCTCTATATAATACTGTACGCTTTCTTGAATTTGTTCTGGATTTGGGGACTGTGAAAAGACCCCTGGTGGCATGTCTGGTGGGATAAGTGTGTGTGTCAGAGCTGTGTGTAAGTTGACTATGCAAACAATTTGGGATTTTCAACACATTAATGTTTCTTATAAAAAAGAAGTGATGCAGTCAGTCTCTCCTCAACTCTTAACAAGAGAGACTGACATGCATAGTATTTATATCAGCCCTCTGATTACAATGAAGAGCAAAACGTGCCGCTCTGTTCTGGACCAGTTGCAGTTTAACTAGGTCTTTCCTTGCAGCACTCGACCACATGACTGGACAATAATCAAGATAAGACAAAACTAGGACTTACAGAACTTGCTTTTTGGAGTGTGGCATCTCTTTATTACGCCCAGACCTCTCCACATCTTTACAACCATTGAATCTATATGTTTTGACCATGACAGTTTACAATCTAAGGTAACGCCAAGTAATTTAGTCTCCTCAACTTGTCTCCTCTATGTAGGATTCTTCCAAGAACCCCCTGTATATGGTTCTACCAATAACCATTTTATCAGCTACAGGTTCTTCCTAGAACCCTGCAAGAAGAGTTCCACCAGCCTTATTAGCCGTTAAAATTTAATTATTTCAGACAATACATATCACAATGCCTTTCTTTGAGGGCTGAGTTATACCCTAATGCAGAGGTTTTAAGAATATCCTGGTTTAAAGGCCACATTATGATGATTTGCAAAGTAATGTGGAATTCCTACTGGAATCCAGACAGAGTCAGGAAATCCAACAAATGGACTTGTTAAGTACCCACAACCTGTATTCAGAAAGACTGCCACGGTAGGGTAAGTTGAATACTGAGAATACCTCAATCATCTAAACTGGAACAACTATCTCAGTAACGGGTGCAATAGATCAAATTACTAACAGATTGGATTAGTTTAGAACAATATATGATATTTATCTTATTGTAGCATAACATTAATCAACCAATCAATGTACATGCAAAAACACAGATATTACAGTCAAACAAACATTGTGAACATCTACCTGTAATGGAGCATGCTGGGAAAAAGTATACATGGTTCTATGTAGAACCCTTCTTGCCTTCCATATAATCATCAAATAACTCTTTCAAAAACGGTTCTTAGAATGTTGAAGGTTCTAGGTAGCACCCGTTGGCTTACAAAGAACCCCTGTCTTCCAAAAGAGTTCTCCTGATCAAAATGGTTCTTGGTAGAACCCTATCCCTCGGCAAAGAACACTTTTGGAACCTTTTTTCTAAGAGTGTAGCTTCACGGCAGGGAAAGGTCTCCTACTGGGCTTTGTTGTATGACATGCATTATTACTGCATTTCCCTTCCAATTTTCAAGGGAAAGCAAGTGTAACCTAATACACAGTACAAAATAAAATCCATAGAATGAAATGATGCATTATGGACTCAAAAAGTATGGCTTTGTGATGATCAAACTTTGTCATCTATCCGGCCAGTCAAGGCTGATGCTTTGTGTGTCTGATAATATCAAAGAGATATCATGCTGGCTAATCATCAGCATCTTCTTTGATCTGTTGACTGCTCGGTGTCTCTCTGTCTGCGTCCCAAATGGCACCCTATTCCCTATAAAGTGCACTACTTTTAACCAAGGAAGTGCATTGTACAGTGAATAGGGTGCTATTTGGGATGAATCCCCTTTGTCTACAGGGCCCAGGAGATGACCTTTCATCTGCCCAGCCCGCCTGCCCCGCCCGGGCCTCCAACCTGGATCCACCATCCACTCTGGGAAACAACTATAATAAGATGATTAACAATAATAACCCCCAGGGAGAGAGAGGGAAAGAGGGAGGAAAATATGGAGAGAGAGAGAGACAGAGCGAGAGAGAGAGCGAGAGAGAGAGCGAGGCACAGAGGGAAAAAAAGGTTTCAAAGCAAGAAGTTACTTTGAACTGCAGTGTCACTTTTCATGGTTAAGAGAAGTTACAGTTATGTACTGCAGGCAGACCTGCAGGTGCCTGACTCTTTAAAAAAAAATATATATATATAACTAGGCAAGTCAGATAAGAACAAATTCTTATTTACAATGACGGCCTAGGAGCAATGGGTTAACTGCCTTGTTCAGGGGCAGAACATCAGATTATTACCTTGTCAGCTCAGGGATTCGATCTAGCAAGATTTTGGTTACTAACCCAACGCTCAAACCACTAGACTACCTGTCGCCCCACTCTACCAGGCTGTGCTGGGGATGACACAGGAGCCAATTGGACATTGCCCAAAGAGTTATAATAAAATTAGTGTATGTGAATGTAAACTGTGTATATAAACTTCCGAATTCAACTGTAGGCCTAACGAGTCCAAACTTTTCACGGAAGCTGCATGGACAAAAATAATGTCCAATATAAAGAAAAAATGGGAATGTCTGTTGACTGTTATGCTGCTCGTGATATTTTAATAAAAATTGGTTATAGGCTAATGATTAGGCTACTGTGCACCTCCGCTGGTAAAATCAATGCCATAATAATTTGCGTAACCCCTAAGACTAGCTTTTGGTGAGTCTTAAATATCATCAGTAGCATTGCTTGAAATTGGTACTTTGGGAAATGTTTTTAAGGGCACACCGCAAATATTTCCACTCCTCCCACCTCAGCGCAAGCAAGCTGATATAAGACAGGGGTTGGAAAATAGCAGCGTGCTGGCTTCCACAAGTAAAAATTGCCAAAGAGCGTGCTTTTGACACTAGCACAGCCGAAAATAGTGCCCACAGTATGAAACATGAGGGACTAAATGTACACCACACAGAGATCACACACAGACACACATCAAGTCAGCATTCTATTTATTGACGCTGGGTGTTGTACAGTGTGAAGTTGACAGACCATAGACATACTACATACAGTATATACATCATAGGTTGAGACGTGGTGCTGTTCTATAGACAGGAGACACTGACTGAGCTACTCTGTGTGTTTTTAGGAACGTTGTACAAACACACAAGGATGACATTAAAACACCCTTTAAAAAAATACGTCAAAAATTCTGATGTGAATGTTGTTGGGACCCAAACTCAGTCTCAGTTTGAGTCCCAAATAGCTATTCCCCATGTAATGCACTGTGTTTGACCAGGGCCGATAGGTCTCTGGTCAAAAGTAGTGCACTATGTAGGGATTAGGGTGTCATGTGGGATGCGCGCTCAGCCTTCTCTTCCTGATTCCATGTTCATTAATGGCAACAGACAGAATGAAGTAATGAGAATAGCAGCCAAAGCAAATGCCAGGCTGAAGCTACTGCTGTTCTAGATCAGTTCTGTATGGCGTTGGGTTTAAACAGGGCCAGACTGGGTGCTCTTTCTGTTCTCTCTCTCTCTCTCTCTCTCTCTCTCTCTCTCTCTCTCTCTCTCTCTCAATTAATTGTATTTGATTTAACTAGGCAAGTCGGTTAAGAACAAATTCTTATTTACAAAGACGGCCTACCAAAAGGCCTCCTGCGGGGACGGGGTCTGGGATTAAAATGTAAAAATAATTAAAATAAAACCTGATGTCCATAAGACCACACAGGCATACCACTAGAAATGCTGGTAAATATATCCATATGGGTACTTCACCCTGTACACTTCAGGCTGTTTAGCTGCCCTCAGGGCTTAGTGAATAATACGCTTAAAGGGGATAGAAATGCAAAATAACTTTCTCTCTCATGGCTAACTACCAGGAAGTTTGAAAAGACAGGTTGAGTGGGCGGGGAGATTATATTCATGAGCTCGGCTTGACTGACAGCTCTTTGAAACGCCTATGTCAAGCAACTTGGATGCAGTGAGCAGTGTTGCAGTGAAATCATCTCAATCAAATTTGGTGAGACACAAAGCAACTCAAACAACATTGAAATTGCATCAATAGCAAGATTTCCATTCAACTGGCAACAGATTTTCATGCGCATATTCTAAAATCTGCATGAGAAAATATGCGCAAATTTACTACCAGTGGTATGTTTCTACTACACGGACTTTGACACAAAAACTGTTGCGTTAAATAGCAAATGTACCTACGCTTGTCTTGGCACCTGTGCTCTAGCCAACAGTTTGCAGATACAGTGAGAGTAGGCTGTGTGGGTAGGCTAGTCTACATGATGACATTATTATGGATAAGAGTGAGAATATGTTTAGCCAGTGTTGTAGTACTCCGGATGGTCAAGCTGGTCCCAAGTCTGGTCCTTGGACCGGTCTCAGTCTCGAGTCAGGCCTCATGCAGTCTGGTCTTGTCTAGGTGTTGTAAAAATGTGTAGTCAGTCTTGACTCGGTGTCTCGAACAGTGAGGACTCATATTTTCTTCCTTAGAAAAAACTCAGAATTATCAGCTTCCATCCAGTCAGCACATAAAACCGCTTCGCCGTGCCAAATATTTACACTCCTTTCTTGAAACATTAATACAGTATCTTAACAGCCTTCATATCTATTATAGACATGTTTGCGCAGTGGTGAACCTATAGGTCTTCAGTGTGTGACAGGTTTGTGATTCTAAAAGGACAGCAACAGTAGAACTAGTGCACTCACGTAGGAGAGTGCACTTTTTGTAAAACACAAAGGTCCAGTGGTGTAGTGGAGGGTATACGCAGGTATAAGTGTATACCCACTTTTTTTCAGTGGGCATTGCCTATACTCACTTCTTAATCCCTATTGGTACGTATCAAAGTAGTTTAGTGGAGTTGTATGACTTATCAATTATGTGGTACAATAGAGATATCATGCACAAAGTAGCCAACACAATCGCAAAGCACTTGAAATATATTCACATAAGAGCCGCATATCATCTGCAGGCAGCAAGTGTGCAGCTCTCAACTGGTTTTGGCATGGAGCAGCTCACAGAAGAATTACATAGGAAAGACGTTTTAACTTATATCTACCAGTAAATGCTATCTAAGGCAACAATGGGTATGCAAGCCAAGTATTGAAAAAGTTTAGTCCGTAGTGTTGGTTAGTAGGCTATTTGTGATGCACAATTGTAGTCATGAGCTGTTTACATGAGGGGCGTAGACATGGATGGGCCTGGGTGGACAGAGGCCCACCCACTGGGGAGCCAGGCCCTGACAGGCCCACCCAATCAGATTGATGTGGTTTAAGCATTGTTGTGGACTTAGACCATCACATTTTTTTTCTATTAAAAAAAGTGTGATTTTGAATGAAAATCTGAAAAATCTATAGGAAAACACATTTAAAAAACATAGGAAAACATAGGATTTTTCACACAGGGTGCCTTTCCTTCGCTGGGCGGGCCGTTTTTTGGCTAAATTAGAGTATACCCACTTCTCCAAGCACCACTACACCATTGCATATGGCCGATGGAAAGACAGCAGTCACACACAGCATGATCTTAAAGGATAAGCAGTCCATAAACTTGGACATATTAAGCCAGTAGATCCCAATCATAAGAATACAGGCACACATTAGGCATTTCCCAATCAAAATGTACAACTATTACTTCCCATTGCAAAAAACATTTCACATTAAGCACACAAAGTAACAGGTTACATAGGAAGTTTAAGTGGAACTGACAGCGTTTTAACTACTTTGCAGATATGAAACAAACAGACAATCATGATATCAGTCAAAAATATCTCATTCCCAGTTTATGCTGCAACACCGACTTTATAAGAAGTTGTAAAAATAGGTTCCATAATGTACACTAAACCATTGTTGGCAGAATAGATGGATGCAGATCAATGCATGATTAATATAATGCACCAATACATTTCTTGGTAGTCCAAACGTTTCTGCTATCAGGTTGTAAATCACAGCTGGCCTGGTTTATTGTTTGCTGGAGCCGTTCGGGATGCACTGTTTCAGTTTCAGTGATTCAATATTCTGGACAAAAACAGACTAATGTAACTAAGGCTGGGAATGTCAATACAATTAAACGAGCAAGGGCATTGATCACAAGTCACTCATAACGTGGCTAATAGGCTAACATATATATTTATGTAGCTAGCTAAAAAAACGGATTCTAACTTTAGCTAGATAGCTAGCTAGCTGCCAAGAGGATGTCATGCCTATGGAGGAATGGGTGAGAGACTTTTTCCCCTCAAATCATTTTTTGGTGGCTATACGCAGCTAGAGATGCAGGTGTCATTTGATCCGCTAGCAAGAACTTGAATAACTGTTACCCAGTTAGCATATCTCTTGCATTTGCAAATTCACTCTGGCTATCTACTCTGATTTCAGAGCACTCTCATCTGAGTGTGCCAGAGCGCAGAACAACTGATGAATTTACGAACATGCAACACCTACTGAAAATGACCGGTGTCAGTAAATTTTTTTAAATAATTAGTCAAGAATGCTTTCGATAACATGTAAACAGCCCAATAGCTCTGCTACGGCGAGTAAAATAGTCGAGTGAGGTGTTTTCTCATTTGTGTCTGGAAGTAGCTAGCTAGCTAGCTAGCCAACTTTAGACAGTTAGATTGGATGCTTGGTTGGGACAAGCATGCATTGGCAGGCAAGCTGAAGAAGGACGAGGAGGCTACTATTCCCCATTGGTTATCAGTGCAAATTTGACAGCCAACTAGCTGAAAACGTTAGAGAGGGTTTATCTAATGTTCCTTCGTTAGATTATAGCTCATCTTGCTCTGACTAGTATTAGTTGTTGATCTTGTTGTTGATGTGCATAACTTAGGGAGAGAGAGTCTACCTTTTAATAGTTGTTTGATCAATAGAACTGTAAAGTTTCCAAATGTAAGAGGACTCCTGTGTCGTTTCCATGCAGTTGAAGTCTGAAGATTACATACACTTAGGTTGGAGTCATTAAAACTCGTTTTTCAACCACTCCACAAATTTCTTGTTATCAAACTATAGTTTTGGCAAGTTGGTTAGGACATCTACTTGGTGCATGACACAAGTAATTTTTCCAACAATTGTTTACTGACAGATTATTTCACTTATAATTCACTGTATCACAATTCCAATGGGTCAGAAGTTTACACACACTAAGTTGACTGTGCCTTTAAACATCTTGGAAAATTCCTGAAAATTATGTCATGGCTTTAGAAGCTTCTGATAGGCCAACTGACATAATTTGAGTCAATTGGAGGTGTACCTGTGGATGTATTTCAAGGCCTACCTTCAATCTCAGTGCCTCTTTACGTCACATCATGGGAAAATCTAAAGAAATCAGCCAAGACCTCAGAAAAGATATTGTAGACCTCCACAAGTCTGGTTCATCCTTGGGAGCAATTTCCAAATGCCTGAAGGTACCACGTTCATCTGTACAAACAATAGTATGCAAGTATAAACACCATGGGACCACACAGCCGTCATACCGCTCAGGAAGGAGACGTGTTCTGTCTCCTAGAGATGAATGTACTTTGGTGTGAAAAGTGCAAATCAATCCCAGAACAACAGCAAAGGACCGTGTGAAGATGCTGGAAGAAACAGGTACAAAAGTATCTATATCCACAGTAAAACGAGTCCTATATCGACATAACCTGAAAGGTCGCTCAGCAAGGAAGCAGCCACTGCTCCAAAACCGGCATAAAAAGCCAGACTACGGTTTGCAACTGCACATAGGGACAAAGGTTGTACTTTTTGGAGAAATGTCCTCCGGTCTACTGAAACAAAAATAGAACTGTTTGACCATAATGACCATTGTTATGTTTGGAAGGAAAAAAGGGGATGCTTACAAGCCGAAGAACACCATTCCAACCGTGAAGCACGGGGGTGGCAGCATCATGTTGTGGGGGTGCTTGGCTGCAGGAGGGACTGGTGCGCTTCACAAAATAGATGGCATCATGAGGAAGGACAATTATGTGGATATATTGAAGTAACATCTCAAGGCATCAGTCAGGAAGTTCAAGCTTGGTCGCAAATGGGTCTTCCAAATGGACAATGACCCCAAGCATACTTCCAAAGTTGTGGCAAAATGGCTTAAGGACAATAAAGTCAAGGTATTGGAGTGGCCATCACAAAGCCCCGACCTCAATCCTATAGACAATTCTTGGACAGAACTGAAAAAGCATGTGCGAGCAAGGAGGCCTACAAACCTGATTCAGTTACACCAGCTCTGTCAGGAGGAATGGGCCAAGATTCACCCAGCTTGTGGGGAGCTTGTGGAAGGCTACCCGAAACGTTTGACCCAAGTTGAACAATGTAAAGGCAATGCTACCAAATACTAATTGAGTGTATGTAAACTTCTGGCCCACTGGGAATGTGATGAAAGAAATAAAAGCTGAAATAAATCATTCTCTCTACTATTATTCTGATATTTAACATTCTTAAAATAAAGTGATGATCCTAACTGACCTAAGACAGTGTCACGTCCTGACCATAGTTCTTATGTGTTTGCTTGTTTAGTGTTGGTCAGGACGTGAGCTGGGTGGGAATTCTATGTTGTGTGTCTAGTTTGTCTGTTTCTGTGTTCGGCCTAATATGGTTCTCAATCAGAGGCAGCTGTCAATCGTTGTCCCTGATTGAGAATCATATATAGGTGGCTTGTTTTGTGTTGGGATTTTGTGGGTGGTTGTCTCCTGTGTCAGTGTTTGTGCCACACGGGACTGTGACGGTTAGTACTTTTTGTTGTTTTGTATTCTTGTCTAGTTTTCATGTCATTAAATTATGGAAACTTACCACGCTGTACATTGGTCCTCCGATCCTTCTCGCCTCTCCTCGTCTGAGGAGGAGGAAGAGCTAGACTGCCGTTACAGAACCACCCACCTAACTCGGACCAAGCAGCGTGGAAACGGGCAGCAGCAACAGCAGCAGCGCTACCAGGAGGAATGGACATGGGAGGAAATTCTGGACGGTAAAGGACCCTGGGCAGAGCCAGAGGAGTGTCGCCGCCCCAAAGCGGAGCTGGAGGCAGCAAAAGCGGAGAGGCGGCATTATGAGGCGCTAGCAAGGCAGAGCGGCTGGAAGCCCGAAAGGCTCACCCAAAAATTTCTTGGGGGAGGCTAAAGGGTAGTGTGGCGAAGGCAGGTAGGAAACCTGCGCCCACTTCCCATGCTTACCGTGGAGAGCGGGAGTACGGGCAGACACCGTGTTATGCGGAAGAGCGCACGGTGTCTCCTGTACGTGTGCATAGCCCGGTGCGGGTTATTCCACCTCCCCGCACTGGGCGGGCTAGATTGAGCATTGAGCCAAGTGCCATGAAGCCGGCTCAACATATCTGGCCTCCAGTACGTCTCCTCGGGCCGGTGTACATGGCACCAGCCTTACGAATGGTGTCCCCGGTTCGCCAACACAGCCCAGTGCGGGTTATTCCACTAGCCTTGAGGTGCGGGTGTCCAGTCCGGTACCACCAGTTCCGGCACCACGCACCAGGCCTACTGTGCGCCTCAGCAGGTCAGAGTCGGCCGTCTGCCCAGCGCAGTCTGAGCTGCCTGCCTGCCCAGCGCAGTCTGAGCTGCCTGCCTGCCCAGCGCCGTCTGGGCTGCCTGCCTGCCCAGCGCCGTCTGGGCTGCCTGCCTGCCCAACGCCGTCTGAGCTGCCTGCCTGCCCAGCGTCGTCTGAGCTGCCTGCCTGCCCAGCGCCGTCTGAGCCGTCCGTCTGCCCAGCGCCGTCTGAGCCATCCGTCTGCCCAGCGCCGTCTGAGCCATCCGTCTGCCCAGCGCCATCTGAGCCATCCGTCTGCCCAGCGCCATCTGAGCCATCCGTCTGCCCAGCGCCGTCAGAGCCGCCCGTCTGTCCCGAGCCGTCAGAGCCGCCCGTCTGTCCCGAGATGTTAGAGCCGTCCGTCAGTCAGGAGCCGCTAGAGCCGCCAGCCAGTCAGGAGCCGCTAGAGCCGCCAGCCAGTCAGGAGCCGCCAGAGCCGCCAGCCAGTCAGGAGCCGCCAGAGCCGCCAGCCAGTCAGGAGCTGCCAGAGCCGCCAGCCAGTCAGGAGCTGCCCTCCAGTCATGAGCTGCCCTCCAGTCATGAGCTGCCCTCCAGTCATGAGCTGCCTTCCAGTCATGAGCTGCCCTCCAGTCATGAGCTGCCTTCCAGTCATGAGCTGCCTTCCAGTCATGAGCTGCCCTCCAGTCATGAGCTGCCCTCCAGTCATGAGCTGCCCCTCAGCCCGGAGCTGCCATTAGTCCGGAGCTGCCCTACAGTCCAGAGCTGCCTCTCTGTCCGGAGCTAACCTTCATTCCAGAGCTGCCCTTCAGTCCAGAGCTGCCTCTCTGTCCGGAGCTGCCCTTCAGTCCGGAGCTGCCCTTCAGTCCGGAGCTGCCCCTCTGTCCTGAGCTACCTCTCTGTCCTGAGCTACCTCTCTGTCCTGAGCTACCTCTCTGTCCTGAGCTACCTCTCTGTCCTGAGCTACCTCTCTGGCCTGAGCTGTCTCCTAAATCATGTGGGGACCTTGGTGAAGATTCCTAGGTCAAGGTCGGGGGCGAGGGTCGCCACTCAAAGGACGCTAAGGAGGGGGACAAAGACAATGGTGGAGTGGTGTCCTCGTCCTGCGCCGGAGCCGCCACCGCGGACAGATGCCCACCCAGACCCTCCCCGTGAGTTTTAGGGGTGCGTTCGGAGTCCGCACCTCAGGAGGGGGGTACTGTCACGTCCTGACCATAGTTCTTATGTGTTTTGCTTGTTGAGTGTTGGTCAGGACGTGAGCTGGGTGGGAATTCTATGTTGTGTGTCTAGTTTGTCTGTTTCTGTGTTCGGCCTAATATGGTTCTCAATCAGAGGCAGCTGTCAATCGTTGTCCCTGATTGAGAATCATATATAGGTGGCTTGTTTTGTGTTGGGATTTTGTGGGTGGTTGTCTCCTGTGTCAGTGTTTGTGCCACACGGGACTGTGAAGGTTAGTACTTTTTGTTGTTTTGTATTCTTGTCTAGTTTTCATGTCATTAAATTATGGAAACTTACCACGCTGTACATTGGTCCTCCGATCCTTCTCGCCTCTCCTCGTCTGAGGAGGAGGAAGAGCTAGACTGCCGTTACAGACAGGGGATTTTTACAAGGATTAAATGTCAATAATTGTGAAAAACTGAGTTTAAATGTATTTGGCGAAAGTGTATGTAATCTTCCGACTTCAACTGTACTTGCAGAAATCCATTCAGGTGTATTTTGTGGCTTTTGGCGAATGCGTTCTAATGATCTAAAGTCGCACTGTTGCAAATGCCTGTAAACACACAGTCCAGTTCAAAGTGAACGATGGCAGCCCCGTGTGGCGAATGGCTGGTTTGTATGAAGGCCTACTATAGCTCTGATTGGCTATAGTGCACCGGTCTGTGTATACTCCGGTCCTGGACAAGACAGATGTTTTTATTTAGCTTTATTTACTGCAGTGTCTATTAATTGTCCAAACGCATGGCCGCTTTCCTACTATATTGCTATAGAAGTTTCACAAATGCCTTAGTATACGTAATTCCCAAACACTCTAAGAATTTATGAAAATGACCATATTTAAGTGGTTGTTTGTCAAAAAATATTTTTAAAAGTGTAAATATACTTTTAAATATTTAAAAAAGTGTCAGATTTTTTCTGGGGGTGGATATGATCAGATTTTAATCATGTTGCTAAAATGCTGTTAATTACACTTTAAATGCAAGAATGTTTCACACCTAAGTTATTTTCAAAGAGACAAGCATGCAGCAATAAAAAACACAGTTCCACTCACCAGATGTTGACTATTTGAAACTTCACTTCTTGTTATTCTTGAAATGGGAGAAGCTAAAAAAGGTGCAACACCATCCGCTTTGTTAAATTAACACCTGCACCAGCCGCTGCAAACTAGTCGACAACTAAAGCTAGCTAGCTATACCGTGGGAAACTACTGCCTGCTATTGCGCAGTGACCTGTTGGATTTGAAGGCAGAAGTTTCCATACATTTTTGTAAAAACTGTCCCACCCGTTAAGTCAAAATGTGATTGGTTGATTCCACTGTCACTTCAAAATTGTACCCTAATACAATTGAATGGCAGATGCCTTTATCTAGCTTCTGATGGGCTAGCCAATGGCTGATTTAGCTAACAAAGAAAAATCCTGATTGGATATTTTTTTCACTTTAGTGTTAACCCTTTCCAACAAAAACTGACAACATTTAATCAGAAGATTATTGAAAATAATAATATAATGATCATTATTATTATTATTATTATAATCCTTATTTTATAAATCCATTAGCCATTCCCTGAAGGCCCGTGGTTCCCCACTATGTTTGGGTTAGTAATAATTTGTAGAGTGGCTCTATGTCCCCTCAGCATGCATTTTTTCACTATTCTGAATGTGTAAAGAATCTATATGTTGTTCTGAAACACAAACAGAAATACTGGACATTTACATCTCTTATTATGGTGCTGATTTGACAAAATTACAATCATTGAATTGGACTTGCATTTTTCTGGTCGTGACTCGGTTTCGGACCACTTGTCCCCCTCCCAGTTTCGGTCTTGACTCCGTCTTGACCCCACCCTCCGGTCTTGGTCTTGACTCGCTCCGGTCTTGTTCTAGAATCGGTCTTGCTTTAGGTAGTCTCGAACACAACACTGTGTTCAGCCTATTTGTCAAACGGCAGTCAAGCATATATCATCATGTTACCAGAATAAAAGGAGCATCACGGCCCTGTGAAGTTCATCATCATTTATTTCATCTGTAGACTAATAAACTGCATGGCTTCCTGAGTCAGAGTGGGATTGAACCCAAGTTTACTTTGATATGATGGTTATTATATCAATATTTGCTCATAAACCGCCATTTCTCGCATAAGTAGTTTTACAGACACAAAAATGACCCGTCAGCATTTTAAAAAATTGTACCGAAACTTTCTGTTCCCATCACAGCTGTCGTGATTTTTTTTCATTATAGGACTTTACTCACATTAAAACTGCAGATGGAAACGTGGTTATTGATATCAAAAATGTTTTATACAACTCCATTTGGCATATCTTTAATGCTGCAGGCCACAGTTTCACTAACTGATGTGTTGACTTGACAACTGCGTCAGGGTTTTGAACGACCCTTCCCCCCTTTTGTTCCATGCTGGCTGATGACCTAGCTAGCCAGTAACTAGCTAACACCAGACTAGAGGTCGACCGATTATGATTTTTCAACTTCGATACCGATACCGATTATTGGACGACCAAAAAAAGCCGATACCAATTAATCGGACTACTTTAATATATATATTTGTAATAACGACAATTACAACAATACTGAATGAACACTGAACACTTTAATTTTAACTTAATATAATACATAAATAACATCTATTTAGTCTCAAATAAATAATGAAACATGTTTAAATAATGCAAAAACAAAGTGTTGGAGAAGAAAGTAAAAGTCCAATATGTGCCATGTAAAAAAACGAACGTTTAAGTTCCTTGCTCAGAACATAAGAACATTTGAAAGCTGGTAGTTCAATATTCCCAGTTCTTCAATATTCCCAGTTAAGAAGTTTTAGGTTGTAGTTATTATAGGAATTATGATGTGTCGACTATTTCTCTCTATACCATTTGTATTTCATATACCTTTGACGATTGGATGTTCTTATAGGCACTTTAGTATTGCCAGCCTAAACTCAGGAGTTGATTGGCTTGAAGTCATAAACAGCGCTGTGCCTCCAACATTGATAAGAGCTGCTGGCAAATGCAGTAAAGTGCTGTTTGAATGAATGCTTACGAGCCTGCTGCTATCTACCACCGTTCAGTCAGACTGCTCTATAAAATATCAAATCATAGACTTAATCATAATATAATAAACACACAAACACGAGCCTTTGGTCATTAATATGGTAAAATCCAGAAACTATCATTTTGAAAACAAAACGTTTATTCTTTCAGTGAAATACGGAACCGTTCCGTATTTTATCAAACAGGTGGCAACCCTAAGTCTAAATATTGCTGTTACATTGCACAACCTTCAATGTTATATCATAATTATGTAAAATTCTGGCAAATTAGTTCACAGTTCGCAACGAGCCAGGCGGCCCAAACTGTTTCAGACTCTGCTTGCACTGAACGCAAGAGAAGTGACACAATTTCCCTAGTTAATATTGCCTGCTAACATGCATTTATTTTAACTAAATATGCAGGGTTAAGAAAACATACTTCTGTGCATTGATTTTAAGAAAGGCATTGATGTTTATGTTTAGGTATATTTGTGCAACGAATGTGCTTTTTTTCGCGAATGTGCTTTTGTTACATCATCACCCGTTTGGCGAAGTTGAAGTACGCTGTGATTCGATGATAAATGAACAGGCACAGCATTGATTATATGCAACGAAGGACAAGCTAGTTAACCTAGTAATATCATCAACCATGTGTAGTTAACTAGTGATTATGTGAAGATTGATTGTTTTTATAAGATAAGTTTAATGCTAGCTAGCAACTTACCTTGGCTCCTTGCAGCCACAAGGTCCTTTTGATGCTGCACTCGCGTAACAGGCGCGACCTCTACACCAGACACAGATGAAGGGGGAAACATATAAGTATCTTTGCCATAGATGAATAAGGTAAATCCTTAATAAGATTTTCTGACACCCTACAGTCAAATTTTGGCACCAGTAGAGTAGCTATCAAGCCTCTCTGCAAACACGCCTTCTCTGTTGTTGGTGGTACTTATTTAAATTAAGTAAGAGAATATCATGTTACCATTGGTGTTTTATAATTAGATAGTTAGGGTGACGTCACCATATCCCCTTAAAATAATCCCGCCTCCTGAGTTTGACACGGGGAGGAGACTAGTAACTTTATGATCAAACTTTATCAGTGTAGAAGCACCAGTCATTTTTCATACTTTGGTTATCATACTTGATCGGGTTTCATCCAAATATCATCAAAAACATTAAGGCCTTTTCTCTCTACAGTCAGAAAGGAGAGACCAGCTTCAGTTTACACTTTCTTGTTGTGGGGGAAATTAGGCCTCCGAACTCAGACGATGCGGTTATACTTCCCTGCTGCAAATGGCCTGCATCCAGCTGCCTGCCTGCAGAGAGAGAGAGAGAGAGAGAGAGAGAGAGAGAGAGAGAGAGAGAGAGAGAGAGAGAGAGAGAGAGAGAGAGAGAGAGAGAGAGAGAGAGAGAGAGAGAGAGAGAGAGAGAGAGAGAGAGAGAGAGAGAGAGAGAGAGATATATGAGGGTGGCACCAGGATCTAGGACCATCTCCAGGATGCTCAGGTAGGCTACCTACACTGAAGTAAATAAAGGTTCTTGACGTGGCATCTATTCTAAAAGGTTCTTGAAAAGTATGGAAGACTCTTTTTTTTACCACTATATGGTAATAACTTGTCACATTAATGCAGACAGGAAACAGAACAGTAATTTGCAGGAAGATGCTTTCTTTATTCTTGCTTCTCTTTAATTTCTGGTCTGTACGTAGGATGTGTCCCAAATGGCACCCTATTTCCTATTTAGTGCATTACCTATAGGGCTCTGGTCAAAAGTAGTGTGCTAAATAGGGAATATGATGCCATTTGGGACATACGCTGCATTTCTCAGTATTGTCCTGGACTGTATGTGTCTACATTACATTTCTGAGATGTTTTCTGCTCTTTTCGCAGCTTCTAATCTAGCGAGTCTCATAGGCTGCTGATTTTCTATCTCAGTGATATGGCAGGCAGCTTGGCAGCCGCCCCAGTCCCCTCGTCTGATTGTATCTGGTACAACACAAACACCAGCACAATATTTATCAAGACGTTTAGCCGACACACATTCTTCTCTCCCCCACGTCCTGTCCTCTCTCGCTCGCCCTCCCTACCTCTCCAATAAGGTCTCACGAATTCATTGCAGAAATTGACACTCCTTCTGCATCCGAAACAAGCAGCTAAGGATTATATTATCTCTCTCTCTCTCTCTCTCTCTCTCTCTCTCTCTCTCTCTGACTCTCTCTCTGACTCTCTCTCTGACTCTCTCTCTGACTCTCTCCCCTCCCCTCCCCTCCCCTCCCCTCCCCTCCCCTCCCCTCCTCCATTCTTCATCTCCCTCCCTCCCCCTCTGTCCCGCTACATCTAAAAGCAGGAGCTCTGGATTCTCCCTCCCTCTTTCCCTTCCTCCCTGCACGGATCAGGGAACCATCAGACCAATATGGAGAGGAGAGAAGAGAACAGTAACAGACAGAAAACACTTTTTATCAGTCTCAGCCCCCATCAAAGAGATCTCTCGCTCTGATGTCTGGCACATCCCAGGTAAAAACATAACTTTACTCTACGTCAAATGTGTCTAATCCCACTGCCGAGAGTGATGGCATGTTGAGGAAACCCACACAGTCCTCCAAGAGAAGAACAACAATCTACAGAGTATTTATAGAGCCACTGTCACGCTATGGGTCAGCCTGGTTTCTCCCTTCTCCCCAAAGTACAAAGAGATTAGTTACTTAAATTCTAGCTGCTTTAAGTCAAATAAATGCGTGTGTTAGTTACTACTTGACAGACTTTAATGATTAGGGAAATGTAATGGAACTTTTGAGAGGAAAGCCTTTTCAGATAAGCATTCGTAAAACTTTTGGCTCTGTAAGTTGATCTTTTTTTACACCTTGAGTGAAAATGGTGATTCAACTTCACTTTGAGAACTGTACTGTACACTCTTGAAAATAAAGGTGTACATTGGAACCAAATCAGGTTCTTGAGAGCGATGCAGTAGGGGAACCATTTTAGTGTTACTGAAGAACACAGCCAATGCAGTAGGTGGCGGCATGCACCTATAACATTTGTTTATGGACCGCCATAATCCCAAAGAAGAAGAAGAAGAAGAACGTCACGACTTCCGCCGAAGTTGGTGCCTCTCCTTGTTTGGGCGGTGTTCGTCGTCACCGGCTTTCTAGTCTCCACCATCTACATATCTTTTTCCTTTTGTTTGGTCTTGATTGTACACACCTGGTTTCCATTACGTTATAATTTATTCCCTATTTAACCCTCTGGTTCCATCATGGTTTTGTGCATGTTTATTGTTGTAAAGTTGTCTCGTTTATGTGCTCTGGAATTTTGTTCTCCTTGATGGAAGTTTGTTTATTGAGTAAAGTTACAATTATTACTCATCTCTGTGTCCTGCGCCTGACTCCGCCTTACCCACATCACCTAGACTATTGACAAAGAAGAAGAAGAAGCAGAAGAAGTATACAAAAATCCAAACAAGAAATGTTTAGGCCCTCCAGGACCAGAATTGAATAGCCTTGCTGTAGGGATTTAGTCATATTTCCCAGTGTGCTGCGTTCATTCATTTTCAGTCCTGTGGCCTTCACCAAGTGATATCCTAATGAATATGTTGTCATTCAAATTGCAGTCTTTAAGACAATACATATTTTATAAGGCCTTATTTTAAGGGCCTTGTTTAACCCTAATACAGTGGCCTGAAACTCATTCTTTACAGGTCACATCAGGAATGCAAGTCACATTATTCTGGCTTGCAAAGTGATGTGTAATTCATATTGGCATCCACCCAGAGCGGGGGTATCCAACATTTAGAATTTTTATTCACCCGCAACCTGCATTCAGAATGACTGCTAGGGTTGTGAAGTCCATGATATGAGACTACCTTAAACATTTAAACTGGAACAACCATTTTAGTAAAACGGGTGCATAAGTCCAAGTAACAGATTGGAATAGTTTAGGAAAATGTATGTTATTTATATCTAAGTAGCATAAGATGAATCAATCAAAAACATAGATGTTGAAACAAACACTTTTAAAAAATCTATGCTGGGAAGTATGATAGTGATGGGTGTGGTTTTGGTTCAACTCTGGTTATTAACACCAACATTGGGTTTCTTTTACACCACTGAGTGTTAAATTTACTCTTGACTCTTGACTTGAAATGTTACATTGAGAAATCGACACTTGTTAACACTGGACAATTTGCTGTGTGCTATGAAAGGGACACATCTGCAGGTTTCCATACATTTCAAGAACCTTTTAGAATTCTGAAGAACCGTAGATGCCACGTCAAGAACCCCACAATTAACTCAAATGTAATTTTTCAGGCAAGAGTTCTCCTAGGAACATTAAGAGCTGAGGAAGAATAATTTAAGAACATAAATTTTCTTCTGTGTTGGTAGCCTACATGTACCTTACCATTATGGGGATGGTCCCAGACCCTGGTGCCACCCTCATGTCCCTGTCTCTCCTCTCTCTCTCCGGTGCCTGGCGGCAGCCAGGGTCCTCCTCTCTGGGACTGCTGCCATAGGATCAGGGCTCTCTCTCTCTCTCCCTCTCTCCCCCATTACACTCTCTCTCTCTCTTTCTTTGTGTCTCTCTCTCTCTTGTTCCCTCTTTCTCTTTCTTTGTGTCTCTTTCTCTTTCTTTGTCTCTCTCTCTCTCTCTCTTTCTCTCTCTCTCATCTACTGTACATAATCAGATCCACATGGAGACAATTTGGGGCCACGGTTGTCTCCACATATATGTAACACCAGGCAGGGCCCACATAGAAACAACCGCATTGCCACTCCGCTCTGCCGGCCCGGCTAGTCAAATCAAGGTCACATTACATTTCTTCTTTAGGGGGAAGCAGGAGGGTGTACACTCGCCAGCCCATATATTTCCAACCATCAAACTCCGAAATGATTAAAATGTTTGCATCTGGATAAATGCATGCTCTTTATAGACTATGTCTACGTCCCAAATGCCACCCTTTTTCCTCTAAAAGTGCACTACTTTTGACCAGAGCCCCATGGGCCTCGGTTAAAACTACTGCACTATAAAGGGTGCCATTTGGAATTTAGCTCTAGGGAGATGGTTTCATCTGTACAATAACAAGCAGGAAATACGATACTGCAGTGCTCAGCCACTGGTCACAACTGGTAGAAGAGATGCTGTATATACAAAGAGGCAAAGCATTCAGGTGTGGAATGAGTGGCATTTTCTCTAGTTAACAAAGAGTGACTGTGCTGTTTGAACTAGTCATTAAAGTGTTTATTGTAAGCTTGCGGTAAAAAAAGTTTTTTTAAAAGACAAATAAAATAGCTCTCTCATAAGAGACAACCATTCAATGTTGAATGAAAAGCTGTGTTCGACTTCTCGATACCATTACGTCATAAAAATAATTCACTGAATCACTGTTTTCATATACCGCCTGGGACATTATGAAGACAGACGATACTGTCTCTGTCTGGGCTCTGGGGTATGTCTCTCTTTCCCTCTCTCTCTGTGTAAGTGTGTGTACGAGCGAACAACCTGAGTGTCCTGGTTTAAACGTCTGCGTCCGTTGGGAAGATTTCCATGTGCTTGAACACATGACAACAATTCTCTCCAAACCACCAGATGATTTCAGATTTCAATGCACAAATATTGCACATTTACACATTTTTTGTAAAAATTGCAACACAGGGTTTATTCAACATTGTGAATCCTCTTTATTAGTATACATACCACTCAATGTGTAATTACAACGAAAGTACATCAGTATTGAGTATTGCTAAATAGGAACAAATTCCTCTAAATTTTCCCTAGCTGATGTACTCCCGGCACGGCCGTCCACCACAGAACCCACTATCTCATTATGGAACACTGGGGCCAGATTCCCAGATTCCCCATTATCCCAGTCCTTTTCCATTAGCCACCCCTTAATTCCCGGGAAGACAAAGCGAAGCAGGAAATGAATTAAACACTGTTGCAATGCTCTAAAATGATTGGCTATGATTGGGGCCACCGCTCCTAGTGTTTATGCCGTCTTTTCCATCACTCCATCAGAGTTATTAATACGGGCCATTAATACCTGCCATTGGTCAGTTCCGGTGTTTTGAGACTGATGGCTTCTCAACACAGATCTATTTTTTTACAAAGCAGGTTAGGATAATTAACATGGCAGGTTAGGAGAATGAGGTTAAGGAAAAGGGTTAGGCTTAGCTACAATTGTCAACAACAATAAATGGCCACGGACCAATCTCAAGCATCAATGGGTGTAACTTGATATCATGAAAATCTTATATCCGAAAAAGCCACTAATTGCGGTTGCAATTTCATCCTTCTCCACTCACCAGCAGCGTAGGCTTCCCTAACCATCCAAGTACCCCTGACTGCAGTATGCAATTCGGGGCAGAGTCAAACGTCGGGCCGGGCTCAATGTGGGCGGAGTCAAACGTTTGACCCCACCCACTTTTTTTGGTCCATCTGAGGTTTGACAGTCACACACTGAATACAAACACACACGTTTGTGCAAGGCACACATTGAAGAAAAAAAACGATTTCATCTTTGAAGATGAAGTGGTACCAGTACATGTGTTGTAACACTTTTTGCTTCATGCTATATTTGAGACAAGCTACTGATCTTGTTGCAGTGAACAACAGACTTGTTATGTATGTCATGTACTGTTAAAATTGTGTTGATAAATGTTATAACTTTGTAATTATATTGTTTCATTGAGCATATACAGTTGAAGTCCGAAGTTTACATACACTTAGGTTGGAGTCATTAAAACTCATTTTTCAACCACTCCACAAATTTCTTGTTAACAAACCATGGTTTTGGCAAGTCGGTTAGGACATCTACTTTGTGCATGACACAAGTAATTTTTCCAACAATTGTTTACAGACAGATTATTTCACTTATAATTCACTGTATCACAATTCCAGTGGGTCAGAAGTTTACATACACTAAGTTGACTGTGCCTTTAAACAGCTTGGAAAATTCCTGAAAATGATGTCATGGCTTTAGAAGCTTCTGTTAGGCTAATTGACCTCATTTGAGTCAATTGGAGGTGTACCTGTGGATGTATTTCAATGCCTACCTTCAATCTCAGTACCTCTTTGCTTGACATCATGGGAAAATCAAAAGAAATCAGCCAAGACCTCAGACTTGTAGACCTCCATAAGTCTGGTTCATCCTTGGGAGCAATTTCCAAAATGCCTGAAGGTACCACGTTCATCTGTACAAACAATAGTACGCAAGTATAAACACCATTGGACTACGCAGCCGCCATACCGCTCAGGAAGGAGACATGTTCGGACTCCTAGAGATCAACGTACTTTGGTGCGAAAAGTGAAAATCAATCCCAGAACCACAGCAAAGGACTTCGTGAAGATGCTGGAGGAAACAGGTAAAAAATTATCTATATCCATAGTAAAACAAGTCCTATATCGACATAACCTGAAAGGCCGTTCAGCAAGGAAGAAGCCACTGCTCCAAAACCGCCATAAAAAGCCAGACTACGGTTTGCAACTGCACATTGGGACAAAGATCATACTTTTTGGAGAAATGTCCTCCGGTCTGATGAAACAAAAATAGAACTGTTTGGCCATAATGACCATTGTTATGTTTTGAGGGAAAAGGGGGAGGCTTGCAAGCCAAAGAACACCATTCCAACCGTGAAGCATGGGGGTAGCAGCATCATGTTGTGGGGGTGCTTTGCTGCAGGAGGGACTGGTGCACTTCACAAAATAGATGGCATCATGAGGAAGGACAATTATGTGGATATATTGAAGCAATATCTCAAGACATCAGTCAGGTAGTTATAGCTTGGTTGCAAATGGGTCTTCCAAATGGACAATGACCCCAAGCATACTTCCAAAGTTGTGGCAAAATGGCTTAAGGACAATAAAGTCAAGGTATTGGAGTGGCCATCACAAAGCCCTGACCTCAATCCTATAGAACATTCTTGGGCAGAACTGAAAAAGCGTGTGCGAGCAAGGAGACCTACAAACCTGACTCAGTTACACCAGCTCTGTCAGGAGGAATGGGCCAAAATTCACCCAACTTATTGTGGGAAGGTTGTGAAAGGCTACCCGAAACGTTTGACCCAAGTTAAGCAATTTAAAGGCAAAGCTACCAAATACTAATTGAGTGTATGTAAACATCTGAACGACTGGGAATGTGATGAAAGAAATGAAAGCTGAAATAAATCATTCTCTCTACTATTATTCTGACATTTCACATTCTTAAAATAAAGTGGTGATCCTAACTGATCCAAGACATGGAATTCTTCATGGATTAAACGTCAGGAATTGTGAAAAACTGAGTTTAAATGTATTTGGCTAACGTGTATGTTAACTTCAGACTTCAACTGTATGTACAGTTGCTACCTATCCTGATTTATATGCTATTTACTTTCCTCGTGAGAATGGAGACAGACTACACCATATAGACATAGTGACAAGCTGAATGTGCTTTGTACATGAAGTTATACCAGCTCCAGTGAAGAGATCAGAGACTCGGGTGACTTCTACGTCATCTTTACTAAACAACATAACACAAATAACAATTGAAACAATTAACACAGCAGACAATAACAAGGGTTGTCCACTCCTGAAAAATGGCTTCACTCCTGCTCCTCAAAAGAGGCAAAGACAGTCATTTTCTTGTTTTCAACTGCCTCCACATAGAACATCTCATAATCTCTCTGTGACTGGAACGAGAACCTGAATGGTTCCTTGAGGAGAATATTTTCCTCTTGATCCAGGCCATCATACAACTGTAGTTCTTTAAGGGTTGTAATGCGGTCTTCCCCGTCCATCCCAATTACACTAGGGAGGGAAACGGTGCCTTTAAATGTTTGGCGTTCGCACCACCTTGCTGCCTCTAGGCTGTCCCTGAGAAGAACATCTGCTTCCTTGAAGAAAAAGGAAGAATAAATATTAAGAGTAGTGCCTCATTGAGTGATGAAGACAAATTACACCCCACTTTCACAATACCACCATGCAAACAAAAGCCCCTATTACTAAAGGGGTTTTCAGTGATATCTATGACTACTCAACAAGTCATCACAACTATTATATCTTGCCATGCATCAAGCCTTCAGCATTACCCACAGTAGACTACATACCCAGTTCACAGCTCACCGTGCATTTTGTTTCCAGTATCGTCTAGAAAGAAAACAGATTGTGGTCATTAAGTAATGTAAGGAAACCTCTAGGGATGTGTGTACAAGAATGCACCTTGCTTTAGCTAATAGCCTATACAGTACCTGATCCTGCAGAGCTGGATGTTGAATAATGAACAAGAAAACGTATGAGGAATAACAACACAGAAATAATCATCACTTTTCATATGTTATAACAGAAAATAGGACTAATATAATATACTGAATAGCCAGCATCTTACCATCAAAACAAACACCCTACAGTTGTTTGAGAAACCTTGCTTTGGCAGGCCCTGTGGTGTGAACAAGGTACACTTTTCAATAAAGGAATGACAATCAAATGGTAGTTCAGCGGAATAATTTAAAGGAATATCTAACTTGAACATCATCCACACCAAAAGTCCTCCTAGGTCCAGGAGACAAGATCTGAGCAATGTTTCTGTGAACACAGTGTATGTGAAAGTAAAGAAAAAGTACAATTCAACAGCTTTTTATACTCCAGCATGCATAACAGTTTTGAACACAGTTGGAACTGCATTAGCCCAAGTATTTTTCACAATACGCATGGGTGTTGCTGGACCAGAAAATGTATTTTTGACTGCAAACACACCATTTCTCATATCAATGCACTCACATGCCAAAAATCTTTCCTTGGACACTTTTCAAAGCAATGTGTAGGCTTTCTTTGTAAATGTGTTTTGAAGTTTTTCTAATTTAACTTCAGTTTGCAGTGTGGACAAGTTACAAGGACTTTTCTTGACTTGCCATGTATGATGGGTCCAGGTGATTTCATTATTGTATATACTATGGCTGCGGTCCAAACACTTAAAAGACACACCCTTGTCCACTTACCCTTGCCTTATGCCCTTGGGGGAATCCCCGTCGCCATCTTGGAGGTTGGTCCAAATGATTAGCCAAGCAAGGGAAGTTTGCAACGTAAGCTCCTCAGCCCTCATTTTTAGTCGACTTTGCGAGTTTACAATTATGTTCACTCCGGAGCCTGAAACTCCCCATAATTCAATTTGCAACGATTGTACATCTGCAAAAACGTAAAAACAACATCAATGGAGAAGTCAACATAAAAGTGTAAGTAAAAACAAATGCAAATAAGTTTGACATTTTGCTACTACGTAAAAATGGTTTTTGTTTGGTTATCTTTTGGAAATTGTAGAAATAAAACAATTTCCTTCTTCAGAAGTTCCAGCTAGGCAGGCTAACGTTAGTTAGCTAATTCATTTGCTAGCTATCATACAGTAGACGTATATGAATAATTATATATTTAATATAAGTAGACATGCACTCAGAATTGACTGTAGCGCATATAAAGCACGCACAAGTTACCGGTGGCTGAAACACAATCATCACGGGTGTCACGCCCTGACCTTAGAGATCCTTTTTATGTCGCTATTTTGGTTTGGTCAGGGCGTGAGTTGGGGTGGGCATTCTATGTTTTTGTTCTATGTTTTCTATTTGTCACGTGTTTGGCCGGGTGTGGTTCTCAATCAGAGGCAGCTGTCTATCGTTGTCTCTGATTGAGAACCATACTTAGGTACCCTTTTCCCACCTGTGTTTTGTGGGTAGTTGTTTTCTGTTTTGTGTCTGCACCAGACAGGACTGTTTCGTTTGTTTAGTTATTTTTTGTTCTAGTGTTCAGTGTTATTAAAAGTCATGAACACGTACCACGCTGCACCTTGGTCCTCTCCTTCTTCCTCAGACGAACGTGGTTACAACAGGATGAACAAGTGACGAATTTCCGACCAAGGGTAGTCCATTTAAAAATCAGTCCTTCCTCCCTTGCCCTGCAAGTGTATACTCGTCAGACGTCATGATACGTCATTAGAAGTGTCCACTTAATTTGAGGTCTGAGGGGATAGGGTGTGTCTTTTAAGTGTTTGGACTGCAGCCTATATGTAGGCTGTGTAGACTCGCTATGTGTAACTTAGAGAATGGCCGTCGGCATCAACGATACACATTTAGATCCAGCCAAATACAACAAGGCATACATTGAAGAAACACAGAAAATCAACGATCAAATCGATTACATAACTGTACATGTAAACTTAGGCTTACTGCTCAAGTAGGCAAATTTGTCCAAATAAGATTCCCTCATTGTAAGCAATTAGCTAGCTCACATGCAAAAGGATGCTATTACTAATGAGCTAGCTCAAGTGCAAATGGGTGCTAATTAACGCTATGCTAACATCGGTGCAGTAGTTGGTTATATAAAAATATATCGCTGCACTGGTATAACATGAACGTTACTAAGTACATTATGCATAATGACAGTCTCACTTAATTCCATGGTATATATTTTTATCCATGTAGGTTAGGCTCGATTAATATTCGCTTTCGTTGACGTTGATACCTTCGACGTGAACCTCAACTTGGGTGACCTTGAAGGAGACGGGAAGGGTGCGGGTTAAACACGTTTGACTCCGCCCACATTGAGCCCGGCCCCGAACTGCACACTGCAGTCAGGGGCTTCTCTAACCAACTCCACACAGATGCCTGTCAGGGGTTTTCAGCTGTGGAGGTGTTGGCATTTAGAGAAGGCCCAAGCCTTGGCTGATGTCATTGTAGCGTTCCCAGAGACACACACTCGTAGGAAATATGTGTTCTTTTTGACACATCTGCATGTTTAGTTAGGATCAACACATGTTGTGTTACTTTTAAAACAATCACTGTGTTGGCACAACATGATTTGTATAAATATTACAACACATTTTGTGTCAATTCCTGCAGTTAATGTGTTATAAGCTGAAAACCATACAACGCACCCTAAATGTGTTAGATGCAGATCTGAAGTCATCATGCGTCTACACAATCATGTGTTGGCACATTTTTTAACACAGTGATTATGTTAAAAGTGGCAAAGTGTCATCCCTAACATATTGTGTTGTATTCCACTTAAATCCACTTGTGCCATTTATTTTATGAATACAGTGCTCCATATACAAAATCTTACATGAAACATATTCTGTACATGCGAAATATAATTCTTGAAAGATTTCAAACGTGTTAGTGCTAGTTAGATATTCAGTCCAGGGAAACCAATTTTGGACCAGAGATACAGGAGACCGGACTAGTAGCCATTTATGGTATGGTAGCCATTTATTCCTTGTCAGAAGCAAAAATGTACCTCTACCATAGACCAGTTACACTGGTATAACACATCCACATGGCCAAAAAGAACTAACTGAAAGCCACATCCCACACAAAGTAAAGCATGCATACATCCTATTTGAATCCAGCCAGTTAGAATAACCTAAAGTACAAATGTGTATTCACCCACAACATGCATTCGGAATGACTGTTAGGGTTGGGAAATTCAAGGTGAGACTTCATAAGGTATTTAAACTGGAACAACCATTTCAGTAACAGGTGCAAAAAATCGAAGTAACTGATTGTATTAGTTTAGATAAATGTATGTTATTTATCTTTGTGTAGAATAAGACCAGTCAATCAATGTACATGCAAAAACATAGACTGATATGATCATAAACTATACTAAAAACAAATCTACCTGCAGTAGAGCATGCTGGGAAATATGATAACGATGATGATAGTAGAAAATTTGCCTAACTTCCCTAACTTCTTGAAAACTTTGCTGAGACACATGATGTTTATACAGTAATTTAGGGCAAAAATGTTGCGGTGTCTGCTCCACATGTGCCTCAAATGGTCACCTCATTCAGATAAAGAGTACATTTACCTGGTTTCTTGTTTTGTGTTCCTTCTGCTGGCTAGCTGAGGCTCACTCCAGGCTGTCAATTGCAGTGGAGGCTCCTCAGAGGAGGAAAGGGAGGACCATAATCCTTCGTGGATTTCCAATTTTTTAAAATAGTGAAACACTAAAAAAGTGATCATTTTTAGATAAAACTGTACTAAGTATATTCACGTCACCAAATAATGTATTAAAACACACTGTTTTGCAATGAAGGTCTACAGTAGCCTCAACAGCACTATGTAGGGTAGCACCATGGTGTAGGGTAGCACCATGGTGTAGCCAGAGGACAGCTAGTTTCCATCCTCCTCTGGATAGATTGACTTCAATACAAAACCTAGGAGGCTTGTGGTTCTCACCCCCTTCCATAGACTTACACAGTAATTATGACTTTCAGAGGATGTCCTCCAACCTATCAGAGCTCTTGCTGCCTGAACTGACATGTTGTCCACCCAATCAAAGTATCAGATAATTAATCTAGTACTGAAAGCATAAGTTACAGCTAACTAGCACTGCAGTGCATAAATGTGGTGAGTAGTTGACTCAAAAGAGAGAGAACGACAATAGTTCAACAGTTTTGAACAAATACATTTCTTCAAAAATTAAGTAGAAGCAAGAGAGAGAAAAACAGATTTCTTTCACTTTCACTTTCACTTATTTAGCTAGGTAGCTTAGTGTACTCGAACACCTGGCTCAGACAGAGAGGGATGCTATGTTACCTAGCTGGCTATGGCTATCCAACACTGGAACTCTTCCAAGTCAAGGTAAGCTTTCGGTTTTATTAATTTATTGCCACCAGGGCCCGCCGGTGTAACTGCGAAGCTGCTTGCTGACTGTACACTGTTCTGCATGATTGTAGAGGGTTTACTAACGTGTTAGTTCTAGTAGTTATGTTGACTTGATGTTAGCTAATATGGTGACAACGAGGAAGGCCGTGTGTAGCGGTTAACGGTTATGATATGAAGTTTTCGCCTGGTCTCAGACAGCTGATGTGTTGTGTACTGAAGTCCACAAGGGAAGGGAAAAGGTGAAAGGAGGATTATACAACTGTCAAAGCAATTATGCTGTTTGTATGTGGATGCTATGAAAGTGAACTGTGTTTGCGTGTGATCATTTATCATTATATTCATTTTGCCAATTCTGTTGAAAAACATGTCTTAAACGGAAGCAAATGGAATGAAATGGGGATAAACGTACCTGAATTTGTCCAATAGAAACACTCGTTTGCAACTGTTGGACTAATGATAACACCCTAGATCAGCTAGATGCAAGCACGATTGTGCAAGGCTCTATCGAATGTGTCACTGTCTGTCACCTTGATTACTCAAATTTCTCTTGATTACTCAAATTTCTCTTGATTACTCAAATTTCTCTCGACCTGTGCACCTACATTGTACACTTTAATTCATGGGCTAGATTGTAGCAACCTCATGATGGGTATAGGGGAAATGCAAGTATCATACCTAAACCTATCGATGTTACATTGAGCTGGGTGAATGGAATATGAACGTCATCCAATATGCTGCAATAGAAATAAGGCCATGTACATAAATAAATGTATCATCCTCCCTCATCTTAAACTGCACCGACCACCACCGGTCAGTTGTCACTTCACTTTTCAGACCATGAGGGGCAGGGTGTAGGGCTGCGGCATACTATGATGCATGAAGAATTTGGATACGCAAAATGATTGGTTAATAATTTAACACATCTAGGGTGTGTTTTGTTTGGCTTTCAGCTTTCAACACATTAATAGCAGGAATTGACACAAAATGTGTTGAAAGATTTACACAAATCCTGTTGTACCAACAGAGTGATTGTGTTAAAAGTAACACAGCAAGTGTCGTCCGTAACCAGACACATGGATGTGTTATAAAATGACACATCTGTTCTAAGAGTGCAGGGGCGCAGGACGAGAGGTGAGGAGGAAACTGAACACCATGTGTTTACAGAGTGGCATCTCTCATCACCTCCTAAAGTCACACAACCAGAATACTGCAGGGTGTCTGGAGTCTCGGATGGATGTGGCTCCACTGAGTTAATAGAAGCTCTTCCTGTGTCCAGAGTGTAGCTTCTAGCCACTAATCACGCTTCTATATGAAGTTTTAGTTGCTACACTGTAAAACCAATTGTTTAGGATCTGAACACTTCCCTGTAACACTTTTTAAACTCGTCAAGGCATTTAGAATTTTAAAGAGAACTCATCAGTGTTTCGATTGTAAACACCAGAACATGTTTACACGCCGAAACACTTTTTAAACACATGAACACATTTATTCAGCAGAAGGTGTTAGATTTTTAACACAAAACACTGGGTTGTTGTTAACACTGTCGGGTGTAAAGCTGTATTTGCATTTTTCCCAGCATACCTTCCAAGTGAATGTGACAGATACCCACCCATGACTGTGTTTGTTAGTGACAGAGACAAATGAAATCACATTTAACTGACACATACACATGGTTAGCAGATGTTAACTTGAGTGTAGCGAAATGCTTGTGCTTCTAGTTCCAACAATGCAGTAATAACCAATGAGAAATCTGACCTAACAATTCCACAACTACTACCTTATACACACAAGTGTAAAGGGATGAAGAATATGTACATAAAGATATATGAATGAGTGATGGTACAGGATGGCATAGGCAAGATGCAGTAGATGGTATAGAGTACAGTATATACATATGATATGAGTAATGTAGGGTATGTAAACATTATATTAAGTGGCATTGTTTAAAGTGGCTAGTGATACATTTTTTACATGTATGGCAGCAGCCACTCAATGTTAGTGGTGGCTGTTTAACAGTCTGATGGCCTTGAGACAGAAGCTGTTTTTCAGTCTCTCGGTCCCCGCTTTGATGCACCTGTATTGACCTCGCCATCTGGATGATAGCGGGGTGAACAGGCAGTGGCTCGGGTGGTTGTTGTCCTTGATGATCTTTTGGGCTTCCTGTGACATCGGGTGGTGTAGGTGTCCTGGAGGGCAGGTAGTTTGCACCCGGTGATGCGTTGTGCAGACCTCACTACCCTCTGGAGAGCCTTCCGGTTATGGGCGGAGCAGCTGCTGTACAATGCGGTGATACAGCCCGACAGGATGCTCTCGATTGTGCATCTGTAAAAGTGGTGAAGCCGAATTTCTTCAGCCTCCTGAGGTTGAAGAGGCGCTGCTGCGCCTTCTTCACCACGTTGTCTGTGTGGGTGGACCAATTCAGTTTGTCCGTGATGTGCACGTCGAGGAACTTAAAACTTTCTACCCTCTCCATTACTGTCCCGTCGATGTGGATAGGGGGGTGCTCCCTCTGCTGTTTCCTGAAGTCCATGATCATCTCCTTTGTTTTGTTGACGTTGAGTGTGAAGTTATTTTCCTGACACCACACTCCGAGGGCCCTCACCTCCTCCCTATAGGCCGTCTCGTCGTTGTTGGTAATCAAGCCTACCACTAGTGTCGTCTGCAAACTTGATGATTGAGTTGGAGGCGTGCATGGCCACGCAGTCGTGGGTGAACAGGGAGTACAGGAGAGGGCTCAGAACGCACCCTTGTGGGGCCCTAGTGTTGAGGATCAGCGGGGTGGAGATGTTGTTACCTACCCTCACCACCTGGGGGCTGCTCGTCAGGAAGTCCAGTACCCAGTTGCACAGGGCGGGGTCGAGACCCAGGGTCTCGAGCTTGATGACGAGTTTGGATGGTACTATGGTGTTAAATGCTGAGCTGTAGTCGATGAACAGCATTCTCACATAGGTATTCCTCTTGTCCAGATGGGTTAGGGCAGTGTGCAGTGTGGTTGCGATTGCGTCGTCTGTGGACCTATTGGGGCGGTAAGCAAATTGGAGTGGGTCTAGGGTGTCAGGTAGGGTGGAGGTGATATGGTCCTTGACTAGTCTCTCAAAGCACTTCATGATGACGGAAGTGAGTGCTACGGGGCGGTAGTCGTTTAGCTCAGTTACCTTAGCTTTCTTGGGAACAGGAACAATGGTGGCCCTCTTGAAGCATGTGGGAACAGCAGACTGGGATAAGGATTGATTGAATATGTCCGTAAACACACCAGCCAGCTGGTCTGCGCATGCTCTGAGTACGCGGCTGGGGATGCCGTCTGGGCCTGCAGCCTTGCGAGGGTTAACACGTTTAAATGTTTTACTCACGTCGGCTGCAGTGAAGGAGAGTCCGCAGGTTTTGGTAGCGGCATGAATGTTGCATTCAACAACTAATATACAAGTAAAAGTAAACCCCTTGTAACCACATATTATTCATTTTATAAGGACTGAAAGGGGTTGTTTTTGGTTGTAGGCAACTTTGTAGTTATTATTGGAAGATTTAATCACCCATAAGTTATGTTCAGGATGACTGCTATGGTTTAAGTTCAATGGGGTTCCTTAAAAGTTTTGAGTAATGACAGCATATTGCACTTTAAACCTGTAAACCCCAGTGTGATGTCATCTGTCATCACTCAAAACTTTTGAGGAAACCTGTAGCACCTACTATATCTGAGTAGTTACTTAAAGTCATTTTGTAGTCATTACTCAAACCAATAGAGTCACTGTTACCGTGTAAGGGGTCCAGATTTCAGTTGTATCAATTTGAACATTTTGAGTAACGCCACCAATATAATTTCCAAGTGTGCCTTGCCTTTTTGAGTCAATTGCAGAGTTATGATGACTGTATTTATCAGTGACAGAGACATGGTTGTTGAATTCGTTCATTTTCTGTCCTGGGACCTTCACCAAGTGAGTTCCTAGGTGAGTGTTATCAGTTTAATTAAACTCTTTATAAGACCACGTTACATATCTTCTAAGGCCTTATTTTGAGGGCCTAGCTTTACCCTAACTCAGTGGCCTGGAACTCATGGTTTACTGTCCACATCAGGCCTACAAGTAGTGTTGAAAAATTCCTAGAGTTTCACAAAACAATCCTGCTTGAAGGATTTCTAGGAATATTCCGATCAATCACTCAATGTACATGCAAAAACACCAATATTAAAACAAAGTCCCAAAAATATACCTGCAGTAGAGCATAGGAAATAAGTTAATTTGTTATCATAACTTTTAAAAAATTTGTTGATGTGACATCTCATTTAGTTTTGAGTCAGTACCACATAAACATTTTAAGTATTAATGATTTTTGATTGACTTTGAGTTCAACTTACTAGAAGTTTTGCCTTGGGGTTTACAGTGTGGGGTTTACAGTGTCGCATCTAACGGTTTGCTTATAGCCTGTAGTGTCGAACATTTAAATTATTGAACATTTGGGGGAGCAGGTAGCCTAGTGGTTAAGAGCGTTGGGCCAATAACTGCTCCCCGATTGCCGATGACATAGGCGTCGATTAAGGGGGGCACCTCTCTTCTTCAGAGGGGTTAGGTTAAATGTACAAGACACATTTTGGTTAAATGTATTCAGTTGAGCAACTGACTAGGTTTTCCCTTCAAGTTACATTTACATGTTTGTGTCTAGCCTGTGGCCTGTGGCCTGTGGCCTGTTGCCTGTAGCTTCTAGATTCCATTTTCTAGCACATAGCTTCTAGCATCTAATTTCTACCTTCTACTTTCTACCTTCTAACTTTTAGCTACAAGCGTCTAGCCTCTAGCTCTCCTCAGAGTCCCAGGGCCCGTACTACAGGGCCCTTACCACAGGGCCACATTGCTATGGTAAAGAATATCAGGGGTCTTCGTGCTGCCAATCAACCCTGAGAGGGTATTGATGGAATGAAAAACAGATTAAATAATCTACTAAACCATTGCCTCATAATGTATTCAGCTCTACACATGGATGCTGATACATATCAGAACGGCTAAATGAATTAGATAACTACTAAGCCAAATAATCAATTGTTGAAACTCATGGTAATGGACTGGGAGAAAATACATGGTGAAAACCGAAATGGGGAAATTGCATAGAAGAAGCAATGTAGCGTATGACCGTATCTGAGTGTGTGTGCTATGCATCAGTTAAGTTACAGTAATGTTTACAGTTCCATTAAGAAGGCAATCTGAGCATAATCAGGTCTCATTTCAGTTTTGGGAATTAAAGCCGATTTAATCCAAATGCCAATGACTCGCACTGCTTTTCTTGGATTGCGGAGTAAGCAGTTAGATCATTTGATCTGATTACCGGTAATGAGTTAGGGAAACATTTCTCAATAATCTCCCCGCAAGATGTATTACCTCATGATGCAAAAGTTTTATATGGTTAACCAAGAGCTAGTGCACTAAATAGGGTGCCATTTGGAAAAGAGGGATATCTAGTCAGTTGTACAACTGAATGCATTCAACTGAAATGTGTCTTCCACATTTAACCCAACCTCTCTGAATAAGAGAGTTGCGGGGGGCTGCCTTAATCAACATCCATGTCATCGGCACCCGGGGAACAGTGGGTTAACTGCCTTGCTCAGGGGCAGATCGACAGATTTTGACCTTGTCAGCTCGGGAATTCAATTCAGTATTTTGGTTACTGGCTCAACGCTCCTACCCGCCAGGCTACTTGGGATGAAGCCAAGATAAATTGTTGGGTAAACATTTAACCAAGACCTCCCTGATTGGCTCAGTCCCCCACCTTCCTTATTCACATACATAGAACTGAATGATTGCACCACACTGTAGCTAGCCACATTTCTGCAGGGTGAAGTTTTTGGCTCTAAATATTTGTTGGTACAGTATAGTAGGGTTCTAACCCACATGACTTAATGGGCACAGATGTGAGAGCCCTGGGTAACACTTTATTTGGATAGTCCATCTGTAGATGCTCTACATTTCAACTAACTATCGACTAACACTAGCTCTAACTCTAACTTTAACCCTTATCCTAACCCTAAACGTAACTCTAAACGTAAGCCCTAATCCTAACCTTAACCCTTATTCTTAACCTAAACCTAACAGTAACCTTAGCAAGCATTTGCCTATCAACAGATAGTTTGTTGATAGTATGACCATCTGTAGAGCATCTACCATATGGGAAATCTGGACAGTCCAAACAAAGTGTGACCGAGCCCTGTTAAGCCATTAAAATGTCTTAGGAAGTGAAAAACGAATGTGCCTCGGAGCCTTTTAAAGCAAAAAAGCTTCTCTTTGTTTTTCTTTTTCACTTTTTTTGCTGAGAAGATAAAGACACTGATCCCTGACAATTGGTATAGGAGGAATTTGATTTATGATAGGTTTTTATAGCCCACTTTAGACTGTTTCTCCCTTGCTACAGATCTGAGTGGTGGGTTTGGTGGAGGTGTGTGTGTGCGTGAGTGAGCCTGCCTACCTGTCTGCATCCCATGCATGTCTATATCTATCGTTGCACTCAGGCCCTGGCTCTCTGCCACTACCCACCGTGAGGCTAGGCTAAACGCAAACAATAACAGCTCTAGGTTTCCTCCCGGTGCCTGTAATTCTATTTACCTACGTGTCAAATTAACTTTCAGGCTCCGCCGGCGACTGGTTTCGGTTCGCCAATTTGCGAGGAAGTGTGGCTGCTGCCTTCCCGAGAGATAGAATGTAGCCCGGGACTATATATCCAGTTGCCAGAAATTCTATATCCAAACAAACGGAGAGTGAGACTGTTGACTCGGGATGTTGCTAATGTTTTACATAAGCTGAAACAGAGAGCCTCGTCTGTCACGTCTGTCCATGGAACATGCAGTCTATCAGCAGCATGGACATGATACTGTGCCTGACAACTGCACAGGCGTTAATAGTGCAATATTGTGTCTGAAATGGCACCCTATTCCCTTTATATATGATGTCATTTCGGATGAAGACCAATTCAGGAGGTATACATTTCACATCCCAAAAAGACGCAATTTGTGTCTTTTAAAATGAAATATATTATTTAATCTAATATGTGTATTTCATGTAAAGCATATATCATGATTGTGGCTGTGCAGTTTGATCTTATCAGCCTCCTCCTCCTAGGTTCAGTTAGAGGGGGCCATTATGCTGAAACAGATACAGACTCAGTTTAGGTCTGATAAGTTCCAGAGAGAGAGAGTTAGAGAGCAGACAGAACCTACAGACCCTTTCAGGCTGAGGCCTGCCGCTGGCTGTGGGGTTAGGGCTATCTCCTGTTTCGTCCAGACCACCCTTCATCCATCATCCACAGGCCCTATCCATGGACAGGCCCTATATGCTTCATCACTATCAATCCATTCTAGAGAGAGACAGAGAGAGAGAGAGAGACAGAGAGAGAGACAGAGACAGAGACACAGAGAGACAGAGAGAGAGAGAGATAGAGAACGAACAATATTTTTTAAATTAAATTTTTTACAAATGTATTTAATAACACAGTAAGTGTTGGTTCTAGCCAGGAATCCTGGGAATGGTTTTTGGAATGGGAGCCCTACTTACTCTTTTGCAGAGAGTAATCACAAAGGCACTACCGCTGCCTCCCTCGCTGCGTACAGTACAGGGCTGTGTTACTGTTTGCTTTGGCAGTTAGACAGGTGGCAAACAGACGATATAAAACCAGGCAGCAAGTCACAGTGGCTCAAAAAAAAATGCAATCACTTAGAGGGATCTCTCTCTTATTTGTTTTAACCAAGGAGATTCATTCTTTATAAATCCTTGTTATATCCCATTTCCCCTACCCCTAAATATGGTTGATTGCACTTTTATCAGTGTAACATAATGTTCAATGTGTGTGCAGCAAATGTCCCTCTTAAAGTGTTTGTGCGGTAACAGGGTTAGATGACACTCCTTTTCTGAATAAACCTGTTTTATGAGAAGAGGAAATAGGCAATGGAAATTTTAACGTAAAACAGGAGCCTTTAAGCACACACACATGGACTCATTGACACACACACACACACACACACACACACACACACACACACACACACACACACACACACACACACACACACACACACACACACACACACACACACACACACACACACACACACACACACACACACACACACACACACACACACACCAATACCAAACCATCCATTAAGGAAACAACAGACAATGGAGCTACTCTCCGGACTGGGGGAACTAGGGAAACTGAGTGACACAAAGGCTATAATTCCCTACATTCTAGAGAGGGCTTCCAAGCCATACTGACGTCTTTAAGTCTGCGTCTCAATTCCCAAATGGCATACCATTCCCTATACATGTACAGTACCAGTCAAAAGTTTGGACACACCAACTCATTCAAAGGTTTTTCTTTATTTTTTACTATTTTCTACATTGTAGAATAATAGTGAAGACATCAAAACTAGGAAAAAACACATATGGAATCATGTAGTTACCAAAAAGTGTTTAACAAATCAAAATATATTTCATATTTGAGATTCTTCAAAGTAGCCACCCTTTGCCTTGATGACAGCTTTGCATGGCGTATTGCTGCAGAATGCTGTGGTAGCCATGCTGGTTAAGTCTGCCTTGAATTCTAAATAAATCACAGACAGTGTCACAAGCAAAGCACCCCCACACCATCGCACTTCCTCCTCCATGCTTCACGGTGGGAACCACACATACGGAGATCGTCTGTTCACCTACTCAGCGTCTCACAAAGACACAGCGGTTGGAACTAAAAGTCTCACATTTTGACTCATCAGACCAAAGGACAGATTTCCACCGGTCTAATGTCCATTGCTCGTGTTTCTTGGCCCAAGCAAGTCTCTTCTTATTATTGGTGTCCTTTAGTAGTGGTTTCTTTGCAGAATTTCGACCATGAAGGCCTGATTCACACAGTCTCCTCTGCACAGTTGATGTTCAGATGTGTCTGTTACTTGAACTCTGTGAAGCATTTTTTGGGCTGCAATTTCTGAGATGCAGTTAACTCTAATGAACTTATCCTCTGCAGCAGAGGTAACTCTGGGTCTTCCTTTCCTGTGGCGGTTTTCATGAGAGCCAGTTTCATCATAGCGCTTGATGGTTTTTGTGACGTTGCTTGCAGAAACTTTCAAGTGAGCTGTTCTTGCCGCAATATGGACTTGGCCTTTCACCAAATAGGGCTATCTTCTGTATACCACCCCTAGCTTGTCACAACACAACTGATTGGCTCAAACACATTAAGAAGGAAAGAAATTTAACAAATTAACTTTCAACAAGGCACACCTGTTAATTGCAATCCATTCCAGGTGACTACCTCATGAAGCTGGTTGAGAGAATGCCAAGAGTGTGCAAAGCTGTCATCAAGGCAAAGGGTGGCTACTTTGAAGAATCTCAAATATGAAATATATTTTGATGAACACTTTTTTGGTCACTACATGATTCCATATGTGTTATTTCATAGTTCACTGTTATTCTACAATGTAGAAAATAGTCCAAATAAAGAAAAACTCTTGAATGAGTAGGTGTGCCCAAACTTTGACTGGTACTGTATATATTGCACTACTTTTTACCAGGGCCCAGGTGCCATTTGGTACGGCTCGGAGGAAGATGGAGAGAGACTTGTAATGGCCAGTGTTTACCATCACAAACTTACTCAGTACATAATTCTATGTACACTGTAAAATAAAAAAAAGTTTATTCAACGTACAATTGTAAGGCAGCCCAGCTGCAATAGGATGGTGAGTTTGCTCAACATTTGGGGATATAGCCGAACCAACATACAGTTTCACTCAACAAGCCTTTTCAAATTCAGCTTCACTTCGAGCATAGTTTTTTGAGTGAATAAACATTAACACATTATCTCAAATTGTTGTCCATTTGATGTCCACTCAACTTACAGAATAATTCTGATCAAGCAATTGGTTGTTAGTTTTTTTTACAGTGTAGAACAGAGTGAGCAAACAAACGCCTGGCAGTTTGCAATTCTGGAGGCAGAAGAAAGGGACTTAATGAAAGAAAGAGAGAGAGAGGGAGGAAAGGAGAGAGAGGGGGGAGAGTGAAAGCGAGATAGAGACAGAGAGGGAGAGATGGCGAAAGAGGGAGGGAGAGAGAGAGAGCTCTGTGCTGATTCATCTTACTCCCTCCCTCCTTCCTCCTTCCCTCCCTCTCCTCTTTCCTTCCCACCCCCCTGTGAGGATGCCAAGGCAGCGCTGGTGCCAACCCGCCGGGCCACAGTGGCGAGGGCAGGACCCATGTGGCGGGAACCTGGGATCAAGACTTAAGAGTTCAGTGTGTGTCCCAAATGGCACACTTTTCCCTACACAGTGCACTACCTTTGACCAGGGCCCATGACACTAAATAGGGATAGGGTGCCATTTGGGACGAAGGATGAAGACTGCTGAGCCAGGGCATTCCTCGGGGACATTAGTTCAGACCTTATTAGCCCAGAGAGAGAGGAACATTAATTTACCACAGTAGCCGATCACAGCACCCAACCAATTTGTAAAATGAGAAAATTGCTTGTCTTGTCATTCCAAGAGAGCTGGGACGCTGCTGTTTTTTTGCTGTGTAAAGGGAGAAGGATAATATTTAGCATATGCGTCGGCTAGAAGACTGGGTTCACGTCTTGACAGGATGGGAGCCTAGGAGAAGGAGGGAGTCACAAACACACACACACACACACACACACATAGTGACTGAGATTGGGAAAACAAGCAGCAACCTCTCCTCCCTGCACACGCACTCACACACATTCCAGCGAGGGCACATACAGAGAGGGAGTGAAACGGTGCCCAGAACCAGCTTCTATCTATGAAATGGCACTACCACTACATGTGATAACACATATAACTTATAATAACTTTCATGAATAACAAATGTATTAATAGTTTATCAACGGTTTTCTAAAGCTTGATCATAAAAAGTTACTAAAGTATTCCCTTACATGCTCTACTAGGACTAAAGTCACATAGCAGCTTCATCACGAAGCTCTTTGCACAACGCCGAAAACGTGTTATCCGCAGTAAAAATAACATTTCCATCATAAAACCGATAGCTTTTGTTTTCCACAGTTGCTGTTTTCCTGTTTTCCTGTGGTGCGTAAGGGAGGCTAATTGAAGTTGGCACTGTATTGGAGCCCCCTTGCGTATGAGTTTTTGGAGCCTTGATCCATCCATCCAGCCACCCTTCCATCCTTCCTTTTTGTGCATCCCCACACACACACCTGAGCAGGTGGGAAAGCATCTTCCTCCCCTATCCCTTCCTGTCTGGAAGCAAGGCCGCAAGACAGCCCCACTGTGGCAATACATGTACACACACATGCCCTGCTGTGGTAATGTGTGAGTTCCTGGTTCCTGCTCATTTAGTCAGTGGCCAGGGAGGCTTGGAGAGATGCCTGGACATTTGTGATTCATCAGTGAGTTCTTAACAGTACAGCAGTCAGAGTCCAGTGAAAGACAGCGTACTGCTGCCCTACAGGCATTCTCTACAGTATACTACACTACACTACACTCCCCCATTTTTACACCGCAGCACTGTTTCCTCATGCCTGACTTTACACAACCAATCATTTCAATGAGTTATACGGAGCCCTCCGCATTGTTAATAAATGTCAAGCATAAAAGGCTCAATCTGACGTCTGCAGTGGCCGTACAGCATTTACTGTGACGTGGCCTCCGCAGAGGTAAGAGCATTCATACGTCTTGCCCTTCGCTGAGCAGAACAGAGCTGTTGTGAAGGGAGTTGTTAATGATTGGTTGACGGCACCTACCGTCAACCAATCATGTCAATGGGGAGCTATACGGAGCCCTCCGCATTGTTACAATATTAGGGAAGCGCACTGCAACAATACAGAACTAGATTTGGCCTCCACAAGCCTCAGGAGGCTCCGCAATTGTATCACACCCTCAGTACTGCTTTAAATGGGCTTTTAATCGTGTCTACCAGAGAGCACGCAACTCACATCCAACTGCTGATTGGGGTTTTCAATCATTCAACTTGATTTAGATTGTTCAGGTTCAACATAAGAAATAGTTTGGTAGTTTTGCTTTAAACAGTCAGTGTATTTTGTCATTTGTACATGAATAGGGTAATTTCATAAAGGACAGCAATCATATTTGCACTGCAATTCAGTGGTCAGAGCAGGAGAAGCTCTCTCTAAACCGTTCACTTTGAGACAGGGTAAAATCCAAAGCTGCATTATGTTAATTGGCTAAATGCCATGCCAATTCCTAAAGATAAATATTGACATAGTACTAGCTCAAAATGTTTAAGATGATTTCAGATAAAAAGTGGTGGAACAAAAATTAGAAATTGCCCCAACCCCTAATCTGATAGTGGGGTGGAAGATGCTCAGGCTGGCCTATGGCTCAGCTCAGGTGCCTAGACACACCACTGACATTGACACACACACACACACACACACACACACACACACACACACACACACACACACACACACACACACACACACACACACACACACACACACACACACACACACACACACACACACACACACACACACACACACACACACACACTAACAAAGGGCCACTCATCTTAGAGAAGTCATCCCATCAGCAGCAGACATGAATAAAATAATGTGTTCATGCAACAAATGCGTAATCATATCATATCGAATTGTATCAATTCGTTCCCCTAATCAAACCGAATCGCACCCAATCGTTGCAGACTAAAACGTATTGTTCCTGTATCGTATCAGAGCCCATGTATCTAGATGAGTATCCCATCGTTCATGGATCGGGAGATGCACATCCCTCCTGAATATGTACATACCACACATCCAGTGGTTTGTCTCGGTAGAAAAACCTAAATGGACGTATTTATTTATTCAAAATAGACTTAGGAAAAGGGTGTGGCTCTCTTTTCACTTCCCCTATGAATACTTTGTCAATAACCACTTCCATTATTACCCTTTAGTTGATACATATCGCTTAAAAGTCATGTGGGGGGGGGAAATCCTATTATGTCGTTTCCTTTGGGACAAATGTATGGGTGGTAGTGCTGTACGAGGCATCGGGCAGGGTCAGATCAACATTACTGTGTCTGTATGTATGCTTCGCAAATGTCACACTACTCCCTACATATTGCAATACTTTTGATCAGGGCCCGTAGAGCTCTTCTTCAAAAGTAGTGCACTATGTAGGGAATAGGGTGCCAATTGGGATGAAGACTGGGTCTTTATGTGTTGTATGTTCTGTGGTGGTTACCCAGACCAATCTCCCTCGAGCGTTGGGCAGCTGACTGAGTTATAGCAGAGAGGGTTCAGTGGCAACTAGTCAACATATGTTTGACTAACCCAAAGGACGGACACATGCGCACACACGCGCGCACACACACACACACACGCACACACAGGAGAAGGCAATAGAGAGAGAGAAGCAGAGAGAGGCAGGTAGCACCAGAGCTGGGCCTAAAAGTGAGTTATGGTTCACTCTTAAACTCTCACCGATAACACGCTTAGACAATATCATTTGACAATATAATTCACCACTGCATGCTATTACTGTGCAATAAATTGTATGTAACATTATACGGTCATTCACAGTGAAAATGTCCTTATACAAGTGAGCTGATCTTAGATAATAAACTGACTCCACCAATTTCAAATAATATATATATTTTTGTATATATAGCCCAATCAATCCATTTTACACATAACAGATAACATACCACTATTTCACAGAAGAATCACACTCTAAAAAAATGCTGGGTTAAAAACAACCAAACGTTGGGTTATTTTAACCCAGACAGTTGGGTCACTCAGTTGGTTTGTTGGGTTATTGATCCTGTGTTATTGAGTTAATACCCACCAGGTCAGATCAGAAGACTGGAGGCGTGGCTTAGTAGGGGCATGGCTTTCAGATAGTTATTTTTGGCCACCCGTCAGTTTAAATATTATTCTGGTTCATCTGTTCTGTTGTATTGTTTGCTGAGCACTAACACTTTTGTAGCGTTATATTAGAATATGTAATTTGCAAAAAACAGAACATCTCGGTCTACTAACTTAACAGGAATTACATTTACTCTAACAGATTGCCAAAAATAATGATCTGAAAGCCACACCCCCAATAAGCCACACCTCCTGAAATGAACCCATTTACTGAAACATGGGTTCATTTAGCCATCAGTTGGGTTTTAATTCACTTTTATGCTGGGTTGACGCAGCAGATTATTTTTGGGAGGCGTGGCCTATTGTGGGCATAGCTTTCAGATAGTGCTTTTTGCCCACAAGTGACTGTAAATGTAATTCTTGTTCATCATATTAAGTTTGTACACTACAGAGCTTCATTCAATGATTTTGCACATTAAATCATTTAATATAAAGTTAAAAACAAAATTATTTTGTAAATCATAATAATATATGCCATTTAGCAGATGCTTTTATCCTAAGTGACTTACAGTCATGCATACATTTTATGTATAGGTGGTCACAGGAATTGATCCCACTACCCTCATTTTACAAGCACAAAGTAATATGAATAGACACTTCTTAAACCAACGATATTTTCTTTTCTCAACATGAACATTTAATGAAAATACAACAGAACAGATTAACCGGAAAGACATCTAGTCTCACAGGTGGCCGAAAATAACTAGATGTAAGCCACGCCCCTAATAAGCCACGCCTCCAGTCTTCAAAGAAAACTAAGTGACCCAATTGGCTGGGTCAGAATAACCCAATGTCTGTTCTGTCCACTATTTGCCTAGCACATGGTTGTTTTTAACCCAGCATTTAGAGTGCATTAAGTCAATAGGGCTCAGGTCAAAAGTAGTGCACTACAGTAGTGTTTCACAACTTTGGTTCTCGAGTTCCCCCAACAGTACACATGTTCATTGTAGCCCTGAACAAACATTCTTCATTCAACCCATTGAGGGCTTGATGATTAGTTTACAAGTTTAATCAGGTGTAATTGTCCAGAGTAACAATAAAAATATGTACTGTTGGGGGTACCCGAGGACCAGGGTTGGGAAACACTGCACTACAGTATATAGGGAGTAGGGTGCCATTTGGAACAAAGACACTGTCTAAACTATTTTTCTTTCTATGCTGTGTATTGTTGCCTTTCACAGTTTGGAAAGTGCATAGTACATTTGTTCACAAAAAAAAGGAGAAGAGAAATCAGGAAAAAAGGAAATTGCACTGACATCTAACCCTATATATACACAACACACCCCACCACCCCTTCGCACTACTTTGACCCCAACATAACCTACTCCAGGCCGTTGGCCTGGGAGGCTAGAACCCCTCCTCTCAAAATCCCTTGTAGTTCTTCTGCACTAAAATCTTTGACGCTACTACCAATTCAATCTTCAGGGATTTCCTTTCCATCCATTTCCTTTCCAACTTCAATCTGTCCCACTCGCACAGGACATTTTTGATCCCAGCAACATGGCCACCCGCACTAATGAAAGGTTCCACTTGTTCCACCGAAACTACACACTTGTTTGTCCCATGCCCTCTTTCACACCTCGGAACCTCCCTCCTACATACTGCTGCAACATGACCATAAACTTGGCACCTGAAACACCGTAGTGGGTTTCGGAACAAAAGCTCCCACGGGATAACCTATATACCCTAGCATGACTTTTCCGGCAAACACTCTGCATTCAAATTCAAAAGAACAGACTGGGTCTCCTCAGTC